>NC_135713.1:114125372-114774448 GCF_964656455.1 Halichoerus grypus | reverse complement strand
TCATTTTATGAGGTCACCCTAGGCCTGACACCAAATGAAAACAGACATAAATAAGAATGCTATCATGAACAAAGACTCAAAGATTCTTAAGAAAATATTAGCAAATCAAATCTAGCATTGGTAAAAATAATAATATACTCTAACCCAGTTAGTTTTAACCAGAAATGTAGATTAGTTTAAAACCTGGAAAAACAATGTAAATTGCCTAAAAAAAGCATATAGTAGAAAAATCATACAATTATATCAAAAGACATAAAACAAATATCTGACAAAATTTAATTTCCATTCATGATTTTTTAAAAAAAAACTCTCAGAAAACTATGAATAAAGGGAAAACCACTCAATCTGATAAAGAACATCAATAAAATGTCTATAGGAAGCATCATATTTAATGGTGACAATTATCTTTGTAATCTTAGGGTAGGTAAAGATTTCTTAGAGTGATTTCCTCGACAGAGAGCCTAAAAATTTCTCAGAGGACATAGACTGGCAAATTTTACATATGTGAATCCAGAATATATAATGAACTACTACAAATCATTAATAAAATGATAAACATTCCAATTTAAAAGTTAAAACACACTTCATAAAAGAAAATATATAAATGGCCAGTATGCACTTGAGAAAATATTCAAGATCATTAACTTTCAAGTAAATGAAAATAAAAACCACAACAATGCTTCATTTTACACTCAATGAAATGGATAAGCTTGAAGAGACTGACAATACAAAATGTGGGTCAGGTGTAAAACAAATGAACTTTGGAAATATTGTTAGAGAAAATGTAAAATTGGATGTACCTGATCAACTTCCTTTGAAGACATTTATCTAAGATCAGTGAAAACCTAAGTTCACACACACAAAAAAGAGTTCCACAATATTTAAAACTACTGGATCTAGAAAGTATAAGGCTAAGCAAAGTCAGTCAGTCAGAGAAAGGCCAATACCGTATGATTTCACTCATATGGGGAACAAAACAAACAAACAAAAGGGAAACAAAACAAACAAAAGGGAAAAAAGAGACAAAACAAAAAACAAAAATCAGACTTTTAACTATAGAAAACAAATGGGACCAGAAGGGAAGTTGGTGGGGGGGATGGGTGAAATAGATGAAGAGGATTAAGAGCACACTTATCCTAATGAGAATTGAGTAATATATGGAATTGATGAATCACTATACTGTACACCGGTAACTAATATAACATTGTATGTTAACTACACTGGAATTAAAAATTTTTTAACTACTTTATTCATAATATCCAAAACTGAAGACCATGTAAATGTTCATCAATAGGAAAATAAATAACCAACTGTGGTATATCCATACAAATACTTCTCTAGCAACTAAAATGAATGATGTGTAAATATAATAATATGGATGAACCCCCAGAACATACATTTGAGCAAAATAAGGTAGAAACAAACATTTCATGCTACCTAATACCATTTATCTAAAATGTAAGAGCAGGCAAAATAATCTGTGATGCAAGAAAACGAAATAGTTTCCAATGGAACAGGGTAAGAGAGAATTTGAGGTGCTAATAGGAATGTTTTACATCTTGATTTGGGTGGTGATTACACAAATGTATGTCTATTAAAACATATTAAATTATACACTTAAGGTCTGTGTATTACCCTGCATGTAAATTTTGCCTCAATAAATGTATTTCAGAATTTAAAAACTTGTCTTTTAATAAAACTGGATTGGAAAACTCCAGGTTTACTCAAGTTAAACAGATTCCATTCCTGCAGGAATTCTTGGAGCCTTTAAGAAGACAAATATGCATTCTAAGTGTCCATGAAGAAATATAGTCTTATTATTGCCCTAAGTTATTTGTCCATTTTTTCCTTCTTTTTCTTCTTCTTCTTCAAGAGTATCCTCAAGCACTAGTGTTTGCAAAAAATGCTTTTGGAATCTCCCATCAGAGGAGTTAGTTGCCTGGGCAACACTATAGGAGAAGAAAAATGCAAAGTGACCACCCTGTCTGATAGGATCTTGGTTGGAAACCAATTCACTTTAGTGATGAGAACTCTTAGCCATCAAATATTTGCAACTCATACATTTTTTATTCCTGTAACACATGGTAGTAAATAATGTAGGACTTTTCTCCTCTTACCAAGAACTCTTGGCCTATAAGTACGGATAGTACCACAGAACTATTGCACTTTACATTTCCATTCATGGAAATTCATCCAATTGAACTATTCTCTAGGAGTGGAATTATTTATATTTAGACCATAAATGATATTGTACCCTTCAGGGCCCAATTCAAATGCCACCTTCATGAATCCTTCATAAAGGCTTTTCAGATCCTCTACAAACATCAACTCTCTTTCGTTTCTCTGAACATCTCTCTCTTTCTTGGTACTTATTATTTTGTCTTTTATTGGCATTATGTGTATAGTTTACATATCTCACTAGAGATACAGGAGCTAAATGACAGATGTTGATGGGGATGCGGAGAAAGGGGAACCCTCCTACACTGTTGGTGGGAATGCAAGCTGGTGCAACCACTCTGGAAAACAGTATGGAGTTTCCTCAAAAAGTTGAAAATAGAGCTACCATACAATCCAGCAATTGCACTATTGGGTATTTACCCCAAAGATACAAATGTAGGGATCTGAAGGGGTATGTGCACCCCGATGTTTATAGCAGCAATGTTCACAATAGCCAAACTATGGAAAGAGCCAAGATGTCCATCGACAGATGAATAGATAAAGAAGAAGTGGTATATATATACAATGGAATATTATGCAGGCATCAAAAGGAATGAGATCTTGAAAGTGCAGGAGTAGGTGGAGAGGAGAAGAAGGAGGTGACAGCGATGGACCTGAGGAGGGGGAGACGCTCTGTCTGGCTGGTGCCACTCGGGCTGGGCTCACCCTTTTAGGTGACATACCAGCTGTGAAGTGGACATGTCCCCCCGGCCCTTTGCCGTGTTTGGGACCCAGACCTCCCTCTCCCCAGAGAATCTTGACACAGTTTATTTTCATCTATAACGAGCATTCAGGGTTGGAATGGAGGGCATGGGTGACTTCCTTTTTTAAAGAACGGAAACCTGCTGGCATGGTTTCTAGGGAGGAGTATTTGCTCCTCCTCACCCCCTTTCCGCCCTGTGGCTGGCTAGAACTCCCTCACATCCCCGTCTGTGGACTCTGAGACATGAGGCCACTTCCAGGAGGGCGTTTTAGGCTTATGATCATTTAAAGCATGGTTTATAAAGAAAGTCAAATCTCAAGGGTCTCCTGCAAGATGACTTAAAAAGTCTTAACTCAGAGATGACTGATTGAAACAGTGTGGGAAGGAAGAACAATATATAAAGAAGAAGAAACAGGACTTGCCTCAGCAAGCAAAAGAAACACTGAACAAAGGAGAGGAAACCAACAAAGATAATTTTAGAAGCACTGAATGCAGCAAAACAAGAACAATGGATCTCAAGTTCAACCACTCCAGGAAATATATTTCTATCACTGTTGTCACCACACATCAAGTCAATAGATGACATCGTAGTACTTGGCATAAATCTCAGCAGATTTAACAAACTTACTCAGTTTTTCATATGTGTTGCTGGAGTTTTTGTATTTTACCTAATTTATGGATATTTACAGGTAAAAATAGTTACTTATTTAAAAGATGCTAATTATAACAGTTGCGGTCAATATGGGCAATACTAATAGTTTTGTCCAAGATATTTTTCTTTATAGGAGACCACTTTATTCACATTTTTGAGTTTTTTAATATAGAAAAGGGTTCTTAAAAGTTAGTCTGCTATTTTTAGCAGGGATCAAAATTTCACAGTTAAATATTTCAGATGGGGGGAAGGGAGCAGAGACAAACTTAAAAAATTAAAATTATGAAAAAATTTGAAATATGTTAAACAAAGTAATTGCACCCATGTGTTTCTAAAAGAGAGTGATTCAAGTATTCAGTGGTATTTTGGAACATAATTCTCCAATAAAATTGAATGATAATGCAAAAGCCAAAAAAAAAAAAAAAAAGAATGAAATCTTGCCATTCGCAACGACGTGGATGGAACTGGAGGGTATTATACTGAGTGAAATAAGTCAATCAGAGAAAGACATGTATCATATGACCTCACTGATATGAGGAATTCTTAATTTCAGGAAACAAACTGAGGGTTGCTGGAGTGGTGGGGGGTGGGAGGGATGGGGTGGCTGGGTGATAGACATTGGGGAGGGTATGTGCTATGGTGAGCGCTGTGAATTGTGTAAGACTGTTGAATCACAGACCTGTACCTCTGAAACAAATAATACATTATATGTTTAAAAAAGAAGAGGATAGGAAGGGGAAAATGAAGGGGGGGAAATCGGAGGGGGAGACAAACCATAAGAGACTATGGACTCTGAGAAACAAACTCCCTAGAGGGGAGGGGGTAGGGGGATGGGTCAGCCTGGTGATGGGTATTAAAGAGGGCATGTATAGAATGGAGCACTGGGTGTTATATGCAAACAATGAATTATGGAACACTACATCAAAAACTAATGATGTAATGTATGGTGATTAACATAACATAATAAAAAAAAAAAGAATGTGACACAGGGAAAAAAAAAAAGAGCTTTATCTCTCTATTACACAGATACCTCTGAGGAAATTCTTAATTCTTGTTGAAATAACACGTGAGCACTTGATATGATCATTTTAAAAAAGGAGCTTCAATCTCTGAAAGCAGAACAATGCATTTAAGGGAAGTGCTTATTCTGTGTTACTTTATAATACTATTTTAACTGGGAGCAGCCCAAACAGAAGTGAATGCCTGGTTTGTCTCACTCAACTCCACAAGCTACTTCATTTTGAGTGGTAAGTTCCCTGCCAGGGACATAGATCAGGGGCACAGCTTGATAATTCACTGTCTTCCCCAAAACTGCTATATGTGAATTAGCAACACATGATAAATTAATAGATATTTCCTTAGCACCTACTTTGTAAATCACACTCAATTAGGTAATGTGAATTATCAAATATGCTAATAAAATGATAAATTTGTTATATCATCAAACCTGAAAAAATATAACTTAAATGTTGCTCTTATATATGCCAGCCCCCATCCCAGAAAAAAAAAAAGATATTTAAATTCCTATGTGAACTCTTAATTAAGCCTTTTGTCTCTCCAGTGGACATGTACCTACATGACTCCCTTGAGGTAATTAAATTCCACATACAAAGTGAAGAGAGTACACATGGAGCAAAACTGGTTTTCAGCTTAAATCATACAACATTAAAGCTGGAAAGGACCACTTTCTCACCGTGTAAAGGCGACACCAGAAGTTAGGTGATGCACACAATGCAATGACACTAGTTAAAGAGAGAGGCACATCTGGAATTCTTATCACCCGACGCCTGATCCAAGGATGTTGCAACTAGTTCACACTGTTCCTTTTCAAAGAATTTATACTCATCAGCCTTTAACCAGTGAATGCCTATGCACTTGGAAACTGAAGATGTTTCCTTATGACTGCATTATTTGGCTACATGTGGCTCCTAACCATCTGGACAGTGGTTTATACACAATCTAATATTAAAAATTTAAGAGTGACAAATTAGCTTTAAAAACAACAGTAACAACAAAAACATTTAGGGAGGCTTGCCATGAAAACACAGTTAAATAAAGTTCTAAACATTTAATAAAAGTCAGAAGGGGAGGCTCAAGAAATGAAGCACAGGGTGGGAGAAACATTACAATAAGAACGCATCACTGAGAACCCTCCCACACTGTTGGTGGGAATGCAAGGTGGTGCAGCCACTCTGGAAAACAGTATGGAGGTTCCTCAAAATGTTGAAAATAGAGCTACCCTACGACCCAGCAATTGCACTACTTGGTATTTACCCCAAAGATACAAATGTAGTGATCCAAAGGGGCACGTGCACCCCAATGTGTATAGCAGCAATGTCCACTGTAGCCAAACTATGGAAGGAGCCTAGATGTCCATCAACAGATGAATGGATAAAGAAGATGTGGTATATATATACAATGGAATATTATGCAGCCATCAAAAAAACTGAAATCTTGCCATTTGCAATGATGTGGATGGAACTAGAGGGTATTATGCTAAGCGAAATAAGTCAATCAGAGAAAGACAAGTATCATATGATCTCACTGATATGAGGAATTTGAGAAATAAGACAGAGGATCATAGGAGAAGAGCGGGAAAAATGAAACAAGATGAAACCAGAGAGGGAGACAAACCATAAGAGACTTTTTTTTTTTTTTTTAAGATTTTATTTATTGAACAGAGAGATACACAGCAAGAGGGGAACACAAGCAGGGGTAGTGGGAGAGAGAGAAGCAGGCTTCCTGCAAGCAGCGAGCCCGATGTGGGGCTCGATCCCAGGACCCTCGGATCAGGACCTGAGCCAAAGGCAGACGCTTAACAACTGAGCCACCCAGGCGCCCTACCATAAGAGACTCTTAATCTCAGGAAACAAACTGAGGGTTGCTGGAGTGGAGGGAGGTGGGAGGGATGGGATGTCTGGGTGATGGACATTGAGGAGGGTATGTACTCTGGTGAGCACTGTGAATTGTGTAAGACTGATGAATCACAGACCTGAAACAAATATTATATGTTAAAAAAAATTTAATAAATTTAAAAAAAAGAATGCATCACTCAGCATTAATTTTCCCTAGGATGGGGAGTTGGGTGCCTTTGGGGTGAGGTGAAAGGAATATGTTTCACTCTTTCTTTTCCACTTTGAATTCTATGTCCTAGTATTAACTATTCAAAATATAAGAATAGAAATTATAGGCATTTTTAGTATTTTAAAAATTAAATGTATAACCGATCTCTGAAAAGCTACAATAGTGGAGTGGACCTTAGTCCAGCAAGTAGCAAACGAAAATATGGAAACATTACAGAGAATATAGAAGCCAACAGGTCTCCAGGCATTTGAGAATGATATTCCCTTGCCACTAGTGCTTTTCCTTTTCCCTCTCCCATTAATTGGCCCCATTTTACAAAGCCTCGTGTAATCTCCATCACCTTCATAATGTCTTTAATGATTGTTCCAGCTCTCATGAAGTCTTATTTCCTTAAACCCTAGCAGACTCTGCCATCCATACCACCCACAGCAGGCCACAGCCTCCATTCAATCACTCCATCATACGGCTCCTCTTCCCTTATTCTGCCCTAGCCACAGCTGGTCTTTTTTTCTGTTTTTCAAACATGCCAATCTCATTCCTAAATTAAGGGTTGGTCCTTACTATTCCCTCTGCCTGGAATCTGTTCCCTCCAATCTCTGCATGGCTGGCTGCTTCTTGTGACTCAACACTTCTTTCATAGCCTTCTTTGTCAAGTCTACCTGGACCACCCAATCTCAAGGAACACTTCTCCCATCCTCTACCACCCGCCTCCCATTAATATCTATCATATCATTCTGTCTTATTTTCTTCTTAGCACTGAAAACTATCAGAAATTATCTTTTTAATTTCTATTTGTACTTATTTTCTGGTTTTCTCCACTATTTTATAAATTCCGTGAAGGTAAGAAATCTTTCTTATTTACCACTCTAGCCCTAACTTCTAGTACAGTGCCTGACAGATAATAGATGTTGATAAATACTTGCTGAAGGAATATCCTACATCACACCCTGTCTTGTAGTACTCCCTGATTATTTAATTCTTTATCTCCCCAATTAAGTTCTAACTTCCCTATGGCTAAGAATCATACTTCACATTTCATCTGTCTCCCCTGTAGCTTGTAGCAAAGATCCAGGCACATCTGCCTTCTGTAACTACCTGTTGACTGATTGATCAGATCTTGTGGCTATCACACAAGGTGCTAGATAACAGGAAAGTACAAAACAGGTGATCTTAGAAGGGCTTGTGGATGATGTAATTTAACTGTTTCCACATGTCCAGAAGTGGTGATGAGACAACTTATCACCTGACACAGAGGCAATAAACACCTCTGCTCTGCAGTACCTTATGAAAGCCCAAATGTCAATACCAGTTAATGTCTGAGGTTTGCTGATCCCCAGAGTGTTTTTACTAAAGGAATAAGGTAATGCATTAAAATGTAAATTCTGCTCTTCTGCCTACTTGAGCATCTTCCTTCCAAAGAACTCAAACAAGTGGTAAAAACTCTATTTAACATAACATACAGTATACAGCTCACATAGTCCAAATGAATTGAAATTAAAACTCGTGGGAGTTGTTCTAAAAATCTTTCTTGGCAGCATTGTATCCGCACTTGAAAAAAAAATGTGGATACAGTTACTGGGAATGAAAGTTGGTTGTTCACTTAGTCTCTGAAGTTTAAATTCACAGTAGTCCCGGGGGGAGGTTGACGTGGCGGAGGAGCAGTGCTTGCACTGCCACCTAAGGAATCCACGCTCACAAATGGAGCAAGCCAAAAACTTACAGTCGACCTCCTGAAAATGCCTCAAATAAATAATTCTAGTAATTGAGTGTATGAAGAACTTGTATGATATAAGTACTCAAGTTATATTTATCGAGTACCTACTACACAAATGCCAGAATATCACCATGAAAAACCAAGCCAGGCGTCTGCCTCCACAGTTTGGCTAGATGGATAGGTGAGTAAAGAAGCATTTCCAGTACAGTGTGATGGAGCTCTGATGGGGAGAAAGATAGAGTACCTAAGAAGAATACCTAATCCTGTTTTGGAAGATTAGAAAAGATCCTCAAGGATGTGATATCTCACCTGGAGCATAAAGCATTAGGAGGAGTTAGCCAGATTAATAGCAGGGAGAAGTGTTCCATACACACACACACACAACAAAAACAAACCAAAAAAAAAACAGAATGTACCCACAGAAGAAGTATGGAGTATAAAGGTACATTTAAATAAATAATACAGATGTATTTTAGAGAATACAAGACATTGAAAACAGAGCCATAATGTAATTAAAATCAATTTTATTAGGATATACCAAAAATAGATTTCCTATCATTTAAAAAAAAAAAGTCTTCATTGGCCTTATAGCCAACCAAATAACACAGTTCCTGAAAGGGAAGTATACAAATGTTCTCCAAGCACACCATTCAAATATTCCCCTGACAAGAATATCCTGTCAACCATGTCATCCACAGTGATAGAGCTAATGACATGGAACCACATTGTCTAGTGGCTTAGTATGACTATGTCTCCAAACACTTTGTCATTTGCCTAGCTTTAATCTCCTGACCCCTCTTTCTCTCCCCATTGTACCTTGCTGCTTTGTTTGGAGAAGCACCAAAACTTCTCACCAAGACAGCTTCAGTCATTTGATTATTCCCAATATACAAGATTAATGTGTGGAGCAATGTGAATGTGGTATAATCCATCACACAATCAGATGCTGGCCTCGCTTTAATGAGTGCATTATGGTGAGTGACATTATTAATTAAATCACAATATGGTAGGAGCAGGCATATCAAGGAGAAAAGGCCAGCACTATGAGAAGCCATCTGTAGCTTCTTTGATTTCAGAACCACAGCCCAGATGTCACTCTTCTCAGGGGACATTCAATTTGGCAGGGTCCACCCTACCAAGACAAGTGTCAGTGGAGCACCTCCAGGTGGGAAGAGAACAGTCTGGCTTTGGAATAAGCCTGCCATAGAGAGACTGTAGTGGCATAAAGCACAATTCTGTGCAGTGCATTTGTTGGTGAAGCACAGAAGACATTTGCAGACATGCATCAAACATCTAATAGATTGAATAACAGTGTCTAAACTACTTAAGATAGCCAGGGGAAGCAACACACTGGGGGTATAAAGAACCCAAGAGTGGGAATCATATAGCCTGGACTCGAGTTCTAACTCAGCTACCTATGCATCTCAAAACTCAAGCTTCATTTTCTCCACCTAGAGAGTTGCTAAGTTATAGTCCAGTACTGACATTCTGTGGCTAGCTCATTGTCTTTGCCATAATTCTACAGTGAGATCAGCCTCTATTACCACCTCCTGTACTGCTAATGACTTCCCCTTGCCTACTTGCTTTAATTGCTGTGGATTCTTGGAGGTCTGAGTGAAAAGGCAGAAACCATTTCTGGAAAAGAGAACCTTGGTTAGAGATACTGACCAGGCGGTGCCCATCAGCATTACAGGTCGATGTTAAACTGATAAGAACAGATACCACACTTGATCGATGTTATGTTGACTTCTTAAATCTAGTTCAAACAGCAATCTTTTACAAAGGTTTACATATGATTAAGCATACTTTCTTCCAATTTCTCAATTTCTCCAACCATCATGAAAACAACCACATCCTCAGCCAAGCTACTGAGACATTATCAGATAATTACTCATGTAAATGAACCTTCACTTTTTAGCAGAGCTATGTGTTCTTCACAGTCTCATGGGAGCCTTGGCAAAATTTTGATGTTTTATTATTTTCAATACTAGTAACCAGAGTCCCAGTGGTCAGCAAACTGCAGCCTAGGGATAAAAGGTGTCCCAGGGTCTATATGCTAAAATATACTGAAACAAATATATATAAATATATAAATAATATATTAATATATAATAAAATTAATATAGTAATAAAATATATATTCTCTATATAAATATATAAACAAATATAAACAAATAAAATATTTATAAATATATAAAATATATGTATGCCATATGTATGTGTATATGTATGTGCATATTGTATATGTGCATATACACATACATATGATGGAAAAAATATTGACTCTACAAAGCCTAAAATATTCTCTGTCACTTTATAGTGAAAGTTTGCCAACACTCAAACTAGAATAAATATGAGACTTTAATTATTTAAAATTTATATAGTAGATAGAACGTTAGAGCCTTCTTTCACCTGAGACTCTAATTTTCAAGCAGATGGTTAAGATACTGCCCTCTCCCCCTCAAAGTAAAGCTATCTGAGACAAAGAGAATGAAAGCTATGGAAGCAAGGCATAATATAAGAAATGAGATCTGATAATCAATAACATGTGTTGGAGGAAGAGGATAAATTTTCCAGGTGAAGAAAAGGCTCAGAAGAAAGAGAGAATATGGGAGCTTGAGAAAACTCAGGTAGCCCAGTTCAGGTCAGAGTGCAAGATATTACTTAGATGTAAGGCTACATAAACAAATAAAGGTTAGAAAAGACCTATAAATAGAAAAATATCTGGACGTTATCCCAAGGGCACTGGGGAGCTAATGCAACTACAGTCACTGCTATCCCTAACATCACGAATCCTAAGGCATGCTCAGACAAATGAGTCAGACCCTATCCCAAATGTGAGGCTGTAATGGTAGTCATTGAGTGGTGCACGGGGGCTGTTATTGGATCTCAGATCCACAAGTACAACTGGGGCCTTCTAAGTTCCATAAAGCATCCATTTTCCAGCTCACATAATTCTAGGGCCCCCAGGTGAGTTCAGACATTTCAGATGGAATTAAGGATATCAACAAAAATATTCTGAAAAGAAAAATCTGAGACTCAAGAGAATCTCCCAGGGAAACATATTTTGACAAAACACACACCAAAAGAAATAGCATGTTGCTTGCTGTCAAGGAATGGTTATCATGTTGTCCACCATGGGACCAGAAGGAAGAAGTTATCTCATTTATCATGTATCTAGGTAGGGGGAAAAAAAGGAAAAAAAAAAAAACTCTACTCAATAAACTGCAGTGTCAAAATATATTGCAACTTGCATCCTTGCAATTTTCCTCCCCATGTAGAATCCATACCTGTTTTGACAATACTTCTGCAAACTCGCCATCCACAAAGCTCCAAAGGGACCCCAGGAGAAAATATGAGTGTAAAGGGACACAAAACATCCACCTGCACCTTTGCAAGAACTTTAGGAAATCATGAGCCTGCATTTCAGTGTCTGTCACAGATGCCCAGAAATAATGGGTTCAGAGTCATGAACCATTCCCACCACTGCCAGTATGATCAGAGAAGAGAGAACTGGATTTCCATGTTCTGAGAGAGCCAACACAGCTAAGATTAGCTCAGAATCAGTAAATGGAGATGTTGTGGGGAACAGAAGTATTAGGAAATGAACCTGAAAGATAGATCATAACCTAATCTATTAGTTTGGGTAAGAATGAAACTATAACGTGATGACTGGTGAAATAAAGAATTTAATGAACCAATTACTTTTCAAAGGGGCTAGAGTTTGAAATGACCTTTGGGCACTTCCTATGCATTACATAAATCCTGTCTTCCTCATCTTTTTCCAGCCATGGCTGCAATTACTAGTCCTATATAGGCTCCAATCAGCTTCAACTAGTGTAACCTGACAGTCCTTCACCTCAGCCAGTACTTCCCACCTCCCACTTCCTGCCCTGGGCATTTGTTAGGGAACCACTGAGCACTTACTCATGTTCAATCCAAGAGTGCAAGAGAGTTAATGCCCGATTAGACAACTGTTGAGCCAACAATGACTCATGGCTGCTGATGTATCATTATTCTCATTCCTCTTTTAGATGAGCAGTTCTGAGATGCATTTCATCAAGCTCCACAGAAACTCTACCAGAATCAATTACCAATTGATTAGCAGTGGCCAAATCAATAACATACCTTTTTAGTGGCCTTCCCACTTTTTAAGTTTTCATTCCCTTGTCCCTCATGCCTGCTCCCTACAATCTCATTCCTAAATTAACTAAGGAGCCATTCAGTCCTCTAAAGCAGTGATTTTTAAGTCGTGCTCCATGGTACTTTTGGGTTATGAATTAATGCAATATACACTCACTCTTTTCCTACTATGCACCTGATGCTCTTCTAGGTGTTGGAGAGATAGCAAAGAACAACATTCCTGTTCACAAAGAATTTGCATTCAAGTGGGGAGAAACAAATAATAAACAAATAAACAAGATCATTTGAGAAAATGATGAAAACTAAGAGGAAAATAAATGAATAGTGAGTAAGGGAGTATGGCTTTTTATTTAGTATAATGAAGGACCTCCTTTCTCAGGAGATGACATTTGAGCTCAGCCATAATCTCAAGAAAGGACTAGTCAGGAGAAGATCTTACAGAAATATGTTCCAGGAAAAAGAGACAGTGAATGCAAAGGCCTTGAGAGAGGAAACATGTAATAAATCTAAAGATGGTATACCTGTGTTCCACTGAGCAAGTGGGAGATTGGCCCGTCCAGATATTGGGGAACTAAAGTGTTAATCTAAGTGGTCAACATCAGACTGCACCCAGAATCACCCCTCCTCTCAAATCATTGGTACTGGGTCAAGTTCACCATTCCTGTCCTCTTACCCTGAAGGGGTCTCCCCCTCTTAGTCATTAGGTAGAGAGGGTTCTGTGAGTCTCCTCCATGTCAAAACCTTAGCTACCATACCTTTTCATGCTCTGTGGTGATGGAAAATGAGATTGGACTGGTTAGCTGCAAAAAAAAAAAAAAAAAAAGAAACAACAACAACAACAAAAACAATATCAAAGGCACTCCTGGTTAAGAAGAGGGTAGGCAAAAGAAAGTCAACCAATACATATAAATCACAAACCAGAAAGGACTTTGAGAAGTCAAAACATCTGTTCCTTCATCCTGCTAGAATGATAGCAAATTTTACAAAATGCTATGCTCTTCCTTGTAAGACCAAGGCAATTCTGCTCCTCCATCCAGAACAACTCTCTTTCTCAAAAATTTCTCCTTCTGCTCAACTCTTAATCCATGCATTGGTCTTTCCCTACTGGTTTTCTTATTCCTGTATGTGGATGTAATTCAGCAATGCAGTGTTGCCTGTGAAATGGCATATTTGTGCATCACTTTATTAAAGTTGCTTATGTGTCTATCATTTGAAAAAAAAATAAAGATCTTGTGATAAAAATGAAAAAAAAAATTTCTCCTTGGATCTAATATGAACACTTCATTTCATTGGCCAAGTGGTAGAGGAGACCATTTGTCATCTATATGCATGGAATCCTGTTTCTGGGTGTACCACAGCTAACCCCACAGAACAACCCTTTACTCTCCCTTCCCCTCATCTCTCAGGGATCCACACGCTCACACTCACTTCCCATTCCCTATTTCATTTCAAAGCTGGTTCTCCCGCCTTTCAGTGGATTAGAGTGTTAAGGTCTGCTAATAGTTAGAAGTGTAAGTCCTGACCAAATTCAGGAATCAGCCTTTAGATAAGTGAGGATTGTTTTTGAAATGTGTTTACAGTTGTACAGTCAACAAATGTGTACAGGTAGCCCTGATCTCAAGGAGACAATACAAAATATTATAAAATATAACTTTTCCCCATTATAACCTAAAACTTTCTCTTCCACCAGTACCTAGGGGACTCTGAATGTGTAATCATAGGCTTCAGGCTGAAGAAAGAGCAGCATCCCCAATCAAACTTCCTTCTTCCTATGTTTCGAGGGGAACTTTTCCCCGTCACCATTTGAATTGTTAATCCTCTCCTGTTGCTGTTGGCAGAAACATATATCTTATGTCATTTTGATAAAGTTGTGCATTTAATGTTCCTACAGTTAAGTGAGAGGGAAAAAAATCTTAACATTTTTTAAAATGAGGCACTTCAAGCAGCAGAGAGAACACGATGTGGAATGACTAATTCCCAGGTAGTAGGTTACCCCAAGGAACATACATCATTCTCCAGCCTGCAGAAAATAACAGGCATTTTTCATTCTCCTTTGCATACATGCTCGGTTTTCGTCCCTACTCTGTGAGAAGGAGAGTGTTTGGCTTTGTTTCCTTGGACCACCTGAAACAGAGACAAGAGATATGCTTTCCAAGTCTTTCCCTCCTAAAGGAAGGAAAGACCCTGAGACAACCACATTATAACGAGAATCAAGGAGCATCTTAGAGAGGTAAAGTGGCTTTCCCAAGGATGCACAGGATTTCTCTCAAGTGCCCCTACCAAAACCAGACCCCCTTGAGTGGGAAAAAGACAAGAGAATCTGTGTGCTCCCTGGTCTCCAGAGTAAATTCAGCAAAAGCCACCACAATTTGCCCTGAGCAGAGATACCTAAGAATTCATACTATGAAGGTGATCAGGTACTTCTGTAAATATTTAGAATCAATTTTTCTCTGAAATATACACACTCAGATTTAGGACAAAAACTGAATTAATGCCAGTAGACATTTTAGATTTGATTTGAATGGGACCCAGAACAAAGGAAAATCATGGAAAAAAAAAAAAAAACTAAAATGTTCAGTATAGCAAAGTATGTGCTTCAAAGTAGACTTCCTTGTTTTGAAGCTATTCCAATCCTCAATGGCTATGGGACCTTGGGCTTAACCTCTCAAGCCTCAGTTTCTCATTTGTACAATCATAATAACAGTGCCTGTTATTAATAATAATAATAATAATAATGCCTACTATCATAATAGGGTCTGTGATAGGATTATATGAGATAAAGCATATAAACAGCTTAGTGTGATGTCTGACATGAGTGAGTTCATACTGAAGGTCAGATGCCCAAGGTGATGATCAGGATGTGAGGAGTGGGTACAATAGCTCGGGTACATACCAGATGTTTGATCCAGGCTTCCTGAGGGTAAGTCCTTTTTAGGACATGTGAGTGAATAGCTGAAGACTCAAAACTGTCATGCTGGGCCATGCAGATACTATAAACTGTGAGGTAGGGTTGTTATTAACATTGTGCAGAAGGGGAAATTGGAGTCCGGAGATACACAGACTCCTCAGCACTCACCTCATGATTAACAGGCAGAGCTAGAATTTGGATTCTATGTCCACACATGCTCTTTCTACTTTAAAACTTTTCCCCTGAAAGCAGAGCTGTCCCAAGTGGCTATGAAGGAGAGGAAAAACCCCAAAAGGTCCAAACACTGTGAGGAGTCACTAGAGACCAAATCCAACTAAGGTGGACCCAAAATGGCTTTCCTCCTCTTTGTGATTATAAAGAAAAACCTGCAGCCTTGCCAGTGATTTTCCAAAGGGCAAATGCTGGAGTGCTCCTTTGCCCCATGCACAGAGGCCAGTGTGAGGAAGGGGGTCCTGTGTGGGGCTCTCCCGGTGCTGGTCCCATTCCTCACTGGCCTGGTCCTCCTCCCATGAAGAACAAACTGTGGTGAGGATGCTCTTGGTCATGGCAGGAATGCCACCCAATTCCTCTGCCCAGGCACAGACCATCTTCACTCAGGACTAGTGGGCAAAAGTCAACAAGCTTCATGTCAGAGTTGTTACGTGCCAGGTAATGTGCTGAATCCTTCACAGGCCCCTTTGTATCTAATTCTCTCAACTATCCTATGACATGGGTGATATCATCCCAATTTTACAGAAGGGAAAACTAAAGCGCTATGAGGTTGGGTACATTACCAGTATCATTCAAATGATGAGTGGGGGACCCATGATTCTACCACAGGCCTATCAGACCCCAAACCTGCACTCAATATCCTGTCTCACCCCAAAGAGAAATTCCTCAAGAGACCACATCTTTGGAACAATCAATGTTAGCTCCCCAGAAAACCAGAAGGATCTAGATCCTTTTTATTATGACAGTGCATCTTTTCCCAGAACAAAGTTGGTCCTTTAAACTGTCACAGCACTAACACTGAGAGAAATGTGTGTCCCCAGCTGTCTCGTTTGCAGATGGCAGTCACCCTGACTTGTGGGGGTTTAAACATCAGCCATGACACCTAGGACTTCTGTGATGTCCGAAGGCTGGCAGGATAAAGTAATTGTAATTTTCTCCGCACCATCCTTTACCACTACTGAATGGTGGACTCATTCACTCTGAGTAATAGAGTAAACACAGGACAGTGAAAATGCATGATATATCAGCTTTAGCTTAAGCAAGAAAGATAACTTATTTTCTCTTCCCATACTCTGTGCAGCTCCATCAGCTCAGGCACCAGCTGCAGAGCTGTCCCTTAAAAGGACAGAACAGGGGCTTCTGGGTGGCTCAGTCAGTTAAGCATCTGACTCTTGATTTTTGGCTCAGGTCATCATTTCAGGGTCATGAGATCGAGCCCTGCATCAGGCTCCATGCTGGGTGTGGAGCCTGCTTAAGATCCTCTTTCCCTCTTCCCCTCCCCCACTCACTGTGCACACACACACTCACTTTCTCTCTCTAAAAAAATAAAAAATAAAAGGATAAAACAAGGAACAGAGACTTTAGGCCCAAACCAGGGATTTGCATCTCAGCTTTGCCTTTTCTCCTGCTGCACAACACTAGGCATGCACATTTTTTCATTCTATAAATATTTAGGGCCTGTCCAGCACTGTGCCAGACAAACTGGACAGGAAATGTGTCCCTGCCCTCAAGGAGCACAACGCAGTAGGACAGACAGACAAATGGACATACAATTATGATACAGTGTAGGGATTTCAGGAAGAAAGATGTGGGCAAAATCATTTGCATATCACTCTGCTGCTCTCAACTTGTTTCCTCATCTGTAAAATGGGAATGAAAATAAAAATCTATTTCACGAGGTTGGTGTGAGGCCTAACTGTGATGCAGAATGGAAGGCATTTGAAACCTGGCAAGGAGAACACAGGTTGTAGTTCTGATCAAAAATGTTCCAGTTTAAGGGAGAAACCTAATGAAAGTGGAGCAACATGCCGAGCTGAAGGCATGAGGTGCAGAGAGATAGCTAGTGGTATTATGTACCTACCATACTCTGCAGAACCTCTCCAGTCTCCCCCCATCAGCTCCCAGTGGATGTAGAGCGAGGGGGACAGAGTGGAAGCAGCACTCAGGGCTGAGAATCTGTGGTCCCTGTTCCGGTCACCAACTCCTTTCAGGCTAATACATTGGGTTTCACATAAGGTTTCATTTGAAGAAAGAGCTCAACAACTTTAAAATCTCCCGAACTACAGTATGTCTAACTTCCACCAATTCCCAAAAGCTCTCTGGTTAAAATGTGGGACTGCAATCCAATTGTAAACTCCCAGAAAAGGGTTATGTTTGCTATTGTTGGGGAGTATAATTTAAAACAAAATATTCTCCCAACTCAAAAACCTCTCTACAAAGAGGGAAGAGGCAGAATGGGATGTGTAGCACAGGCAAGCCACTGAAAGATGGCTAAAACAGGAAGAAATCGTACCTTTTCATACAGGCAAGCAGATACAAGCCATTACATCCAAGTCAGAGGACTCGACAGCACCATTTGTCACAAGGTTCATCCTAAATTCACCTGGTAATTGGGGTGACCGCCTGTGTTAGCTAATTGCCTTTATACAAAGGAAGAATAAACCGCTCACATCTGTATGACAGGAGGTAGTTTTGCCTTTGGAAATGGTGCCCACTGAAGTGAGGCCCCCATAGAAAGTGGGTGACGGGTTGTGATCTCCCTTGATGTCAACATTTCAAAGGAGTGCCTCCTAGGTCCCTGAGAAAGACCGTCCTGTGTTGTAAAACTGCCAAGAGGCTTTTAAAAAGATTTACCTGTCAAAGGTCAGAGAAGGAATTCGAGTTACAAGTTTTCTCAACATTACAAGTTTCTAAAATAAATGCTCTAAGAAAAGAAAGGGGAAACGTAACTTCCTTATTTTTAAGCTGGAGAATTCAGCCTCTTTAACTCGTCCTTACACTCTCTGACCTTTTATTTTAGAACATGGGGCTTAGGCATGAACGATGCATTCATATTCCCTCCTCCCCAGCTGGACGAGAAAGAAATTTCCACGATTCAAAATCTCTGGCCACATGAAACTCAACTACTTATGAGAACAAGTTTTCTAACATGATTCCCACAGAATCTTGGCTTAAATTTGATTGGCTGCTCTCAACATACCCAAAGGGGATACACTTCCATGACCAACACACTGAAAGTAGCCCTTCACACCTCTCGAAAACCTGTCCCACCATCCAGCATACCTTTGGAACAGAACACCTCAGAATCTACAGCAACCCCTCCTATTGCCTGCTCTGTGAAAGCAGGAAACCTGTCTGTCTTACTATTTATGGTAATTTCAAGGGTCTAGAAAAGCGGTGGGTGTGCAGTTGGTCTTCAATAGATATTTGTTGAATTGATGAATGAAAGGGTGAATACATGATGAATCCCAATCTCTGATACCAAGTCACAGGCTAATTCCCCTATTATGCCTAAAATATTTGCAACAATAATTCAGCAAAAGTCTAAAAAACCAACTCTGCCTTCCAGCTTCTGCCCAGCCTTCCCTTGGAGACCAGAAACACTCAAGCACATGGGAGCTTGCTCATCACCATCATTATTAATTTACCTAGAGCTCAAAACAAGTCTCACCTACTCCTCCTTTCTTCCTTCTCTGGATTCAATGTGCTGATTGTTTTCCCCCAACATCCCACTGGGAAAAGAAGAGGTCTCCGTCCCAACCAGGAGAGCTGGCAGATGAGAGGAGAGAAATAAAATCCATTTTTAAAGCCATCCTGTGGTTTGCCTACAGGGTTAGTGTCGCTTTCTTTACGTTTCTCAGTGATGTCCAGACCAAACATCTATGCTCTCTAAAACAGAAATAAGTTGTCCCTCAAGATCAATATAGAAATAACTGACATTTCCTTTAGACATTAAATTTTCATTTCGGTGAGGAAAAGACAGGGAACAGGGAGAAGTGGAGAGTTCTCAGAGTAAAAATGACTTTCAGCCGTGTATTAAATGGCAAGCGCTCTAACATGAATCGAACGTCTAAAGAGCTGCAGGATCAGGATCCGACTTCTGGTGAAAATCCCCCTAGAAGGGCTGTGAGGAAGGTTCAGGGTTATTCATTTCTTTCTCAGGTGTAATATAGAGGAAACATTTCAAATAAGGACAATAATTAGCATTTATGGTGCATTTTCTACATGTCAGGTACAAGTTGAGCCGTCTCCATCCATTGTTCAATTCTCCTGAAATTCTACATGGCCTTCAATCTTACTGTGATTGAAGGTGCGGAGACAATGGCTCTGAAAGGAGAACACAGCTAGTAAGTGGCAAAGTCAGCATCTGAACTCCGATCTGTTGACTTCAGGGCTTCTACTCCACTGCACTGCATGGGACAGAAAAAATATGCAAAAAGAGAAGACTGGGAGGGAAGAAGGTAAATTTGGCACTTTCTTCCCACCTAAGGTTCCAGGATTCTAAGATGCTGCAGTAGGATCTCCTACCGGGAGGTTTCTAAGGACAAGGAGTTTACTTACTGCTAAGGCTTTTTTTTTTTTTTTTCCCTAAGCCACATCACTCAGTAACTGAATTTACTTGCCTACACATCATAACTGGGCTAGGTACAGAACAGCTCTGACCTACTTTAAAATCAATTTTAATGTACCCCATGGACCCTTTCAAGCTACTTTACAAACACCACTCTGTTTTTGTTAAATAAATCTAATTGCTCCTGCGGTGTTAACAGATGACATGGCCTCCCAGGAAGAATTTGTCAAGATCAAAGCTTCTGTGCAACACTGTCCTGCAAGAAAATTCCTAAGTCCTGGTTTTTGACCGCCTCACAAACAGTCTACAGGGATGGACACCAAGAGTACCCTGAATGGCTGACTGTGAGTTTTAAACCTCTAATATAATGTATTATCAAAATGTCCCTGTGACACAGTCCTTTGATTAATCAGATTTAAGATTCTTCTCCCCATTCAACCCTTTATCCCAGCCCCCCCAAAAAATTTTGAGACCAAGGGCTAAAAAGGATTTCAAAGATGGTATCCATTTTTAAATATCACCCTTAGAATTAACTGGGGGTAGGAGATGCAGAATCACTGATCAGAGAACACTACAATCTGGGTAGGAGAGGTTCACTCATTCAATCTCATATTCAGTCCCCAGAAGGCATTCAGCGCCTGTTGGGAATCAGGCCCTGTGCTAGACTCTGTGGCTACACTGATGAATTGATGAACAGAACCAACCAGACTCACAGAGCTTCCAGCCTAATTGAGGAAAAAAAAATCTATAAAAACAATCACACCCATCAAAGTACAATTTTTTGTCATTATCATAATTACCACAATGCTATAATGAAATAGTGAACAGTACTATCAGGTAACATAAGGAGAATGTGGGCAGAAAATTCAATGAGGTGAATGACCACTGAGCTTAGATGTGAAGGAGGAGAAAGTGTTCATTAAGAGAAGAAGGGAGACAGAAAATCATCAGATGTAGGCACTAGTGAAGAGAACATATTGGAGGGGACAACAGCAATGCTAGATGCCAGCGGATCTCAAAAAGAGCTTCTAAAACAGTTCAGTATCTACTCCCACTGGCATCATAAACTATTTGTTGCATTAACCTTAAAGATTATCTCATCCAATCTGCCACCCATTGTAAGAATCTCGAACCCTATTTATACAATGATTTAAAAAAATATGTCTAAGATTTCTAGAGATAGAGCGAGTAACAAAGAAAGTCCCAGTCTGCCTAGAATTTATGTTCTAGTGAGAGTAATCAAATGATAACCAAACAAACAGGCAACTATGGAACATGTCAAAGTTTGGAAGGACTATGAAGAAATAAAA
Source organism: Halichoerus grypus (assembly GCF_964656455.1). Classification (NCBI taxonomy): domain Eukaryota; kingdom Metazoa; phylum Chordata; class Mammalia; order Carnivora; family Phocidae; genus Halichoerus; species Halichoerus grypus. The sequence goes on along the minus strand of NC_135713.1, from coordinate 114,753,135 downwards.
GTACAGGGTGGAGGCAGAGTTCTGGGAGGTGCTATTTAAGTGCACAGTCTAAAAAGTTCTCATTGGGAAGAAGGTGACATCCAGGTAGACCCTTGAAGAAAATAAAGAGAGTGAGGCATGCGGGTATCAAGACAAATAGTAGTCCTGGCAGAGGGAAGGACAAAACCCAAGACCTTGAGGCAGGTGTGTGTTGGTGTGTTCTAGGAGCAAAGAGGAGGCCTGTGTGGTTGGAGCCACAGGAAATGAGGGCAAGTGCTAACAGGAGACCAGTTCCTGTAGAGCTTTGTAAACCCTTGTAAAGACTTGGGCTTTTACTTTCAGGGACACGAAAAACTCTTGCAAAGTCTTAATCAGGGGAGTGACATAAAATGATTTACAATCTTAAAGAACACTCTGGCAACTGTGTCAAATGACTGACTGTAGAGGTCCCAGCAGAAGAACACAAGAGGAAAAGCTGTTGCAATAATCAAGGCAAACGCATTATGATGACATGGACCCAGGGACAGTGGGAGAGAGGCTGAGAAGTAATCGTATGCTGCCCATGTACAGAAAGTAGAGGGGACGAGATGTGCTGATGGACTGAACATGGAGTAGGAAAAAAGAGAGACCAAGAGGACTCCAAGGTTTATGACCTGAGCAATTGGAATGGCAGGGCTACTAATGACTGAAATGGGAAAAACTAGGGGACAAGAACATCTAGCAGAAAGGAACATAAAGAGACTAACTTTGTACATATTAAGTATAAGCTGCCCATATAAGTTAACTGAGATATCGAGTAGTCCATTGGTTTTATGGGAGAAACTTCAGGGAAGAGACCTGGCCTGGAGATTACAGTTGAAAGTGTACGATGAGATTACCTTCAGAGAGAGTATAAAGAAGTCAGAGGACAAGGGCTCCAAAAAACTGTTGTCCAGGCAATCCGGTCCACTCTTTATATATTCGCTCCACAGATATTGAGCACCTTCCAAAGGCCAGAAAATGGAGATCAAAAAGTGGAGACTATTTTCCCAGGCTTGCAATCTAAGCTGACTTTGTGACTTTCCACTGACCAAGAGAATGGGGTGCAAGTGATACTGTGCCAGTCTTCAGCCTACAGCCAAAGAGGCCTTATGTGCTTCCACTCTCCCTTCTGGGATCCTGCCACCATTTATGTACCATATATGCAACCCTGGGCGGGCCCACTGGAGCATGAAAGATCATGTTGAAGGAAAGCCAAAGAATAACACTCAAGAGCCAGCCAACCTCCAGACATATGAATAGGGCCAACCTAAACCAGCCTGCGCCCAACCATCCCAGCAGTTGTTCACTGACGCATAAGAGACCCCAGTGTGCATTAACTGAGTCCAGCCCACAAGAGCAGAACCACATAGCTAGCCCATTGTCTTATGAGAAATGACAGATGGCAGCCACAAAGTTTGGGGATGGTTTTCCATGTAATAGTAGCTAACTAATACAGATTTTGTCTTCCCAGCTCTATATTTGCAAATCTTATCCATCCCATTTCATATGTGTCATCTTCCATGAAACTTTGGCTGACGCTGATAGCCAGAAATCAGCTCTCACTTCTCTGAGATCCTATGGCATTTGATTCGTACCTTTCTGTACTTGTCAGGATAAGCTGGATAGTAACAAATTCCAGGGGCTTAGTATAACCAATATTTGTTTCTTGTTCATGGTACATAGCTGATGGGAGTTGCCAGGGAGTTCTGCATCCCACCTTCACTCAGGGCTCCTTACTGATGCAAGGAGCACCATCTTGTGACACTTTGATCTCAGACCGAGGCTTCACAGAGTGCATGGAGAACTCAAACTTGTTCTTCAGCCTATCTACTCATTGCCCATTATCCAGGCCTGATGATACAGCCTCATCTAAATGTCAGAGAGCTGGCAATGTAAGGGAGCACACGGATACTTCTTCATGTTTCTGCTATCCTTTCTCATGGCATCCTTCCCTCAAACCTTTGATTTGCATGGCTTTCTTGCTTATACCAAATGTGGTATAAAAAGGTCTGGCTGCATGGGCATTCACACCAGGCAGTCACATGGGACACCATGCTTAGAACCCCACACTTGGTTTAATAATCTGATGTTGTCATCTTAAAATCTTAATCATTTTTGAACTAGGAATCTGTCATTTTCATTCTGCCCTGGGTCCCACAAATTATACATATGTAACTCAGTAGTTCTCAGCACAGTGTGCTCAATGGAATCACCTAGGGAATGTTAAAAAATACAGGTACACAAGCCCACCTAAGAACAATTACCTCAAACTCTGGAATGAAGTCCTGGAAAAGGTAATTTTTTTAAACATCTTCTGATGATTCTCATGTGCATGCAGGGCTGAGCACTGCTTCCCTAAAGTCATGGCCCAGATAACCTATTTTGGTATTTCTCAGAATAAAATATAATAAGAAATAAAAATATGGCAAAAAAAAGGGACACCTGGATGGCTCAGTCGGTTAAGTGTCTGCCTTCAGCTCAGGTCATGATCCCAGGGTCCTGGGATCGAGCCCCACGTCGGGCTCCCTGCTCAGTGGGGAATCTGCTTCTCCCTCTGCCTCTGCCCCTCCCCCTGACTCGTGCTCCCCGCCCCCTTGCTTGTGCTCTCTCTCTCTCTCAAAAAATAAATAAAATGTTAAAAAATATATATGGCAGGGAGGGGGAAAGATGGTGGAGGAGTAGGGGACCCTATTTCAACTGGTCCCCAGAATTGAGCTGGATATCTACGAGACCACTCTGAGCACCCACGAAACCAGCCTGAGATGTAAGAAGATCTGGATCTCTACAAACAGAATATCGCAGGCGGTTGGTTTTGAGGTACGAAGCTGAGAGCCATGATTCTGCAGGCAGATATCGGAGGATAAACGGCAGCGGGAGGGTGCCTGGCCGTGGGGATCCTACACCACCGGTGAGTGACAGCCTCGCGCGCTGCGGACGGGCACAGACTCGCAGACCGGTAGCGTTGGGAAAGGACTTTAGGGCAGCCCCCGGGGTGGAAAACCAGACCGGCGGGGTCGCGTGCACACGAACCGAAGCCCCCCGGACAGAAACCAGAGCGACGGTCATGCACACGTGAACTGCAGCCTCCGAGATGGAAACCCGGTGTGCCGGGGTCGTGCCGGTGAACTGCAACCCCCAGGGTGGAAACCCCAAGCGGCGGAGTCACGCCCGCACGAACTGGGAGCGGCTGGCGGTTTTAGAAGCACAAAGGGCAGAGACGTGACCCGACCTGGAGGCAGGACTGGGAGCGCTGCGGAGGGGCGCACAACCCAGGCCGCTGCAGTTTATAGCAGCACGGACAGAAACGGAGACATTGCGGCCTGGAGAGCTCACTGAAGAACAGACTGCTATCTCTCTGCTCTGAGGCAGAGGGCTGGAAACGGTCTCTTCTGCTCTGACTCAGGGAAGAGACGTGGAAAGCCGCCAGGGAAAGGCGCCAGAGAACAAAAGCCCCAAAGACTGATTCCCACTGAGCCCATCCCCCACCACAGGGGCGCAGGGCAACTCCACCCAAACAGGGTTGCCTGAGTAACACCCCGGCAGGCCCCTCCCGCAGAAGACAGGCTGGGAAAACAAGAGACCAGCAACCCTAAGGTCCCAAGAAAACAGGTGCATCTTGCTTGGGTTCTGGTCAATAATTTGGACTCTATACATTCCCTCAATCACCCATCAACAGAATGACTAGGAGGAGGAGCCCCCAAAACAGAAAAGACTCAGAGATTATGACTTATGCTGCAGATTTACAAATGGATGCAGATATAACCAAGATGTCAGAGATGGAATTCAGGCTAGCAGTTGTGAAGACAATGGCTAGAATGGAGAAATCAATTAATGGCAACATAGAGTCTGTAAGGGCAGAAATAAAAGGTGAATTGGCAGAACTTAAAAATGCTATCAATGAGATCCAATCCAATCTAGATAATCTAACAGCTAGGGTAACTGAGACAGAAGAGAGAATAAGCGATCTGGAAGACAGTATAATAGATAAAAAGGGAAAAGAGGAGGCCAGGGAAAAACAACTCAGAATCCATGAAAATAGAATCAGAGAAATAAGTGACACCATGAGGCGTTCCAATGTCAGAATAATTGGAATCCTGGAGGGAGTGGAGAGAGAGAGAGGGCTAGAAGATGTATTTGAGCAAATCGTAGCTGAGAACTTCCCTAATCTGGGGAATGAAACAAACATTCGAGTCCTAGAGGCAGAGAGGACCCCTCCTAAGATCAAGGAAAACAGGCCAACACCCCGACATGTAATAGTAAAACTTGCAAATCTTAGAACCAAGGACACCATCTTAAGGGCAGTCAGGGGGAAGAGATTCCTTACGTACAGAGGGAGGAACATCAGAATAACGTCAGACCTATCCACAGAGACCTGGCAAGCCAGAAAGGCCTGGCAAGACATATTCAGTACTAAATGAGAAGAACATGCAGCCAAGAATACTTTATCCGGCAAGGCTTTCATTTAGAATGGATGGAGAGATGCAGAGCTTCCACGACCGGCAGAAGTTGAAAGAATATGTGACCACTAAGCCAGCCCTGCAAGAAATATTAAGGGGGGGTTCTATAAAAGGAGAAAGACCCCAAGAGTGATCTACAACAGAAATTTACAGGGACAATCTATAAAAACAACGTCTTCACAGGCAACATGATGACAATTAATTCATATCTTTCAATAATCACCCTCGACGTGAATGGCCTAAACGCTCCCATAAAACGGCACAGGGCTGCAGATTGGATAAAAAGACAGGACCCATCCATAGGCTGTCTACAAGAGACTCATTTTGAACCTAAAGATACATCCTGACTGAAAGTGAAGGGATGGAGATCTATCTTCCATGCCAGCGGACCTCAAAAGAAAGCTGGGGTAGCAATTCTTATATCAGACAAATTATATTTTAAACTAAAGTCTGTAATAAGAGACACAGAAGGACACTATATCATTCTTAAAGGGTCTATCCAACAAGAAGATCTAACAATTGTAAATATCTATGCCCCCAACATGGGAGCAGCCATATACATAAGCCAACAGTTAACCAAAATAAAGAGTCATATTGATAACAATACGTTAATTGTAGGAGACCTCAATACTCCACTCTCAGCAATGGACAGATCATCTAAGCAGAAAATCAACAAGGAAACAAGAGCTTTGAATGATACATTGGACCAGATGGACCTCATAGATATTTATAGAACATTCCACCCTAAAACAACAGAATACTCATTCTTCTCAAGCACACATGGAACTTTCTCCAGAATAGACCATACACTGGGTCACAAATCAGGTCTCAACTGATACCAAAAGATTGAGATTATTCCCTGCATATTCTTACACCACAATGCTCTAAAACTGGAACTCAATCACAAGAAAAAATTTGGCAGAAATTCAAACACTTGGAAGCTAAAGACCACTCTGCTCAAGAATGTTTGGGTCAACCAAGAAATCAAAGAAGAACTTAAACAATTCATGGAAATCAATGAGAACGAAAACACATCGGTCCAAAACCTATGGGATACTGCAAAGGCGGTCCTAAGGGGGAAATACATAGCCATCCAAGCCTCACTCAAAAAAATAGAAAAATCCCGAATTCACCAACTAACTCTACACCTTAAAGAACTAGAGAAAACACAACAAACGACGCCTAAGCCATGCATTAGAAGAGAAATAATTAAAATTAGAGCAGAAATCAATGAATTAGAAACCAGAAACACAGTAGATCAGATCAATGAAACTAGAAGTTGGTTCTTTGAAAGAATTAATAAAATCGATAAACCACTGGCCAGACTTATCCAAAAGAAAAGAGAAAGGACCCAAATTAATAAAATTATGAATGAAAGGGGAGAGATCACGACTAACACCAAGGAAATAGAAACAATTATTAGAAATTATTATCAACAACTATATGCCAATAAACTGAGCAATCTGGATGAAATGGAGGCCTTCCTGGAAACCTATAAGCTGCCAAGACTGAATCAGGAAGAAATTGACAACCTGAATAAGCCAATAACCAGTAACGAGATTGAAACAGTGATCAAAAATCTCCCAAAAAACAAGAGTCCAGGGCCTGATGGATTCCCTGGGGAATTCTACCAAACATTCAAAGAAGAAATAATACCTATTCTACTGAAGCTGTTTCAAAAAATAGAAACAGAAGGAAAACTTCCAAACTCATTCTATGAGGCCAGCATTACCTTAATCCCCAAACCAGGCAAAGACCCCATCGAAAAGGAGAATTTCAGACCGATATCCCTGATGAATATGGATTCCAAAATCCTCAACAAAATCCTAGCTAATACGATCCAACAATACATTAAAAGGATCATCCACCACGACCAAGTGGGATTTATCCCCGGGATGCAAGGGTGGTTCAACATTCGCAAATCAATCAATGTGATAGAACACATTAATAAGAGGAGGGAGAAGAACCATATGGTCCTCTCAATTGATGCAGAAAAAGCATTTGACAAAATACAACATCCTTTCCTGATTAAAACTCTCCAGAGTATAGGGATAGAGAGAACATTCCTCAAGCTCATAAAATCCATCTATGAAAAACCCACAGTGAATATCATCCTCAATGGGGAAAAGCTGAGAGCCTTTCCCTTAAGATCAGGAACACGTCAAGGGTGCCCACTCTCACCACTGTTGTTCAACATAGTACTAAAAGTCCTGGCAACAGCAATCAGACAACAAAAAGAAATAAAAGGTATTCAAATTGGCAAAGAAGTCAAACTCTCTCTTTTCGCAGATGACATGATACTTTATGTAGAAAACCCAAAAGACTCCACCCCCAAATTACTAGAACTCATACAGCAATTCAGTAATGTGGCAGGATACAAAATCAATGCACAGAAATCAGTTGCTTTCTTATACACTAACAACGCAACCATAGAAAGAGAAATTAAAGAAACAATTCCATTTACAATAGCACCAAACACCATAAGATACCTCGGAATAAACCTAACCAAAGAGGTAAAGGATCTATACTCTAGGAACTACAAAACACTCATGAAAGAAATTGAAGAAGACACAACAAGATGGAAAAATATTCCATGCTCATGGATCGGAAGAATAAACATTGTTAAAATGTCTATGCTACCCAGAGCAATCCATACCTTCAATGCCATCCCGATCAAAATTCCAATGACATTTTTCAAAGTGCTGGAACAAACAATCCTAAAATTTGTATGGAATCAGAAAAGACCCCGAATCGCCAAGGAGATGTTGAAAAAGAAAAACAAAGCTGGGGGCATCACGTTGGCCAATTTCAAACTATACTACAAAGCAGTGATCACCAAGACAGCATGGTACTGGCACAAAAACAGACATACAGACCAATGGAACAGAATAGAGAACCCAGATATGGACCCTCAACTCTATGGTCAAATAATCTTTGACAAAGCAGGAAAAAACACGCAATGGAAAAAAGACAGTCTCTTCAATAAATGGTGCTGGGAAAATTGGACAGCCACATGCAGAAGAATGAAACTCGACCATTCTCTAACACCATTCACAAAGATAAACTCAAAGTGGATGAAAGACCTCAATGTGAGACAGGAATCCATCAAAATCCTAGAGGAGAACATAGGCAGTAACCTCTTTGACATCGGCCACAGCAACTTCTTTCAAGATACATCTCCAAAAGCTAGTGAAACAAAAGCAAAAATGAACTTTTGGGACTTCGTCAAGATAAAAAGCTTCTGCACAGCAAAGGAAACAGTCAACAAAACAAAGAGGCAACCCACAGAATGGGAGAAGATATTTGCAAATGACACTACAGATAAAGGGCTGGTATCCAAAATCTATAAAGAACTTCTCAAACTCAACACCCAAAAAACAAATAATCAAGTCAAAAAGTGGGCAGAAGAGATGAACAGACACTTCTCTGAAGAAGACATACAAATGGCTAACAGACCCATGAAAAAGTGTTCATCATCATTAGCCATCAGGGAAATCCAAATCAAAACCACACTGAGATACCACCTTACACCAGTTAGAGTGGCAAAAATGGACAGGGAAAGAAACAACAAATGTTGGAGAGGTTGTGGAGAAAGGGGAACCCTCTTACACTGTTGGTGGGAATGCAAGTTGGTACAGCCACTTTGGAAAACAGTGTGGAGGTTCCTCAAAAATTTGAAAATAGAGCTACCCTATGACCCAGCAATTGCACTACTGGGTATTTACCCCAAAGACACAGATGTAGTGAAAAGAAGGGCCATATGCACCCCAATGTTCATAGCAGCAATGTCCGCAATAGCCAAACTGTGGAAAGAGCCGAGATGCCCTTCAACAGATAAATGGATAAAGAAGATGTGGTCCATATATACAATGGAATATTACTCAGCCATCAGAAAAGATGAATACCCAACTTTTACATCAACATGGATGGGACTGGAGGAGATTATGCTAAGTGAAATAAGTCAAGCAGAGAAAGTCAATTACCATATGGTTTCACTTATTTGTGGAACATAAGGAATAACATGGAGGACATTAGGAGAAGGAAGGGAAAAATGGGCGGGGGGAATTGGAGGGAGAGATGAACCATGAGAGACTATGGACCTGAGAAACAAGCAGGGTTTTAGAGGGGAAGGGGGAGGGGGGATTGGTTAGCCCGGTGATGGGTATTAAGGAGGGCACATACTGCATGGAGCACTGGGTGTTATACAAGAACAATGGATCATGGATCACTACATCAAAAACTAATGATGTATTGTATGGTGACTAACATAACATAATAAAATTAAAAACTACAAAAAAAAATTAAAAATTAAAAAAAAGTAAAAAAAAATATATGGCAAAAAGAAATCTAAGTCACTGGTCTCCTGCAGTTTCAAAAGTGTCAATGCCATCAGAACAGTCTGAAGAACTATTCCAGATTGAAGCAGACCAAATAGACAAGTAAATGCAAGACAGGATTCTGAACTGGATCACTCTGCAAATGGCCAGCAATCCCATATCTGTCTTACAGGAACTATAACACAAATATGTAAAGGCAGCTTACAAGGATGTTCACTGTGACATTGTTTCTGGTAATGAAAATTAGGAATACTATCTTAATGTCCACCAAAGGGATGGAGTTAAATTATGAAAAATCATGCCATGTGAAATAAAGGGCAATCTATATGTGATGACCTGGAAAATATCTCTGTTATACTATTACCTGAAAAAATAATAATTTCAGAATAATATTTAGCTCATAGTTGTATTTTGCATATACATATATGTGAGTATGAGTTGATATGCATATAAAAATGCTTTAATACCAACAAGTTTATTTGTGAGGAGAAAAGAATTTCATTTAATTGATACATACATACATACATATGTATGTATGTTTTTAAGTAGACTGTTGATAATTCTAACTTTTTTCCCAGCATTTTCCAAGTAACAAATTTATATGCAAGACTGACAATTGACCTTCCTTTTGGCTGCTCTAGTTTAGCCAGTCAATAATTCTTTGTAACCACCGTTTAAGAAATCCATGAGAGCTTTTAATTTTAAGGAACTGCCCATCTAAGTCTTCTGAGTCAAGCAGCATAAAACATAAATGAAAAACCTGACTTGGAAAAGAGGCTCAAGTTGTTTTAGAAAAACTAGAATAAAAGGAATAAAGTATCTGCAAGTAACTTCCATTTCAGTGAAGAATCAATGTTCTTAATTTCAAGAAATTCAAAGCTGCCGGTACACTAATTACATGCATTGAATTCCTCCAAATGCAGATCTATTACATGTTTGTGTGTATCTCTTGAGGCATAAAATAGAGAAATGGGGGGAGATGGGGGACACTACTCTAAGCTGTTTTCCTCCCTCTTTCCACAAACAATAATTTGGGTGTGATAAGGATTTGCAAAATATACAACAAGCTGCCCAGGGCTTTGTGTTTTGAAGCCACAAGCATGAAAATCCATGTAAGCCACTAGCTCTCTGTGTGCCAGGATAAACAGGTTCTAAGTACCCTATATAAATCTCCAAACCGTGGAAGAAAATAACCCCAAACTTTTTTATTTGGCCCCAATTAAAGTTCAATGTAGGGGATTTATAATCCACATCTAAACAGGGCATCTGCAATTTGTGGCCTAATATAAATAACCAGCTTTAATGCTGTAAAAGGACAAGAAGGGTCAATTCCATATATTTATACAGAACGGAAAATGATACCGACATTTCATCAGCACTCCACCAAGACTTTCCTTGCTAAGGGGCCACAGTAGACATGTGGCATTTTGCCTCCCCAGCATCCATTCATTCTGTATATAGTACAGTCTATATTTCCTCATGTGGAATTACTTCTTCCCCACGGGTGTAGTATTGGGAAAATAATTCCAGGAGCCCATTTTCAATGACAGAAGAAGAAGGTCGATGCTCCCTATCCCTGCCCCAGCGAGCCAGAGGGTGAGCACTTGCCCTCAGTTCTGCCAGTGACGGGCTCTGAGGGTTATTAGGTCACTGACTCAGCTCCAAACTCCCTTGTCTACCCAGCTTTGCAATACCCTGGGGCTCTGTAGAGCATACTTTACTGGCCAGGTGGCTTCCTGACTGGTTCTGCCAACAGGAAAAGTGGACAGCAGGAGAGGAGAACATCAAGTGGCTCCTCTTCACAGCCAGGCAATTCCCGATCCTCTGAGATTGCACCTCAGCGCTATGAGGATCCTCTGCCAATGCTAGAGAGAGCTGCAGCTGGCCAGGGTCCTCCCCTCAAAGGTCTGGGCCTCTGCTCCTTCATGCTTCTTCGCCAAGATTCTAGTCCAATGACACCAACTTTTCATTTTCCAGTCAGAGCACACTAGCTTCTTCCTGCAGGTACTGTGTTACCTCAAGGTTCATTTTCACTACTGCACATTGTCCAGCTTCCCTACATTGAAGCCCCTCTAGTAAAATAACTAGCATGGATTCATTTTCCTTACTAGTCTGGGACTGTCTCAGGCATCCTCACCAGGATGTTGACCCCTGTGTAAGTTGCTGAGGAAGAGAGATATGGGTTGGAGGTTTTCATTTCTAAGTGGATGCAGCCACAGGATGGTCTTGACTCCATTTTTCCAGTGAAAGAACTATTGCTTCCCCTTTGCAAGCTCTCCCTTACTCTCTTTGTTCCCCTTCATCCTCAGGTCTGATTCTCTAACCTCTCCTGGATTCCTCAAGCCCCATGGAAACCTCCCGAAAAATTCCTTTCACTTAGTTTAGCTAAAATTAGTTTTTGTTGCTTGTGAGTAAGAAAATAAAATGGTGGTAATACCCTAAGCAGGAAGATTTGAGCAAACATATTCACTCAATCCATCTTTCACTCCATAAGGACTTAATGAGCAGTGCACTTGTAATCAATAAAATCAACTCCAGGTACAATAAACCCTTTATTTTCAAGCTTGAAAAAACCAGCAAACTGTATCATTAGTTTCTGATATCTTCCTAATAACTTCACACACCCACAGAGATATACATGCCATGCCCAGGCTCAGCATTACCAACCTCATATGGAAACACCCATCTAGGAATCATTTACTTATAGATAACTGAGCTCATTTAACAAGGCCAGAGAGAAAATGAGATGGACCCAAGGTCATACAACAAGAGTCACAGCCATGACCCAAATTTTGGGTGTACAGCCTACCTTCCCCCCGCTTTTCCACCCTGTCATCTGTACCTGACACAGGGAAATCTTCCTGAGAATTAAAAGAATATGAATAAGTGAGATGCACGGAGCAGTGCATGGAGGAATTACAACCCCAGTCATTACAGAAATAGTTTTTAATCCAAGGGAATCTTATATCCAAATGTGACAGTCACAAGGGAAGGAAGGCAAGGGAATCTTTTTCTGAAGTAGCTAACAGGGGCATGCAGTGGAGAAAGGAGAGTTGGGTTCAATTCATGACTCTACCCTTTATTTTTATTATTAGATTTTGAACCTGCTATATTACCACAAAGAGCCCTATTTTATTTTCCATGAAGTAAAGATTATAAGACAAGTGCCTATACTGCTTCATAGTTATTTTAGCCAGCAAATGCACTCATTCAACAAATATGTGAACTAAGCATAATTTTAGGAGCTGGGAACACAGCAGTGAGCAAAATAAAATCCCCATCCTCCTGACATCTTAGTAGAGGGAGGGAGACAGTACACAAATAAACTTGTAAACAAATATGACATCTCAGGGTGCAATAAATATTACGGGAAAATAAAATGGATAATGTGATAAAGAACAATTAGGCTCATTAGGTCAGGAGGTCAGGGAAGACCTCTTTGAGAGGCTGACACTTGAGCTAATTCACAAGATGATGAAAAAGGGAAGATCTAGAGGCAGAACATTCCAGACTGAGGGAAGAGTGATTGCAGGGGCCTCCAAGTGGCAACAAGTTTGGTGTTTTGAGAAAGAGAAAAAAGGGCCAGTATGGCTGGCCCTGAGTAATGGGGAGAGTGGAATAGAGTTGACCCTACAAAAATAAAACTGTTCACACTTTATCATCTATCAAGAAATACTTTACACACTGTACTAAATCAATCATTCTATTCTTCTCATTACCCAATATTATCTTTCCAACTTTGTATTACACAATTTCTTATTAATTTACAATGGTCAATGACTTCCTAATACTTTCTTTTTAAATTTTCTACATTCTTCCTCACTCTTTGCCAAATAGGTTCACATGAGTTTCTTATAAATGGATTCTAGGAGCTTTTCTGTTTGACCTTTTTTTAAATAATCATAATTTTTGTCTTGTGAACCAGAGAGGCAGTGTACTACAATGGGTAAGCAGTTCAATTTTAGAATCAGGTCTCAGATTTGAATCCTATCTTTCCCAGACAGTAGTAATATTTACCTGGACAGGTTAATCAGCTTCTCTAAGCCTTAGGTTTTTCATCTATAAAACAGACTCAAGATTGCTCATCTTACAGTATTATTTTGAGAATTCTGTGAATGGCTAAGTATAAGACATAGAGTTTGGCACAGGGAAAGTTTTCAATGAATGCCAACTAGAGCTGGTCCTTTGTACAATATTTCTTCTTCAAGACTAAGTCAGATGTCATTTGCAGAAGGTTGCCATCCCCAGACTTCTAGGCTCTTACCAACTATCAAAATTTCTGTTTCCCTGTCTATTCTATTAGCTTCTTGATGGCAAGTAGTATGTTCCATCCATCTCTACACCTCAAGCACAGAGCTCAATATCTTGCACATAATAAATGCCCAATGTGTTTAATAAATTCTTGACCACACACTGGCCACTGACTAATGATCTCTGATTCGGACGTCTCGGTAATGGAGAGAATAGCCCTTGCTCAGACTTGGAGAAAAGAAGAAACTTTACCATCCCAGGTAAGGGAGGCTTTAATCTGTTGTTTGTAACTCAAGACATGTGCATAATTGCAACATTTACTGAATTGTATAACTTTAAATGTTTGTGTTAACCCAAAGGAATAATCCTATGATTGCTCAAATGCTTGGTAACATTATCAGTGAAAAAAACAGAATTCTTTAAAAGAGGAAACTGAAGAGAAAGAATTCACCTAATCTCCAAAGACTGCTTAAAATCTGACTTTTCAAAGTCAACCAGAAAGCAATTAAATATCATCAGTATATTAAAGCTTCTCTGAAATGAGACTTCTACCTATCTCTCAAGTATCCATTGGCTGTACAACCAAAATCTTCCCCGCTATAATGGAGAAGACAGTATCCCTTGGGAGGGATATTATTTTAGTTCTTAGGACTCATATGAGAATCATGGGTTCAATCCACAATTTACATGACTTAACATGCAACTGACAGTCCCAGAGATATCTGGGAGGAATGGCTCCCTCTGGAGTCTTCCACTATGACCCTCCTCCACTTGGTCCATTCCCTCTCACTTCGTTTTCAGAGATAAGAACCCAGTAATCTCAAAAATGCACCAAGGATAAGAACCCATGCTGTTTGAGAGAAATGTCTTCTGGTTTTTCCACCCAAACATAATGGAAATAGGTTGGAAAGGCAGGAGATGCAAATCTCTACCTATTTATGGAAAACAGTGCATCTTCATTCTGAAAATGCTTCCTTCCCTGAAAGCCATTCATCCCCAAAGCTGAACAGTCAGACAAATGTCATGCTGTTTTCTGTGAGGGTGTTACATTCTCATGTCCTCCCTTGCAGAAGGGGAAATGCAAAAATATATCCTCCGTTCTCCTCACCTGAGCTTGGAAGCAGCTTCTGCCGTAATTGAACCGAGGTAATCAAATGTGGTTCACAAATTGATTCTCCTATCAGTAAAAAGCTCATTTAAATAAAATGATTGATACCAACTCAGGACAAAGACTCTATTTTCTTTATCCCCCAACAAATAAATGTGTCTTCATTGTTAATGTCAGAGATTCTGAAAAAAAAAGCAAAGCAAAGAAAAAAAAAGACAAGAAATCAAGAAGCAAATACAGAGTGTATTATCAGGGAAAACTCTATTTGACATTCTGCTGCATCCCCAAAGCCCAGTTACAAAGAACAGGACAAACGTCCCCTTTTGTACCACCCTCCCCTCTCCTGAGATCTCACTGTTTTGTTAACCTCTTTTCTCACTCCTTGGACAATCTGAAGTAAGCCCACACAGGATAAGATGCTCCAGCTTCGGAGACTATCTCACTATTTTACAGAAATGTGTCATCTCCTAATGTAATCAAGTCAGGATTTTACTTATTTATTTTTTAATTCTTATGCTGGATGCCAAGGGCCCAGCAATTCAAATAGGGAAAACCTGTCAAAATAATATAAAATAACTATCCCAAACTGGCCTGTTAGTAATCATTACTGTGGAACCTGGTTCCACTTTTAATTTGCTCTTTCCACCGGCTCTCATAAACTCCATCCTTGCCTCCCTGGAGAAATCACAAGACCTGTTGAATTGCAGTTACTGACTTGGAAATGGACTGTGGAGAAAATTCTCTAGTTCTGTGTGCATCTTTGCTTCCTATTAAAAGCTCTCCTTCACCTATTTAAGGCCCAGAGCTTTCATATGATCTGCCTTAATTTCTTTAATGCTGATATCTCTTTCTTGAAATCTTATTCTCCATAGCTCTTAATCACATAACGTCCTGCATTTTTCTTTGGCTGTTTCATCAGCCTGGTATCCCAGCTAAGTTGTCAGTTTCTTGAGGGCAACGGCCATGGACTGTATCTCCCGCAGTCCCCAGCACTACACTACCAAAATTACAGCCTCTTGGAAAATACTTCTCCAATGATCTACCTTTAGCTGCCTCTTCCCCTTCTGCACCACTTCATAATAATTCAGGTTAGTTCACTGAATCTCAAATTCATGGCCCCTGGGCTGTACTGCAGACTTGCCTGGAGTTGACTCGCTTAGAGTTTCAAGGAAAAGAATTTAATTGAATTAGTTGCCAACATTTAAGAATCAGGAGACTTGAGTAACATTTCTGATTTCTGGCTTCTCTTAAAGAATTGTATGATTTAGCTATCCTGGCCCTATTCTTGCACAACTCACGAGAGCTGAGTTGTAGCTGCGCCTTTATGTGGGGCATGTTCTCCAAACCCAATAGCTCTAAATTCCAGTCAGTTTCATTTATGTATTTTCCTCCTGGTTCAAAGGTGTGTGAGTTTAACCAATGTCTGCTTTAGAGGAAATTCAGATTATTTTCCCAGTAAGTCTATCTCTTCTAAAATCAGTATTAGGTGTTTTGACTAAAACCAAATCCATGGTCTCAGACTCTGGGAATGTGCTGGATTTTGTTCCCTCCCTATCCCACTTGCTGGCCACACCATCCTAGTTACCTAAGACCAAAGCCTCGGGGTCTCTGAAACTACACCCCAAACCTCACTAAATCCTGTCTCTACCCAAAAAACATTTCCAAAATCCATCCCTTCATTGCTGCTTCTATTGTCCTGTTTCCTGATCTCCTATACTTCTTACCAGGATCTCCTAACTTGCCCTGTATCCTTCAGTCTCTCTTCAAATTCATCCTTCGTGTTCCACCAAATGGCACAACGCTGATTTTGTTACTTCTCTCTTCAAAAACTCAGCGTCTCCCCAATGCCTCCAAAACCAAGTCTGAACCCCATGGCCTCCACCATTTGCTCCTAGTTTACCTCACCAGCTGCCGGGCTCTGTATCTTCCAAAGACAATTCCACCCCAGCAGACTAGCCTTCAGCCTTCAAAATCACCATGTACTAGTCAGATTTCAAGGCTCAGCTCCAAGGGAGGCAAGCCCCTGGATGATAAAAAGAATGATGTGTTGCCCCTCCTGGGTGAATGGACCATTTAGGAGAAAGGAACTCAAAACATCACTTTGTTTTTTATCATGGTGGAATTATAGCCTATGTTACTCAGGATAAGAAAGCTACTTCCTGAGAGAATAGAACTTCCCCAAAGCATCTTGAATCATCCCAAGGAGGTACTGATTCTACCTAAGACCAGCGTTTTGTGGACTTCAATTTCAGTCATTTCTCTGATGTTGGGTCCCTTAGAACTCAGTATGGAGACTTCCACTGGAAAAGAAAAAGTATAATTGATTTCTTATTTTCAGAAAATAGATTAAGAGCTAATGTGCCTTTTAGGAATCATACTAGTTATATCCTGATTTACGTTGTTTGGTTTTTAACAAGGTTTGATTTTCAGTGGCCACATTGTTACACACATGAAAAGTTCTTACAACTGTCTGAGGAAAATGCTTTTTTCAGACCTCTCTTTCTTTGCTCAGCTTTCTATTTCTGTTAATGGGCTTAAAACTAATTATAGTAAATTAATTCCTCAGAATAATAACAATTGTCAGGGAATCGCACACTAACACTTTATTCTTGGAGATGAGAGCTTCCTGGGGGTTGGGAAGTAATTACAACTTCTTAATGATGTATGGAAGTAAAGGACACTGGATCTGTATCAATTATGTTTTATTTATTTGTTTCAGAAACTTTTAATGAATTTAAGGGGAAAATTACACATCTCAATGTAAAATGACTACCCTCTCCAAACTACGCCCTCCCCCCCACCGCCATGGTCACATGTGGCTCATCAGGCTAGCCTTACAGCATCTGGGACATTGAGAAAGCACCAGATGAAGCTGTGATGAATAGTGCCCATTATTTATTCATGAGCACTTTTCTTTCATATATACCATTTGCAAAATACTTGGATGTCATCAGCATATGGGACCTTCTGGGAAAAGGTCTGCTCACCAACTTGAAAGGACAAAAGTGGAGAAGGCTGAGTCACCCAACAATGAGGGAATCCAACCTTGTATTTTACCCCTAGTTGTTCTTTGTCCCAGTTTCAATAATACGCAACTGAACTATACTCTCTGCAATCAAAGTATCTCTAGCTGGACAAATAACATTAGCATCTAAGGCCAAGAATTCTCAATATTTTTGTACTGTGAATGGTCTGATGGTTGAAAGAACGGTCATGTCAGCCTCATCTCCAATATCTCTCTTAAATATGTTCCTTTCCGTCCATCTACACAGCTGGAGACCTACTATCAGCATGTATCATCCTGACCACCTCTTACCATCCCACATCACACTTGGTATGTACTATTAGCCTCATCCTAATCTCGGCTTCCTATCTCACCCCTGTCCTATCCTCCACATTTCAAACTGAGTGTTTGACATGGGTCTTATCATCACCGGAATTATATTATCATAACTAAAGAATCAGCCAGGTCTGAATTGTAAGCAGGAGAAAGGAATGCTGGCTAATTTAAACATAAAATGATGTACTCAGTGGCTACTGGGTACTTTCCATACTCCCTATGAAGTCCAAAGAACCATGTTTGACATTACACAGCTAGTATTCCCTTCTTAAGGATGGGCTACTAAGGGCACACAGCCTCTGCTACCAAATAGAGTGTGCAGTTAGCACTGTTAGTACGTCAGAGGCGGGGCTTCGCGTGCTGCTAGAACTGCTGGCTCTGTTGACTTTAACATCATGGTGGTATCACCACCACTAGCACCATTCTCTCCAGAAAGAAGACAGCATGCTTAGTATTCCATTGCTTAAGGTGTTTCAGACTCAAAGTCTGTATCACAGCATCTAGTTTATGATGCCTCAGCTAGGTGCCCATGACTAACTGCATGGGGGCTGCCATTGCCAGACTTTAAAATGGGTTCTGACTCATCAACTGGGAGATTCCCCAAACAAAGGAAGGAGATTTAGATGCCAGGTGGCCAAAAACAATGACTAATGTCCACTTTAATATCATTTATTTAGCACCTACTATATGCCAAATACTTAATATACATTATCTTCACAATATCTCAGCAAAAATGGATTTGGGGGTCCATTTTGTAAATTAAGACAGAAAATCATAGGTTTTCATGATCAAGAGAGAACAGAAATGATGAAAACTTAAAATTTCTTGTTCATATAATTGAAATGTGAGTCCCATGAGAGTAAGACGTATTTGTCTCATACAATGATGAATCTCCAATGCCTTTAGTTATGCCTGGCACAAACCAGGCACTCAATGAAGAATCTCAAGTTGGAGCCAGGAGGCTAGATCCAAAGATTCAAAACATATCATTACAACTCAGCATCACCCTCTCTCTCCACTCTGCACCATGTTTTATACCTGCCAGATTACATTCCCAAAGGCAAAAATCATCTCTTTTCCATCATCTCCCCCTATATACACCAAAATCAAGTCTCATTGCCCTGGCCTAAGTCAAATGCCGTCTTTGAACCAATCACCAAGTCCAAGGTGCTAGAATGCTCAGTTGGCCAAGCCTGGGTCATGGAACCATTCATGAACTTTTAGGAAAAGCAAACTAAGCTATGTGGACTAAAAGGGAAAAGCATTTCGCCCAAATGAATTTTAGAGTCTTTCACCATTAATAAAAGCAGTAGAAATAACACTGTGCAAGTAAAATCAACAAATGCCCACTAGGTAGAGCACAGTTCTACACAGCTAGAACATTTTCAGCTTTTAATGAATTTAACTACCAATTCCCTCAGCTTTAGCTCTACATATAAGGAAACTGAAGATCAGAGAGGGTAAGTGATTTGCCCAAGGTCACATAGTAAGATCACAGTAGAGCCAGCCTTAAGGCCAAAGCTTCTATTTTTGCCCAGTGCCTTTTCTTCCAGGACCTGGAAAAATCTACAAAAATATGAGAGGATAGGGAATAATTTAGCTTTCTCAAGAGTAGACCGTATTTGAACTGAGAAACCTGTGTTCAGGTAGCACTTCTATTACAAGAATGTTTTATTTTCCTTAAAACAATTCACGTAATTAATTTAGATCTCCTTATTAGCTAAAGCAACATCTTACTGCCTTCACCACTTGCAGCCACAGTGCTGATTAGTGCCTTTCATATCCCATTTAGGAGAGGATGTTTTATGTATTACCATGCCCTCTGTGTAATAAATTTGACATTTCAGATGGCAACAAATGGCTAGAAAATTGGCCCCTTGAGACTAATAGCCAAGCAGCATTTACATGTAATTATTCCACCCAAGAATTTAATTCTGTTGGGTACAAAGTTGTGCTGAGTGAAAAGACCCTGAACAGTGAACCCTGGACTCAAGTGGCAGACATTAGCATGAGCACTAGATTCTGGAACATTCTTTCCAATACTTAAAGATAATTTCCCATGGCTGAATGTATTTCTGCAACGAATTTAGATAATGTTTCACTCTGTGTGGCACTAATTACTTTGCAAATGCTACAGATGGGCCCTTTTTTGGTCCCCCCACTGTCATTTTTGTCACTGTTCTATAGCTCTGATTGCCTGCCTTCTGAGTCATGGGTCATGAATTAACAATTTTCCCTGGATATTTGTACTGACCCTGCATTTTCCACTTAAAGGCCCTGTGATCCTGCTAGTTGAGGAGGACAACACGGTTACCATTAGCTCCCTCCCTCTTTTTTTTTTTTTTGACAGATTAAGAAAATAAAACCCAGTTATTCAGTGTCTTAGACAATGACATATAGCTAGACAATAAGGGAGAAGGTTATCTGATCCTGTAACTATACCATTCCTATCACCGCATGCTCATTTCTCCATTTATTTTATGCAATTATTGTGGGTTGACAATGTGCCAGGCATCACATTAAGTATGTAAATACAAAGACAGACCTGCTTTCAAGAAGTTTATATTCTAATGGGAGACACAGAAAACTAGTAAGCAGAAACTTAGAAACACAGAAAACTTTTGTAAGTAATACAAAAAAATTGAATAAGAGCTAAAGAAAACGATGTGATAGGAACTAAATGTCAATGGGGAAAAGTACTAATTCAGACAGAGTAGTCCTGGAAGGGCTCCAGGAAGAGCAATGTTTAAAATGAGAACTGAAATACAAGAAGGAGCTAACCATAGAAAGAACCAAGGAAAAAGCATTAGGGGTAGTAGAAGCCTCAAGAATCAATGTCCTGGCACACAAAAGAGCTTGGAATGTTCTAAGAACCTACAGAAGGCTGATGTGGCTGGTGAATAGTTCTCAGATACAGTTTGTGTGTATAAGACTGGTAGCTTGCTGGTGGATAGGACATAGAGAAAGAAGGAAAGAGAGATCTGTGAGTTATCCTATAGCATCATCTTGAGAAGCCAAGTACCTGGTGCTGCCATTGATTGAAATGGGAAAGTCAGCAGAGAAAAAGGCTGAGGTGGCATTTAGGGATCAGGAATCCCATTTATGGAATGTAAAATTTGAGATTCCTGTGAAACAACAAATTTGGGTCATCCAAGTAGTAGTTGGTTATATAGGCCTGAAACTAGACGGTGAGATTTCTACCTTCACTGAGTTTGCAATGCTAGATGAGACTGAAAAATCTTTTGTAATAGACAAAACTGATGATGTTAGGACCTTAAGTAGTGACACTTCACATGACTTAACTTAGGGAATATGAGTGATAGCAGCCATTGCTACTTTTTCCTCTCCATCACAGGAAAGAACACTTGACAAATAGAGATTCTGGTAGTGATTCTCAAGCAGGTGCTGTTACCACTAATGGAATCTCTTCTTACTCTTGGGAAGTATAGTGGGGCCTGGGCCTTGGAGTCAGGTTGCCTAGGTTTGACTTTGAAATCTAGAGCCAGGGATATCCTTTGGAAATACAAATACAAATCAAATACTGTTACTCCACTGCTTGGGTCTCTGTGATGGTTTGCTCCATACTCTGAAGATGAAAATTACAATCCTTGCATAAGCCTACCAAGCTTCCATGTCATGCAACCCTCACTTATCTCTTCAGTCTCAATTCATGGTATTTTCACCCTCATTCTCCAAGTTTCAGACATGTTACCCCACTTCCCCTTCTAACTTTTGTTTTAGTTATGTCCAACCTCAGGAAATTCATTTATTTCATTTATTCTATCTATCATTAACCTTCACCATTTTTCTTCTTTATCTTATCAAATCCTCTGTCTCATTCAGCTAAGTGTTCAGTTACCACTTCTTCAACAAGTCCTTCCTTCCCCCAGGCTAAGTCAGTTCCCAGTAGAGGTTCTAATAACTCCCAGGATTTCCCCTTGATAGCAATTATTATCATATAACTAAGTAATCACATTCTCACAGCCTGTAAACTTCCCCAGGATAAAGACGGGGTTGTCTTGACATCCCCTTTTATCATTAGTGCCTAGAACAGGGCCTGGCATGCTTCACTTGCTAGATGGTATTTGTGGAATGAAAACATGAATTTTTGACACTGGTCTGCCCCCCCTCTGGATAGAGCAAATTGCCGTTTCAGGGTACCTCATTTGCAAATGCCTAAAAATAAAAATGAAATGCAAACAAAATGTTCCTTGTCAGAATGAAGCTGAGAAAGAGCAGTTTAAAAAGCTGATTCCAAGCAAAAGAACATGGAAAACTAATACTCCTTAAATAGCTTCTTAAATACAGTCATCAATCAAAAGTCATGTCTTTGTGGATCTTCATTACATGGGGAACCTATTGAAAAATGCACAGCCCCTTACTGCAAAACACACAGAACAGTGCCTTGCGAAGAATTTACAGAAATTAAGGATTTAAACAGACACAGCTGAGCCCAAGAAGTTATAGTCCTGTTCTCAATGAGATGTAATAATTGAAGTCACCCAGCTAAATACTATTTTTTATAACCTCTTGGATCTAAAAATATTAGCTAAAGGCCATGATGGGAAAACCGCTAAGCCAGCACTTTTTAGCACAAGGAGAATCAACAATCTACCTCCTGGGCAGTCAGTCAGGACCTTGAGTAGAAAAGGCATCAGTTACCAGGCTATGTAATGTCCTGTTGGGAACTCTGCAAGGAACAGAACACTCAGAGCATGACTGCAAAATTCCCATGCTCAGATCAAAAATTAAATATTAATTTATATCAAATCACCCCCACAGTTTTTAAAGCTGAATTGAGCTTACAGTTTGTTTTGTTGGGTTGTTTAATCAGACTGCATTCTGTCTTCTGTCAAACCAGATGCGTGTAAGATGTTAGAAATGAAAATTTATCAAAGGACACAATCAACTACAACTGGACAGAGAATTCTACAAGGCAAGGTTGTGAAGTAGAGGATCCCTGGCAGGGAGCAGCAAGGGAGTGCAAAGAGTCAGCTATTTGAACTGAATTTTGGAAAAGGGACTTGGTCAAAGACATGGAAAATGTGAAGGTGCCACCAGCGTTGGCAGCAATAACTATGATGATCACATGGATCACAAAGCATTTTCACATCATCTAGGTCATTCAACCTATAAGATGCATCAGAGACAGGAGGAACCACAGACAGGGATTGAGTCACTTGACTTGTCAAGATGAATGAAAGCAGGTGAGTTGAATTATAGAAGGAGTTTGGAATAGCCATTCTCCCCTACTCATATAGATATCTTATTATTCTTTCCCTTAACACCTCTACTTCAGAGATTTCACTGGGTCCCCATTTCCTTAAAATTTCTCTCCTGACTTCAAAGCCATCCAGCATAGCCCACACCACGCCTGGCTGAATTTCTTTCCCACTTTCTTGGTCCTTTGTCTTCACTGCTAAAGGCCCCACACTAAAGCACCATCAACATGATCCAGTCATTCACAACTCCACAACTTCACCACACCAGCCCTCCAGCCTACGGGCCCTTTTGCGCTGCCCATCCAAAGCTTAGCTCACATACCACCTCCTCCAGAAGGGTTTTCCTAGTGGTCCTCTTCATCTTCTGAACAATCAGAACTATTACATATTATTAGGTAGTGTTTTTTGTTTTAAAGATATTATTTATTTGACAGAGAGACACACAGCAAGAGAGGGAACACAAGCAGGCGGAGTGGGAGAGGGAGAAACAGGCTTCCCGCTGAGCAGGGAGCCCGATGCGGGGCTCGATCCCAGGACGCTGGGATCATGACCTGAGCGGAAGGCAGACACTTAACTGACTGAGCCACCCAGGCACCCCTATTAGGTAGTGTTTTCAGTGACTTGGTGTTCTCATATTCATTTGTTTTGTTTTGTTGGGCCTATTGGCGAGGTGTTTTTATTCTCTTTTATTGAAATATAGTTGACAGACATTATATTAGTTTCAGATGTACAACATAGTGATTCAACAGTTATTACATTATGAAATGCTCATTTGCTTTTTTCTTTCAAACTAGACAACTTCAGGGTAGAGACTGTGTCTTGAGTCTCTTTGTTGTCCCCCATGGTGGTTCATTCTGTGTTGAACTCACAATAGTGCTGAACACACTTGTTACTTGATTAATCCTCCTTTTATCCTGGGTGTGTGTTGAGAAAAACCTTAAGGGGACAGATTACAATCTGCAAGGTGTGACACAACAGAATTTCAGGATTAATTTCCTATCATTCCTTGACAGCTGCCTGCATAATATCCCCTTCATTATTTTTTAAAGTCAGTTTATATTGTAATGCAGTGATAGAATACTGGACAGCTCCCAAGAGCAAAATTATTACCAAAGAGAAAATCCCCCACTTTAAGACTAAGAAAAACTCAAGCTATTTGGGAGAGATAAAGGGACAGGGAGACGAAGGAGTGATGATTGGTCTCAAAACAAATCTACCTGGAAAAGCAACACACAGATTCGAAGACCTGGCCTCTGTTCCTGCTTTTACAAATTGCCCTATGACCTCCAGAAAATCAGTCAGCAGCTTTCTGAGCATCTAATTAAATACAATATCTCACTATCTGCATACTTAGTATTCTAATTTGTTCATTCTACATTACCATTCTCATATACGTCCTTCTATGTGGTCTCCTGACTCCAACCTCACCGCTTTAACCCACTCTCCTTCTGAGACCCAGTATAATTTCTTAAAAAGTAGACATGATTCTGTCATGCCTGTTGAAATCTCCCAATGACTCCCTATCACTGTAAAGATAAAGTCCACACTCATTAGGATGATGTATAAGGCCCTTCATGACCTGTCTTCTACTTACATCTCCTACTTCTTCCCCTTCCAATTCCCCCTTTGACTGAATCTCCAGTCAGACTTAACTTCTTTTATTTACTGCAATTCACATGTGCATTATCTTATCTCTAAGATTTCATATGCTGAATTTTTACTGAGAATGCTCTGCCCATCTCCAAACCTTTAACATGGTAACTTTTTATTCTTTGGACTTCAACCCCCAGAAGTTGTCCTGACTCCAGTTCTAAGTTAGATGCTCAGCTTCTGTTCTCCAATACACACCCTATATTTTCCCCCACTGTGCCACAGATCACACTGGGTTGTACCTTTCTGATTACTTGTCTGTGTCCCATCAAGACTGTAATCTCCTTTTAGAGAGAGACAGGTTTTATCTTTTTGACTGAGCTATTTCCAGGTCCTAGCATAGTCCTTAGCCCATGGTATAAATGCTCAGTAAGGAGTTACAGAAGGAAAAAGGGAGGGAAGGAGGGGGAGAGGGAGGAGGGAAGGAAATAAGGAAATATGAAAGAGAAAGGGAGAAAGGAATGTAGGAAGGAAGGAAAGAAGCAAGGAAGGAAAAATGAAGAAGCAAAAGAGGGAGGGAGGGAGCAAGTCAGAAAAGAAGCAAAAAAAAATGAATGTAGGGAAGCAGAAGAAGGAAAATAATTGTTATTTCTGGGGCAAACTAATTAATGACATAGCTGTTCCAAGAGATGATGTCATTTCCTGGGTGATAAGAAAATGAACTTACCAGATGCTCTTGTGAAAAATACTAAAACTCTCTCCATGAATGAAGTTTCTAGATTTTAAGCAGTTGTTCTTTTCAGCAAAATATGTACAAGTGGATAATATGTTAGTAATAAGTTCTGTAGTTGTGAACATAAAATGCTAATGCTGCCAAAGGAGATTTATTTTGAGATCTCAGACCCCTTAGATGGTGACATGGAACTTATTTACTTCCCCAACACAGAATTTTATTTGAATTGGAAAGGGGTAACCTCAAAATCATGTTGCACAATATTCTGCCACACACAAAAAAATCATGCTACAATATGGCCTCAAGGGATGCATGACATATGTTATTTAGATCAGTCCGGGAGGAGACTGTTGGCAGAATGGCTAGAGAAACCCTGATTAAATGAGATTATCGAGTCAAAACTCACAGTCTTCGTCACTTTACAGTTCATAAAATGTTTTCAAGTGCTTAAGAGCATCTGTTTCTTTCAACAGTGGATCATTCTACTCTTCTGCTTAGAACCACCCATGCTTTCCTATTGCTCTTAGAATAAAACTCAGATACCTCAGCATGGCCTCAAGTCCTTGCATGGTCTAGCCCCTGCCTTCTCCCACTTCATCTTATAAATGCTACTAAAAATAGTTCACCTGTCAATTGTTACTGGGACATGATGAGTTATGAGTGCCAGAATGTACACCAACTACATAACAAGCATCCTGGTATACTCAGCGGACTTTTTTTTTTTTTTAGCAAAACTTTCCCAGTCCTTGTATTTATTTATACTCCTGTGCCAGCTCCTAGGTTTGTTGCAAACCATAAACAAAGAATGTGAGGATTACTACTAGCCTATGGACCACATGTTGAAAAGCAATGCTTATAGCTCTCTCATCTTCTGTTAATCTCTTGGTAACACTAGTCTATACACTTTAGAGCCTTTATATAGCATCATTTTTGGTGACCTATTATCCTTCATCTCTTAGGTGTTCATTACCTCCTTAACAAGTCTTTTCCTGGCTGTCCTACCTAAAGCAGCACCCTCAGGCTCCAACCCAATTGCTTCTTTATTTTTCCTAGTACTTATTACAATTGGTAATTATCATATTTGCTTTTTTCTGTTTTTTTATCATATGTCTACCATATGACCTCTCCCCTATTATCAACAAAAAATGCTAGTGCATAGTAGAGAGACAATAAATATTTACTGAATGAACAATATAACAACTCTGTGAAGTAGGAGTTATAACCCCAATTTTATAGATGAAAAAATTGACATCAGGGAGTCTAAATGTCTCTTGAAGTAGCAATCTTTTACATTTTTTGTTTTACTGGAGAGTTAAAAAAAATGCTTCCATAAATATGAGCTCTTAGTATTATGTATTAAGTAGAACAGCATCTGTGGTGGGAAGAACATCACTCAAAGTGATTAATGATCAGTGACTAGTGCAGCATCATTCAAAACTAAAGGATAAAGGGAAAGAAAACAAAGCCATGTCTTCTAAATCCAAGATTGGTGTCTATTAAAGTAAATAACATGACCTTGTAAGAGTGCATTAAAAAGTCCTCCAAAAGGTGACATATTTGTTTTTAAATGAATACAGAGTGTTAGTGCAAAGCTTTATTGGACGTAGTGGAAGTAGGGTGTTGGGAAAGATGGGGAGAGTCTTGATTCAGCTTTCCTTAAGTAACACAATGCAACAGAAAGATCAGGCACTGTGTCCAGTTTCACATGCCAGTTACTATGTGTATGACATGATTATTACCAATAAAATAATGTCATTTATCTCTCAAATTTATTGTGAGGATTAAACAAAAGTATGGAAGCAAAGTCTCTTGACCAGGATTTGGCAAAGAGTAGGTACTCAGTATCAGTAAGTGCTATTTAGCTTCCCTTTCTTCTTTTCTCGTCCCTACACTGAAAAGCAATGGCACAACCATAGGTCACAAAGAATACAACTCAGATACATAGTCACTGTATTATAATTTACTGCAGGGAAGACAGCTCATAAAAATTATTGTTTCTCAGTCTACAAGTAAACTGTAGTGAGGAGTGAACTGTAATGAGACTAATAGATGATAACACATGTAGATAAATCATCTCTGAAACCTCATGCTTGTTTTTATCTCCACTGGATACTACTAGTGGCAGGAGAAAAGAACTTGGCAGGTGAGTCAGGTTAGTTTAGATAACTTAGATTTCACTTGTCTAATACTATCAAGACCTAAAGAACCAAAAAAAAAAAAAAAAAAGTCTCACTTTGGTGCCTCCAAAATTTATCCTTAACATAGTTCATTAAATTTATAAAAAGCTCATTGGACAAAAGGCTAATTCTGACACACCTGTGGTCATGGACATGTCCCTCAATCTTGGTTTTCTCAGCTCTCTGTGAAGGCTATAGTATATATCATGCCTACCCCTTTGTACAGTAGGAACCAGGTATCTTTGTAGCAGGACTCCTTAACTTAAGGACTATGGCTATTCTTCATAGGCCCACAACGCCCAAAATTATATACAAAATCAAGAAAAAGAAAAAAAAAGCCACCCAACAAAAGGTAAGACAGAATTAATGTCACTATTCATAAATGACAGGATACTATGTGGAGAAAACCCTGAAGATTCCACTAAAAAAAAAAAAATTAATTACTAAATTAAAGGAAACTAATATACAGAAATCTGTTGCATTTCCATATGCTAATAATGACATAGCAGCAATGGAAATTAAGAAAACAATCTCATTTATACTTTCACCAAAAAGAATAAAGTACCTAGGAATAAATTTAACCAAGGAGATAAAAAGTTCTATACTTCAAAAACTCTAATATACTAATGAAAGAAATTGAGGATGACACAAACAAATGAAAAGATAAACCACGTTCATAGGTTGGAAGAATTAACGTTGTTAAAATATTTCATACTTCTTAAAGCAGTCTACAGATTCAGTAGAATCCCTATCAAAATAACCAATGGCATTTTTCACAGAATGAGAACAAATAATCCTAAAATTTGTATAGAACCATTAAAAAAAAAGAAAGAAAGAAACCTGAATAGCCAAAGAAAACATGAGGAAGAACAAACCTGAAGTTATCACAATTCCAGGTGTCAAACTATACTACAAAGATATAGTAATCAAAACAGTATGGTACTGGCACAAAAATACATGTATAGATCAATAGAACAGAGAACCTAGAAATAAACCCATACTTACATGGTTAATTAATCTATGACAAGTGAAGCAAGAATGTACAATGGGAAAAAACAGTCTCTTCAATAAGTGGTACTGGGAAACTGGACAGCTACATACAAAAGAATGAAGCTAGACCACTTTCTCACACCATATACAAAAATAAACTCAAAATGGGTTAAAGACCTAAATGTGAGATCAGAAACCATAAAACTCCTGAAAGGTAACATAGGCAGCAATCTCTTGGAATCAGCCGTAACAACATTTTTGTGGATCTGCGGCAAGAGAAACAAAAGCAAAAATAAACTATTGGGACTACACCAGAATAAAAAGGGTTTTGCCACAAAGGAAACGATCAACAAAACAAAAGGCAACCTACTGAATGGGAAAAGATTTTTGCTAATTATATATCTGATAAGGGTTTAATATTCAAAATATATAAAGAACCCACACAACTCAACACTAAAACACAAATAATCTAATTAAAAAATCGGTAGGGCACCTGAATAGACATTTTTCCAAAGAAGACATACAGATGACCAACAAACATATGGAAAGAAGCTCAACATCACTAATTATCAGAGAAATCCATATCAAAACCACAGTGAGTTATGTTTGCACCAGTCAGAATGTTTGATGTCAAAAAGACAAGAAATAAGTGTTGTTTAGGCTACCGTATGATTTTACTTATATGTGGAATCTAAAAAACATAACAAATTAACAAACAAGAAACAGAAACAGACTCATAAATATCAAAAAGAAACTGGTGGTTGCCAGAGGGGAGGGGATCAGGGGGATGGGCAAAATTGGTGAAGGGGATTAAGAAGTACAAACTTCCACGGTCATTAAAAAAAAAAAAAAAGAAGTACAAACTTCCAGTTATAAAACAAATAAGTCAAAGGGATTAAAGGTACAGCATAGGGAATATAGTCAATAATATGGTGATAATGTTGTGTGGCGATACATGCTAAGTATACTTAACTGTGGTGAGTACTGCATAATGTATAGAATTACAGAGTCACTATATTGTACATATGAAACTAATATAACATTGTATGTCAACTACAAATAAATAAATACATACATACATAAATCTATCTACCTATCTATCCATTCATCCACCCATGCATACATCCATACATCTATCCACCCATCCAAGAAAATACAGTCAGTAGAACATCATCATTTCAAGGCTCTTTAATAATATAGGAAATTTTCCACTATGCAATGTTAGCTGAAAAAGCAGAATATAAAGTTGTACAGTAAAATTCTAATTGTTTTAATAATAAAAAGTAGTTCTCAACAATGGGCAATTCTGGAGACACTTTTGATTATTACACAGGATGGAGGGGAGATTCTGCTGGCATTTCTACTCTGCTGAGTAGAGGCCAGGGATGCTATAAACATTCTAGAATTCACAGGCCATGCCTCAACAACAAAGAATTATTCTGTTCAAAATGTCAGCAGTGTTGAGTTTGAGAAAGAAATCCCAATATGGAAGAGAACTATTTTAAGAAGATATACTCTACTCACAACAGTTTGTCTATGACTTCATTATTCATTCTAAACATTTCTATATTTTATAAATGGTCTATAATGAGCATATTTTTCTTTTATAAGTGGATAAAAATAACACTTAAAGAAAAAAGTCTAAATTTGCCCTTTCATTTTGAAACAAGTCAATAAGTAATGAGGTCAGCATAGAAACAGGTTGAGAAACTGGTCAGGGCATCAAAGGAGGAAGATCAACAGAGCATGAATATGAAGTATCATGGGGTTTTATTTCTGCTCTGAAATTCCATGGGGGATTTGGGGAGAAATGCCATCAGCCACCTGGGGTGTTGGGAATAAAAAGCAGCATGCTATTCTGTGATTCAGATGCTGACCTTCATCTTGAGCCAAGCAGAGGCAATCACAAGAGGAACAGGAACAAGAACTACGAGACTATTTTGTAAAAGTATCTAAAATATCCCCAAAATATCTGGACATCCCCCAGGAGCTGTATAGTCTCTTAGAGACTCAACAATTTGGAGTACATATAATTTTCAAATTTATACAATCCTCATCTGTTTTTCTCTAGAGCTACACCACAACTGAAAACTCTTGAGACACTACAATTGTCCCTTTAAGTCTGAGCAACAGCCTTTTCTGAAGCTGACTCAGAAAACACTTCCATCTAATGTTTGAGAAGAAAAAATAAATTCCTATCCTCTTTTCCTGTTAAGTCCATTCTATCATATAAATTCACCATTAATATAGATTTGACTTACTGTACCCAATAAGCACTTTAAAACCAATGACCAATTTAAGTTAAAGAAACGTATTATTTTAAAATATTTACTTTTTTTTAAGATTTTATTCTGAAACACAGAATGATTAAAAGAAAGGGAGAAAAGCTCATTCACATCCCCAACATCCCTGGATGCATCTTCCTGCTTTTTCTCTGTTTTCTGTAATTTCTTAAATAAAATTTATAGAAAATAGTTGCATAATTGCAATTCAACATTTTGAAAGCGTTGTTACTGCAGCAATGTGAAAATGACCAAGAGTCCTCACAGTTCATGTTGTCAAACTGTGAGACTACAACAACCTGATTACGATTTCCTGTCATTTTCCGTACTACCTGGGCATGTCTCTCAGGGAGGGCCAGTGATTTCAATGAAGGGTCGAGGCTAGTCACACCACCACTGTACACACCATCCCAATCATAGCTAATTGTCCTTAGTTATTATGATAGCAAGACATACAATATGTATGTGTATTTCTGGGCGATAGATTGCAAAGTAAATGATCTTATGCTCTAATAACACATAAACCTAAAATACAAAAAAATGGATTTGGATTGAAATGCAAACTTTTAAATTTCTATACTTGGCTCCATTTGCCAACCTTTCTTCCCCTAACCTACCCTACCCTGGCCCCAGCTCCACCTTAACAAGTGTTTACTGCTTTCTCAGAACAGAGACTCTGCTGGGCATAATACAGATATCATGCATTCATTCATTCACTTAAATATTTCTGAGTACCTACTATGTGCAATCCCTCCTTAATCTTCACAAAAATACATATGGTGGGCAATACTCAGTTCGTGTTATAGATCAGAAAATTAAGATCACAGAAATTTAAATAAGTTGTTCAAGGTCATGTAGATACCATAAGTATAACAAGGATTTAATTCATCTGCTGAGTTCAAAATTCATTCTTTCTATTACACTATATTTCCCTCTAAGATCACACTGCTAGCAGACATACAATTTTAGGGAT
The DNA here is from genome assembly GCF_964656455.1 of Halichoerus grypus. Classification (NCBI taxonomy): domain Eukaryota; kingdom Metazoa; phylum Chordata; class Mammalia; order Carnivora; family Phocidae; genus Halichoerus; species Halichoerus grypus. Next base: position 114,721,675 of record NC_135713.1, on the reverse strand, counting down.
AGCAGTAATATGCCTTTTTCAAATAAGTTCCTTCAAAGGGGTTTTATAGCCCACAGCTAGAAATTTATTCTTCTTAGTGGCAAAGTGATCTATCTTAATAACAAATAACTCTTAAAAATGAAAGACAAAAGTTATTCAGTCATTTTTACTTTAATGTGAGAGACTTTCTGGATCTTCTTTTGAGAACAATTGATAATGGAGAAAGAGAGTAAGAGCTTAGGGCACATGAATATAAGTAAAAGAAAGTGGGAACAGTCAGAGCATAAGAGAAGAATTACTAGGCAATATGAAAAATCAATTATTATTTCAGCCTGACCTGAGTTATACCCTTTCTTTTATTCCATTATTGGCCAAGAGATTAGATAGATAGGTAGCAAGAAGCAATATGTGTGTTTGGAATTGATTGGTTTAATCTTTTCTCCACTGCTTGTTGACTGTATATCCTCGATCAAGATATTTAACCTGTAAGCTTTAGTTTTCTCATCTGTAAAAGGGAAATGAAACTACCTATCCAACTGGATGGTCATAAAGTTAAAATTATAGAGTACCTGTTTCATGACTGTTATTCTATAAATGGTAATGAATAAGTCATTAATGGAGAAATATATAGGAATTCAAAATTGTATATTCAAAATGTAATGGATTCAAAATTGGTCAAAGGACTGCATCTAAAAGTTAATACCCAATATTATTGTAGTCCCCACATTTTTTAACTGCCCTATGGCTAGGTTGGGGTCATACAACTAATTCCAGCCAGTGAACTCTGAGCACAAGGACACAGAGGAAGCTTGGAGCATAAGTGAAAAATAAACTTTGGTGTGGAAAGTCACTGTGATTGGGGGATTAATTTGTTCCTGTTGCACAACTTAGTCTATGAATTACTGTCATCCTTGAGTGTGGTCTGTAGTACACTTGAGGGCTCCATCCATAGGCACGCCCGAGATAACATTATTGTCAATGATTGGATGATCATTAGAAACTGATCATATTTAAGCACAACAAAAAGCTGGGATGAACAGCTGATAAAAAGATGATAAAATGTCAGGCTCCAGAAAGATTACAAGAAACTTAAAAAATGATCCAAATTAAATTGTATAAAACTAAACTTGTATAAATATTGAGTCTTATATACATAGCTCCAAAAAGTCAACTTCCCAAATACAAAACTGTAGAGATATGATGGAGCATCAGTGTGTATGAGGAATTCTGCTGGATATTACCATGTCAGTAATTATTCAGTAAAGTTACATATTGTAACTATAATAGTTAATTTAGACCTACATTACATTTCTATTCTACCTATTATCCTTAGTTAACTAAACTTACCAGTTTAAGTTAAATGAAACTACCTATCCAACTGGATAGGTTTTAAATAAGCCATTAAAAGTCCCATTCTTTTTTTTTATTAACATATAATGTATTGTTTGTTTCAGGGGTACAGGTCTGTGATTCATCAATCTTAGACAATTCACAGCACTCACCATAGCACATACCCTCCCCAATGTCCATCATCCAGCCACCCCATCCCTCCCACCCCCCCTCCACTCCAGCAATCCTCAGTTTGTTTCCTGAGATTAAGAGTCTCTTATGGTTTGTCTCCCTCTCTGGTTTCATCTTGTTTCATTTTTCCCTCCCTTCCCCTATGATCCTATGTCTTGTTTCTCAAATTCTTTATACCAGTGAGATCATTTGATACTTGTCTTTCTCTGATTGTAAAAGTCCCATTCTCTTATGCTAGCCAAACACTCCTTGAGTACAGAAAATGGTCTTCTTTATCTGAAGATAGTAAACCCTAGAAAAAAGTCCATTTAAAGTTAATCCATTTCAAAATGTATGCTGGAATTTTCCATTTGCCCTCACGGACTCTATTCTCCATCTTTCACCTGCTCTGTGCCCAAGGAATCTGATCTATTAACACTCTGGCACCCAATTTGGGCCATTTGGAGGCACTGGTGGGAGAGGAGAGGGCAGGAGGAGAGGGAAGTCAGAGTATTTACCGGCTTCCTCTCTGTATTACAATGAGTTGGCTGTGTTCCCCACCTCTACCAAAGGTGGCGCTCTCCATACAGTGACTCTCTCAGTTCGAGTAACTGTTCTCCAACTGGCTCCCCACTATTGCTAGCCCCAGGGTACTTACTGTATGATCCCTTGGTAGTTTCTCTAAAACCTCTCCAGACCTCTGTAAATAGTAAATTCTACTCAATTACCAGTTTCACTGTGCCTTCTGCTTCCAACCAAGACCTAGACTGATATAAACAAAAATTCACAGTACATACAGAATAAGCAAAAGGATAGTTTGATTAGGGATTTTTATGTTGAAAAATGGAACCGAACAAATTAGAAAACAAGTGTGTCTTCTGTACAGTGAATTTATGTTGTTTTCAACTTTTTACCTTTTTTTTAGAATAAACAAAGAAAAACTAATCTTTTGTTTTTAGTGTAGTTTTACCAATATAATTTTATGACATTACTATAGAACACTCATCGCTTTTATTTAATGTTTCTTCACAATTATAAATCTTTGCAAAAAAAATTTTATGTCTTTGCAACTTTCAGCAGGACATCTCGTAATCATTTTTCTTCAAATGATCCTATTTGAAGCACGTAGTATGCTTTACTTTTCTTTAATTTTAAGTGACATAATCCCATCAAATCCTCTTTTTATAGTATTTCCCCATGTGCTAGGATTAGCTCTCCATTTTCACATTAATTAATTTCATAGAATTCTATATCTTCTGCATACTTTTCAATTTAATTTTGCAATTACCTTGCATTAGACAAATGGTCACATTAATTAGTGAAATATTATGTTATGATAATTATTCTCCCCTATGCAACTTCATTATGGAAGTGTCTCTAACATGAGCCCTGGACAAAGGAGAATCACTATCTACCAGGACCCGTCCTGGGCATGAAACTTTGAGAGAGACAAAACATACAGAATGCGTCCAGCAGCCTACAGAGGGCTGAGTCCTTGTGGCTGAAGGTACTGCCAGTATTAAGGCCCTACATCTTAGCAATTACACCCCACAGAGACTCAAAGATAAACCAAAGGAAAACAGGGAGCAACTAAGAGAACTCGAGACAATGTTCTCTCCCACATTGCATCCACTATGTATGGGAGTCCACGAATGATTTAGTCCTCCAGGCCTGATTCAGAGAGAAAATTTACCAAAGATTTTATGCACACCAATATTAACAATACCTCCTCCAATTCCAACCTTCCAATTCCAACCTTCTCTGACCACCACATCAAAATACACTACAAAAGGATGGTGGACAGAATTTTATATTTTCAAGGGGCCTAACTTTAGGTAGTCCAAAGAAACCAAAGGCAGAGACCAGTGTCCCCCAATAGCCTTTGTCAAACATCCAAAATATTAAAACCAGTAGATCTTATAGATCTGATAGAGAACTATGCCATCTACATCTTTACTAATATACTAATATACATGCTGATTCATAGAGGGGCTCTAATCACCCCAAGAGAAGATGCTTTCATACGGAGCTGAGAAAAGATAGAGGTAAAGCAAAACACAGAGGAGTCATTATGTTAATGCATGGTCATTCAAGGCTCTTTTGCACTGAGGAGATCATGTCGGGACAAGCAGGAGGGGAACAACCATTCACTTCCCTTAGCTGGTGCCAAGTCTGTTAAAACATTAGAAACTTAGTGATTAGTAGGCCTGCAGTACTACAGTCTCAAGTCTTGTTTCAATATGCAACGCCAGGCAAATGAAATATTTTCCTTAGAAAAAGAAGTCTGTCTTCAAGCATCTGCAGGTTTATCCTATAAAAGGGAATTCAAGTGAAATGCTTTCCCTCTTAAATATTCAAGAAATGGTCCTTAGGACTGTATTCATCCTTCCCTGACCATATGATATGCCATCTCTTTAGGAGGCTTCTCAGTCGCAATCAACATTTCCCACCTGCATCTCCACAGTACCTCTCAGAGCTTTCTGGAGTCCTGGTCTCAGGCTACCTCATAGTAAAGCTAATAGCATTGTTACCTAACCTCCTTCTGATATTAGATTGCCAGTAATGTGTGCATCAGAATCACCAGAGAAGTCATTTCAAATCAAAGATGCTCAGGCCACCATCAGAGAGTCTGATGGGGTAAGTCCAGACAGCAGACACATTTTTTTATCTGTTCATTAGCAAGTACTCAACCTGGATATCTGATCCCCTCAAAGTCAATACTGATAAAAAGAAAATATTCAAATCAAACTAAGAAAGTTGACAACCAGGCGATGAATTCTGTTGCATGAGGCTGTCCCATGAAACCCAGCTGTACAGCTGGTCATTAGGCATGCTGAGGATGAATAGTGATGAGGCAAGATGGCTACGAGCATCAACTCAAGAGCTGACCTGGCTGAGTCTGAACTCTGACTCTACAATGTACTACTTCAGTGACCTTGGGCAAGCTACTTAACCTGTCCATGATTCAATCCCTTCATCGCTCAAGTAATCACCATAATAGTGACTACTTCACAGGCTTGATGGGAGAACTCCAAAAGTTAATGATATACCTAAAGTACATAGAGCAGTGCTAAACAGTGAGTGAATGAGTGAGAATGGTATCAGTTAACAATAAATACTGGCTGAGGAAAGTTTATGATAGTAACTGATTTAACCTTTTCTTAGAGTCTTCAAATCTCCACAGGTGATCCCAATGCAAAACCAGGGATAGAAGCAAACTCAGGGAGCTTAGCAGGCTTCAAACTTTTTTTTTTTCCCCCCAAAGTAAAATGGAAGGCCCCTACAGCATTATGATAGCATTTATAAATAAATTTCTGACAACCTGACCATCATGAATTCAGCTTTAGCGACATCTATAATTATCCTTTGGAAATTTGCCCTAAGCTGAGACTTGACAGAATCTGTATGAGCAGATTCTGCCTTAGAAATTTTTCTTTCTGCTGCTGTTCCAAATAAGCTAGAGATTCAAGACACTGGAGAGAAAAAAAAAGTCCTTGGAAGGTGAACAGTTGGCCATGATTAATAAAATGAATGAGAAAAACAGGTAAGAAATATCTAAACAGAAACTGTAATAGGAAATTCATCTTACTATAGGAACATACATTATGAATAAAAATATAAGTGTACCAATTTGGCAAGACTAGTATCTTGAAAGAAATTATGGTAATACTGTTTTTCATTATGATTAATATAAGAACTAAAAAATAGGTGGCTTTGTGATTCAATTAAAGTGAACAGTTATGCATATAGTTTACTACATGGAAAAGTGATCAAAGTAACATTACAATATACACTAGTAATTAAAGTCAAATTAGAATATCTATCACACACAACATACATGTGTACATGTGTGTATATATACATATGTGTATGTATATCTATGTATCATGCATGGGTAATGCAATGGGAACATAGTTCTCCCCTAATAATGTAAAATTTCCATCTCATTTTAATATTGACTTGTGATTAAATCACTGAGTAGAAAATCTAAGACCACATTGTCACTTGACAACTCTGAATGAAACATTTTGGTAACAGATAAAGGGCTTTTCGCAGGAAATAACAGTTTTCTGTTTAAGCAGGCCATGAAAATAACCAAATCCAAGACTTAGAGTATTTTAGGACAGATTTCTAAAATGCACCTATCCAGACCTCCTTAACCCCAAAAACTCAACTTATAGCAAGCAAGGAAGGTGTACCTCTACCATTACAACCTCTTTCTTGCCACCCACCCTCAAGTTCCTTCATCCTTAAAAATGAGAAATTAACCTAGTACTAAATCTAAAGAAATATATTACTAGTGCTAGATCAACACTCTCATTGGTCTCGACCTCCCAGAGCCCCTAGGAAGTTTGAAGGGTTTTTGATGATGCTGATGATCTTGTAATACCCACCAGCATCTCCTAAGAGTAGTTGGTCACAGAGGCTTGTGGTGCCAAGATCCTCTCTACATTAAAACGTACTTCAAAGTTCTCTCCTGATTCGATTCACCGTCCTGGTCCACAGGTCATAATAATCACTGGGGACCAATGTCAGGGCAAAAGGTATTTGTTCTTAGAGACAGAATGTGCACTAGTTCACAAGCATTGACTCCATCTGCATCATGCAATTTCCAGGGCTCTGGTTCTGGATACGCTTCACACAGTTTTCTGGTCCCTCAAAATCCAGTCATAACATGATAACACTACAGGAATTCATAGTGACTATCTGGAAAATAAGCACAGGACAAATAATTCCAAGTCTAAATAGATGCTAATCCTGAAGAGAAAATAAAAATTCTAGGTCATAAGTGTATTGGGTACTATTCTTCCACAAATTACAGCCTTATTTTACATTTTGTTACATTTGCTAATATGTATTTAGCACCTGGAATGCATCAGGGATTATGCAAGTACTTTACATGTTTTCTCATTTAGTCCTCCCAGAAAGAAAGGGAGGCTTAGAGAAGTCACCCTCATTGCTGGTCTAATGACAGAACCCTTGCTCTTAAGGAGAATTCATAGATGGCCTTAGTTGTGAATGTCTCATCCTGAGTCATTCCTATTCTCAATCATTCCAGCTTCTAACTGTATGCTTTTTTTTTTTTTCTTCTAGAGACAAAAGACTCGACCAGTGCTATTTACGACTGCTGTGACTTTGGCCTATCCATGCCCATGTTTTAAACTCTTCCTTAGTCTCTGGTGTGCTAGTTTGTTTTAAAAAGTTAGCTTCCTAGTCCTGTGACACCCCACCCCTTCTTCAGCCACACCCCAGACCCTCTCAGCTCTGATACTCACTTCTAAAGCAGACATCTTAAGCTGATGGCTTAGAGGTGGGATCAAACCAGAAGACATAGTTCAATTGCTCTGCCATATATTTTTAGTTGTTTATATTTTGAAGTAGTTGCAGACTTCTAAAACTGGACTGAGTTTTTTCTTTTGGAAAAATCTCTTAAGATGGGATATGAGCTCTCCACTTTACCATTAGTATTGTCTGCCTGGCCCCTATAGCTTTTGAGTTTTAGACCCTGGATTTAACATAACCATTTGTTGTTTTGTCTTATGTTGTTGTTTTGTTTTTACACACTATCCAGACACAGTTGTGAGTCTCTGCCGTCTATTAAGTAATATATCATAATCTCATACAGCAATAGCAAATCCTCAGCTCTGTCTTTGCAGGTGCCATCACCTGAAATACGTCAAAATTAAAAACAAAAGGGCCTCTTACTAAGGCCCACAGTTTTCGTGTTTCCACAGTCAGATTTTCTTATTGAGGCATGTTTCACAAAGGAATAGAGTTTGAGGAGTATCACCTTGCATAAAAGAATAGTATTACAGTTCTCTTATCCAGAGTTATGTGTTCATAAGCCTTTTTATGGGCAACAGATGTGATGATCCAGATGGAGAAATGCATTAAGCCTGATGACTCTATCCTGAGCAACCTATTAGACGACCTGACGGCTGCCACACTGAACAGAAAGATGGAAGCAATGACCAGCTGTGAGATTACTTGTGATGGGTAGGAACCTCGATAGCTAACTTCATCTGACAAGTAGTCAGTTCCTTGAGCTTCAGTGTTGTGTTTTTTCCTTTGGGGACTGCAACCTCTGGTTCGATCAAAGAAGCTAATTAATGATAAACTCTGTTATGGGGAATTAGAACTGACAGCTTAATTCTGTACTCAGTTCTGACAACTTTGGTGGGATTTACTATGTCCCATCAGCAAATCTGTAAGCACATCATCTGAGGCAACCCAAATAATTACCTCTAAGTATTTCTTGAGTAGGAACCTATCTTACAGATAGATTCGCATGTCTGCCATGTCATTTATAGCAGAACCACTTACAAAGGAAAAACAAGTAGAAACCTTTTGAATGTCTATTTAATTACGAATAGGGTGAAGAATAAACAAATCAAATTACAACCAATCTGTTATTAAATGTAAATTAGATGAAATTGGGATTTTTATCTATTTTCTTCACAAACACCAGGGTTGGCACATTTTTCCTGTAAAGGGCCAGATAATAAATATTTCAGTTTTACACAGCATAGGAACTCGATCGTCATAACTACTCGACTTTGCTTTATAGCACAAAAGCAGCCATAGATACTATGCAAAAAAATGAGCCTAACTGTGGTCCAATAAAACTTTCTAAAACATGTGAGGCAACCTAGATTTTACTCGGGGGCCACAGTGTGTCAAGCCTCTGATAACAAGAATCCTATAACATTGCAATTGTCGTGCACAGCACCCATCCACAAATATCTTCATGCCCTTCTATTAAATCATAGTAGTTAACATTAAGTGAATAATTACTCTGTACCCTGCTAAGCCTGTCGCAGGTACTAAGTAGAGTCATCTTTACAACAAAATGATGAGGTGTGTGTTGCTATTATTCCCATTTGCCAAATGAGCAACTGAGATCGAAAGGGTTACAGAACTGCCCTTGCTTATAGAGCTGGGTAGTGACAGAACCAGGATACATCACCTCATTAAATCTATAGCCCATCTGTGATAAGCTGGGCCATGTGAAGATGCAGCTTTAAATCATTAAACATGACATAAGAGGCAGTCAAATTATGAATAATTGCTTTTGCTTTATAGAGAAGGCAGCAGACACACAAGTGGAACTGAAAAATCCACACAAGTGCACTACTAGACCCTGCCTCTTGATCCGTCTGCCGTTCATTACTACACTACCTTCCCATTAAGTCACCGCCACGGTCAAGTCAAAACAGTGACTTAGAAAATTGTTTATTTAGGGCATTTCTTTGTCTTCAAACAGCCCCACATCCTCACTCCTCTTATAGCTGCTTGATTGTCACCCTCACCTGCTTCTAACCCTGGAGGTAAATTTTTACTTCTGCTGGGGCAAAAATGAGGATTACATGGCAGGGGGCAGTGATTATTAAGCTATTAACCAAGACTGCCAACAGATCTTACTAATAAATTGTAAAAACACCTAAGAATTAGCTACTTAACAAAAATGAATTTGATGAGAAGCCAGACTGACAAGACTCTCCCCCCACATTCAGGCTAATTTTTCACCAACTATATGTAGGAAGCTATAAAAATATCTCTCAAAGATAGGTGCCCATTAGCTGTACACTCAGAACAAATTCAGAGAGCCTCTCCCTATTGCTGCATGCTATTTTCCTGCAAACCTCCCACTCACTCTAAGCCAGAACTGCCTTCAACTTCTGGAAATCAGCTAGCAGCCAGAACTGTAGATTTCTACACCAAATGGCAAATAAATTCAAGAATTCTCACAGGAGCAATCAAGAAATTTTTATAATGGACCCCTCTGTGCCTGCCCTACGGCTACATTGGTGTGGTAAAGAAGAATCCAGAGGAAGAAACCCACAAGGGACTCTAGGACACCTTTGACTGCCCTTCTAGGAATTCAGAGACCTTAGTTCACAGCTTCTTCAAGACTGCCCATAATGGGAGAGAGGGAATTCTCAAAAAGGAAATCATGGTCTAGTTAAGAAAAGGCGGGTCAGGGGGTGTGGGGGGAGGGGGTAGTAGCTGGGTTGCTGGGGTCTAGCCACAAATTGGATACTGAGATCACTTTCTTATCACCTAGAGCCTTGGGATAGATGCTCTCAATAACCCTGTGAGAAAGTCAGGCTAAGTATTATTATCCTCATCTTCCACTAAAAGACATGCAAGCCCAGATAGGGTAAGTGACCTAGGTTATCAGCTGGTATGGGACAGAGCAGTACTGGAACTTGAGCCTTCTGATTCAGTTTATACCCAATATGTTGAAGACCAATACAACTGCGGGGGAAAAAATCCCTTTTACAGTAATCTTTTCTAATGCCTTGGGGGGAAATTATCTTCATCCACAAATTTAATCAGCCTAAGTAGTCCCCACCCCTTGTGCTATCATGGAGAAAAACTGGGAAGTAGAACCCAATTCCACTTGTTGTGTGATCTCTGATAGGAAATTTAACTTCTCCGGGCCTCAGCTTCCTCACTTATGAAATGTGGAGAACGCTTTTCTTGATAATCTCCAGATTTATGGAGGCAACAAGATGTAGAATACAGGTGTAAGTTCTTCAAAAAAGCACCAAAGGCCCTCTAGTTGTTAGCCTGAATACAATCAGCTGGTCTGTTAAGTACATGGTCACAATATGGGAGCACAATTTAGGTTTTCATCAAATTATTTTTTTCCAAGGCATAGTTTCTTATGAATTTGCTCTTCCTTTTTTTTTTTTTTTTAACCTAGGGTAACATATATGAGCTCATAAGCACAGAAAGTAACATTTTCATTTACAGCAACCCACTGTCTATGTTAAGTGACAAAATTCAAATTTCATTTATTGTGCATACTCCTTATATAGTAAATTCTACCAGAATATGACATGGGCCTGGTACTCATGAACATCAAGGATTTGAGGGAATTCGTTGATAGTTGATTTCAGGTAAAGTCATTAGCCAGGATCCTTTGAAGGATTTCGTCTCTTTCAAAGAATGCTTTACAACAACTTAAGCGAAGAACACGGGTGTTGTAGCCAGGCCGTTGTGGGTTCAAATTCTAACACAAGCTCTTGCTGGCCATTTGATCTACAGTGAGGCACATAAGTTCTTTAGTCTTCATTTTCCCATATACAAATTAGGAATTAAAATATGTATTTCACAGGATTATTAGAAGACCTAGAGATCACGAATGTAAAATATCTGACACTTACAAGATCCCTAGTATCCCAAGCCAATGGCCATCATCATCTTCACCACCATCTTAATATTATATTATGTAGATAATACTGTTTAATCCTCACAATTTTAAGAAATACTTACTGTTTTCAACAGATGTGGTAACCGAGTCTTAGAGGATTTAAATCCCTTGCTCAAGATCAATTACTAAATAGCAGACTTGAGATTCATGTTCCATCAGAGCACACACGCAACACTCAACTATGCTATCATTATTATTGTTCATTTTCTTGCATTTTCTTCACGTTTCTTACTGGATATATCTGAAAACAGGTCAGGGTAAACTCTGGAGAGCACAAGATGCAACAGCTCACTCTGTGGGTAGCATTCAGCACTCTGGGAAGGGAACAGGCTACTGGATTAAGAGAATAGGTCTGCCTCTGAAAAACAAACTGAGGGTTCTAGAGGGGAGGGGGTTGGGAGGATGGGTTAGCCTGGTGATGGGTATTGAGGAGGGCACGTTCTGCATGGAGCACTGGGTGTTATGCACAAACAATGAATCATGGAACACTATATCTAAAACTAATGATGTAATGTATGGGGATTAACATAACAATAAAAAAATTAAAAAAAAAAAAAAGAGAATAGGTCTGCCTCTTCCAGGTCATATGACTTTAAAGACCTCTTCTGCTAAGCCTTAATGTCCTTGTCTGCAAAGTGAGTTCAACTATAATGCCCTATGGCATAGCTTTAAAAATCAAATATAAAAATATCTATGACACTGCTTTGTATAGTGTAAAATACTGTATGAGCATGTTTATGTTAATTGTTTTAGTTTTACTGCCATTACCAGGGGCCAAGTCATAAGGAAGGCCTATAGAAGCTGCCTTACTCTGTAATAAAAAATGAGGAAAAACGTTTCTGGCTCTTTTAAAGGAAAAATCCACGTCAACTTTATTCCAATGTTAATGACAAAGAAAAGTTTCCAATCCAAAGTCTTGTACTTGCATATGCAGGATGCAATTCCAAGTCTTATGAAAATATGAAAGAATAACAAAGAACTGCTTAATCAACACACCTCCCCAAGATCATAGAACACAGAAGTAACAATGTAGGATGTAGATGTGACTGGCCCTGTGTAATTTTGTTATTTAAACATTTCTTGAAAGCCAACTCCATATAGTGTTTTTATGGCCTCAATATTACCAGCAATTTCTTCTTCCTGTTAATTATTTTATAAAACTAGGAAAGATGGATTTGACTCTCCTAGGCATCAATCCCCAAAACCATATTTTCCTATCAATGAAAACACAAAGAAGTTTGGAAAGTTAAGGGAGATTTATCAGACCTTAGCCAGACCTTGCAGGCCCTCCAATTCATTGAACCGTTCCTTGTGAGCACTTGCTCCTTGAGAAGCCATACTCTGTAGAGGTAGGCAAGTATTTACACCTGCTTGACCTGGTCTAAATATCATTCTAAGTAGTACTGATTATAATTGCCCACTTTGGCTGATAAACCCAAAAAGTAGTTTTCGTCACAGCTGGCCCCTCAAGATAGGCCTCCTGATCCTCAAGTTATTGTGGGGGTCAATGTGCATATTGAAACTTCTTTCTAATGAAGTACACTGGGGTGTGCATGCTACAGAGTATGAAGTTGTAACTTAGTAAAGGGTACAATTATCTTGTAGTATTTGTGAGGATGCTCTGCAAGAAAGTAGTCTGGTAATAATAATTAATGGAATAACCTATATATTCCTCGTGTGGGACACTGGACGAAGAGGCACCGTACTACAGTATATAAAACCAGATATCATCATGCATGCTAGATGAAATATCTAGTATACTAAGAGATCTTTAAGTTGTGGGAGCTAAATAATGTTCTTTTGAAAACTAAGAAAAACTATGCTCTGCACCCCTGCACATAGGACCAGATGGACAGATAAGCACATCACCAAATGATAGACTACAGGAGAGCAGGGCTATGTCCATATTATTCAGTATTCTATCCCAGGTGCTCAGTACAGGGCCTGGCATGCTGCAGACACTTTGTCAACACCGCTGAATGAATGAAATAGAGGTAAGCTGGTTAGCCAGAAACAGAAGCTAACATTTAGAGTTAGTTACCAGTTCTTCAGAAAGAAGTATGTTCCCACCTGCTTTGTTTAGCTTTAGAGCTAAATAGGTGTTTTATCCACGTATAAACTATGCAAGAACTTACCAGGGCACAAAAAGTATTGTGGGCACAGTCCGATTTCCAGCTGGCCTGTGAAACTGACAAAAGAAGCCCCTAAGCATCCACTGTGAGCTTCTCTCTCCATCCTCCTATCCAAATCCCAACTTCAGGTGGCTTTGCCTACACTAAAAGATTTTATTCCCACATCCACTCTTAGGATCCAGAGTGCCATTTTTTTTAAGGCAATACAAATTTTAAAATAAACTTGAAAACTCCAAACTCACGTAAAGATAAAAAAAAAAAAATTAACCAAGATGTTGTAAGAATTGGAATGAGTTATTTAAGAATAGAGTTTAGGAACAAGCCAATTTTTTTTGTTTGAAAAATGTAGTATAAGCTAACTTTTCCAATTTAAGTTAATATTGGTCAGCTAATCCCTCATTAGACAGAATTCATACTCTGTATTAAATTTGATAATTATAATGATGATCTATAGTGCTTACCCATGATTAATTAATAATATCCTGCTCAGGATGGGAGCAAGATGGCAGAGGAGTAGGAGACCTGGATTTCATCTGGTCCCAGGAATTCAGCTGGATAGGGATCAAACCATTCTGAACATCTACAAACTCAACAAAGATCGAAGAAAAGAATAGCAACAACTCTCTGAACAGAAAAGCGACCACTTTCTGGAAGGTAGGACGTGCGGAAAGTGAATCCCAGGCGATATTGGGGAGGATAAACGGCGGGGGAGGGGGCCCCCATTGGCCGCTTCCGGCAAGTGATAGAGCGGCGGAGCACAAAATCGGAACTTTTAGAGGTCGGCTCCGCTGAGGGACATCACTCCAGTGGTTAAGCAGGGGGGTGGAACCCTCGTGGGACAGTGTGATCTCAGGACCCTCAGGGTCACAGGAAGACCGGGGGTGCCTGAGTGCAGCAGAGCTCCCAGGTATCGGAGCAAGGAAGCCGGTTGCAGAGACAGAGCTGAGGAGCGGGCTCTCAGCTCGGGGTTGTCATTCACCGTGATCCGCAGCACAGTCGGGCCACTGCTCTTCCAGCAGGGACCCAACAACCGGCAGATCTGGGAAGACTCCCATTCCTCCCCCGGGAGGAGCGGCGTGGGAGCGCACCGCAGGGATCTGCTGGGTGTGGAGACCCCACACCAAGTTGGGTGCCAGAGATAGAAACGCTCGGTCACAGGCCGGGTGAGCATGGAGTGTGGCTGGAGACCAGGGAGATGGGAGTGATTGACTGCTTTTCTCTGGGGGCTCACTGAGGAGCGGGGCCCTGAGATCTCGGCTCCTCTGGGGTGGAGATAGGGAGGCCGTAATTTTCACTCTCGTCCTCCAAAGCTGTACGGAAAGCTCGCAGGGAACAAAAGCTCCTGAGAGCAAACCCGAGCAGATTACTTAGCCCTGACCCGGCAAGGGTGGGGCAATTCCGCCTCCAGCAAAGACATTTGGGAACCACGGCAACAGGCCCCTCCCTCAGAAGATCAGCAAGAAGAGCCAGCCAACACCAAGTTTACCGATCAATGAGAATGGCAGAACTCCAGCACCAGAGGAATATTGCACATAGAATTCATGGCTTTTTCCCCATGATTCCTTAGTCTTTCAAAGTTAATTTTTTTAATTCTCTTTTTTTCTTTTTGAATTTTTATTTTCCCTTTTTCAACCAACATCTTATCAATCCCTTTTTTAAAAAATCATTTTTATTTTTCATTTAACACTTACAAGTCTCAGAGACAAAGAGAAAATCCTGAAAGCAGCTCGGGACAAAAGATCTGTAACCTACAATGGTAGAAATATTAGATTGGCAACAGACCTATCCACAGAGACCTGGCAGGCCAGAAAGGACTGGCATGATATATTCAGAGCACTAAATGAGAAAAATATGCAGCCAAGAATACTATATCCAGCTAGGCTGTCATTGAAAATAGAAGGACAGATAAAAAGCTTCCAGGACAAAAACTAAAGGAATTTGTAAACATGAAACCAGCCCTACAAGACATATTGAAAGGGGTCCTCTAAGCAAAGAGAGAGCCGAAAAGCAACATAGACCAGAAAGGAACACAGACAATATACAGTAACAGTCACCTTACAGGCAATACAATAGCACTAAATTCATATCTTTCAATAGTTACCCTGAATGTAAATGGGCTAAATGCCCCAATCAAAAGACACAGGCCATCAGATTGGATAAAAAAACAAGACCCATCCATATGCTGTCTGCAAGAGACTCATTTTACACCCAAAGACACCTCCAGATTGAAAGTGAGGGTGTGGAAAACCATTTACCATGCTAATGGACACCAAAAGAAAGCTGGGGTGGCAATCCTTATATCAGACAAATTAGATTTTAAACCAAAGACTATAATAAGAGATGAGGCAGGACACAATATCCTACTTAAAGGGTCTATCCAACAAGATCTAACAGTTGTAAATATCTATGCCCCTAACATAGGAGCAGCCAATTATATAAGGCAATTAATAACAAAAGCAAAGAAACACATCAACAACAATACAATAATAGTGGGGAACTTTAAAACCCCCCTCACTGAAATGGACAGATCATCTAAGCAAAAGATCAACAAGGAAATAAAGGCTTTAAATGACACACTGGACCAAATGGACTTCACAGATATATTCAGAACATTCTATCCCAAAGCAAAAGATTACACATTCTTCTCTAATGCCCATGGAACATTCTCCAGAACAGATCACATCCTAGGTCACAAATCAGGTCTCAACCGGTACCAAAAGATTGGGATCATTCCCTGCCTATTTTCAGACCACAATGCTTTGAAACTAGAACTCAATCACAAGAGGAAAGTCAGAAAGAACTCAAACAAATGGGGGCTAAAGAGCATCCTACTAAAGAAGGAATGGGTCAACCAGGAAATTAAAGAAGAATTAAAAATATTCATGGAAACCAATGAAAATGAAAACACAACTATTCAAAATCTTTGGGATACAGCAAAGGCAGTCCTAAGAGGAAAGTACATAGCAATACAAGCCTTTCTCCAGAAACAAGAAAGGTCTCAAATACACAACCTAACCCTACCTAACCCAACCTAACCTAACCTAACCCTACCTAAAGGAGCTAGAGAAAAAATAGCAAATAAAGCCTAAACCCAGCAGGAGAAGAGAAATAATAAAGATCAGAGCAGAAATCAATGAAATAGAAACTAAAAGAACAGTAGAACAGATCAACGAAACTAGGAGCTGGTTCTTTGAAAGAATTAACAAGCTTGATAAACCCCTGGCCAGATTTATCAAAGAGAAAAGAGAAAAGACCCAAATAAATAAAATCATGAAAAGAGGAGAGATCAGAACCAACACCAAAGAAATACAAACAATTATAAGAACATATTATGAGCAACTATATGCCAGCAAATGAGATAATCTGGAAGAAATGGATGCATTCCTAGAGATGTATCAACTACCAAAACTGAACCAGGAAGAAACAGAAAACCTGAATAGACCTATAACCACTAAGGAAATTGAAGCAGTCATCAAAAATCTCCCAAAAAACAAAAGCCAAGGGCCAGATGGCTTCCCAGGGGAATACCAAACATTTAAAGAAGAATGAATACCTATCCTTCTGAAACTGTTCCAAACTATAGAAATGGAAAGAAAACTTCCAAACTCGTTTTGTGAGGCCACCATTACCTTGATCCCCAAACCAGACAAAGACCCCATCAAAAAGGAGAATTACAGACCAATATCGGTGATGAACATGGATGCAAAAATTCTCACCAAAAGACTAGCCAATAGGATCCAACAGTCCATTAAAAGGATTATTCACCACGGCCAAGTGGGATTTCTCCCTGGGCTGCAAGGTTGGTTCAACATCCACAAATCAATCAATGTGATATAATACATTAATAAAAGAAAGAACAGAACCATATGACCCTCTCAGTACATGCAGAAAAAGCATTTGACAAAATACAGCATCCTTTCTTGATCAAAGCTCTTCAGAGTATAGGGATAGAGGGTACATAACCCCATATCATAAAAGCCATCTATGAAAAACCCACAGCGAATATCATTCTCAATGGGGAAAAACTGAGAGCTTCCCCCCTAAGGTCAGGAACACAGCAGAGATGTCCACTATCACCACTGCTATTCAACATAGTATTAGAAGTCCTAGCCACAGCAATCAGACAACAAAAAGGAATCAAAGGCATCTGATTCAGCAAAGAAGAAGTCAAACTCTCACTCTGCAGATGATATGATACTTTATGTGGAAAATCCCAAAGACTCCACCCCAAAACTGCTACAACTCATACAGGAATTCAGTAAAGTGGCAGGATATAAAATCAATGTAGAGAAATCAGTAGCATTCCTATACACCAACAACAAGACAGAAGATAGAGAAATTAAGGAGTCGATCCCATTTACATTTGCACCCAAAACCATAAGATACCTAGGAATAAATTTAACCAAAGAGGCAAAGATTCTGTACTCAGAAAACTATAAAATACTCATGAAAGAAACTCGAGAAGACACAAAGAAATGGAAAAACGTTCCATGCTCATGGATTGGAAGAACAAATATTGTGAAGATGTCAATGCTACCTAGAGCAATCTACACATTCAATGCAATCCCCATCAAAATGCCATCCACTTTTTTCAAAGAAATGGAACAAATAATCCTAAAATTTGTATGGAACCAGAAAAGACCCCGAATAGCCAGAGGAATGTTGAAAAAGAAAAGCAAAGCTGGCGGCATCACAATTCCGGACTTTCAGCTCTGTTACGAAGCTGTCATCATCAAGACAGTGTGGTACTGGCACAAAAACAGACACATACATCAATGGAAGAGAATAGAGAGCCCAGAAATGGACCCTCAACTCTATGGTCAACTCATCTTTGACAAAGCAGGAAAGAATGTCCAATGGAAAAAAGACAGTCTCTTCAACAAATGGTACTGGGAAAATTGGACAGCCACATGCAGAAGAATGAAACTGGACCATTTCCTTACACCACACACAAAAATAGACTCCAAATGGTTGAAAGACCTAAATGCGAGACAGGAATCCATCAAAATCCTAAAGGAGAACACAGGCAGCAACCTCTTCGACCTCAGCCACAGCAACTTCTTCCTAGAAACATCACCAAAGGCAAGGGAAGCAAGGGCAAAAATGAACTCTTGGGACTTCATCAAGATAAAAAGCTTTTGCACAGCAAAAGAAACAGTCAACAAAACCAAAAGAGAACCGACAGAACGGGAGAAGAATTTTGCAAATGACATATCAGATAAAGGGCTAGTATCCAAAATCGATAAAGAATTTATCAAACTCAACACCCAAAGAACAAAGAATCCAATCAAGATATGGGCAGAAGACATGAACAGACATTTTTCCAAAGAAGACATCCAAATGGCCAATAGACACATGAAAAAAGTGCTCAACATCGCTCAGCATCAGGGAAATCCAAATCAAAACCTCAATGAGATACCACTTCACACCAGTCAGAATGGCTAAAATTAACAAGTCAGGAAACAACAGATTTGGCAGGGATGCAGAGAAAGCGGAACCCTCCTACACTGTTGGTGGGAATGCAAGCTGGTGCAGCCACTCTGGAAAACAGTATGGAGGTTCCTCAAAAAGTTGAAAATAGAGCTACCATACAATCCAGCAATTGCACTACTGGGTATTTATCCCAAAGATACAAATGTAGGGATCTGAAGGGGTACGTGCACCCCAATGTTTACAGCAGCAATGTCCACAATAGCCAAACTGTGGAAAGAGCCAAGATGTCCATCGACAGATGAATGGATAAAGAAGATGTGGTATGTGTATATATATATATATATATATATATATATATATATATATATAGTGTGTGTGTGTGTGTGTATACACACACACACACACACACACACACACACACACACAATGGAATATTATGCAGCCATCAAAAGGAATGAGATCTTGCCATTTGCAATGACATGGATGGAACTGGATGGTGTTAAGCTGAGCGAAATAAGTCAATCAGGGAAAGACACGTATCATATGACCCCACTGATATGAGGAATTCTTAATCTCAGGAAACAAACTGAGGGTTGCTAGAGTGGGGGTGGGGTGGGAGGGATGGGGTGGCTGGGGGATAGACACTGGGGAGGGTTTGTGCTATGGTGAGTGCTGTGAATTGTGCAAGACTGTTGAATCACAGATCTGTACCTCTGAAACAAATAATGCAATATATGTTAAGAAAAAAAAAAAGAACAAGATAGCAGGAGGGGAAGAATGAAGGGTGGGAAATCGGAGGGGGAGACGAACCATGAGAAACGATGGACTCTGAAAAACAAACTGAGGGTTCTAGAGGGGAGGGGGGTGGGAGGATGGGTTAGCCTGGTGATGGGTATTAAAGAGGGCATGTTCTGCATGGAGCACTGGGTGTTATGCACAAACAATGAATCATGGAACACTACATCTAAAACTAATGATGTAATGTATGGTGATTAACATAACAATAAAAAATTAAAAAAATAATAATATCCTGCTCACACACTAACATGTGAATATTTAGAAAGTATTTCTTTTGTGTGAAATGTTTATGATCATTAAAACAATTATTTGCTATCAGATAGACTAGAGAAGATAAATAATAGTTAAATGCTGATGATCTAGTTATCAAAGCCAATCTGTGCCCTCACTATATCCTAGAATGCTTATGGAATTTTTTTCCTAAGCAACCAGGTAATTCCAAAATTTTAGTATGCATGTGATTCTCCAGGAGGGGTTGTTAAAATGCAAATTCTAGGACTATACCCCAAAAGTCTCGCATTTAGTATCTCTGAGCAAAAGGAGCCCAAGAACATTCTTTTTAAATTATCCTCCCCACAGATTCTGATTCATTAGATTAAGGTCTAGTCCTGGATTTATTTTTTCCGCTGCCCATTTATTCCAGTCATAATTTTGGGAAATGATCAATTCTTAAGTGTTCCAAAATTATTGTCAGAATATTATGGAGAAAATTAGTATGGGATGTGAATAAAAGGGGTAGGAAAAGAGGAGTCTGGGAGAATTAATCGTTCCTTCTTAAACAGCATGAGACTTGCATAATTTGAAAAAGAATGAAACTCTTTTCATACAGAGAGAGTTTGCTTTTATTTTTAGTTCTAAAATCTTAGTTTTATTTGGGGTTGGAAAAGAGTATTTTACCTACCAAAAGACTGCAGAGCACTGGGAAAGACCATCAAGTAAATATTGGTATAATATATAAAATAGAACACGGTACGTGAAAAAGAGTAGATTTGTTGAATAAAGTGGACAAATTCCTTAATGAAGGAACTTAATTCCTTAATGAAGAACTATAGTTTCTCATGGGAAGAAATATAATTTTACAAATATTAGAATTTTCCATTCAACAAAGTTGTCTTATAATATAATTCTGGGGTCCATTCTGTGAAACTGTATTAAGGTTGACAATACATATATTTTAAGTTTTTAGCCAGTACTCTTTTCATTCTAAGTAGCAGAAACCACAATTAAGAGTCATTAGCAGAAAAAGTAAAAAATAAAAAAGACAACATATAACAGACATTTACAAAAGTGTCAAGTCCAAGAGGAGATTTTTTTGACTTCAGGTACAGCTGGATCCAGGAGCACAGATTTTTTGTTTGTTTGTTCTATTTTTATTTTTTTCAATATTCTAGCTCTCCCATCTCTCTACTCTGCTTTTTTTTGTGTGTTTCCTCCACTCTCAAGCAAGCTCCCTTTACATGGTGACCAAAAAGGCTGCTATTAACACCAAATTTACATCTATCCTACTAATACTTCTAGCAGTAGAAAGACAACAAACCACTTCTATTGCAATAGCTCAAACAAACTTCCCTCCAAATGAGCTCTGATTGGACCTGATTAACATGACTTAGGCCACACTTCCATCACTGAATCAATCACTCTGGCCAAGGACAAAGGCTTAGGCCTGAGACACAACCACCCCTAGACTTAGAACATGGCTAGCCACACCAGAACAACACGAACTGAGAATGGAGGAATGATAGTTCTCAAGGCAAAATTAAGGCAAGATTCACTGTGTCAAAGTCTACTATAGATACTGTCAAACCAAAGCCCTAATGAACCAAGAGAAATGGGCTTTAAAGAAAAATTCATGTGAGAGTACATGCATTCTTTATGGCATTCCTGGGTGACACATTTAATTTAAAAAGAAGATGACAACAGGAACAAAATACATTTGAAATGTTAAGGTAAGAAAATTCAGTTTGGGACAGTTCTTTGCAAAACCACACTGAGATAAGATAGAGGTTCATACAATTTTAGAGCTAGAAGGACCTTAAACACCACTTAGTCTCATTAACTGGGATGCAGGTGAAGAAATTAAAATTTTCAGGATTTGGCTCCTTTCTACATTTCCATTTCCATCTCTCAGCATTGAATCCCTTCTTTTACTGTTTAGCCCACTACTGTCCAATACAGTAGCCATGTGTCTGCAGAGCACTTGAAATGGGGCTAGTTCAAATTGAGATGTGCAGGAAGTAGAAAATACACAGAGAATTTCAAAGACTTAGCATGAAAAAATCATGTAAACTGTCTCACCATGTCACCAAACCTACCCAAATTTTATAGGTTATACATTGAAATGATAATATCTGAGATATACTGGGCTAAACTAAATATGTTAATTTCATCCATTTCTTTCTACTTTTTTATCTGACTACTAGATAATTTGAAATCATACAGTCATGTTTGCCTGTATGATTCATATTTGTGGTTCATGTTAGGTTGTGGAGGTCAGCACTATTCTCTCCACACTGCCTTTTAGTACCCAGAATGTGCCATACTCCTAATCTCATGGTTACTGCACATATTGTAATGGCTGCCTGGAACACTCCTACCTCCTCTTCCTCCTCAGGTTCCAGCATAAGGCATCCTATCAGGAAGACTTTCCCTGAATGTTCTGTCCCCTTGTTTGTGTTCTCACAGCTCCTTGCCATCACATTCCTCATTGCATTGTTACCTTCTGCTTAACTGTCTATTTCCAAGTCTCTTGAGTTCAGGTACCATGTTTTCCTTGTTCATGACTGTATCCTGAGCTCTGGGTCTGACACATAGTAAGCATTTGCTAAGTAGTTACTGGACTAATGCTAAAGAACTGAGGATAAGTTTCTCTCTTAGTTGTCCAGAAACTCATCTCCTCTCTCCTTCCAGGAATAAGAACTGTATCCCATATACAAATTTTCTAGAGCTCATGATCTCTGTTTTCACTCCTAAATGGCAAGAGTGGTTCATTTGTATTTTTTTCCTTAGAGGTGACACAATAGAGGGGTTTTGTTGCTAGAGAATCTAGACGCTCTTCTGATGCAATCACAGTAGCAGGCTGCAGAGCTAATGGGTACTTCAGTCAAAAGGCTTGTGATCTAAGCATCAAGACAAGCAGCTATCATAACATTTAAAACACACCCTATATTTACTTTCCAGCTTTTTAATTATAAAATCAATGGAGTGTTAATGATTTAAGCATTAGCTTGCTGACTGGGAATTCCCAAACTCTTCTTTTTTGAGGCGTAAATTTCTAAGTCATTCAATTTACCCTATTTGTCAGAACAATTTCCATTAGAAAATATGAATATTTAATGAAAAGAAAACTGGCACAAGCCACTTCCCTTAAGTATTTAATGACTTACTGGAATAAATGAAATATATTAATGAATTATCTCATTTATTATTTCCATCATGTAACAATCATCTGCAGATGTCTCTGAACATTGTCCCTTGCTCTGTTATAGCTGTGTTTTTGTTGTGATATGTTGATTTGGTTGTGGATTTTTCCTTGTTTACTAGGCAATAAAGGGACATCAACAAAATATGGAGTGTTTTCCAAATGTGAACCATCACAAAAATATTTTAAAAGTTTTCTCAAACCTCACACTAGACCTACTGTGAATGAAATAAATTAGTTATGTGTGGGTATATATAAGAGATTAATATATGTATCATTGTGTGCCCTGCATTTTGTAGCTTAGAAAGTGCCTTCATAAGTTTTATCTTATTGACCCTTAATGGAAGTTATCATCATTCCCAGTTTACAGATAAATTAACCTAGGATTGGAGAGGTAACATGCTTACCCAAGTGCCAGAACCAAAACTCAGTACAAGACTTGAAGTTTACTCTCTTTACCCAAAACCTCCCTGATATCTGGTATGTCGTAAAAAAAATTTGCTTTCACAAAATTTCTAATTTCATCTCAATTTTATTATTTGCCCCTTTCTCATTCAACTCAGAGTCCTTGGCAAATAGTAAGTACTCTTTATATGTTAGCTATATTATTATTCTTTCTTTTAAAGTGAGTTACTAAACAGAAATGGCAATTTTTTTAAAGTTGAATTCTATGGCACTGAGATTTTCCTTTATTTTTGTCTTTTTAAGGCATGTAACTAGACTTCTTATTCCAGGGCTCTAAATCTCTATAGTCTGCCTCTCTATGGTTCTATGATCCTCTAAGACAAAAGGCAAATTCTTCAAGTAATGTCAATAGCAGAGGTCTCAGAATTGTCAGAATTTAAAGCCCTAATTGTTTCACTAAAGCTCCTATAATGGTGCCAATTAGTACAAATTCTTCTTTCTGGGCCAATGGGAGGGAAAATTTCATGCTCTTTGGTTACTAATTTCCTTCTCTTTCCATTTGTAACACTTCTCTTTCCACAGAGAGTGCTTAAAATCCACTTTCACAATCCTCTAATAACTTCCCTAACCCCTCAATTCCTGACAATGTCCTCAGAATTGAACAATAGAGGCCCTGAAACAAGCATTTTCCATCTAGAGAAAAGACCACCTCAATATTTTTTTTCACTTTCCATGAAAATATTGTGTGTTTTTGTTCATATAGATTAAAATGGATTGTAATAATGGTACTCTAACCACAGAATTTGATCTTCCAGCCCAGGTTAGATGTACATTACAGTCAGTCTGGGTTGACCAAAAAGGAACAAAGATCTCTGACTGGAAGTAAAGCAGAGAAATCAGAGACCAAGAGGGAAGACAAAGAGCAAATAGGACCAGGCAGCTTATGTTTGGTTTTAGAATCTTCTCATTTCTTCAATGAATGTTAGAGTATCTGATGTGTGCAAATACCACCAGGATAGTCTTCACTACCTTGAGTTGCATAACATAGTGTTTTAGAACTTAAACTCTGTATTGCTTAGTTTGTCACCACTAATAACAACTAGCTATAATGGGTTAATTTGTTACCACTAGTAGAAGTGTGTTACACCCACTTGGGATAGGTACTATTTGTTTGTTACAACCAGTATTAGTCACTTTGTTACAGCTAGTTTGTTACCACTTACCTGTAGCAGTTAGCACATTATTGCCAAAACAAACTCTAACACTTCACTGGCTATTCACAGTAAAAGTTTATTTCTGGCTCACTAAAATTCAAAACCAGATTTTCTAATCTGCAGGCACTTGTCCTCTATGGAAATGGAGATTCAGAGATCTGGACTCGCTCCCTCCTGAACCATGCTGCTCACTATGGGCTAGACCAAATCACACCTACAGCAAGGCAGGCTGGTAGGAAGTCTGCTTATGTGTCAACACACACACACACACACACACACACACAGAAACAAACAGATTTGGGGAATAGTTAAAAAGTTTCTGCTACAAACTTTTCAAACAAACCTTGATTTGAATCTGGCTCAACTGACTATGTGATCAGGAACAAGTACCTTAAACTCTCTGGTAAGATGAGAATTATATTTCTATGTGGTTGGTGTGAGGATAAATGATATAATAACAACAAATTCCTAACATTTCTAAAGTGCCAGGTAACATCCCAGCCTTTCCACACAATTTCATATAGTTTTCACAATCCAACTATAAAAGTAGGTACTATTATCATCATCTCTATTTTGTAGACTGAGGTTGTACTAAATGAAGTATAGAAATAGCCAACCATGGTTCCTGGGCCCTTGTATCCATACCCTATATAATGTAATTTTACAGTAATTCTCACAGAAAGATGGAATCCCTACCTGATGAACCTGGTTTGGTCCTATGACTTGCTTTAGCCAATAGAATGTAGCAGAAGTGACGCTGCCAATTCTGAGCCTAGACGACCAGCTGTTGCAGAGCTCCACAACCACAACGTGAACAAGTCCAGGCTTGCACAGTGGAGGATGAGAGACCATGTAGAGAAGAGCGGTCTCTGGTGAGGCTATCCGAGACTGCTCCATCCACCCAGCTGACTTGTCAGCTCATCAGAGACACCTAAGCTAGCCAAAATGAAACCAACCTAGCCTGGCCCAGACCAGAATAACCACCCAGTGAATGCACAAGCTTATGAGCTTAATAAATTCTGTTTTCATCTACTTTCATATGGATTATTACACAGCATTATTTGTGGTAATAAATAACCAAGGTAGAAGTTTCAAGAGGTTGCATTATCAGCTTAAGGTCACATATCAACTAAGCAATAGAGCCAGGAGTGGAAACTTAAGGTATGGAATCTAAAACTTATGTCCTTACCTACCACAATATGCTAAGATAATTATCTTTTCAAACTAGTTGAAGTGCTCAACAGATAAAAGCCATTAATACTGCGCTCTATTATTAAACTCTACAATCTAGGGCAAACTAGGATTGGCCTCGTCAGTGTCAGTTGCTCACATTTTTTCTCCAAAACTAGCTTTGTACCTGACATGTAATATGTCTTCAGTAAATATTTATTGAATGAATTATTGAAAATTGGCTACTCAGATAAATCAGCAATACGCTTGACCCTGAGGAGCTGAGAGCCTAAAAGGGAAGACCAAACAGACATAAATAATGGTAAAACAAAATAGAAAGGGTTAAATACCACAGGCAAAGAATCAGTAGAGAATTCTTGAAATTCAGAAATAGGAGAAATTACTTACTGCAAGAGATGTAGTAAAGTATTTCACAGAGAGGATGATGTTTGATTATTATCTTCAGCATGCAGACTTTGAATATACAAAGATTATAAGCATAGGGCATTGCAAGCATAGGGATGTCAAAAACAATGCATCCAAGTAAGAAACATGATATGAACAGAAGTAAACAGTGAATGGTTTCCACTGGGTAAAAAATAAATTCACATCATCTGTGGAATATAAGGAATAGCACAGAGGATCCTAGGGAAAGGGAGGGAAAACTGAATGGGATAATTCAGAGAGGGAGACAAACCATGAGAGACTCTGGACTTCAGAAAACAAACCGAGGGTTACAGAAGGGAGGAAGGTGGGGGGATGGGGTAGCCGGGTGATGGGTATTAAGGAGGGCACGTGATGTGATGAGCACTGGGTGTTATACACAACTAAAGAATTGTTGAACAATACATCAAAAACTAACGATGTACTATATGTTGGCTAATTGAACATAATAAAAAAAAGACTTATTATAAAGGTACAGTAATCAAAACTGTATGGCATTGGGGAAACAAAAAACAAATAAGCCAATAAAACAGAATAGAGAGCCCGGAAATACACACCTATATATTACAGTTAACTAGTTGTCAACAATGTATTTAAGTCAATTCAGTGGAGGAAGGTAGACTTTTCAACACATTACAATAGAATAGAGCCAATTCAGACTATTTTATGCATCAAAAAGTTCATGGGATCAAATCCCCCACCTGGCAATAGACTCTGACATTTTGCTGCATCTGGTTCTAGCTCCCATCACTAATTCATCTCTTTTTTATTCACTCATTGATTCTTTTATTCACTCATTGATTCTTTCAACATTATTTATCTAAGAACATAGCTGAGTACCATTTCCAAAGAAGGGAGAATGCTTTTCAACCACTATGCTACAAGAGAGTATATTTTAAAGGCAAGGGCCACTTTTACTCTTCTCTTTGATTTCTTAAAGCACCTATCACAAAACAGTGCTCAAATGTAAGCTGAACACACAAATACACAAAAACACCAGCTGGTTTTTATTTATCATTAATCATTTAAAAGTTGATTAAGTGAACTGGCCCTTTTTTCCCCATAAGGTGCTCAGTTAATGTTCAGTATCAGTTACCTCTATAAAACTTAATTCTATTTCTCATTAGATAAATCTATACATTAATGGGAATCTTTTACATCCACTTACTATGCTGGGCATCAGGCTGAAGAAGTTGTCTAAGATGGGATCCTTGTCCACAAGCATAGAGAGAGAAGTGCCAGTAAGTGTTCTAGGTTCTCAGGGTCCCACAGTGAATGAGACAGAGAAGGTCCTTCTCAGAGAACTTCCAGACCAGAAAGGGAATACCTTCAATAAAGAAAAATAAAATTTCAAAAACCACAAGATAATAACACAATGCAATATAATGGGAATTGAGTCTAACTTCTTTAAATAGGACCTTAGGAAAGACTCTCTGAAGAAATAATATTTAAGCTGCATGGAACAACCTGAGGACAAAGAGTGGCAAGCTCAAAGGCCTTAAGTCTAGAATAAGCTCAGTTATCACGTATATATTTAACTATTTCAAGTGAGTTAAGGACTTAAAAAGAGATGCTGGCATACTAACCAGCCAGTGATTAAAGTTCAAAGCTAGCTACACACTCCACTGAGACAATCCCACTTAAAACACTTCCAGAATGAGTATGCATGTGTAGAGTGTGAGTTTGCCTGCTCTGTTAACCATGAATTAACCTTGGCTGTCAACCATGAATTGGAGCCCACCCCTAATTGGCTTGTCTTCCCCTCTAGCTCTATGTCATGCTGTCAAGTTCTTGTCACCCCTGGATGGCTGTGCTAAAATGGCATTCTTAACCACTGGAATCCACCCACCCATTCCACCCACATGTCTGTCCCTGACCAGTCTCCTTGGCACCTCAGAGCCATCAGCCAGCACGCTTTTATCCATGAATGTAAGTGGTGTGTGCTCATCCTTCTGCCACAGCAGATTATTTGTAGTTATCACCCCGGGAAACAATTTGTTGGTCAAGACAAATGAAAAAAAAAATTTCACTTAGGAGTTTTATATTAAATGCCTACTGAGATCTTAATTGAAATTTTTATGTAATCCATGAAAAAATATCTACCTAGATCTATCTATCTCTACCTATAACAAGGACATGGGGACACATGCTTTACTTGTCAGACACATTTCCAACTCTCCTCCCTCCTCCTTCATCACTGATCCCAATTTTAGAGTGGAAATAAAGGTGGTCATTTTCCTATGTGAGGTCCCTAATTGTTTTCACCTAGAAATTGGTCTAGGTGCCTAGTTAAAGCACAGGGCCAAAGAGCCAATAATTTCATTAAAGGGGACTGAGCCAAATCAAAATCAAGATGGTAACATTTCCCCAGATTAGGTGTTCTTTCTACTCATTTCCCTAAGTGGCTATACTTTTGCTATGATAGCATTTATGACACTTAATTGTTATAGTTGTTTAAAGGTCTATCTTTTCCATTAGAGTATTAAGTCAGTAAGGATAAGAATTGTACTAATCGAGCTCATCACTTTACCCCCAGTGTATAACCAGTGCCCAGAAAATTTACATTCATAATTTGTTGAATTAATGGATAAATGAAGCAATTCCTCAGAAACACTTTCTTAATCCAGAACAAATGCAAGCAATGAGTCTAGTGCTCTTAAATTCTTCCTACCAATCACAACTCTAAATGTCACACACCACACCCTACAGCAAGAACTTTAGTTCCATCTTGGTGCATTTTCCTTTAAGACAGCTCATGATGAAAATTTGTTGCAGTTATGTGTACAATGTGAGGTGATATGTGTTATAAAGGGGTATATATGGAAAACTGTATGCATGAGTAGAATTGTGTCTTCTACTGCTCCATTCAGAGTTATATTTCCCAGCAGTTGTATTCAGGAGGCAAGGATCTTTCTTTGTGCTACAATCCCTGCTAAGAGTAGAAGACTTCCTCTATAAGTAGAGGACTCACAAAGTATCTAGGAATCCACAAAGTTATACAGGCTAGGAACTACCCAATCCTAGGAGCACTGCTCACTTTGTAGAGGTCCTAACTTTCTCTATTAGGACAATTTCAAGACAGATGTGAGTAGTGTCTGTTTTAACAAAAACATCAAAAACATCAATTTTACAATAGATGGAAATAAAGGTCTTGAGCTATCCTGTGAATTTGTGTACCACAGATATGCTTCCAACAAATTCTTTTTGGTTTAATTAGGCAGAGTAAGTTTATTTTCATTCCAACTCAGGAATTCCACCTGGTTTATTAAACATCACCATTAGCTATTTAATTCAGCTTCCAAAAAAACTTCAGGTTTTCCAATAAACATCCAACAACAGCAAGAGTGAGAGTAGTACTGTTCAAATTAAAAATAATTATATCTTGTATTTGTACATTTTACATATATAATCTCATGTAAGATTCACAAGAACTTTGAGAGATAGGTACTGAGGTTATTGCCATTGTACAGATGAGGAAACTGAGATTGTCTCAGTAAAATAACTTTCCCAAGAGCCACAGGCAGTATGAGGTAGAGGTGGGGTTATGTTATGCCCAGCATTCTATCCTGCCCCAACAAAACCCTCCCTCTTAGACCTGAAAGCCACCTATTACTGCCTACTCAGCCCAAAAGAGAGCAGGGATCACATGCACGGTCACTGGTCACCTGTACCCTCAATGTTGATACACCATGATTGTCTCTAATAATCACCAGGTTACCAGGCAACCAGCTGCAAGATGAATAGCACACTGAGAAGATGAAATGAATAGGTGGAGAAGCAAGTGATCCATTTTACCTTCAGAATTATGCCTCAGACCTTGCTCTCTTCCATTAGCTTTCTTTCAGTAACACGATAGTCTTATTTTTTCTATACTGGAACAGACTGTATTTCCACCACCATCCCCCCCCAAAATTCTCATTATTTCAATGACATCAAAGCTTGCTATGTAAAGACCAACTTCATGCAGATCTGATGTGAATGCTTATACTGAAGGATCTGTTTAAATATTTATAAATGATGCCTCCAATCTACCTTATTCCATTTTTTTTCATGGTATTTCCTAAAAGGTGTTGGTTAAAATAAAGTTAACTGAGCTATCATCATACCCCCATATAAAATACATGGAATTTTTTATCATTAAGTTGGTAAATCAGCTTGCTAATATCCAGTTAAAAAATCTTTCACCCAGATCTTGTTCTTTTCTTTGTGCTCTTCCCTAAATGTTTTAAATTTCATTCTTTGTGTGCTTACAGTTCAAGTCACAGAAGTTCAGCCTATTAAAAAATGTAATTGTCCATACTTTGCCTTGTACCTGAAACTACATAAACACACACACACACCCCAGTCTGAAAAAAAAAAAAAAAAACATTTATTTCAGAGTCCATATTTTCAATGTTTTTATCACTTCTTAAGATCTCTTGAAAGTAATATTTTGCAGAAGAAACCATTGGGATACAAATGGACCATTTACTTGGGATATGTACTAACAGTAATCAGTAAGTATGCCTAATATTCATCCTAAAGTGCATGTAAATGCTAAATGCAAACAGTAATTTAAACAGATATATGGATGAGCACATCAAGCAATCAGGAAAATTACAAATGCGTAAAGTTTTCAACTCTTACCCTTTGCTTTGATCCACACAGTGTCTAAAAATAATCAGATCTAAAGAAACAAACCAGGAGAAACTATTCTTAATTTTGAGATTCTGGTTTCTCTTAAAAATTTAAAGATCTGGTATATTGGACAGAAATTCCCCTACGGTAAAAGCTGGACAAAGCTGAGAAGATGCTGCTGCCCTTAGGAGACAGCACAGTTTCCACATTCCCCACCCCTCCCCTTCATATTTATAATCTAGCTGACTTCATTCATGCCCCTTCCTGCCCAGTCCCTAGAGGCACAAGGGTTTTAGCCCCCAGTCTACCTCCTTCTACCAACACCTGTCTTCAAATTTTCTCCTGTATCTTGAAACCTTGATATGGGCTATATTATTTTCCCTCCCTCACTGCCTGTGCCCACATGGATACCAGATCGTTTGAGGGCCACCTCTAAGCTAGATCTGCTAGATCTATTTCTGTCCTTCCTTTAATTCCCAATGCCCACATCCAGTGTTTTCACTGTGACTCATCTGAACTACTCTCACAGGCGACCAGCCAAACATGCCACTTCCAGGTTCCCCTGCATCCTCCAACCTACTGCTTCAGTGTCCTGATTTTATGATTCTCTTGCTTAAAACTTTGTTTGCACCATTGCTTATAAAAAGTATAAACACCACAGCCTGGCTTTTAAAATCTTCCATGATCTCCCTACCTCTACCCCCAATACACCTGCCACTCTCACCTCACAATTCAACACACTGCTCACTCTCTGCCCAGAGACCTGGAATTATTCACCATCCCTTGTTCCAGCTGCTCAGCCTGCAAAGTCGTTCCTTCCTTTCCCTTAGCTTGTTCCTATGCTTCTCTTCTCCCTTTGCCTTCTTTACCCACGAGACAACATCTAACTGTCTCTCAAGAGTATCATATTCAAGGGGTGCCTGGGGGGGTGCTCAGTCTGTTAAGTGTCTGACTCTTTGTTTTGGCTCAGGTCATGATCTCTGGGTCGTGAGACTGAGCCTGGCATCAGGCTCCACGCTCAGCACAGAGACTGCTTGAGATTCTCTCTCCCTCCCTCCTCCCCCTGCTCACTCACTCTCTCATATACATACATACATACATACAATATCATATTTGTCAGAAGTCTTCCCTAATACCCCTCATTGAAGGTACTCCCTCCCTCCTTGCTTCCTCTTAGCTCTTGGCTTTCATAGGTCTAACTAGCTCCCATAAATTCCCTTGTACTCTGTGTATAATACGTTCCCATTGGAGTATAAATTCCTTGAAGTCAGGTACCAGGTTATAACATTTCTTTAACCCTTCAAAACTTAGTGAGGGGCGCCTGGGTGGCTCAGTCGTTAAGCGTCTGCCTTCAGCTCAGGTCATGATCCCAGGGTCCTGGGATCAGGCCCCGCATCGGGCTCCCTGCTCGGCGGGAAGCCTGCTTCTCCCTCTCCCACTCCCCCTGCTTGTGTTCCCTCTCTCACTATGTCTCTCTCTGTCAAATAAATAAATAAAAAATCTTAGAGGGTGCCTGGGTGGCTCAGTCGGTTAAGCGGCTGCCTTCAGCTCAGGTCGTGATCCCGGGGTCCTGGGATCGAGCCCCGCATCGGGCTCCCTGCTTGGTGGGGAGCCTGCTTCTCCCTCTCCCTCTGCCTACTTGTTCTCTCTATCTCTGTCAAATAAATAAATAAAATCTTTAAAAAAAAAAAAAATCTTAAAAAAAAAAAAACTTAGTGAGCTGCTCTTTGACTCCTAAACATTTACTTAGTTGTGCATGCTGTGTTTAACATTTTGCAGGCATGTTTTCTTGATTCCTCATAAGACTCAGTCTCCCATTTTAAACAAAAGGAGGCTTAGAGATGCCTAGTGACTAGCAGAAGGTTCTAACAGTAGCTGATGGCAGAACCAATATTGAAAATTAGATGGGTCCTAGTCCAAAAAACATGCCCAACTAAACTTTATTCCATGTTATGCTTTTTGCAAAAAAAAAAAAAAAAAGTTATTTTAAAATAAATTTAACACTAACAAAATTCAAATACCTTGGCACATTAAATGAGTGGAAAAATACACACAAAGCAGTATGTCGTGTTTAAAAAACTTCCTTAGGATATTTTCCAGATATTGGCAAATTTCTAACTGAAAACAATATGGGATATTATAAATGCCAATTCTACTATCTGTGTCAATATTTATGTCCTAATTAGTTAATAGTGGCTTAAACGAAAATCCATCCTGTAGATACAACATCCTGACAAGATCACACATAAATTAATGATAACTGACAGGTCATATCCAAAGGGAAGTAATGGAGTTAGCTCATCGAGTCATCTAGAGCCATTATAGAAATGATTTTGTGAGCAGGTGAAAATTTAAAAAGGGAGAACAGAACACTGTTAAAAAATATCCTTCCTAAAGATATTGTCAGTAAACAGACATGTATTATGTGCAATGAGAAGAAAATGAGATCTTATTTGAAAAAATAAAATTAATTTCTTTGGGGAAAAAATTGAATCATAGACAACTATTGCTGGAAAGATCATCATAGTATAGATAAAGGGTTAAGAAAATGGGGAATGACTTACTCAGAGCCATAAACCTAGTCCGATTTTAGACCAGGCCTGAAACACAGGTTGTAGGATTTATACTGCTTATGTCACCATGCTGCTCTTCTCTGATATTTTAATACCTCCTGAGGACAGTATTTCTGTGCTATTAGAAAAAAATGGAATTTGAGCTATGGGTCATTTTTGTTTGGTTGGTTTTGGTTTTTGGTTTTTTATGGTGAAGGTTGCTATCAAATCATTCACAGAGTTTGTCTCACTATCCCAGTTTTCTTTCCTCCCATTCTGTCCTTAATCTGCTTCCATAAATTTTTTTGCCTCCACTATTCCACCAAAACTGCTCTTCTCCAGGTCATCAAGGTTGCTAGATCCAATGGCAATTTCTCACTCCTTGACTAACTTGGCCTCTCTGAGCAATGGGTGCAGTCTATCAGCGCCACCATTATCAGGCACTCTGCCCACCCCCACCTTGTGGTCATAAGGTTATTGTGCACAAGGACAGGACAGGGACAAAGGAGGATATGAATGGAGCATCCACAGAGTTGGCTACCATATCTGTTTTTACATGGGAATGTTCAGGAAATGGGGCACTGAATTTCACATTTGGTTCATCCAAGCATTCTCCTGACACAAAATTGCTCACAGACCCAAATGTTTGACTTGCTCTCATTTTGCCTTAAATAACCTAAGTGCAGAACCTCTTTTGGTTCCCCTCAAAGAAACTATTTCATCGTGAATAGACCCAGCTTCCAGAGCTTAGAGATACTTTAGGTCAGCCCCCTGAATTTTCACTCCTATCTCAGAAGATAGCATAGAGGAGAAAGGAATCTGGGATCAGATAAACCTGGATTTGTATCCCAGATCCTTTTATTTCCTAAGCGTTCAGAGGCCTAGTTCCCTCAGCTGCGAAATAGAGGTAATGGTGTATGTATGTCTTTTACACGGCTGTTCTGATGATTATGGCCAATGATTTATACAAAGCACTTAGTGTAATGTATTAATACTGTTAGCTTAATTGTGCTCATTGGACTATTCTCTGCTAGGATGGTAGTTTCGTTACCTCTTTTAAGGCAGTGTGTGTTCTTTAAAGCACTAAACTCTTTACTGCCTCTGGGTTTTACGCCAACTCTTTACTCTTCCTCACTGAATAACAATTATCTGGACCCATCGACTTAGCTCATGGGACTGAGAGTCAAGTATTCAAATACTGTGTGTGCCTTGATAATGCTGGGTTGTCTCCTGCCCCAAGGGTTAGGGAATATCATTTATTCATTTTGTCTAAAAAAAAATAGAAATTATTATGTGCTCTTCTTGGGGATAGAACATAAGACAGGCAAAACCCTATCTTTATTGAAGCTTACACTGAAATAAAGGAGAAAGAATTAAAAGCACACATCAGGGCAATATAAAAATTTGAGTTGTGTTGGGGTGTATTTTGAACTTATTAACTCTGGGATGCCTATCAGCATCTAAATAGGCAGTTGGATATGTGAGTACAGAGCTCAGAGACAAGGTCTAGGCCAGAGATATAAAACTCAAAGTGGAAATCATGAGTATATAAATGATAATTAAAATCCTGACACTAGCAGGGAACATGTGGAGTGAATATAAACAGGAAAAGAGCCAGAGAGAGATGGCCCAAGAATGTCAACACTAAGAAATCTGGAAGAGGAAGATAAACCAGCAAAAGGAAATGAGATGGAGTGGCCAGTGAGACAGGAGGAAAATCATGTCCCTAGTAAAGACCCCTCTGGACTGGACTGTCCCAGGCAATGACTGGGCATGGGCGGGGGGGGGGGGGTGGATGCTGGGTACCAGTGTGAGCCCATTCTGACCTCAGTGGGATAATGCTGTGTGGGAACTCTCTGTTGGCCCAGATGACACGTCTTCAGAATGGTGCTGTTGTCTGAGGCTCTTCCTATTCTGTCCTCCTTACCCCTCTCCCTTTATCAGCCCTACCACATGGTCTGAGTGCTCCCTTCCTGCCCCTGCTCACACTCCCCTGACCCTCTCATAGATGTTTGCCCCACTAAATCCTTCACACGTCTGTTTACAACAATGTCTGCTTTTCTGACCAGAGTAATTCTCAGGTTTGTATTCTGCATTGTTATTTCAGAGTTTTTCTGGGGAATTAAGCTCCACTCATCCACTGCCCCTCTGGGCTAATAAGCTCTTTATTGATGCCTTCCCTTCCCCTTATTGCTTCCTCTTTACCTATCCATTTCTCTTACACCTTTTAATAAACTATTTGCATTTGAAACTCTCCCCAGGGAAATCCATACTAAGACAGTTATTACAGGGAGAATAATCATCACAATTTTTTAAGCATTTTCCAGCAGTAAGTAGAGGTACTATTTTTGTTATTTGGGGGGGGGTTCTATTCAGGTGGATAGAAACACTTGCATATTAGGGGCACCTGGGTGGCTCAGTTGTTTAAGCATCCGACTCTTGATTTTGGCTCAGGTCATGATCTCAGGGTAGTGAGACTGAGCCCTGAGTCGGGCTCCACACTGGGGGTCGAGCCTGCTTAAGATTTTTTCTCTCCCTCTCCCTCTGCCCTTCCCGCACCCCCTCTCTCTTTTTTTGAGAGAAACACCTGCATACTAGTGAGTGGAATTTTCAAATGGTCACAAAGCTGCTTGTGTTCACTGTCTCAGATTTCCATGTTCCCAATCCCAAGAGCCATCAGCACAACAGATGGCTAAAATATTCTGGATTTATTTATATGCAGAGATTGTGCAGTTAATGGGAAGAAGCTTAACAAGTGAGCCAAATGCTGGAGCATACATCTGGATGGATGCCTTGGGCAGCTGGACATAGATCAAGAGGGTTATTACTGCTGTCAGAGAACTGAGAATTGCCATAACCTTCTCACAAGGCATCCGTGGCAGTCCCCTGCTTCCCTAAATGTGGGCCTTGGTCAGCTTGAGACCCTGTGTTCCCTTTTGTCTATACTAGTTCTTCATTAACATTCCCAATCCAGTGTTGGGCTGAATTAAGGGGGCCTGAAAGCCTCCCTACATGGGCACCACTGCTAACTCTCCAAGGCCCTGAGTTTTAGTGAACGGTTCATAATCCAATAATGCATTCTCTATCACTAAAAACTTTCTCATGCCACCCAACCCCACCTCAGGATAACTCACTGTTATGGTCTAAATGTCTCCATCCCCCCCTAAATTCCTATGTTGAAAACCTAATTCCCAAGGTGATGGCATTAGGAGGTGGGGCCTTTGGGAGGTGATGAAGTCATGAGGGCAGAGCCCTCAGGAATGGGATTTGTACCCTTATTAAAGAGGCCTCAGAGAGCCAGCTCATCCCTTCCAGTGTGTGAGGATCCAAAAAGAAGTCCTGCACCCCAGAAGATAGCCCTCACCTGGCCATGCTGGTACCCTGATCTCGGACTTCCAGCCTCCAGAACGGTAAGAAATAAATGTCTGTTGTTTATGAGCTACCCGATTAGTGGCATCTTGTGATAGCAGCCCAAACAGACTAAGACACTTGTAAAACTGCAAAGCCATTTTAAGAGAAGATCAAGAAGCCATATTAGGAAGCTGAAACTGTTCCTTGAACATCTTCTCAAAGAGCCAGCAATTCTATTTGTAAAAATTTATCTAAATGACATATAATTAAGGAGGATAAAGATTATTTCTACAGCAAGAAGGGCAACATGAATGCTTAAAATATGGTATATGTTAAATAAATGACGGTGTGTCTATACGATTAAAATACTACACAGTCATCAAAAATCTTGAAGGGGTGTTCTTGATACATTGGTGAATAAAAGAAAACTACAAAATATAAACAGAATTCTATGGGCATTATTTTTAAAGTGCATTGTATATGTATGTATATATAGTACATATACATGCATGTGTGATATCTAGATCTGTGTTTGTAAACCCTGTACATAGAAAAAAAGACTAGAAGGATATCATAAATGGTTATTTCTGAATGGTAGCATTATCAGTAATTGTCTTTTGCATGTTTTTCTGGAGTTCACAATTTGTAAAAAAATAAATAAATAACCATGATTTACTTTGTTATCAGGAAAGAAAAAATGACCAGTATAATAAGGAGAAGGAAATTTTAAGTGTGCTCCAAAGACAAATGACATCACTTTGATAGGGGGTGGGGGGAACGGTGGAAGTAGGGGTCAGTCACCTACACTGAATCAGCTGAAAGCAAGACTTCTCTGGGTTTTGTTGTTTTATTTTTTTTCCCCTTCTGTGTCCTGAGCTGTCTTGCAGGGCCTGAGGGAAGCTGTGGTCACTCTGCCCAGCAAGAGAAGAATTAGGGACAGATGTGAGGAATCATCAAGCACCCTCGGGGTTATAGGAAACACAAACCTGAGCTTGCGTCAACTCCTGACCCTGCAAAAAAAGGACATCCCAGAAGGATCCCAGTCGCTCCCCTACCACTTCCTTCAGATGAAGGAGGTTAATTCCTTCAAAGATACATAACCAAGGGCTTTCTGTTCTTATTCCACAGTCAAGTGTAAAATGCCACAGGCTGAACTTTCTGCACGCGCACACACACACCTGTATGCCAAACACGTGACTTTAATCTTGGATTAAGAACCAACTGCCTCTGCTGCCCTGGGCTTGTCATTTAACCTCCCAGGACGTCCCAGTCTGCTATCTGGCAAAGCGTGATAATTATCCTACCCTTGCTGCCAGGGAGGCTATGTCGCAAGGTGGAAAAATAGCTGCAAAGCGTAGAACCTTGGATACCTTATCAACTTTCTGAGCTAAGTAAGGGCTTTCCTCAGATCATGTCTTTGGGCTAGTATTGCTCTACTCACAGCATGCAGAGGGAGAGCTTTGGGCCCCAGGGTCAGGTCAAGTTCTTGGTTCCCAGTAACAAATATATTTTGACTTATTTAAGATGAAAGGGATTTATTGGGAAATTAGAGTAGGAAAGAGGCAAGAGTGCTGGGGCACTAGGCTCCAAAAGGAGCAGGGACTGTGTTAAGTCTGGAGGTCCGAGAAGGAGGGTAACTACCTTGTAGCTGCTCTAGCAGCCAAGGTAAGACTAATTCCACTGCTCCTGCCATACATTATCTCCATCATTCCCTCTTGTCCTTGGGTCACTCACCCCAGTTACAATGCTCCAGGTGGCAGAGCATACATCACATGCCTGTCTGATGATTTTACAAAGGCAAGAAAGAGAAGGATCTGGCCTCCTTAAAATAGCAGTGGAAAGTGGTTTCCTGGAATAACACTGCCAGCAGGCCCATTCACGATGGGGAAAAAGCTAATGCCCCTTAAACTCTTTCTTACAACCACAAAAAGCCAAACAAAGAATCCAGGTCACCACTCTATCAACTCAATTGAAGAAGGAAATATCGTGACAAAAATCGGCACTGTATTAGAAGCTAGTTCACTGATTTCTGACCTCAACCAGCTTTTCTAGTCTTATTTCATTACTGTCTATAGAACCCAGACTTCTTATTTAATTAAAGAGGAGCTTTTATTCATCACAGAGCAAAAGTACAGAATATACTTACTGAATTTCCCCTAAAGAGAATATACTTTGTTTTTAGAGAAATAAAAGATCAGTCATCAGGATATCTTTAGTCTCGTAAAGACATTGCTTCACTCTGCAACTTTATTTAGAAAGTGTCCCCTGCCCAGAAGATAGTCTCCCTACAGACTCTATTATGATGTAGCGAAAGTCATCCATTTTTTTTTTTTTTTATTTATTTATTTGACAGAGAAGGAGAAAACACAGGCAGGGCGAGTGGCAGGCAGAGGAAGAGGGAGAGGGAGAAGCAGACTCCCCGCTGAGCAGGGAGCCCAATGCAGGACTCGATCCCAGGACCCTGGGATCATGACCTGAGCCAAAGGCAGACGCTTAACCGACTGAGCTACCTAGGCATCCCTAAAGTCATCCATTCTTTTGGGCCAAATTCAAAAACCATCACCTCCATGATGTTTACCTGCCCATCCCCTATCAGGGCAACTCTCCAGCTCCTCTGAATTCCTCTGAGATTCCAGGTCTAAAATTCTCTGAAGACCATGACCCATATGGTTCAGTCTCAGAGGGGTGCCACATTTGAACAAGCACAGCCCTCACAGGCAAAACACAATCCGTCATATCCTAATTCTAAGGAGCCCTCAAACACCAGACACCCTGTTCATCATGAAGCCTCTCCTCCTCGACCCCAGCACTTTATTTCCTACTTTCATCTCTCCCATCTTTAAAGATTTTATTTATTTATTGGACAGAGAGATAGAGAGAGAGCACAAGCAGGGGGAACAGCAAACAGAGGCAGAGGGAGAAGCAGGCTTCCCGCTGAGCAGGGAGCCTGATGCGGGACTCGATCCCAGGACTCTGGGATCATGACCTGAGCCGAAGGCAGACGCTTAACTGACTGAGCCACCCCAGGCGCCCCTGTCCCATCTTTATTATGTACATAATGCGTAAACTTCTCCACCAAGTCTTTTTTTTTCTTTTCTGTACGTGTTCTGGTTCTGCAGCACTCCCTCCCTCTCTGTCTCTGTCTCCCACATACACCCTGAGGAACTGTCTGGCAGAGGCAGACTCTAGGGGATAGAAGGAGGGAATTAAGGTAGAGGTAACGGGAAGCTCTATCAAAGGGGAAGTGGTATTAGAACCACTGCCAGGGTAACAAATTGTATCCTGCTTACCTATCTATTACGCATTTGGAAAATTACTTCGATTTCAAGTTATTTGTTCACATGCAATTTTCTTCCCAGCTGAATTTTAAGATTTTCAAGGGCAGAGACCATGCCTCATTTATCTCTTTTGCTCTCCCAGAGCTTAGCATAGTGCCTGATAGCCACATGATATACATATAATGAATTAACAACCACATTCATTTATTAACAATAAGCAGCAGGTAACCAGTAGCCATGATTGTACTCTCTATTGGTGGTGATGCACAGAAGCAAATTAATCATTATCTAGCTCTTGATCCCCAGAAGTTCCATTTCTGCCATATCTGTATAGACATCATTAATACAGACTTCAAATGAGGGCTATCTGAGGGATAGGCTCACTACTAGGAGCCCAAAACCCATTTTAATCTTTCACTGAAAGAAGGGTAGCTATGACTCATGCAGTACACACTTTGTTAAAATAAGCTTTAATTTCCTTGCCCCTGGCAGTAGCTCTTAGAAGCAGCAGTGAATGGCTAGGAGGGAATTCGCAAGGGGAGGGAGGGTGAAGGGTCCTCAGAGTTGGGAGGTAGAGACAGCAGGCTCTTGGGCAGAGGTGAGAGACACAACCCAACACCTCCATCACCAGGTACTTGAAATTTCCATTAAGAGGGATAAAAACTATTTCACTACAGTGGAACTTTCTACTTCCCCAAGTCCATGACCCCATTTAATCCTCCTCCAAGAAATGGGGAGGTCCCCTTTCCTATTCTAAAGCATCCCTATCTCCATCCACCTAATTCCACACTATATAGCCACATATAGTAAAAAGGCACACACCATAACAGTAGTAAAATACAGAAACAAATATTTGGGCTACATAAAAATATGCACGGTATCGGTGTGCATACTTTTAAGCAAATAGTGGTGATAACCATGAACTCAGATTTATTAGGATTCTATTAGCAGTCAGTCACTTGCCATGCATTACATCCCCACACTACCCTATGAAGAAAACACTGTTATTGTTCTATTTTACAGATGAGAAAACCAAGGCACAGAGAAGTTAAGATACTTGACGAAGGTGACAAAGCCTAACGGGCTAGCGTTCAAACCCAGGAGTTACCCGGTCCTGGGTACTGAGTCACAACATTAACTGTTTCCAAGGTGGTATCAATGTAGGAAACAATTAACCAAACAAAACTTCTTTATTACAAGACTTCCCCATTTTTAATATGCTTGTATGCATTGCAATTCTGTAGGGTTTTTTTGTTTTTTTTTCCAAAATTCACTTGCTCTTGATACACATTTGTGCTTATGGAACCAGCGTGCTAGCTTGGGGAACATGCCATGGCTTTAGCCTCTGCCTTGAATTCAAAGTCTCTGGAAAGCTATTTGATGTTTCCAATGAAGGCCCTGAGAGTCTCAAAGCACATGATGAAAAATAAGAAAAAGAAATATCATCTGCCATTAATCAGGCCAGGCTCTGTAGCAAGGTGTGATTCCCAGTTCTGAAATGAAGAAAATGAGACTTAGAGAGGCTTGCCCAATTTGCCCAAGTGTTGGAGTCAGAACTCAAACCCAGGGAGGCTGACCTCTATGCTCTGAACTATCGGACTCTACTACATTGTTACGGCCACACTGAGTAGTGAGCAGCCCAGAATCTGGCAGCAGCACATGTTACTGTGGCAAGAACACATGCGAGTGGACAAAGCCTGGCTGTGACCTTGGGCTGGATCAGCTTAACCTCACCAAGCCTACATGTTTCGATCTATAAAATGGAAGCGATAAAATCTACATTCTGGAGATTGAAATGAAGACTGAAGACAGCACGGTATTGGCCCACAGTCGATACTTGATAAACCAAAACTAATTCACATAATTCCAGAGTACATGTTTTCTATAAAAGTCTTATTTTTCAAGGTAAGATGGGTGCTGTCATCTCCCCTGAAATTTATTCCAACGCACAGATGAGAACAGGCAGGACGGGGAAGGCAACGTGGCATCACAAACACCTGGTTCATTTGTCTGGTTGGCCAGGTGCCACAGGAAGACACACTTGAACACACAGGCTCAGTATGTCCCTTTTAGTTAGTAACTGAATCCTTCCTCATCATATCCTTCCTTGTCTTCTAATCATTGTTTCTACATTGCACTGCAGTCCTCCCTCAAAGAGTAGTGGCTCTCTTCATATCTACATCCCTTGTGATGACTGTTGACCTCATTTGCATGTGGCTTATCTAACCATATTATTACCTAGCCAACCCCCTTTAACCTGGGCTACCAGGAGCGGTGTACATGCAGCTGAGGACCATCCAGACCTTCCCCAGTTGACCTCACTATGTCCCTGTTCACCTCACTTTTGGGATACAGGAATGTAAAACCTTTTCAGTCTCTCTACCCAGACCTAGCCTCTGTCTTTATGTACGGAAGCAAGCGCATCATATTCTCCCAAACCCACTCATTTGATATGGTCTCTCTCAATAACATATAGAGTGTTTCCAAGCATTAATAAAGGCAAATGGATATGTGTGCAAACACACTAGTTCTAAACATATTATATATTTAATCTGATACATTTCTTCCTCTGGTACAGATTTCCCTTCTGATCAGTAGAACCCATCGAGTAACCAAAAAATGGGAAAGAAATGACACAGATCTACTACCACCCTAATGCAAACCACCATCAATGCTGAAGCCACCACTAGACCAAATGATGCTTTCACACAAATAAGCAAAAGGCACTCCCTCTGGAGTAGGCCTAGTCCGGGTTGGACTTCAGCTCTCAGTGGCGCACCCTTCTGGATGATCTCAACAATGCATACCCCCAATAACTATGACATGATTATCTTTTGCTAGATTAGTGCAGTAACTTATCTGGTCTTCATTCTTTCTCATTCTTGACAGCCTATATCCTATTTTCAATATAGCACTTAGATTTGTCTTTTCAAAGTGTAAACCATATCCTATGACATTCCTGCTTAAAATCCTCATCCTTGGAATACAATATTAATTTTTTTTGAAGATTTATTTATTTATTCTAGAGAGAGCAAGCAAGTGTGTGTGAGTAGAGGGAAGGGCAGAGAGAGAGGAGATAAGAAGACTCCCCACTGAGCAGGGAGCCCAATGTGGGGCTCGATCACAGGACCCTGAGACCATGACTTGAGCCACAATCAAGAGTCAGAGGCTTAACTGACTCAGCCACCCAGGCACCTTACTGTATTAAATGCTTCATATGACCCACAAAACATACCAGACCTGGTCTCTTCCCTCACTGTGAATACTGCCCACTTGCTCACTCTGCTCCAGCCACAATGCCTTCTTTCTGTTCCTGGAACACTCCAAGTTTCTTCCCACTTCATGGTTTTTATTCCTTCTATTAGTCAACTAATATGCTTATCAAACCACTCCCCTAATCAGAGGCTCACCACAATAAATTGTGTGTGTGGTTGGGGGGAGAGATGGGGGTTGTGTGTGCATGGGTACACAGTTCAGCTGTGCCACTGCAGGAACCAGCTCTGCTTCAGGCTACAGGATGGCTGAGCTTGGCTTCAAGCTATGCATTGTGTTCAGACCCATCCCACATGATACCTGTCTGGAACCAGTGCTACCCAGAGCATGTTCTTTTCATCAAAAAAATGAAAGGAATATATGAGAGTAAACTGAACCATGCAAACATGTTTAAAGTCTTGGAGACCATTCCATTGACCAAAGTAAGTCATAGGAATATGCCCATCATCAGAGGGGTGGGAAACTACATTTCACCCACAATGGAAGGGTCCTGCAAAGTCACATGGGATGGATATATAGTCCTATTACAGAGCAGTAAATCAGCAGGACCCATCATCCAATCTACCAGAGTGCTCGTGACTACCTCCTTTTATCTTCAATGTCACCTTCTCAGAGAGAGCCCTCTCTGGCCATTATATTCCCAA
Organism: Halichoerus grypus; assembly: GCF_964656455.1. NCBI lineage: Eukaryota > Metazoa > Chordata > Mammalia > Carnivora > Phocidae > Halichoerus > Halichoerus grypus. Next base: position 114,678,247 of record NC_135713.1, on the reverse strand, counting down.
AGTACATGGACTCCCATATCCATAGATGGCCCCAACTCAAGGACTCCCAGTGACTCTCTAATCCATCATCCATTTTTGTTTTGTTCATGGTATATATAGGTTTAAATTAATTCATTTATTTATTTATTGACTTACTTCCTTATCATGTCTCTCTCCACCAGGAATGTGAACAAGCCTTTTCCCTGTCTTACTGACTGCTTTAACCACAACTGGAGCACCACCTGGCACAGGGTGCCAGGGCTCAATAAATCTTGATAAATACATTCCAGAAACCTGTATTCTTTATTTTTATTAACATATAATGTATTATTTGTTTCAGAGGTACAGGTCTGTGATTCATCAGTCTTACACAATTCACAGTGCTCACAACACATACCCTCCCCAATGTCCATCACCCAGCCAGCCCATCCCTCTACCGCCCTCCACTCCAGCAACCCTCAGTTTGTTTTCTGAGATTAAGAGTCAGAAACCTGTATTCTAACGAACACGTGCTTCTCTATTTCTCAGTTCAATGTTAGTCTCTCAACATATTTTCAGTTAATCATTGTCATAAATGAATAAATGTAAATGTGAAGGTGGGAGATTCAGGGAGGATGACTACATCTATTATGTAATATACTTGAGAACAAAGGATTTGGAGTCAACCTCCAGCAGCATTTAACCTAAGCCTCAGTGTGGTTATATATGGAGTGGGAATAAAAACTGAGTTATTTCCTCCAAGGATTAAATGTGATGATACATATGTAACACTCACCTAATAATGAGAGAATGACATGAAGTAATATGGGAAAGGTAGAGATAGCCCAGACAGTGGAGGCCTTGTGGAACAATGTAAAAAGTTGTTAACAGGCAACTCAGATGAGACATGTATTTCTGAGCTTTTTCAAATCAATTTCCCCTCTGTTTTTCCTAGAAAAAAACAAGTATGTGTTGTGGTGAGCACTGTTGATGTAGCCATCTGCCAGCCCCAACCTGTAGAGTCTGACAACAGGGACCAGAGATCTGCTACATCAACAGGTGGTCTGCTCACACTTTTGTGCTGAGGGACTCTTTGTGGCCTTCCTTTTTACTGGTTTCTATTCTGCCAGGCATTACTTCAGGTTGTGAAACAATCTCTAAATTAATCCTTCACTATATGGTTCCACTTTTCCAGCAGACCCTAATACCATTTTGAGAACACAGAGCTGGATTAAACCCTTGTTTTGTTTTTTAGAAGATTTGGGGCCCATTTCTGAACAGTCTGCCTCCTAGAAGAACTGTATTAACAAGTTAAGTTTCCCACAAAGTAGATAAGAAATCAACCTGGTAAAAGGTTGTGGTAAAAGAATAAATTAAGGCCAATAGCAGGAACTCACTCCAAAGTCAGATCTCCTACTTAAGACAAAATGAAGTTAATTCTCTTATTTTAGAACTGACCTTCAATTAGTATTGGCCTCCTATATAGTCAATTCTTCCATTTTTGTCAAGATGACCAAAATCACGTAGTATAATAATGCTTCTGTAGCAAGGGTATAAGAAAACAGTCACTCCTGTTTACTGAGAGTGTGAATAGACAGTCTTTCCCAAGAGTAATTTGGCATTCTCATTGAAATTTTTTTTCACATTTTTTATTTTATTATGTTATGTTAATCACCATACATTACATCATTAGTTTTTGATGTAGTGTTCCATGATTCATTGTTTGTGTATAACACCCAGTGCTCCATTCGGTACGTGCCCTCTTTAATACCCATCACCAGGCTAACCCATCCCCCAACCCCTTCCCCTCTAGAACCCTCAGTTTGTTTCTCAGAGTCCATAGTCTCTCATGGTTCATCTCCCCCTCCGATTTCCCCCCCTTCATTTTTCCCTTCCTACTATTTTTTTTTTTTTAACATATAATGTATTGTTTCAGAGGTACAGGTCTGTGATTCAACAGTCTTACACATTCACAGCGCTCACCATAGCACATACCCTCCCCAATGTCTATCACCCGCAAATGCACATTCACTTTGGCCAACATATTCCATTTCTAAGACTCTAGGCTACAGTTACTCTTGCTCAAATATACATCATATACATACCCATGTGGTAAAGAGCATATAAGCATTATATATAGATGAATCTTTTTCTCAGCATTGTTTGAATTTGAAATAAACGGTATAAACTTGAAAAAGCTCAGAAAAATTTTACAAGGCTGCACAAAACAACCATTCAGAAGGGTGAGGGGCAAGTCAAAGGGATGGTGAGTGGAGAAACATCAAGTAGAAAGGAGAAACATTTATTTTCCACTTACGAGATGATGATTTAATTTTTTTAAACAGTATTTTAATTTTTTTTTTAAAGATTTTATTTATTTATCAGAGAGAGAGAGAGACAGAGGCAGGCAGAGGGAGAAGCAGGCTCCTTGCTGAACAAGGAGCCCGATGTGGGACTCGATCCCAGGACCCTGGGATCATGACCTGAGCTGAAGGCAGAGGCTTAACCGACTGAGCCACCCAGGCGTCCCAACAGTATTTTAATTTTCTACATATGTAATTAATACAATAAAGAGAAGGAAAATGCATCTGTCCCTACAGGATTGTGTGCAATAGGCAAGCGAAGGTACCTAATTTCTTTTGACTTCATGTTCTTGGCTCATATGCTCTATTCCCCCAAGCATTACTTCAGGTTGTGAAACAATCTCTAAATTAATCCTTCATTATATGTCTCCCATTTTTCTATCAGACCCTAATAAAATACCATTTTGAGAACACAGATCTGGATTAAACCAGCTTCCCGGTTAGACAACATACATGTTCCTCCTAAAATTAGAGAACTCTACATCTCAAGGGTTCACCCTCAATGATTTGAGTCCTAGGAAAAAACAAGCAAGGAGTCCCTGCCCTGGGAAGGTCAGCCAGCATGATTTTACAACCCCATCTGATAAATTGTGGGAGAGCATCTGCACTGTCCTTGGGTCCTTTCTAGAATGGAAATTTGTCTCCCCATGTTGGAGCTACTAGAGCATAGTTGGAATAGTGGCCTTAATGAGTCCAAATTTATAAATGTAATCCATGGAAGAGTTTCTACAAGGGTGACTCACATAAGGTCAAACACTAAATTACATGCAAGAGGTAAGAGATGGGGTAGGCACCATCCATCTGGCACTGGAAAAATTCAGTGTGTTCTAGGAGTGCTGGCTGAGTCTCTGTGATGCTGGCCGGCAAGTCCAACAACAATGGCTGTTTGTTGAGTACGTACTCCGAGCCATGCATGCTGCTGAGCGGGCTACATACACTCTCTCACTGAATACTCACAATAGGTTTATCATGTTTATCTTACAGATTAAAGACTTGTCCAACAGTTCCTAAGTGGTGGAGCCAGGAATAAAACCACACCAGCCAGATTTCTCAAGCCTGTGCTCTCAACTACTCCAAGATGCTGTTATTTTTGCCTTGGCTTTCTAAGTGCCTTCTCAGAGAGGGAGGGCTGCACAATGGTGGGAAATTCCACAAGTCTGAACACCCATGATCTAGGCCTTCTGGGCCAAGGCTGGTCGTCACCACTCTGCCTCTCCATGTGGCCACCTCTGAAAAAGGAATTCTGCCGGAAGCATAAGTGATTGCTACATGTGAAGCACACAGTCATCATGGTATTGATCATTTCCCGAGCTATTTTAGTTCATCTGGGCTCTAAGGATAGAAACCCAACCTTTTGCTTCTTTCTTCATCCCCCTTCATTATGTTCTTCATAACAATGTAACACTATAAAGGAGATGCTGTTTTCTTCCCTTTCATGCTGCAGAAATGGAGAGTCTGACACATCAAGCATCTTGCCCAGAGCGAAGTAAATCATTTCTTAACCTCTCAGAATCTGTTTCCTTGCTGATACACTGGAAATTACAACATCCAACCCTTAGAGGTGTGGAGGTCATGTCTTTAAAGTGCAGAGTACAAAGGACACATGCGATATACTGCATCTGCTCTCACTGATAGGTAGTTACATCACACTTGGGAAGCATGTTCAACCTGCATAGCCCTGCACAGGTGACCTAACTTCACTAAACATCATCTGCCCCATGGAAATCTTCTCACTCAGCTCAGGGGCTATTTTGAGTATTAAATAGAATGAACACTACATAAAACTAAGCTACTGCCTTGTTCACACTCAAAACTTAATAGTCACTATTATCTCCTCCAAAAAGAATGCTGTTGACATGTGCCTCTGTAACTCATGCCATGAATTTGTTGTGTTGTGTATGAAAGCAACATTCTCCCCTTCTCCCATTCCACCTGCCCCCATACTCCTTAGGAAAATATAGAATATTAGGTGGGATTTTTTCCTTCCCCTTAATGTTGCTTTTTAATAGGACAGAGAGTTGCAACAAGTTCCAGCTTTTTTTTTCTCATCCTCCAAGTCACTGAGCGCTCTGCAATAAGATGCCTCCAAGGAGGCTGCATTCGGGCTTGGTCTTATTCAGAAACACTGCTGATGTGATTCTCAGCTCTGGCCATACGCTTGATCGTATTCCAGCACAGCATTTGATGTGAGAGGAAGCAAGAAAGAATCCCTCTTGTCCATGGCTGAAAATTTCAGGGGCTAGAGACAAAGCAGAGGTGATGCCAACCATCTCCTTACAACAGTTGACAAACTGACACTCTCCCACCAGCCAATTTCACGCATTTTCTTTTCTATCTTTTTGCTTCCCGTCTACTCTTTTTTTCTGGACATGCTGGGGGAAGCCTCACAAATTAAACTAGGAAAACTCAGTGTCCTGCCATCTCATCTTCAGCCTGAGGTTGTAGTCTCCCCTTTGCAAAGTCTTCCCATTGAGTCAGTACAGCTGATTAGAAGACATGTTCCCACATGCACAGCCTCAAGGTGCCCAGTTTTAGAACTCAGCAGCTCTACACAAAATATGCTGTATCTGTCAAGAGGCCAGATGATTTATAGATGCCTGGAAGCGAAGCAAAGAAGGCTGGCTAGGGTATGTGTTGCGAGAAGCAGGCAAAAAATACCACCAGGACACTGGAAAGTCAAAAGTGATTTCAGACATGTAGCCCCTTGATTCCAAAGATTAGTAGCTTCAGCTTCTAACTGCTCTCCTGAAACCCAGTTGAGCGGAAACTGTCCCTGATAGCAAGCAGGTACACTGTCCTCGTCTTGATGGGAACACAAGGAAGTACTTCTCTCCTGCTATTTATGATGTGATTCTCTTTGTGAAATGCACATGCACAGGGCTAGCTGGGACTCAAAGAGACCAAAGGGTTCCAGCGTTCTAATTTAAAAATTACTACTAGTGTATGTGTTCTGAGGGTCAAATATTACCTATTTTAAACCTCACACTATCCTATCAACCCAGTCATTATGAAGTTCTCATCATTTTCACAGGGGAAAATCAAGACATAAAGAATGCTCTTAAACACCTTGTTCAAAAATCACCAAGCTAATAGATCAGTGAGGAAAGGAATAGAAAATTCAGAGACAGTGACTTACCCAAGACAGGAATTGTGTTTCTTATATAATAGTATAACGGGAGACAGGCAGCTATGGCCTATTGGTTTAATGGTTCAAAAATGATCACATCCCTGTTGATTCCAGTGGCCTTTCCCTAATGGTCACAGAATGACTGCTTCAATTCTGGACAGGAAGCCTGTATTCAAGGTGGCTGAAAGGTGTCAAGGAATAGTACCAGAACCTTTGTGTTTTCTACTAGGAAACCAATGTCTTCCCAGACCTTTCTGAAATCCCCTTTCCCCCCAGTAATGTCTCGCTGGTCAGACATTAGTCACACAGCCACCTCTACTTGCAGGAAAAGCTGGAAAATAAGTATTTAGCCTTGCAGCCTGCACAGTGGGAGGAGGCAAGAAGAGAACTCATGATGATTTCGACGAAAGCAACAGGGGTAGTGAGAAGTAAATGGCTCAAGAGATACTTGGTGGTAAAAATCAGACAGAGCTTGCTGATTGACTGTATGCTAAAGATGAGAGAGAAGAGGTCAGGTATAAATCTAGGTTTCTAATGTGGTGTGTTCACTGACACTGGAAGTCACAAAGAAGGAAAAGATTCTGGAGATGGGAGGTCATGAGTGCAATTGGAACATGATGACTTTGAAGTATCTTTGAAATATTTAAATAGAGATTTTAGCAGTTAAATTCAAGAGTCCAAAGTAAGATAAGCTGTCTGGGCTAGAGAAATATGAGATAAAAGTTTGTGGTTATCAATCATTTTCATCAACTTGGGGCTTCCCAACTTTTTTACCTGTGTCTTTGCTCTCTTTAATTTTCTATAGCAGTGATTCTCAAGCAGGTGCAGTTTTGTACCCCAGGAGAGATTTTTAGTGTCAAAACTCAGAAGTGGGGGAATGAGCACTGCTTTTGGCCTCTAGGAGGTAGGAGGACAGGGATGCTGCTAAATGCCCTACAATGCACAGGACACCTCCCTGCCCCGACCCCCACCCATAATGAAGATTTACCCAGTCCAAATTGTCAGTTGTGCTAAGAAACCTTGCTCTAGGATAAACTCATTTCTGACCTTGACACTCCTCTGGCCCATGCGGTCCACTTCTGAGCTTCCCCTAACTCCCTCACACCTGGGCCATCACCGCCATCTTTAAATCACCATGACCTCATTCCACAGCAGCTTTCCAGAACTAGCTTTTAACCCAAAGACTTCTGTGGTAGTAGTGCATTGAGACAAGTACTGCTGTGGACTTGACTAAAATTATGGTTCAAGTCATCCCTAGAACCAGGAGCCTCGCCTTGTTTATAATTTACAATCTAAGAATCTACTGAATATTAAAATCATAAGAAAAGTTATTATAAGTGAATTCAATCACTACTCCTCAGACACTGAATCTAAGAGACATCCTGAATGTCTCAAAGGTAAACTTTAAAACACATAAAGGGAATTACTACTTTAGACAGAGTGTTCTACCCTAAGAAATAACCTAGATTACTGAGTAACGTAAATTGCAGAGGATGGATTTACAACAGGAAATCTATTGTTGTTTGAAATACATCCCTAAATTTTTGAGTTTGATGGTAAGAACAGCCATGTACCTATAAACCACCACATGATTTCCCTGTAGTGGTCACTCTTTCTTACACTTTCCTGATGAACTACCAGAAAAACATTAACTTGCCTTGCCTATAAAAGCCATCTAGTTGCTTCCAATGAGGCTTTATTAACCATGTTAATTTCAGAGACACACTCTCAGGATAATCCGATTGAGTAGGAGCTCTTTTTAACTTGACTCTAATATAGCCTACATATGATTCTTAAGGACTTATTAAAAAGCTCAGCTACATGTCTGAATTCGTAGGTTCTGATCTAATGACGTGGAGAGCAGCAGACCATTAAAATTAATTGAAACTACTGAACCATTTCAAGATTGATTTATTTTGTATTACAAAAAATTAAGTAAAATGGGAGGTGCTAGGTTAGCCTCTGCCCTGAAGAATTAGTCTAAAATTACAATTGAAACATCCCAAATGAAATTATTGTAAAACTCATTAAGGTATATATTAGGTTTCCAAATCACACGTATGCCCCTTGTAATTTAAATACTGAGCTATTCTCATTTAGAGATAACTTGGATCTCAACAGTGAGCAAGTAGCAAGGGTTCCAACTAATTTGAGCACCTGGTGAGAACCTGGAACATCTAACCTGTATAAATCCATCTATGTAAGAGAGCTTTTTCTCTTTACAGGGCAGGAAATATCTGAACAGGAAAATGTTTTCCCAAAACTGAGATTATTATTTTTTTTTTTTGCATTTTGCATTCCTCTTTATTGTTCCCAAGAAAACTCAAGTGGGAACTTGCTGAATAAACTGCTCAAGAGAAAGATGAAAAATTTAGAGGCCTTTCAATCCAAGTGTCCAATGTGATTTCAAGAGCAGGCATTCCAGTGTCATCTGAGCTGATAGGTAAGGCAAGGAAAAGTAGGAAATAATTTTTCTATAAAATCATCTGCAACAAAGAGGTAAAAGGACAAGTGTGAACCCTCACATTTGCCAGTCCACCCGGAGTACCCCACAGGTCTCATTCTTTGGTGCTCCCCCACACTGTGCTCCAGACACACCAGCCTTCCTCAGTTCCCCAGACACACAGCACTCCCCTCACCTGTTCACCTGCACTTCTCATCAGCACAATGCTCTTCCCCCCTTGCTCCTTTCATCTTCCCTTCTCCCATTCCCTTCCCTTCTTGCCCAATATCTCAAAGGATGTGAGTTCCCAGAGTTATACCCTTCCTTAGCATTCTGAGCTTCCCATATGATGCAATTGTAATTAAATAATGATATAAATATGTTTTAATATCTCTCATTAGAATTTAAGCCTTGAGGCTTGATGGACATGGATTGTCTGCTTTATATTATCATTTTATCCCTAGAAACTAGCACAATGCCTGGAACAGAGTACTCAATATTTGTTCAATGAATGATTTGCATTAAAAATGGTCCCATTTGAGCTTCACGCAAGACCCCAGATATTTCCCAGGGGCATAATTAGCCAATGTGCATAGAGATCCTAAACTGACAAGAAGTTAATAAGTCTGAAGCCTTCACAGGTAAGGGCAGCGTTTCAATCACAGAAATTAAAGATGAGGAAAGTCAGTTCATTAATCCCAGGCTGGGCAAAAAGAAGCCTTGCAGGCTGCTGAGACTCTAGTCATTCTTTCATGGCATGTTTAAATGTTCCAACCATTTACTTATAATTAGACACAGTGGGGAGCTAAAATGAACTTTCCCATATAACGCTTTGCCAGCATTTCTGCAAAAGATTGGCACAGTCTACTGCAAAGTGTTAGCTATTGCCTGTCACGCAGTTCCTCTTCATGGGGGACAACACACTCAAACTCCTGCAGGGGCCAGTTAAGGCCGGCAAAGCTGGAGAAGGAACAACCCAGCAAACTGAGAGCCCACACCTCAGAGGAAGGAGCAGCCTTGGGTTAGCTGCAGTTGACAGCTGCCATGTTAAAATGGGGGCACAGTGTGGTTGTGAAATCTCCCTATTTTTAAACACTTTAAAATCACTTTAAAAGTCACTGTGTAGGCCAAACAAAACATTTCCCCAAGATGGATACATCCAAGGGCCGCCAGTTTGGCAATTCTGCTCCACTATCTTTATCTTTGTTGCTCAAGGACCAGGGCACTGGCCATGGTAAGAAGTGCTGCCTGGGGCTGACCCAGATACCGTATAGGGCAGAAAAAGCAGTGGCATCTTCTTGACCCAACGTTCAAAGAAAAACCCATTGCCAACAACTTGTCAATCTTCCCTCCTTCTCTGAAAACCAGGTTGGTGAAAACACAGTCTTAATTTACCGTACGGATGAAAAGCACCAGGTTCCAGCTTGTGTTTGGCCAAACAATGGTGCCCTGCTGGAGAAAATTTTAACCTCATTCAACTTATTCTCTTTCCAATACAATCTGTCTCTCTACCAGTGAAAGAAAATCATTACCACATTGTTTTTTTCTTTATTTCTTTTACTCTTTCATATGTGTTGAGACATTAAAATATAACCAAAAAACTAAATAAGACATGTATCCATTACTAAGAAGCACAAACTTTTCAAATGTTATGTTTGCTTCAAGTCTTTCCTTTAAATAAATGAAATAACACCAGGGCACCTGGGTGGCTCAGTCGTTAAGCGTCTGCCTTTGGCTCAGGTCTTGGTCCCAGGTTCCTGGGATCGAGCCCCACATTGGGCTCCCTGCTCAGCGGGAAGCCTGCTTCTCCCTCTCCCACTCTCCCTGCTTGTGTTCCCTCTCTCGCTATCTCTCTGTCAAATAAATAAATAAATAAATAAATAAATAAATAAATAAATAACACAAATAAAAGTAAAATTTATCTTAATTCCCAATCATATTATCTTCCCCTTTCCTCAAAACCATGTCTTTCAACTATATCCAATCCGTTTTATATTTTTACACATGTATGTATAATAGCAGCTACATTATATTATTTTAGGTGTTTTAATTAGGACAAATGTCATCATACTGCATGTACCACTCTGCATTATGGTTTTCCACTCACCTATGTACTTAAAAATCTATCCATAGAGGGAGGGAGACAGAAAGAGACAGAGACTTTATCCCCTTAACTTCTGTATTGTATTCCATCATATGAATTTATCTCATTTTTTTCCTTTCCTAAATGACGGCATGTGTACCAGAACATAATGCAAAATATTCCCCCCAAATTAACACTCAAAATAAATACTCATATGTGAGACCTGAGAAAATCTTTCACATTATAGCACAGTCTTGCAATTACTTTATTTTAAACATAGCATCATTGGGGAAGACACATTATCCAGAAAAAACTATGCAATTTTAGCTTTAGATACTAAAAAAAGGTCACTTAATGGAATATATTTTTTAAAAGAAGACAACTAGGGTGCACCTGGGTGGCTCAGTCAGTTGGGCATCTGCCTTCAGCTCAGGTCACAATCCTGGGGTCCAGGGATGGAGCCCCGCATCAGGCTCCCTGCTCAATGGGGAGCCTGCTTCTCCCTCTCCCTCTGCCCTTCCCCCCACTTGAGCACACTCTCTCAAATAAATAAATAAAATCTTAAAAAAAAACAACAACAAAGAAGATGACCAAGGAGAAATTGAACATAGATCAGGTAATTATTTATGAGGGTAAGACCTCATAACTTCAAGTGTTGTGTGCCATTTAACAGAAGCCCTTTACAGATCACTTTAGATCAATACAGTAATTGGGTATGTTGTTGGAAAGCAAACACTATATATAACTACAGGACAAATGAACAAATGACCTGTCCCAATGTTAAAGCAGATGTGTTCTTCTAGCCAGGATAAAATTTCCAGGGGAAATATCACTGACTCATAAACTACACAGAATGATATGCCCTGTGGCACTATAGGACTCAGAAAGTGGCTCTTTGCTGATGAGAACCTGGATGTCAGAGGCACAGAGGAAGTGTTCAAGTCAAATCATTTTCTGAAATACATTATTTCAGAAAAATAAAAATACATTTTAGTTTATATTTTATGTAATGTATGACTTCAAATATGCATATTTAACAGAGTTGACTATTTCTTTTATATCCCTAAAAGTTTCTATGTGCAATCTGGTCCCAAACCTCTTTTTTAATTTTCTCAGTGAAAACATGGGAAGTGGTCACTGTATATTTGGAATTGCCTTATATTTAGTCATATGATAAACTGTTTTCATTTTTTTCTTGATTAAAAGCAATGTAGAAATGAGTATCCTGGTACAGGCTTCCTTGTGCATGTGGCCAATATTAAGAATTTGTCTGGTGTATATGCCCAGGAGGAAACGCACATTGCTTTCTTACTCTGCTATGTCTTTAGAATTCTGTACTGCCTCTCAAAGGACTTCTCGTTTTCCAGGGGTCAAAAGCCACTGAGAAACAGGCAGAAATCCCCAGTCAGCTCCACTCAGTAGTCTCTTTAATAAGGGAGCTTTTCACAGCACAGCACTCACTGCATGAGATTATCCTGCCCGGCTGACCCTTCACCCACTATTTGTGAATTAAGGACTGGCCACAGTCTCCATCTCAAAGCACCATTCACAGGAATGGGCCACAGGTCAGTTGTAAGAGATTGTGTCTCTTATCTATGGTCCATCTCTGCAGAGTAGACCGCTGTCCTCATTAGCATGGAGTTCAGGTACCAAAACAAGAAGCAGTGCATGGCCTCTGGGCACTCCAGCCAGGGCACTTGAAGGTCTTGGCCATTTCCAGAGCAGAGAGAGGCCTCAAGAGGCAAAGAGGCCCTAGATGAAGGCAAACCCTCCCCTAATTAAGCTAAACAGTGAAACTAACTGGAGATTTGAGAAAGAATAGAAGTCATTAGTAACTTGGAGAAGCAGCAGATTCAGAACAAATCATAAAGAGGAAACTTTCCTCGGTTCTCTATGTGGTCATTCTTTAAGTCTGTCCCTTGCTCAAGTGCAAGCTCAAAGTGCATCAGGAAGTACATAAGCCCCCAAAATAAGATCCTCCCAAAAAAGGCCCAACTCCAGGGTACCTGTGAAAACTCAGGACCAACCAACCATTTATTTACAGTCATGGGATCTGATTAATAGTTCTACTTCTGGACAGCTGTGGGGCCAGTTACTTCAAGGCTCACCTTCCTCCTCTAAAAGATGAGAATAAAAATCCCAGTTTTGTGGGATTACTGTGAAGACTACATGTCATAATATATACGCAGCACCAAGTATGGTGTCTATTACGTTAGAAAGTATTTGATACAAGTTAGCTCTATTTTTCACTTTTCATTTTAAAAGTAATCAAAACCAGTACTAATACTAATATTAATACCAACACTAATACTAAAGATACCACCAATGAACATTTATTATTCTGTGTCACTGGTCTGTGTCATCTCCTTCAACTTTCACAAGCAGGATGTGATTTGTTTCGTGTTCACTTTTGCCAGTGGAAAACTCGGACTCAGAAGGTTCAGTAACTTGTCCAAGGTCAACACTGAGTGAGGGGCAGAAATGGGACTAATGCTAAATGAGACCAATTCCAAAGCCTCTTTACTCTTTAACAAAAGTTTTAGGTATTTAAAGTGTACCACAGAATAGGAGCAAGATGGCAGAGGAGTAGGAGACCTAAATTTCGTCTGGTCGCAGGAATTCAGCTGGATAGGGATCAAACCATTCTGAACACCTACAAACTCAACAGGAGATCGAAGAAAAGAATAGCAACAACTCTCTGAACAGAAAAGCGACCACTTTCTGGAAGGGAGGATGTGCGGAGAAGTGAATCCGAGGCGTTATTCGGGAGGATAGACATCAGGGGAGGGGGCCTCCATCAGCTGCTACAGGCAAGTGATAGAGTGGCGGAGCACAAAATCGGAACTTTTAGAAGTCAGCTCTGCTGAGGGACGTCGCTCCAGTGGCTAAGCGGGGGGTGGAACCCTCGCGGGACAGTGTGGTCTCAGGACCCTCGGGGTCACAGAAAGACCAGGGGTGCCTAAGTGCAGCAGAGCTCCCAGGTATCAGAGCAGGGAAGCCAGCTGCAGAGACGGAGCTGAGGCGCGGGCTCTCAGCTCGGGGTTGTCATACACCATGATCCGCGGCACAGTCGGGCCACTGCTCTTCCAGCAGGGACCCAACAAGCGGCAGATCCGGGGAGGCTCCCCTTCCTTCCTGCAGGAATCTGCTGGGTTTGGAAACTCCACACGGGGTCAGATGCCAGAGACAGAAACGCTCGGTCACAGGCCAGGTGAGCATGGAGGGCGGCCGGAGACCAGGGAGACGGGAGTGACTGACTGCTTTTCTCTGGGGGCACACTGAGGAGCGGGGCCCTGAGTTCTCAGCTTGTCCAGGGTGGAGATTGGGAGGCCGCCATTTTCACTCTAGTCCTCCAAAGCTGTACAGAAAGCTTGCAGGGAACAAAAGCTCCCGAGAGCAAACCCGAGCAGATTACTTAGCCCGGACGGGCAAGGGCGGGGCAATTCCGCCTCCAGCAAAGACATTTGGGAACCACGGCAACAGGCCCCTCCCCCAGAAGATCAGCAAGAACAGCCAGCCAAGACCAAGTTTACCGATCAATGAGAATGGCAGAACTCCAGCACTCGGGGAATACTGCACATGGAATTCATGGCTTTTGTCCCCCTGATTCTTTAGTCTTTCAAAGTTAATTCTTTTTTAAATGTCTTTTCTTTCTTTTTGAATTTTTCTTTATCCCTTTTTCAACCAACATCTTATCAATCCTTTTTAAATCTTTATTTTTCATTTTTAGAGTCATATTCTATCCCTTCATTGTAGTTAACCTTATTTTTAGTATATATAAGTTGTTCTCTTTTTAAAATTTTGGGATACAGTTTCCTCTAACAGACCAAAATATACCCAGATCTCTAGTGTATGGCTTTGTTCTAGTCTCCTGCCTGATCACAACTCTCCCTTTTTGTTTGTTTGTTTTTTAATTTCTCTTCTTTCTTTTTCAATCAACTTATCAATTCCTTTTATAAAATCTTTTATAATTTTCATCTTTACAGTCATATTCCATCCCTTCAATCATATTTACCCTTATTTTTGTACATATATAAGTTTTTCTTTCTTTAAAATTTTGGGAGGCAGTTTCTTCTAACAGACCAAAACACACCCAAAATCTAGTGTGTGGCACTGTACTATTCACCAGCCTGATCATATTCTTTTTTTTTTTTTCCATTATTTCTTTCCCTTTCTTTTTCCCCAGGTTTCAGGTCTCTTCTGATTTGTTTAGTGTATATTTTTCTGGGGTCGTTGTTACCCTGTTAGCATTTTGTGTTCTCATTCATCTATACTCCTCTGGACAAAATGACAAAATGGAAAAAGTCACCTAAAAAAAAGAACAAGAGGCAGTACCGACCTCCAGGGACCTAATCAATATGGACATTAGTAAGATGTCAGAACTAGAGTTCAGAATGATGACTATAAAGATATGAGCTGGGCTTGAAAAAGCATACTAGAGAATCCCTTTCTGGGAAATAAAATAACTAAAATCTAACCAAGTAGAAATCAAAAAGGCTATTAATGACGTACAATCAAAAATGGAGGCTCTAACTGCAAGGATAAATGAGGCAGAAGAAAGAATTTGTGATATAGAAGACCAAATGATAGAACATAAAGAAGCTGAGAAAGAGATAAACAACTACTGGATCACGAGGGCAGAATTCAAGAGATAAGCAATACCATAAGATGAAACAATATTAGAATAATTGGGATCCCAGAAGAAGAAAGAGAGAGAGGGGCAGAAGGTATACTGGAGCAAATTATAGCAGAGAACTTCCCTAATTTGGGGAAGGAAACAGATAAAAAAATCCAGGAGGCACAGAGAATCCCCCCCAAAATCAATAAAAATAGGTCAACACCCCGACACCTAATAGTAAAACTTACAAGTCTCAGAGACAAAGAGAAAATCCTGAAAGCAGCTCAGGACAAGAGATCTGTAACCTACAATGGTAGAAACATTAGATTGGCAGCAGATCTATCCCCAGAGACCTGGCAGGCCAGAAAGGAATGGCATGATATATTCAGAGCACTAAATGAGAAAAATATGCGGCCAAGAATACTATATCCAGCTAGGCTGTCATTGAAAATAGAAGGAGATATAAAAAGCTTCCAGGACAAACAAAAACGAAAAGAATTTGTGAACACGAAACCAGCCCTACAAGAAATATTGAAAGCAGTCCTCTAAGCAAAGAGAGAGCCTAAAAGTAACATAGACCAGGAAGGAACACAGACAATATATACAGTAACAGTCACCTTACAGGCAATACAATGGCACTAAATTCATATCGTTCAATAGTTACCCTGAATGTAAATGGGCTAAATGCCCCAATCAAAAGACAGAGGCTCTCAGATTAGGTAAAAAAAAAAAAACAAACAAACAAGACCCATAGATATGCTGCCTGCAAGAGACTCATTTTAGACCCAAAGACACCTCCAGATGTAAAGTGAGGGGGTGGAAAACGATTTACCAAGCTAATGGACACCAAAAGAAAGCTGGCAATCCTTATATCAGACAAATTAAATTTTAAACCAAAGACAATAATAAGAGATGAGGAAGGACACAATATCATACTTAAAGGGTCTATCCAACAAGAAGATCTAACAGTTGTAAATATCTATGCCCCTAACATGGGAGCAGCCAATTATATAAGCCAATTAATAACAAAAGCAAAGAAACACATCGACAACAATACAATAATAGTAGGGAATTTTAAACCCCCCTCACTGAAATGGACAGATCGTCTAAGCAAAAGATCAACAAGGAAATAAAGGCTTTAAATGACACACTGGGCCAAATGGATTTCACAGATACATTCAGAACATTCCATCCAAAAGCAACAGAATACACATTCTTCTCTAGTGCCCACGGAACATTCGCCAGAAGAGATCACATCCTAGGTCACAAATCAGGTCTCAAATGGCACCAAAAGATGGGGATCATTTCCTGCATATTTTCAGACCACAATGCTTTGAAACTAGAACTTAGTCACAAGAGGAAAGTCAGAAAAAATTTAAATACATGGAGGCTAAAGAGCATCCTACTAAAGAATGAATGCGTCAACCAGGAAATTAAAGAAGAATTTAAAAAATTCATGGAAACCAATGAAAATGAAAACACAACTGTTCAAAATCTTTGGGATGCAGCAAAGGCAGTCCTAAGAGGAAAGTATATAGCAATACAAGCCTTTCTCAAGAAACAAGAAAGGTCTCAAATACACAACATAACCCTACACCTAGAGGAGCTAGAGAAAGAACAGCAAATAAAGCCTAAACCCAGCAGGAGAAGAGAAATAATAAAGATCAGAGCAGAAAACAATGAAATAGAAGCCAGAAGAACAGCTGAACAGATCAACAAAACTAGGAGCTGGTTCTTTGAGAGAATTAATAAGATTGATAAACCCCTGGCCAGACTTATCAAAAAGAAAAGAGAAAGGACCCAAATAAATAAAATCATGAGTGAAAGAGGAGAGATCATAACCAACACCAAAGAAATACAAACAATTATAAGAACATATTATGAGCAACTATATGCCAGCAAATGAGATAATCTGGAAGAAATGGATGCATTCCTAGAGATGTATCAACTACCAAAACTGAACCAGGAAGAAATAGAAAACCTGAACAGACCTATAACCACTAAGGAAACTGAAGCAGCCATCAAAAATCTCCCAACAAACAAAAGTCCAGGGCCAGATGGCTTCCCAGGGGAATTCTACCAATCATTTAAAGAAGAATGAATACCTATTCCTCTGAAACTGTTCCAAAAAATAGAAATGGAAGGAAAACTTCCAAATTCGTTTTGAGGCCACAATTACCTTGATCCCAAAACCAGACAAAGACCCCATCAAAAAGGAGAATTACAGACCAATATCCTTGATGAACATGGATGCAAAAATTCTCACCAAAATACTAGCCAATAGGATCCAACAGTACATTAAAAGGATTATTCACCATGACCAAGTGGGATTTATTCCTGGGCTGCAAGGTTGGCTCAACATCCGCAAATCAATCAATGTGATACATTAATAAAAGAAAGAACAAGAACCATATGATTTTCTCAATAGATGCAGAAAAAGCATTTGACAAAGTACAGCATCATTTCTTGATCAAAACTCTTCACAGTGTAGGGATAGAGGGTACATACCTCAATATCATAAAAGCCATCTATGAAAAACCCACGGCAAATATCATTCTCAATGGGGAAAAACTGAAAGCTTTTCCCCTAAGGTCATGAACGTGGCAGGGATGTCCACTATCACCACTGCTATTCAACATAGTATTAGAAGTCCTAGCTTCTGCACTCAGAAAACAAAAAGAAATAAAAGGCATCCAAATCGGCAAAGAAGAAGTCAAACTCTCACTCTTTGCAGATGATATGATACTTTATATGGAAAACCCAAAAGACTCCACCCCAAAACTGCTAGAACTCAGACAGGAATTCAGTAAAGTGGCAGGATATAAAATCAATGCACAGAAATCAGTGGCATTTCTATACACCAACAACAAGACAGAAGAAAGAGAAATTAAGGAGTCAATCCCATTTACAATTGCACCCAAAACCATAAGATACCTAGGAATAAATCTAACCAAAGAGGCAAAGGATCCATACTCAGAAAACTATAGAATACTCATGAAAGAAATTGAGGAAGATACCAAGAAATGGAAAAACGTTCCATGCTCATGGATTGGAAGAACAAATATTGTGAAGATGTCAATGCTACCTAGAGCAATCTACACATTCAATGCAATCCCTATCAAAATACCATCACCTTTTTCAAAGAAATGGAACAAATAATCCTAAAATTTGTATGGAACCAGAAAAGACCCTGAATAGCCAGAGGAATGTTGAAAAAGGAATGCAAAGCTGATGGCATCACAATTCCAGACTTCAAGCTCTATTACAAAGATGTAATCATCAAGACAGTATTGTACTGGGGCACCTGGGTGGCTCAGTCATTAAGCGTCTGCCTTCAGCTCAGGTCATGATCCCAGGGTCCTGGGATGGAGCCCCGCATCGGGCTCCCTGCTTAGCCTGGAGCCTGCTTCTCCCTCTCCCACTCCCTCGCTTGTGTTCCCTCTCTAGCTGTCTCTCTCTGTCAAATAAATAAATAAAATCTTTAAAAAAAAAAAATGGTACTGGCACAAAAACAGACACAGAGATCAATGGAACAGAATAGAGAGCCCAGAAATGGACCCTCAACTCTATGGTCAACTCATCTTCGACAAAGCAGGAAATAATGTCCAATGGAAAAAAGACAGTCTCTTCAACAAATGGTACTGGGAAAATTGGACAGCCACATGCAGAAGAATGAAACTGGACCATTTCCTTACACCACACACAAAAATAGACTCAAAATGGATGAAAGACCTCAATGTGAGACAGGAGTCCATCAAAATCCTAGAGAAGAACACAGGCAGCAACCTCTTCGACCTCAGCCACAGCAACTTCTTCCTAGAAACATCGCCAAAGACAAGGGAAGCAAGGACAAAAATGAACTCTTGGGACTTCATCAAGATAAAAAGCTTTTGCGCAGCAAAGGAAACAGTCAACAAAACCAAAAGACAACCGACAGAATGGGAGAAGATATTTGCAAATGACATATCAGATAAAGGGCTAGTATCTAAAATCTATAAAGAACTTATCAAACTCAACACCCAAAGAACAAAGAATCCAATCAAGAAATGGGCAGAAGACATGAAGACATTTTTCCAAAGAAGACATCCAAATGGCCAACAGATACATGAAAAAGTGTTCAACATCACTTGGCATCAGGGAAATAAAAATCAAAACCTCAATGAGATACCACCTCACACCAGTCAGAATGGCTAAAATTAACAAGTCAGGAAACGACAGATGTTGGTGAGGATGCGGTGAAAGGGGAACCCTCCTATACTAATGCAAGCTGGTGCAGCCACTCTGGAAAACAGTATGGAGTTTCCTCAAAAAGTTGAAAATAGAGCTAACCTATGACCCAGCAATTGCACTACTGGGTATTTACCCCAAAGATACAAATGTAGTGATCCGAAGGGGTATGTGCACCCCAATGTTTGTATCAGCAATGTCCACAATAGCCAAACTATGAAAGAGCCAAGATGTCCATCAATAGATGAATTGATAAAGGATGTGGTATATATATATATACAATGGAATATTATGCAGCCATCTAAAAACACGAAATCTTGCCATTTGCAATGATGTGGATGGAACTAGAGGGTATTATGCTAAGTGAAATAAGTCAATCAGAGAAAGACAAGTATCATATGATCTCACTAATGTGAGGTATTCTTAATCTCAGGAAACAAACTGAGGGTTGCTGGAGTGGTGAGGGGGTTGGAGGGATGGGATGGCTTGGTGATGGACATTGGGGAGGGTATGTGCTATGGTGAGCACTGTGAATTGTGTAAGACTGATGAATCACAGGCCTGTACCCCTGAAACAAATAATACATGTTAAAAAAATAGTAGGAAGGGAAAAATGAAGGGGGGGAAATCGGAAGGGGAGATGAACCATGAGAGACTATGGACTCTGAGAAACAAACTGAGGGTTTTAGAGGGGAGGGGGCTGGGGGGATGGGTTAGCCCAGCGATGGGTATTAAGGAGGGCACGTTTTGAATGGAGCACTAGGTGTTATACACAAACAATGAATCATGGAACACTATATCAAAAACTAATGATGTAATGTATGGTGACAAAACATAATAAAATAAAATTTAAAAATAAATAAATAAATGTACCACATGATGATTTATGTAGAGTGAAATGATCACTAAAGCCGAGCTAATATATATTCTCAATAATTACATTTTTTTTGTAATGAGAACATCTGAAATCTACTCTCTTAGCAAATTTCCAGTATTCAATAGTATATTATTACCTATGGTCATCATGCTGTGCATTACATCTCTAGAATTATTCATTCTACATAACTGCAACCTTGTACCCTTCACCACATCTCCTTATTTACCCATGTCTCTATGCTGGGTAGTCAGTTTCTACTCTGCTTCTGTGCATTCAACTTTTTTTTTTTTTTTTAGATTCTATGTATAAGTGAGATCATTCAGTTTTTCTTTCTGTCTCTGGCTTATTTCACTTGAAATAATGTCCTCTAGGTACATCCACATTGTTGCAAATCCCAAGCCCTTCACCGTCATAAACCACCCTGCACAGCTTTCCCTGCTGCAGGTAAATTGGAGGGAGAGCAATCTCTGGAAGGATCTAATTTACACATACTACCCAAGTGGGGCACAATTCAAAGTCCCAAGTGATACTGGCTTTTTAAAATTTCTAAGTAATGTGAGTTAGGGTTTTTCGCACAAAGTCTGCAGGCAGTTTATTCCCCTCACCTCTTTACTTCAGAAACTCTGGGAACACAACAGGGAAAGCCCATCATGATCACTCTTGTTGTCAAACTTGATTGCAGGCTCCAAATCAGGTCAGTGGTTGCCACATGAGACAGTCCCTCAGCCTCTTTCAAATCCCTTCCCTCAAGCTAAAATCAAGGTTTTATTCAAAGACTCAGAGGATTCAATTCACTCTTAATGACTGAAGAATAACTATGTATGTATTTAAAACAAAACAAAACACCTACAAGAAACCGACTCTTTCTGCTGGGGGTAAGAATGAGTTTTGGGCTTGCATTTGAAGGTGGAATTGTCTAACATACTAAAAAAAAAAATGACTTGAAGCCAAACAACTAAGTTCTCTGAAAAGAACAGACACTGAAACAACAGAAAACCTGATCCATTTTCTTCCCCTTCTTGGTTTACTTCATTCATTCATTTACTTCTTTCTTTTTTTTTTTTTTAAGATTTATTTATTTGAGAGAGAAGCACACGGGGAGAAGGGCAGAGGGAGAGAATGTCAAGCAAACTTCCCACCAAGCATGGAACCCAAAGCAGGACTCGATCTCATGACCCTGAGGTCACAACCTGAGACGAAATGAAGAGTCACTCAACTGACTGAGCCACCCAGATGCCCCATTCATTCATCTACTTTTAAACAGTCACCCTGTGGAAGGTGCTGGGGATCAAGGGCATCAAAGCACAGTCCTTACCAGCAAATTAACACAGTGCAGCTGATGCTAGGCCAGAGGGAAGCACAGGGTGACATAATAATTAGTGGGCTCTGCTCCATACCAGGCCCTGTGCCTCATGTGTGGCATTTTCTTTAACTCTTACAATCTAGCAGGGTCCTTATTGTCACAAATATGGAAACGGAGAATTGGGGGACATGACTCATTCTAGATCACACATTTCCTAAGTGAAAGAGATGGAATTTAAGTTTAGATAACCTAATTCCAGAACTTGATTTTCTTTTTAAGGTTCATTTATTTTAGAAAGAGAGAGAGCACACACACAAGTGTGAGGGACAGAAGAAGAGAGAATCCCAAGCAGATTCCATACTGAGCATGAAGCCAGATGCTGGGTTTGATCCCTCAACCCCGAGAGCACAACTTCAGCTAAAACCAAGAGACACTTAAGTGACTGCACCATACAGGTGCCCCAAAGAAACTGATTTCTTAATAACTTTGTAATGCTCTCAAGAAAGCACAATAAAGGCAAGATTTCACTCTTTTTATGGCTGAATAATATTCCATATGTATATATGTGTATATATGTGTATTATATGTGTGTATATGTATTGTATGTATGTGTATATATACGTATATATGTATTTAGTCTCATATGTACATGTGTGTATGCATTTATATGTATATATGTATACATATATATATACCACTTCTTCTTTATACATTCATCTATCGATAGACACTTGGGCTGCTTTCATAGTTTGCCTATTGTAACCAATGCTGCAATAAACATAGGGGTGCATAAATCCTTCAAATTGTTTTCATATTCTTTGGGTAAATACACTGGAATTAAAATTTTTAAGAAATAAAGAAAGCATAATAAAGGGACACAAAATCTGCAGTGAAGGGCAATCAGGGAAACCTTCTCAGAGGAAGCAGCCCCTAGAGTTTGAAAAGTTATAAGCAAGGGCTGGGGAAGGGAGAAGGGATGGTAAATGGCTTCCTGGACCCAGAGAGGCTGGAGAGCAAGCTGGGGTCAGAGCCATGAAGAACCCACTGTGGCAAGCTAAGAAGATGGAACTTGGTCCAGGAAGTCACAAGAAGCCACTGAATGATTTTAAGCAAGGCAATTATATGTCTTGATTTTACTTTTTTAAATATCATTCTGACTGCTCTGTGAAAAATGTATCAGAGAGTGGCAAAACTGGATGGTGGGAGACCTATATGGCTAATAACAGTACCAACGCTAACAGCAGTGGCTAGCAATCAACGTTGCAATGACTCAGAAGGAAAGACTGAGAGCCAGAGAGGCTATGTAGAGCACAAGGATTATACAGCTAGTAAATGATGGCGTTAGGAAAGATGCCTTCTCTTATTTGAAAAGCAAGATTTTCTAATTTGGAGAAGTCTTTACTTATTTTTTTGCAGTGTACTGCTATATGCAAACAGCTAACCAAAAGTCAACTGAGATGTCTTGTTCATTCATCTCTCTTCAATATCAAGCAAACCACTTAATACTGAACAACATGAAGGAAAACAGGTTTCAGACTCATACGATAAATAATGAAGTAATATATAAGCCCTTTTTATTAAAAATAATCTAGAAAGGCACTGGTGGGAGAAGGAAATGTCTGTGGCTCTAAGAGGGTAGCATAAGGAATCCTTGTGATAGAATTGTTCTGTACTTGGACTGTGATGGTGATTATGCAAACCCACATATGCTAAAAAGGCAAAGAACTAAATTCTCTCTCTCTCACTCACACACACAAATGAGTGCATGTAAAATTGGTCAAACCTGAAGAAGGTTAGTACATTGTATCAATATCAATTTTCTGGTTGTGAGAGTGTACTGAAGTTATACAAGGTGTTACCATTGACAGAAACTGGGTGAAGATTACACAGGACCTCTGTGTATTATTTCCCGTTACTGTATGTGAATCTACCATTATCTCAAAGTATTTTAGAAAATAATCTAGAATAATAGTTCTAAATTTATCTTGAGTTTCAGGGATAATGTAGTAAAAATTATAGACTTTACCCCCAAAAACCACGTGCAAAACTCTTCATAGAATTTCATCAACTTCAGGAAGACCCTGAGATTCTTCTGCATCTCTATACTTTTCCATTATACAGATCCAGACAAGGACGACCAGAAAATTGATGCTTAGCCTTTCTAAGAATATAGTTGGGTTAAGAGCTTTTACTCTAAAGCAAGACTGCATTCAAATCCCGACTGTAATATTTCCAAAACTGGACCACTGACATTGGGCCAGTTTTTTTTTAAACCTTGTCTCAGTTTCCTGACCAGTAAGAAGAAATTTATAATTTTACATACATTTATAAGGACTAAATGAGTTAAATGTAGTAAAACCTTTACAAGAGTACCAATCGCACTGTTATTATCTATTTGGCTGCCATGTACCAGTTCCTTCCCATCTTTTCGGTCTCATCTTGCCCCATGTTCCATTCCCGTGCTCTGCTTTAACTGTAACTGCTCCCACTTCAGAGCCTGGACATATGCTGTCCTCTCCCCTAACCACCACCTACTCACACTCATTCAACATGCCTATCTGTCCACGTCATCCTTCCCATCTTAATGCAAGCGTTAGTTCCTCAAGGAATTCTTCTCTGACCTCACTACCAAGGTCAATTATTCCTTTTAGAAGGTCTTAGGAAGCTCAACACTAGTAGTCAAGATGTCAGGAAGTGTTTTCTGAGTTCCGGTCCAAGATGGTGACATAGGAAGACCCTGAACTCAGTTCCTCCATAGAACTCACCAAATTGCACCTTTTTATAGAACAATTCTCCTGAAGAAGATCTAAGGACTTATCCAACAGCCCCTGAATGATGAAAGACAGAGAGACCAGCAAAGGAGAACAGCAAGACAGACACGGTAACAAAGGGAGCCCCCACCCCCAGTGATGTGAACAGCAGTGAGGAGGGACAGTACTGAGGGACTGGAAACATCCCTCTGTCCTTGGGCACAGAAAAAAAAGGTGCAGTTTAAAAGAGCAACTAGCATATAAAAGAGACAATGCTACAACTCTGCCAAGTTGGGGAGGACCTGTAGGAACACTCTCCAGGTCAGAGGGACTGTAGAACAACACGGTTTACATTCCCACCCAACCAGAGCAGGGTCTGGACACTAATCAGAAGGAGCTTGTGACCTCAGCAAGCCCAAGGTCTACAAGCCCATACCAGCCCCTGTGGCTCTGGGACACAGAAAATAAGCCGTGGGCTTGGGATTTTTTCCTCTTATCTTGTTTTTGATATTTTGGGGTTTTTCTTTCTTCTTTTTTCTTTTTTTCTCCTGTTTTTCTTTTTTCTCTTTTTTCTTTTTCTTTTATTATCACTACTATAATTATTATTATCTTTCTTTAAAAATCCATGGCTTAAAATAGCAACTAGCATGTAAAAGAATCAGCCACAGAACTTTGCCAAATAGTGGAGGGAGCTGCTAGAATGCTGTCCGGGTAGGAGGGGCTAACAGACAGGCTCTACACTCACCCTCCACCTAGAAAGCACAGACCAGAGCACAGTCAAGGAACCTTAACTAGCCTGCCACCTCACTGGGCCCTGGGTCCCTAACCCACACCAGGCGCACTGTCCCACCAAGGCAGCCAGAGGGTGGTGCCAACAAAAACACCCCTGGGTAGTGCTCACTATAGCCCCAGCCTTCATGCCAAAGTGACAGGCACAAAGCTCCCCAGAACACTCCAGGTCAACACCATTTTGGCTTCAGACCCATTGCTACAGCGCTCCTAGTACAGAGCACTCCAGTACATCTTGGCTGATGTCTTTTTCAGATCCAGGTACCCTAACCAGGACACCTGCTGTGTAGAGCACCCTGGAATATTCTCACCCATTCCAGCCTTGGCTCCAGCTAATAGGCCAGAGCACGCCCTGCACTGAATACCTTGGAACCCTGGCTTACACCTAATTCAGCATCAGTTGTCTTGCCAGGTCACTCTCAGTGTGGAGAGCCCCAGGACACCCAGCTTGCACCTGATGCAACTTCAGCTCTCCCACCAGGGCCTATTTTGGGCAGAGAGCCCAGGAACCACATTGGCTTATGCCCGTTTTAGCTTTAGCTGTGCTGCCAAGATGCTTCCTACACAGAGCTACCCAGGACCTCCAGGTCGGTTCCACACATCAACTCCAGCCACCCCTTCAGGACACCCTCTGTACATAGAGTCCAGGAACAGCCCAATTTACATCCACTTCTGCTTCAGTGACCTTGCCAAGGTGCCCTCTGTGTGTGGAGCCCCCAGCTTGCACCCACTTTCGTTTCCACTACTCTGCTAGGGCAACCTCTGTGCAGAGCATTAAGGGACCTCCTGGCCCACACAGCTAATCAGCTCCAGCCACCCAGAAAAGAACACCTCAGCCTATTTCAGTTTTAGCTGTCATGATAGGGTGTCTGCCATGTGGAGGGCTCCAGAAACCTCAGCCTATACCAGCCACAGCTCCAGTCAGCCCACAAAAGTCACCAAACACACACAATCTACATAGGAGATAAGCATACATGAGACCATTCCTTTAAGTTTAAGACAAGTAGCTCTTCCACCTAATCCACAGAAACAAAAAACAAAGTCAAGCAAAACGGGGAAACAGAGGAATGTGCTCCAGAAGAGACAGTAAGAAAAAACCTCAGGAAAGGAGCTAAATGAAATGGAGATGAGCAATATGCCTGATTAAGAATTTTAAGTAATTATTGTAAAGACACTCATGATCTTAGATAAAGAGATAGAAAATATTAGAAAGAACAAATTAAAGTTGAAGAAGACAGTAAATGAAATAAAGAACACCTGATGAACATAGATACAAAAATCCTTAACAAAATACTAACAAACTGTATACAACAATACATTAAAATGATCATTCACCATAATCAAGTGGGATTTATTCTGGGGATACAAGGATGGTTTAATATTTGCAAGTCAATCAACGTGATACACCACATCAACAAAATGAAGGACAAAAACCATATGATCATCTCGAAAGATGCAGAAAAAGCATTTGACAAAATTCATTATCACTCATAAAAATTCACAACACAGCAGGTTTAGAGGGAACATACCTCAACCTGATAAACCTAGTAAAACCTAATGAAAGCCATCTATGAAAACACCCCAGCTAACACCATACTCAATGGTGAAAAATAGAGAGCTTTTCCTCTAAGATCAGGAACAAGACAAGGATGTCCATTCTCACCATAGTACTGGAAATTCTAACCATGGCAATCAGACAAGAAAAAGAAGTAAGAGGCATCCATATTGGTAAAGAAGTTAAACTGTCACTATTTATAGATTGCATGAGACTATACAAAGAAAACCCTGACAACTCTACCAAAGAAACTACTAGAATAAATGAGTTTAGTAAAGTTGCAGGATACAAATCTAATACTCAGAAATCAGTAGCTTTTCTATACACTAATAAGATAGCAGAAAAATAAATTTTTAAAAACAGTGCAATTTACAATTACACCAAAAAGAATAAAATAACTAGGAATAAAGTTAACCAAAGAGGTGAAAGACCTATACTTCACAAACTATAAAGCACTGATGAAAGAAATTGAAGATGACACATACAAATGGAAAGATATTCCATGCTCATGGTTTAGAAGAATTAATATTGCTAAAATGTCCATACTACCCAAAGCATTCTACAGATTCAATGCAATCTCTACTGAAATACCAGCAACATTTTTCTGTTTTTTTTTTTTTCAGCAGCATTTTTCACAGAACTAGAATCCACCTTGAAAAAGAACAACGAAGCTAGAAGTATCACTATCCCAGATTTCAAGATATACTACAAAGCTACAGTCATCAGAACAGTATGGTACTGGCACAAAATAGACACAGAAATCAATGGAACAGAAACAAGAACCCAGAAATAAACCCATGTGGTAATATGGTCAGTTAATCTATAAAAAGGGAGGCAAGAATATACAAGGGGGAGAAAGACGGTATCTTTAATAAATAGTGCTGGGAAAACTGGATAACAACATGCAAAGGAATCAAACTGGACCACTTTCTTACACCATACACAAAATAAATTCACAACTAAAGACCTAAACGTGAGACCTGAAACCATAAAAACACTAGAAGAGAACACAGGCAGTAATTTCTCTGATATTGGACATAGCAACATTTTTCAAGGTAGGTCTCCTAAGGCAAGGGACACAAAGCAAAAATAAACTATTGTGACTACATCAAAATAAGTTTTTGCACAGCAAAGGAAACCATCAACAAAACAAAAAGACAACCTACTGAATAGGAGAATATATTTACAAATGATTTATCTGCTGAGGGGTTAATATCCAAAACATATAAAGAACTTCTATAATTCAACACCAATAAAACAAGCAAACAGATTAAAAAATGGGCAAAGGACCTGAATAGACAATATTTCCAAAAAGGACATACAGATGGCCAACAGACATATGAAAAGATGATCAACATCACTAATCATCAGGAAAATGCAAATCAAAACCACTATGAGATACCACTTTACACTTGTTAGAATGGCTAGTATCAAGAAGACAAGAAACAGCAGTTGTTTGTCAGGGATGTAGAGAATAAGGAACCCTCATACACTGTTGGTGAGAATGTAAAGTGGTGTAGCTACTGTGAAAGTAGGTGTGGAGTTTACTCAAAAAATTAAAAATAGAACTACCAAATGATCCAGTAATTCCACTATTGGGTATTTACTCAAAGAAAGCAAACACACTAATTCTAAAGATATATGCACACCTATGTTTACTGCAGCATTATTTACAATAGCCAAGATATTGAAGCAACATGAGTGTCTATCAAGAAACAAACAGGTAAGGAAGATGTGGTATATATACACAATGGAATATTACACAACCATAAAAAAGGATGTGATCATGTCATTTGTGACAACATGAATGGACCTAGAGGGTATTATGCCAAGTTAAATAAGTTAGAATGAAAAAGACAAATACCATATAATTTCACTTGTAAGTAACATCTTCAAAAAATATGAATAAACAAGCAAAAAGTAAAATCAGACCTATAAGTACAGAGAAATGATGGTTGCCAGAGGGGAGGGAGGTGGATCGTTGGGCAAAATGGGTGAAAGGTGGTGGGAGATACAGGCATCCAGTTATGAATGAATAGGTCACAGGGGAAAAAAGGCATAGTGTAAAGAATATATAGTCAGTGGTACTCTAATAGCAATGTATGGTGACAGATGGTAGCTACACTTGTGAACACAGTCTAATGTAGAAACTTGTCAAATCACTATGTTGTACAGTTCAAACTTATGTCACACTGTATGTCAACTCTACTCAAATTTTTTAAAAACCTTAAAAAATTGTTTCATTATACACCTGCAATCCTACATGACCGACATGCCTCTCCACTAGATTTTAAAATCCATGAGATTAAAAACTAGATCTGATTTTGTTCTCCATAGAGTACTCAGCACTTATCCCAGTGCTAGACTCATTAAAAATACTATTTGTTAAGTGATTAAATAAAAAAATGAATAAACATATCATGACAGAAGCTGAAAGACATACAGTATTTTACAAAGAAGACTGTTGGCCCAAGAGAGGGTAGGTTTTCTTCTCTATCATCAGTTCACAAGACAGAGCACTTGCTCTCAAAGGGATGTTGTATTCCATCTAGTATTTCCCTTTCATTTTTTATCAGAGTTAAAGGGATTTTGATTCACTTACTCTTTGTAAGGCACACTAGAATACATGGAAAATAATAGAGCCATAGACAATCAAAATGCCATTCTGCTTTGGGCCATACGCCTTCATTCTGAACTATACATGCACATGTGCGTGCATACACACACACACACACACACACACAGTCTGTCTCACACACAAAGATACCCAAAGAGAAAATTAAATTTCCCCCAATCTTTTCAAGATTCAGATGCATATCTCATCAATGTTTCTTCATATTCCCACTGTACTGATTCTCAAGGAAGTAAATGGTACTTAATGAGGAAAAAAGAAGTAACTTTGAAAGAAAAAATAAAGCTTACATCAGGCTCTCCTCCATCCCCCAATTATACTCCTAATCTTTCTAGACACTGTGTCCAACATCTCCTCCAGTTTTCTACGCTATGGTGTATTAGCAGAAAGATCCCACAGTTGGATTAATTGGATCAACGCTGAAGTTTTCATTTGCTATGTGAGTTTAACAAATTAATCTGGCATATAATGAAATATTGTGTAACAGTTTCAGAATGGATATTGCAAATACTGCCTTGTTCAATTACTGTCAAAATGCACATACAGGAAAAATATGAAAATCTGAACATATAATTGCAGACTTAATTACCACTCTGTGCTAACCAGAGGCAATCATACTGAATTTGTCAAAGCATTTAAACTAGTTATAAAGTCTCTATATAATTCCAAGAAATGGGAACACATGACCAAAGGCAACACAGACTTTACTGAGTCTTATTTTCCTTGAGTTGTGAGGATGGCACAAGAAATGGTGATTAACCAGAGCCAGAGAGTAGGGGAGGTAGGGAAATGTTGATCAAAGGGTACCAAGTCTTAGTTATACAGGATAATTAAGTTCTAGAGTTCTAGAGATGTATAGCATGGTGACTATAGCGAATAACATGGTTCTTTATACTAGAAATTTCCAAGAAGAGTAGATCTTAAGTGTTCTACACACACACACACACACACACACACAGTAACTATTTAGAAAAAACTTACCTTTACTCTTCTTAATCAAATGATCATCCTGAAATTTCACATGGAAAGAACAGGTGCACTGAGCCCAACAGGCCTAATTTATCCTGTGTCTAGCTCTGTGGCTTTGGGCAAATCACTTCATCTCTTCGAACCTCACTTTTCTTAGCTGTAAGATTAATAATACCTATTTCACAGGGTTGTTGTGTATATGATGATGACAATAATAGTAATAATTTTAACAATAGCATAGGTCGGGGGCCGGGATCTGGCCTCACAACCATCTACTATGGTAGGATGGTTTTGGAGAGGCAGACAAGACACATGGACAGACGGAAGTGTTTCTGTCCAACAGACAAATACCTGCAAGCACACTTAGAAATGCTGGCATCACCTGTCCTTCAGCTACTAGTTGGGGTGGAAAAGGGGCACAGTCTTGTCAGTTGTATGCCTAAAATGAGGTTCTTCTGTAATTCTCTCCACACCCTCTGTGGACAGCAGCTGCCTCTTAAGGCAGCCTAGAGTTTGGCAGAGAGAGATGTGAGGATGAAGTATCTCAGAACAAGGAACTAGACTTTGGATTCATTTGCCAAACTGGAGTCCTGCTGTGTACCCTGGCTTGGCTCAGTGTAGTTAACTTCATTATGAATTTAAACTGTTGAAAAACCAAAAGCCATAAAAAGAACCAACACCCGTCAAATACCTACTGTGTGCCAGGAACTTCTGTTACCATGTCTTCATCTGTTAAATAGGGATGGCTATAAAAAAGCACCAAATTCTCTGGTTCAATGAAGAAAGCAAGCAAGCAAGCAGGCACAAGAATGGTAAGACAAGGAGATTTCACTGGACAACAACTATGACTCAGCTCTTATCATTTAACGGTTTACAAAGTGCTCGAACATACATTATCTCACTTGAATTATCTTGAGAAGTGTGCTTATGTATGAAATTTAGCAATCCTATCATTTGTCCTTATAGATGGACTATTCATCTACTAATGAGCATTGATTGAATGCCTACTAGGTCTCAGATACTATTCCATCCCGCTATAAGGAGGCTGACCTTCTAGTCATAAATACAAACAGCAAGCACAGGGGAGCTAAAAAGACCACAAAGTAACATACAATACAGAAAAACTGTGTGTCTATTTTAGATTGGGTGATAAACAAAGGACTCTAAGGAGACAACATTTGAACACAAGTACTCAAGTCCACATTTGTATGTCCAAGAACTGTCTCATTCCTATACACCCAGTAAATTTGTTATTGAAGAATAGTTGACACACAATGTTACATTAGCTTCAGGTGTACAACATAGTGCTTCTCAAAGTCAAGTCATTTCTTAATTATTGATGTTTTAGATCAGTTAACGATCAAAGTTGACCATTTATGTCAACCTTCCTCCTCACACCTTCACCAGAGCAAGTACTATATATAACCACTAGGATCTGCTTTACCAAAAGCCACAATTTGCACTAGAATATTACTTCTCACTCTCAGAGATTTTCACATCTATTTTTCCTTTGATTCTGAGAAGTGGGTATTGCTCTATCTGTAGTGCAAGTGAAGAAACTATACTTGCCTCACATCAGATGGCAAGTGGGTGACTCAGTCTCAAGCCTGGTGACTTGTAGTTCCATGCCTTTTCCAAAATATTCGTCTAGCAGAGACCACTCCATGTAATCAACATGTACTAAATCTCTAGAGTGGTTTTGCTCATTGCTGGTTGATGGAGATTACTCAGTAATGAAGACACAATATTTGACCTTATCAAGCTCCTTGTCTAAGTTGGAAAAACATTTAAATAATTACATATCAAATCGTTAGAAAAGTGTAACACCTCAGGGAGTAAGGGATGGATTTTCACCAGGGCAGGGTTTAATCTAGGCCTTTAAGGAGGAACAGAGGTTTACCAAAGACACAATGAAGCTGGGGGTTGATCCAGAGGAAAATGACTAAATAGAAACAGGAAGGACAATGATGAGTTAGCAAAGTAGCAATCAGACTCTTGTGACTGAGACAGAGAGTCCAGAATAAGTGGGGAACGGCAGAGGATGAGTCCTGTAAAGTAAGCAGGAGCTGAACTATCAATGGTACTGAATGGTAAGCTAAAAAATCGAGACTTTGTTCTGTCTGAAATGGAAGTCACTGGAGCATTGAGAGCTGTGAGTAATAACAGACCATCAATGACTTCAAAAAGCCATCTGGAGGTAGAATAGAGAATGCGTTGAAGCCAGGCATGGCTGGTGGCAGGAGAGCACTAGTAATAGTTGTAATCATCCAAGGAGAAATGCAGCCATCCGGAACTAGGACATGCCAATTACTAAGGAGGCGAACACTCCATCATGGGTGGAGAAATAATGTAAAGAGGAGAAAGCAAATATCTGACATCTTATCTTTATCAAAGCCCTCTCCAAGTCCTGGTACAGTCTTGAAAAGCATGTGCTTGTTTGTTTTATTTGGAAATGAACTCCCTGAAAGAGTACTGAACCCTGAACTTAAGTTCTGCTTTTCTTGAGAGTCCGTATATATGTATATATTCAGCCTCTGAGAGGGCTCTTTGATCTACCTCATTCTATGGATGGTGATCATTTGTTGCCGGTTTCCATAGTATTAATACATCTGAAGGCAGAAGTCATCCCACAGTGCCCGCGCATTGTCATCTAACCTTGTGTCTGTGGGTAAAGTCTGAGCAAGACACATCCTGGTTCCCCACCTTGAGTTGTTATGCTCGGTGTCCAGCCTTGGACTGCTCTGATTCAGACTTAAAGGCATTGCCCACTCCTTCATTTACTTTCTCTCTCCTAAAAGACACTGTTTTGACAAGTGAGATAATCACTATTTACTTCTGGCTAGTGTCAAAAGCTGCATTTTGCTGGTCACATGTGAATCAGGCGCTTTCCCCAAAGGGTAAAGGCAGAGAACTCTGACCTTGATAATTGAAGAAAAGGGCTAGAAAACTGTTTGGCAAGTCTCCTACTATACTAGGAATGTGACTCATCTCAAAGCAGTCCTCACTCAGCTTAGGCCAGGAGAAAAATAAGGACTGAGGAATCTGGAAGGCTCATTGCTCATGCTTATTTGTAGCTCTCTGCACACTGCATTAGCAAAGCCTCTCCCCAGCCTCCTCAAAGCCTCTGGGCTGTGTTTGGAAGTACAAATTCCTTGCTCAGATGCAGAAAATGAACTGATGGGTCCTGGATCAACAAAACTGTTATGTAGATAGAAAGTCTAAACACCTATCATAACTTGCTAACCAACATCTACTCTGCATGTTCTATTGCTAAATTTTTTGTGTCAAAAATAACCTAAACAATCAAATGACATGGATTTGAATCCTAGCTCTGCCACTTGCTAGCCAAATGACTTTGAGAAAGTTAGTGTCTTTAAGTAAGTTCCTCAATAAAATAACAGTGGAAACAATCACACAAGTGTTATAAAAATTATACAACAAAATATAAGGCACTTGGTATAGCATCTGGCACATAGTAAGCGTTCAGTAAATGTCTGCTGGTAGATTACTGTTATCCTCATTATCAATATCCTATTACCCTTCCCTTTCTTGCCTTATTCCTCTACTATAGTGGTTAAAACCTCAGTGTCAAGATTAGCTTTCTAATCCCACGTAGACCATTCATTAGGTGTGTGATAAGTCTTCTTTCTCAGCAACAAGATAAGTATGTCAATAATAATACTTACAGGGTTTGGGGAAAGATTAAGTAATAAATCTAAGGCTACTGGATGGGTCTTGACACATGGTACATGTTCAATTTATGTCATTGTTACCATTATCCTCATCATTATCATCACTATTTTCAACACCACCTCAATTTAATTGCACGCACAACAGGGATAAGTGCCAAAATGTCATGTATGTCAATGGAAAAACACAGAGGTCCCTACTCTTATCTTTCTACAAATGACTCGTTAGGACCTCTGTCCCTAAGAATTTGGATGAATCTAGGCCTAAGTTGGAGTTTTACTTCTCAGTTCTGATGCCACCACTAAAAAAGGGGATATGGAAGGAATCCTTACACATTTGATCTCAATATAATGAGACAGATGAAGAACCCTATGTAACAATTGGGAAGGCCTGAGAGAGAATATCAAAGCTACTCTTAACATTTTCTCTAGCATTCGGAATAGCAAAAATCAATGAAGGAATGTAAGGTAAAAGAACTCTCTTTAGGCAGACTAGAAATAAAGCCTTCACTAGATATTACACACTTTTTTCAATGTTTTACAGGCACTAACTCATTTCTTTCTCATCATTAGCCCTAAGAGCATATCATTATTAGCCCCAAGTATGACTGAGGCTTTGAGGGATTAAGTGACGTATCCAAGGGTACCAGTTTTAAGAAGCAGCACTGACTTATCTATTGCCCTCTTAAAAACTATATTCTTTTTTTATATAAATCTGCTCAAGCTAGATATTATCACAGCCAGATGAAAAAAGTGGCAGATTCAATCAATAATGCCTCCAGGATCTTTATATTTAAAGTTTCAAATATTTGTATATTGGAAAATACCTGAACTGTCTATTGCTACTCAAAGCAAGCATCCACATGACCAACTGATTGGATGTCTCTCCATTTGCATGTCTTAGATGTACACAAAGCAATTCAGACTGCCTTGTACAGGCTGTCAACTAATGAGCTTACTACTCATGGAAGTATTCAAGCACCAGTTGATCAATCCCATGACTGAGGAGATTCTACATTGGGAAGAAATTTGGACCCCAATTTTTTATTTACTTTGCAATATGTCAGAGTATTTACTATAGCAAAAGGAAATGGCAGAGTTGATTATCATGAGCAAAGGTATATTGTTATGAAAGAACACAAACCAGATACAGGTCTTTTGATTCATCCAAAGGGTAGGAGTTTTATACGAAACAAGCTTATACCCAAGAAAAGAAGAGGCAGGGATTTCTCAAATTGTGTTCCATGGTACATAAGTATCTCTCCTTCAAATGTGTTTCTTGAGAAACACAGGAAATGAGTATTTTATAATTATAAACAGGAAAAGAAAACTTAAGTAAACATACTTTTAAGAATGTCAACCATATGACTTTGCTGAGCCTTTCACCTGTTGGTAGGTATTGCAAATGTCTAAAAAAGGACTAGAGCATGCATCATATACCCAAATTATTTGATCACAAAGCCTTTTAGCAAAACAGTCTGGGAAAACACTTTTGCTCTAGAACATGCATGGGCCATGGAATAAGCAGACTGATCCTGCCTCCCCCCTCACCAGTTAACTACTTAGAGTGAGTCCTCATTAACCCAGCTAATGTACTTCAATTAAACAAGATGATAAATGCAATATAGCTGGCTCACTGTGGTAGTGTTGTGTGTGGTAGTTGCCCGATAAAGGCTAGTTTCTTTCTTGTCCTAACCAAGTTGAGAAGACCAATCTTACTTGTATTGCAGAAGTGGGTGAACATCCCATGCCCTATTATTTTGCCTATAGAAAAAGTCTCTATTAGGTGACCAAGTACTGCCAACCTGGACATGGAACCAGCTCGTTTGTGAGGTGACTTTAAAAGACTTTCTCCCTATTAAAAATGTCATTCCATCAATATTTTACTATTTCCGTGATCTTAGACTAAGTTTTAATGTTTTTCTAAGATTCTATTTGTCTGACAGAGTTTTCATGACTCCTTTGACATAAGACCTTTTCTCTGGACAACAGTTAGTGGGTTCATCTCTGCTATTCCACCAAATTATAGACCCTGCATAGCTTCAGAACTCCCAGAGGCCTTATTTCTAATAGAGACATATGTGCCTTCTCTGGCTATGTATCTCCTTTAAATACAATTGATTTAATCATACTTGAACTTGTTAGCATTTCAACTTTGCCCTTAATTCAAATGGCTGTCTCTACACATCAGTTTCATCTTTTTCTTTTGTACCTTACATTTTCAAAGACCTTCTGGTGATCATGTCCCTCAACCCCCTAAAAAGGTAGATAGTTTTAATTACTATTTTGCTAAATCCCAAAGAGCTGAAGTGACTTGCCCAGGGCCACACAGCTCATGAAGAACAGTGACACTCATTCCATGTGCTCCCAACATAGCATAGTCCTCAGTCACCAGAACTAAATTCAATTCAATAAATATATATTTAGGAGCTCTCATATATTAGCTTCATAATAGCAAATTTTATTGCTCTCTCCAATATATAAGGAGATTTTTATATTGTTTTTAAAAGGGCAAAATGTCCTGAACTTATTTGCCAAGAGCTATTCTCACAATTGCTTAATTTCAAAGAAAAGAAGTCCTCTAGGGCATGAGAAGAAGTAGAGTGGAAGCAAAGATGAGGTATGTGCATAATTTCATAGCTGCCAATGTTCTCCAGATCCCGTTTTGGCTCTTTCAGGGAAAAGATCTTACTCTAAAAATGAAGCAATGGCCTCAGCCATTCATCATATCCAATTGTTTCAGTCATTTCTTCCAGAACAATAGCTTATTTCCCTTTATCGCTCTTCCTTTAGTTCTAACATGTGACAATGCAGACTCTAGGAATGGGCTAAGTTATGTGCACATCCATATGCCTGTATGGTATTTAAAGACTTGATATTTAAAGGGCTTGACATTTCCATTACAACCAATTCCTCTGAAACCAATTTTAGGGGCTAAGATGGCAGACCAGACCTTCGCCTCACATCTAATCAAGGTTAGTTAAGTGTGCAGTGGAAAAATACCACAAAGTTTGTGTTGGCCTGGATTCCACAGTGTATGTCTCATTGACCAAAACAAAGCTCTTTAAAAATGAAGACAGTAAAACGACCTGTGGTTCTCTCTACTGCTCTGTTAAGGGAGGCTAAGGGACAGCTCCACAAAAAGAAATGGGTTTGAAAATTGCTGATGCATCCTTTATCACTGCAATTTCCACAAGGTTATAAAAGTCATGCTTGGATAAAATCTTGAAAGTGCCAAAGCAATGATCTAAGAAATGAATGCAGCTAAGCCTTCCCCATTTTAAATTACAAGCAGTGGGACTGGAATAGAAATGATATCACTGCCGAAGAATCTAAAATTAAGTATGTGAGTTTGCTCATTTGTATACAACAGGACAGTAAATCATTTTATGGACATAATGAGTTTGAAATGCAGCTGCCAAGAACTCTCAACCTTGGCAATGTTGGTTGGCACTGGAGAAGAAAGGTCTTTATTTCTCCATGATTTTGCAAAATACTCTAACATGCCCATTGTTGTAAGTCACTCTCTTGTTAATTTCACATGTGGGCAGGGGGTGGGGTAAACTGGGGTTTGTATTCTGTGTCTTTAAGATCAGGAAAGAAAGAAAAAAGATATGGTGTCCTCTCTCTTGAAGTCCATAGAGAACAGGCTACTTCTGTGAAGTTTAAGGCAATTAACTTCGTCGTGGCCCCTTGGAGGCTGTAATGAAATATCTGCTTTCATGCCCACATGAAAATAAGGACACAGCTATCTTTTCAAGGCTTAAAAAATAATAAAGTGACTCAAAGGGTGAATAAAAGAAAATGTAATATATCTTGTATCTCTTTTCCAGTTCCTTTTGGTTTATATTTCATGAGCACAAGAGTCCATGAAGGACTTTTGAGGTTTTTCAGAGGAAGCCTAAATGGAAAAAAAAAAAAAAATGAAGTAGAAATTATAAGAACTTTGTTGAGGAGAAAATTTTAAAATTTCAAGTTTTACTTAAAAATTTTTTAAATGAAGTAACACAAATATTACATAAATACTTGTAGAAAATTGATTTTAGAAAAAGAAGAAAGTCAAAACAAGAAACTTAAAGTCAACTGTAAAGCCATCTCTTAGAGATAACTACTGGTCCATTTATGAAAGAACATTTTTATGCATAGTTTTCCTTACCAAAATTGCATGAAACTATCCACATGGTTTCATAATCTTCATCTTTCACTCTGAGTATTTTTGATCCTAGAGGAACAAAGAAGCATGAAATTTCTAAAGAGAGCTTGGGGAAAGAGAAAGGAAGAAAGAAAACCAGCCAGTATGGATCCTATCAACTGATTAAATGGAAAAACCATCTTTTGAACTCTTAACTATATAATTGCAATTATGAGTGTGTCTTCAAATTTGGGGGTTACAATGAGAGGACAGAAGAGTTACATTTACCATAAGTAAGACTACATTTATTTTAACTCGATCAGGCTGACCTTTTTCTAATTCAAAGCTGTGAGAATATCTACTGAACAGTTTAAGGTTCAGTGCCCAATATGGTAGCTATTAACCACATGCAGTCATTTACATGTAAATTAATTTCAATCAAATTATACTAAAAATTTCATTCTAAATCATGCCAGCCACATTTCAAGCACTCAATAGCCAGAAGTAGCAAGTGGTCACAGCATTGGACAGGGCAGAGTATAGAACATTTTCATCATCACAGAAGGTTCTATGACATAGCACCAATTTAAAGCGCTCAGCTACTAAAATGTCTGTAGTACCAGAAGAGGGTGTATAGTGTGTATGCCATCATTCATGAGACTTCTTAATTCTTTTTAATTCTGGCAATAGTTGGTGTTGGATTATTCCTACTTTCATTTATCCTTGCTTATAATTCATGGAGTTACCTGAAGAAATATGAAAGCCTCCTTGCCTGGATGGATGGATGGTCCTGTGCTCAGTGGCATCCAAAGACAGAGGAGCTATTTAAGTGACCAATCTTTCCTGTGCAAAGTTTATTGATATGAGGACACAGTTTTGAGCTTCAATGAATGAAGCAAATTTTTGAAGCCCTTGTTAAAGAAAAGATTTATAAAGGCCATTTCCTGCTCAAAAGCACATACTCCATCAGCAGAAAGCCTCACTGCATAACTCACTATACATGACAGCATTGCCACAAATCATCTTGACCAATCATGTAAAAGTCCTCCAGGGAGCCCAAGAGCAACCTTACCTGCAAGAATCAGAATAACTGAATGCTGGGCTTCTGAGGGTGTAGAAGCAATAAAAAAAGAAAACCAGACACAGCCAGAGTGAGGATTTGCCCTCAGAGTTAAAAAGATGAGCAAGCCAAACTAGTTCCCCTTCCAAAAATAGAGGGAGCTTTCTGAAGTCCTCCCTCCATTAGAACAGGGTTCCCTGTTGATAATGGGGCTCTTCAAACCTTTTGATGTATGCTCACCTCCCCCATGTAAAAGAGAAACTGTTTTTAGCTGGAGATTTTCTCCCTGCCTTTTGCAGAAAGTCAACAGTGTTTTTATAATGGGTGACATCTAAGTGGTAAACAGAGCCAAGATAAGTCACTCATAGAACATCCATTACCAGTCCTTAAACAGTTTCATTTTGAGGATGCACACACAGCCAAGAATCACCAACATATGAGTACCTGAAGAACTATGTCCATTTTTCCCAAATCGTGTGCAACAAACCATTCATGGCAGACACATCCACGAATTTGCTTAAAAACAAAAATCAGGCTTTTGACCCCATCTAGAACTATTACATCAGCAGGATGGGACAGGAGCCAAGAGTGAATCTTATACGTGCTGAAATTTGAGGATCACTGGACCAGGAGACGAATCTGCTTCCTCCTACTCCACCCCACCCTGCCTTTCTTCCTCCTCTATGTCTTTCTCCTCTTTCTCTTTCTTGGAATAAGAAAAACATACCCCAATACAAGAGAAAAGTTATACATCTGTCACAAATACTCACACTGTAACAATAAAAGCATTAATAAATATTTGTTGAATCATATTATATTAGCAAAAATGTTTATAATACTGGAACTACAGCAAATAATGAACACCTCATAATTGTAATATGGTTAATTATGATGAACTCACTATGGTTTTTATGGATTTATTAAATTTTATGTTTGCATAAGGTTCTTAATAATGTGAGAGAAAGCACACTGTGAAGTGAAAAAACAGCTTACAGTATTATCAGGTATGTTCACAACTATGAAAACTGTTAATAATACATGAAAAAAAAAGAACAGTACAAAAACCAAAATGTTAAGAGAAGTAATTGACTCCAAGTAATGAAATTATGATTTGTTGGGTTTTTTACTTATTTATGTCTACTTTTCTCTATTTTCATTCATTCAATTAGCATTTTAAAAGATTATAACTAGCAGGGGGTGGGGGTCCACCTGGCTGGCTCAGTCAGTACAGCATGTAACTCTTGATCTGGGGGTTGTGAATTCAAGCCCCACATTGGGAGTAGAATGTATTGGGGGGGGGGAAAGGTTATTATTAGAAAAAAAGTAAGCTTAAGCTAAAATACACAAATTTAAGAGTCTACAGTCGTAAGAGTCTACAGGGCCTTCTCTATCATTATATTGTGCATTTGGGCCACAAGGACTTGCATCTCAGCCTTAACTTATACATATGTAATTTGTATGTAACTTATACATATGTAATTTGTTGGAATTAGACTCCTAGCTTTAATATTCTGCAAAATAGCTTCTATCCATTGTCTCTTTAGCTGATTCTACCTGTATGTTCCTCCATCCATTCATAAATTTTTTTAAAAAATAAAAAAAATAGCAGCTTTTTTCAGGTAACAGAATTTGCACCTCCATTCATACACAAGTGTATGAAGTATCCACTCACAGCCGCTCCTTGTGGCACTGTCCATCGAACAACTAAATAAATTATGGCTCATTCACCCAAAAGAACATCCTCAGATGGTTAAGAAAGAGGAGTTGTAAAATGGGACAACAGAACGTGACGCCTAGGAAGTCCAAGTAACTAAGACTCTAGATGTAACTACCAAGTTACAGGAAATACGAGAAATAGAGAAACAAGCTAAATGATACCACGAGGAAGCAATCAGTCAAGTGCAATATATGGGCCATTATGTAAGTCTCTGTTTCTCCAAGAAGTGAATGGCAAAAATAAAAGGGGAGAAAGGGAGAGAGGAGACTGGTATGGGACAAAAAGAGAATAAAGAGGCACAACAACCAGATGCAATGTATGAATTGTATTTGAAACTTGATTTGAACAAATCAACTGTAAAAAGAGATTTCTGAGGTAATCAGAAAAATTCAAGTATGGATTGGCTTTTAGAACATATTAAGGAATTATGAAGCACCTGGGTGGCTCAGTAGGTTAAGGGTCTGCCTTCGCCTCAGGTCATGATCCTAGGGTCCTGGGATCAAGCCCCACGTCAAGCTTTCTGCTCAGCTGGAAGCCTGCTTCTCCCTCTGCTTCTGCCCCTACCCCTGCTTGTGCTCGCACTCTCTCTCTCTGTCAAATAAATAAAATCTTTAAAAAAAAGAAAAGAAAGAAAATACTAAGGAATTAAATGTGATAATGGCATGGAGGTTATTTTTCAAAATATATATTTTTAAACTGTAAAATATATGTAAAAATTAAATGCTTGGGATATTCTTTAAAATACCTCATTAAAAAAGTAGAGGGGATAGATAAAACAAGTTTGCAGAAGTGTTCATTTCTAAAACTGAGTGATAGGTATATGAGGATTCTTCATGCTATCCTCTCCATTTGTTTAAAATTTTCCATAACGAAGTTTTTTTAAGCAAAATAAAATAATTTCTACATGATAATTAATAACATAACAAGTTATAACAAATAAAATGATGTAATAGTACATGTTGA
This sequence comes from Halichoerus grypus, assembly GCF_964656455.1. NCBI lineage: Eukaryota > Metazoa > Chordata > Mammalia > Carnivora > Phocidae > Halichoerus > Halichoerus grypus. Next base: position 114,636,993 of record NC_135713.1, on the reverse strand, counting down.
TATGTTATCAGCTAGTGCACAAAGCTTAGTATGTGTTAAGTACTGTTGTAAACATATTGTGTAGATTAACTCACTTCATCTTCATAGTAACATTGTAAGTGGAGTACTTTTACAACCCATTTTAAAAACAGGAAAACTAAGGCACTCATAGGTTAGACAAATCACCTAAGGTCACAGAGCTGTTAAGAAGTAGAGCTGATATTTAAACCCAGATTACAGGAAAAAAAAAAAAAAAAAAGCCCTGAACCACTGCACTAGCCTTGTACTGACAGGCTGCAAAATGATTCCAGGACGTTTTACTAAGAGACATAATCAAGGTTCAGTCTCTTGTACAGAGTAGGTTCCCCTTTTCATTGTGTGTGTGTGTATTATATGCGCATTACGAGCGGTTTTTTTTTTTTTTCATTTTGCAAACATGACAAGAAATTATAAAGGTAATTCACTTTGGGAGAAGAACCTAGTGGCGTCAGACATTTAGTTTTTATGAATTCCTGTTCTTACTGTTTTGATTTTTTTAACCACATGCATGAATGGCTCTTTTACATCAAAAAGAATGACTTGGATGTTGAAATAAGCCAATTTTGTTTTCTCATTTATAACTTTCTAACTAAAAAAAAGCCTCTAAAAAACTTACTGCTATAAATTAATAAAATTTTTAAGTTATATGTAAATATATTTAAGTGTAGGAAAAGGCGATAAATCTTTAGGTTCTGCTTAAGAGCAAATTCATCATAAGTAAAAAAAAATTATATATTTTTGTTGCATTTTAGAAAACCACATGCCAATGTAAAACATATATGTATCTTAAATGGTCTGGAATGATATACACCAAATGGGTAATGGTAGTATCCCTTGAAGGTAGTCGTTCTTATTTGATGCCCCTAAGCTGTCCCCTTCAGTCCTGCCCCAAACAAGCTGAGCCCACATTTTGGTCTCCAGGCCCACGCTCTGCTCCTGCCAGTCCTTTCCCAAACAGCACCCCATTGTGCCCCCCGCCCAACAGACTGCAACATGTTCCCAGTAGATGTAAGCTACCCGGGCTAGCACTAAGTGCTATGGAGTGGCCCTTCAGAAATGGAGGGATTCTCCCAGTCACAGTTTTATTCCCAGTTTACAAGTGCAAAAGTGGTGGAGCTTCAAATGGGAAAATGGAGTTTATTCAATATTAATGATGACCTACTCTGTGGGAGGAGCTCAATAGACACAGAGGCTCTAGTGGTGAATGCAATTGATCCCACCCCTGCCTTGATGATGTTCTCAATTCCACTCTTCTAAGAAGAAATGATTCCCCAATCCTTGAGTCCTTGCAAACTAAGGAATAAACAAAGATTTTGATAGCTTTGCCTAAGGACCGAATGGAGAACCAAAGTAAGCCTTTGACCAGAAAGCAGTATGCTGGACAGTTTTGCTTTGCTGATACTGGCCTCTTGCAACTGCTTATATACCATTTTTTTTCCTTCCTTCCAGTTAAGTACTCATGCCGCATAAATGGTAAACACACACTGCAACTTCTTCTTTTTTTCCCTAGTTTTGCACGTTACACTTTTCTTAGGTCACCTTTTTGTTATTTGTGTGTGTGTGTGTGTGTGTGTGTGTGTGTGTGGTGCAGATCCCATCAGATAAAGTACCAAGATCTCTGACCTCCAGTGCTACTCACCTGATTTTAGTCCCATGAACTCACTTCACTCTTCTTGACAAGTGGGCCTCTTTTCCATTCATGTTTCACATCTCTGCTTATTTTTTTTTTTTAAGATTTTATTTATTTATTTGAGAGAGAGATAGCAAGAGCAGGAGCACAAGCAGGGGGAGTGGGAGAGGGAGAAGCAGGCTCCCCACTGAGCAGAGAGGCTGATGCGGGGCTCGATCCCAGGACCCTGGGATCATGACCTGAGCCGAAGGCAGACGCTCAACGACTGAGCCACCCAGGCGCCCCTCACATCTCTGCTTATTTGTCACTTCCTTGGGGACAGTTCTCCTTGACCTCCTCTTTAGGTCAAATATCCCCATTATATGCTCACTTGGTATCATGGCTGCCTTCATAATACAGATCCCATTTGAAATTTCACATTTGCTTCTGGAATCATTTGAACACCACCTGACTCCCTCAGTAGGCTGCACTCTCCATGAAAGCAAGTCAATTTTTTGTCACATTGTATCGCCAGTGACTACCAAAGTGGGAGCACTTAGTAAGTATTCAATACATATCCATTGAATGCAATAAGGAAACAAAGGCTTTTATTTTAATGACCTGTTTCTTTCTTCCTAAAGTTTACTGCATTCTGTCTGGGCTGAAGAGAAGTTAATCAATTAATATATTCATTATAATATAATATATTCAATATAACGAATATTTTCATAGACTTTAAATTGTAGCTCTTTAAATCCTTTGGTATTATTCATTGCAGGCAGGCGTTTCTTTGATTTCTGAGTGTTTTGGGAGGTTTGTTTGTTTGCTTGTCAATGACTTTCATCTCCTTATTCAAATTTAAGGGATCTAACATAACCTGAGCCAAGTGAAATTTTTATCTCCTTCTCAAACTCTCTTTTTCTCTGAAAGAACAGTAGCCAGTAAAATTCCAATTTGGAGTGCCAACGGCTTCATGTGGCATCCACGGGAAACATGGAGAGGTTAATGAGGTCTTGACAACAGTCACTGAGTTGAAATTGGCGGGGTTTTTTCCTTCAAACGACCTTTTTGTATGAAACCTTGACTACCAGTAATTGTCACATTTGGAGGCCATCTAGAAAAAAAATGAGACACTAAAGCTTCACTTTTCTTCCAGAAGTCAAACAGTTCATAAAGTTGGTCACTGGGTTCTTTTATGAGATAAGAATTTTCTTGCAGTCAACTTTTCCTTCTGAGAATAGGTAGGGCAGTAAAATTTCAATTTGAAGTTTCAGTGGCTGCAGGGGGTGACACTGAGATGCACTCCAAAAAACCAGGAAGTAAGGACGATTGGATTTTCTACCACAAGTGAAAAACTATAAAAAGAATAAAATGAAGTAGAATGAAATTTTACAGAAGAGCAAGGTGAGGGTTAGCGTATAAGAAAGATATCAGAAGTCACATAGCTAGTAAGCTGCAGGGTGAGACTTTGAACCAAGGCAGCCTGTGTGACAAGTTCATGCCCGTACCACAATGATAAGGATGCACTTAAGTACACGAAGCTAGCTCACTATCTGATACGGTAGAGATGGAAACATCACTATCATAATTTAACTTCCTGTAAACTATCACGATCTTTCAAATGAACTATTACTCCAATCACATGCCCACCTGGACGACTGCAGATAATAATTTGGTTTCACGTATCCGTTTGTATGGTGGAGGTACAAACGTACTGATTAAAAGACATACATACTTAGCCCCCTTATAAATCATATTAATATATATTAACAAATTGCATCCTGTAATTTTATATATCAGTTGCTTGTGAATTCAGTTTAACAGAGTCCCTTCTAGAGACTAGAGTGTCACCAGGACCTGGCTTAGGACCAGAGCTAGTTACTGCCACCCCCTGGGGATGTGTCTGACGGACCAGCTGGCTCCTCAAAGGTAAAACATGTCCCTCTGTGGTGATGTGTACCTTTTCTGTTCCCACAAAATTAAAGAGAGTTCATTTTAAGTTCACGGGGTGTACAGCTGAACCTTTGTGAGGTCTTATTATAGAAGATAACAGAATGCTAAGTGCTTAGAATTTTTGTCAAATCATCCTTCTCTCTAAGAGCAAAGAGGTCAAGAAATGTCCAATTTGGAGGGATCATTAGTGACCAACAAGTTCACAGAGAGGTGAGTTGAGACACAGAAAGATCAATACATTTAATGAGGGTGACAAAAGTGCCCTCAACAAACTTTAGTTGCATTAAATTCCAGTATAGGTGTTCATGTCAAGTTGGATTTTCTTTCTGCAAACCCACTCTGATAACTATTTGCAAGTACAAGTTCAATTTGAGGCCAATGAATTCATACAGAGCTCAAAGAGAGTTTAGAGAATCACAAAAATCCTTTGTGAATAAGGTCAATAAATTTAGCATTGGATCGTTTACATCAAAAATGCAGTCACCTTTTTGGTGAGTGTTTTCTCCCTTCAGAACACTCTCCTAGTCCCGAGACATCAGAGCACATCCGATTTGGAAATTGAGGTCGGTGCATTAAATGGCAAATTTGCTTAAAGAGTTTTCTTAGATCATGAATTCAGAGAACTGGAAGGAATCTTTGGCATCATCTAGTCTATTCTCAGACTCAAGCCTAGAAACCCCTGGGATGTGAGGCAGCAGGAAGTAAAGCCATTGGGATTTGGATTTTCTCCATGGTATTTATTTTTAAACATTATTTTTACACTGAAGTAAGCATTGCATATATGATGGAGTAGAAAGCAGGAAAAAAAAAAGAAAAAACCTTACTTTTCAAAGTAAGACATGATGCTTCAAAGACTTTTTATCCAGCAGCGGACTACTTGCAGCTGCAGTCAAAATTCTTCGAGGACCTGAAAACATTGCTCTATTTTGGTGGGAGAATCTAACAAACACTGATCTAGTACCACTTAACAGCTAAGAAAACAGGCTCAAAGAGGTACAGAGACTGCGCCAAGGTCACACAGCCAGCATTAGTAACTGAATCAAGACGCCCCACCTGTCCAAAGTGTTTCTTGCAGTCCAGCAGGATGCTTCTGAATGTCAGGGGCTACTCCACACTTGCTCATTTCCCACACCCAAAAGAGCACCTTTCTCCAAAGAGGAGAACAAACTTCATTGTCATGATAAGTAACTTTTATGTTATGCATTTGGTCGTTTCCCTGCTCCTTAAAGTTGTTCAAGGTTACTCCTGCACAGAGAAGTATCAAGTAACACAGCTGGTTTGTATATAAAGATATCTGGAGTCTAGATGATAGGGAAGTTGCTCATTCATGAAACAGAACTAAGGCCCATTAAAGCAGTGTTTCCCAAAATATAACACACAGATCTCCTGGGTCAGAATTATCTGTGATTTTTGTTAAATATGCACATTCTTGGGCCTCACCTTACTTACTGATTCAGAACCTCTGGGGACAGAACCCAGGAACCTGCATGTTTAACCAATTCACTCAGGTGATTCTTACATACTCTAAGATTGGAAAAACGCCACCTTACATATAGTATAAGACCAGACAGGGCATGGGGGAATAAAATGATATACTAACATCTCATATTCCTAAGGCTCATATGGCAAAGGACATCCACATACAAGCTCTCATAGGATTTAAAAAAACTATGACAGGTAGAACAAGGGAAATTGCCTTGATTTGCAGAGGAAGGAAATGAGGGTCAGCTGACCAAATGGGTTTTAAACTAAACGTGAAAACGAAGGAAGAAAAAAATCCATATAAATGCCCATAAAACAACACAGCAGATATAACCACAAGGATAATGTGAGAAACAGATGGGGAGGTGGGAATAAAATGTCCTATGTCTGACGGTCTCATTCAGACTCTTTTTCCCTATATATAAATTGGAAATAGCATTACTGGAGATTAAAAGAAAAGGGGCTTTTGTGAAATAAAAATAAAATATTAAAAAATAAAAAAATAAAATATTAAAGCTTGTATAAGTGCAGGACATTATTTCCACCATACTATCAATTTTCCAAGGCATTTTGCAATTGTTATATGTTACCATGATATCAAGGAAGCAACATAGGAGCAAGAAAAAAGTGATTTCTACAAGAAACTAACTAGGAAACAGAAAATAGACTGAACACAATCGTTTTAACACTCAGTATCTTTAACAAATGTAAAAACAAAGTCACTCATCAGAGAAGACGCCAATTAAACCACAGGTGAGTAAATATGATCTCCAGGATTTAAACAAGGTTTGGAAGAAGGACACTATGCATAGCAACGTGGAGATGAAAAGTTTTATGTGTCCCCTTCCAAGACACAGACTTGTGAAGAGGGAAACGGCACAGCTCTGTAGAAATTCATGAACTTGAAGTAGAATAGCACTGGGAAGCAAGAGGAAAGAGGAGGCAAGTGGAAGGCACTGGTTAGCATGCCAGACCAGAGAGTCTGGTCAGAGAGACAAAAATGGTCTCCTCTAGACTCATATCTGTAAGTTGGTTCAGTTTCAGGTAGAGAATGGAGTACTTCATCTCCTTCCCTGCCACCATGATTCCCTCAACCACAGGATCTCTCTGGGGATTTCCAGATGTTGGGCAGTAGACACCTTCTCATCCGAGCTATTTCTCACTGAAATCTGAGGAAATGCCTATTCTAATTTAGATGAAATGGACTTATGCTCATGCTGGAGAGAAGAATAACACCAAGGAGAGGGGAGAGGAGAAATAACCTAGCCTCACAGTTGAAAGGACCAGCGTTGTGATCTGGAACAATTTCATCTCTCTGTACCTTAACTTCCTTTTTTTTTTTTTTTTTAAAGAAGGAGTAATACCTACCTTATGGGCTTTCCTTACAGATTAAATAAAATACATGTGAAATACTTAGCATAATGTCTGACACATAGTAAATGCTCTATTTTGGCAAGTTCTTATTAGATCTCAGGAAGATTTCTCCAATTAAGAATATATTTTGAATTGCTCTGGGTTCTTAACATTTGCTTAGCAAAGTCTACTTAAGATAACTGATAAGAAAACTGGAGAAACCACCTGTGATGACCTAACTTTGTTCTCTTAATTCTCATGAAAAGGTATACCTGGGGAGAAGGACATGGCTTTTCTGTTATAGATCACACAAATATCTGAATATAAAACAACTAGGCTAATAAATGGTGTCCTTTTTATCTCCTGTAGCTCTGGACTCACACAGGTCATTCATGAAAATCAAGCCTTTCCTCAGACTAAGACAAATTCAGGTGAAAAACACAGGATTCTATTTTCTGATATTTGTATAATAAGCTTGCATCAACTGTACAATAAAAAGTTGATTTACAAGTAACATAAGTAAAGAAAGAAAATTGCCTTCAAGAAGAAAAAGTATTTCTTTCTTTCTCTGTGTTCTCGTGAAAGGATAGTAGCATGAACTTAAAAAAAAAAAAAAAATGGATACAGGGTACGTCTGATAAGATTTTTGTACTTATTTGCAAGGTTGCAAGAGATGAAAATGAAACCATATAACAAGGTGGATGTAATTATATGCTCAAATCAATATCTACTCTCTACTGCAAATTCTGCTCAGTCTTTTCCCTCTGGTACCTCATGTTGGTTTGGTTTTATCACTGCTTATAAAAATTTATCTGAATAAATTAAAGGAACCAGGCGGTCTTTTCATCAGAGTATAGTCACACAGAGATCATCTGGCAAATGTAATGTTCCTTCCTTTTTTGAGACCCTGGAAACATTTTCACCATTTGACATGCAAGAATCTTCACTCTTATAACAATCAGTGCAGAGAAAAGGCATCGTAATCAAGGAAAATGCCTACCAAATTGACTCCCCTCCTAAAAGCCATCTGTGTATAACGACTCCCCGTAGCAACCGTAAAGTCATAAGCAATCAGGAGAGTTGCTCAAGCTAAGAGAAAACGCAAATCACAGAATTGAGAATTATAGGACAATAAAGTCAGCCTGGCCACAGAAGATCTAAAATCACCCAAGTTATAAAATGTGGAATGATAAATCTTGTGTTATTTCATGCTTATGAAAGCTAACATATTTACCAGCTTATGCCAGCTCCCCACTCCCTTTCTTTTGTTTCAATTTAAATACTAAGCAATACATTTTCTGTTTTCTGTGCTTAATTGGTAACTAAAGCCTAGATTAGCTAGATGCCTGAACAGCAAAAAGAAAAGGGAAATAGAGAATCTCTCTACAGCTCTAAAGTTGCTCTGTCTTGGGTGCCTGGGTGGCTCAGTTGGTTAAGCGACTGCCTTCGGCTCAGGTCATGATCCTGGAGTCCCTGGATCGAGTCCTGCATCGGGCTCCCTGCTCAGCAGGGAGTCTGCTTCTCCCTCTGACCCTCCCCCCTCTCATGTACTCGCTCTCTCTCATTCTCTCTCTCAAATAAATAAATAAAATCTTTAAAAAAAAAAAAATAAAATAAAATAAAATAAAGTTGCTCTGTCTTTGGCCACATGAAGACCGCACAAGATAATCATACAATTGCATTGCTGTGGATAGAACCTTTTCATTTTACAGCTGGGAGAACAAACTTCTCCCCTTCATCATCCTCCCAAACTCAGCCGCCTCGCCTTGCCATGTTCCTTATTTCAGGGAAGAGCATTTCTTAACACCGGAGACGGGAGAGCATTATGTCTGTTAGGTCCACCTCTAAACATCTCTCATGGATAACCATTTCCATCTATCCCCACGGTCTCTACCCAAGCCACGGCTTCGTCATCTCTCCGCTGGATGACAATGCTTGTATACAACGTCTCGTTCCACCCTCCATCTTGCCCTCCTGTCCCAACCTGTATGCCCTCCTCAGTCAGGAGGCCAGAGCAATGCTTCTCAAGAGCTAAGTGCATCACTCCCCTGTCACCTTCTGTGGTTAATTTTTCATCACACTGTAAATAATGTCCATGGTCCAAAACAGACTCACAAGACCCCTGATGACTTCTTCAACCACATCTCTCCCATGTCCCCCATTCTTTTTGCACGCATCACATTGTACTTCATGTAATTCCATGCTCCCTCTCACCTTCCCACATTGTGCTCCTTCTGCCCAAAATACTCCTCCCCCTTGTCTTCAAGCGCTGACTCCTACTCACGGTGAGGTTGTGGCTTAACTGTCATCTCTAGAAAACCTTCCTCACCACTCTCTCAGATGCAGTTCAGCATTCCTGTAATGTATTCTGAACCCTTTCTCTGCAACTGTGACAAAGCACTTGCCCTACTTTATTGCTATTGCTCATTAATTGTCTTCTCAGTCAGACCACAAGTGTTATGACAGCAGGGACCAAGTCTATCTTGGTAATTCTTACAGCTTTCACTCTTAGGAAGTTTCTGGAACATAAAAGATGTTTAAATTTTATTTTTTGAATCAATAATTAGCTAACTAAATAGTTGCTCTAACTTTTAGTGAACCAGTAGTATATTGAGGACTAGATACCAGACTCCAATAAATTGGGGGGATTTTTTATTACTAATTTCAGGCTCTTTATTCATTCAGTGAATATTATATCAAATGTTAGAGCACAAATAACCACTGAATATTACCTTGCAGTTAAAGTATAAAGCACTTCATTGCTTAATCCTAAAACCCATCCTGAAAGTAGGTAATTTTTATAACCTCACTTTAAAAGATGAAGTTGGTCCCTTCCTTCTTTCTTTTCTCCTAATTCAGTCAAAAAGCCCCTCCACAGGGCTGAAGAGGATTGGGAAGGGATTTCAAATGGGACAGCACACCAAGGGGGTAAGGAGTTTGCCTATGATTTGGAGGATTAAGCACTAAGTAAATGTCTTAAGGATAATGGAAGCCACACTTCCCACTAGTGAAGGAGTACAAATATGGAAAGGAGGAAGGGATTCACATGAACCCTGTGGTGTACATTTGAATTGAACATGAGGTTACACTGATATCACTGTAAGACCCTGGAAAAGGAACAACTTTAATGACTGAGGAACAGAAGAGCCTTTGTGTCTATAATATAATGAGCAAGGGGGAAGAATGAAAAAAGATGAAGACTGGGGCTTACCAGGATCTATGAAACCAGAATCTCAAAAAATGAGACACAAGAATCTATTTCACAAATTATTTTTAAGCATTCAAAAATTCAAGTTTCCCCCCACTAAAGAAAGAAGTTTAAGATATTAACACAATCACTCTTACAAACTTTAACGAGATGGGAAATATATCCAAAAGAGGAAGTGGCAAACCAAGGAACCAAACTGAATTCACTCAGCACTCTAATAAATGGCCCCAACCATCAATGTCTTCAGTTCTAGAATCATTATCAAATACCTGAATCCTAGAATAAAAGAAGTAAAACGTTTACGATTCTTACAAGAATGTCAATATGATTTCAGGTAATCTGTCCTTGTGGTTGCCATTTACATGAAATTGTATAGAGATGACAGTTTCCATCAGTAATCTGAGTGGTAAATACCACTGTCATGACTGTCCAACTACACTAATATTCTTCCTTTAGTACTTAAAAACTGTACTAATAACTACTGAGAATAAATACTCCTGCTAAAACCATTGTGAAACACTAAAATACTAAACTAAAATTTACATTTTTATTTATAATTTGTAGCTAGATGAGTCAAGAGGAATCTTGTCCAATTTGCAAATGAACATGCAAACTGAAAGGAGGCCCCTCCCTTAACAACTGCTATAAAAATTCCACATCCCTCCTGGCCTATGCTTTTTGTCCTCAGGTTGCAAATTCCTTAACTGGGTGACTGAATCACAAATGATCAAAACTGATTGGGGAAGCTCTTTTTGTCCAATTAAAGAAAATTTACCTTTGGCTGATATGATAGTTCTATTTTGGAAAAGTGTTACTGCTGTGATTGAAAATATGCTAGGACAGAGATGATTACCCACTGTATCAGTAAGGGTCTTGGCAGAAAACAGATGGCATACTCCAACTGGGTAATTTGAGACAAGTTTAATAAAAAGAATCTTTACAAAGGTGTAGGCAGAGTTTAGACAAATCAGCAGTGCAGAACCCCAGGAATAGCAACAGAAGGAAGATCAAGAAAGGCAAAGAATGATTTAGAATCTGGAGAGAGTAGGTATGTAGGAGAGGCCTGCATGACAGAAGCAGGGACACAGCCAACCCACGGCCCAGTGGGGAGAGAGCCAGAGGAGTAAGTTCCCCAGTCTCACCCTCCTCCTGCCTTCTGGTCTCCCCATTGCCCAAACCAATGTTGAATCTGGATAGCTTGCTGAAGCTGACCATACAGGGAGGTCATCCTTCCATGGCAAAGAGCAGACAATATCAGTACATCTCCCTTTTCAAATATCAAAATGATAAAGAAAAGTGATCCATTAAATGCTGGGTCTTACTCCTCCATAGAAATGGGACTGAGTTGTGAGTCATCTGTGGAAAGCATGGCAATCACCTCAAGATCATGTTTTCCCTTTTTGATCCATTATCTTAATGGTATTTGGAGGTCATTTTACTGGTTTTGGCTGTCCAGCATTCACTTGCCCTCTACTTGGGTCAGCATTCAGGCTTTTCTTAAAGTGTCCACCTTTTGCCCCTACAACCCATTTGCTTAAAAATAGCTGGTACCGCTCCAGACTTGAGGATGGGGTGTGGCACAGGACTATCTGATCCATGTGGAGGAATCACATTCCTCCACTACAGTTCACTACCAGGGATAGGTGTGACCTAAACGGATACAAAACAAACTGAATCATGTTGATTAATTGGTGAAGAAACATACTCCTTTCTCCTAGAATGTATGAGCAGGTATGTAACCTTAGAGCCACAAGAGGAGATGCTTGGTGAAAATGGAAACACCACCAGAAAAGAGAGAAACATACTACAACTTATCATCAGAACAAGCCTCATCCTTTCTATAACATAAGGCAATAAATGCCTCAGGTTTTCTGTTGTTTATAACAGAGACGTGTCTCATCAATACAGGCGACTGCTTCAGGCAATTGACTCTATCAAGGCTCCTGGATACTTCAAACAGAAATAACTTTCTAGGTAGTCTTACTTAATGTTCTTGAAAATGCCTGCTCACAGCACATTGTTAATAAACTTTGAGCAGCACAGTAAGAAGTTGTGATGTTTCTGTGTTGACAACCAAACCTATTTTAATTAGAAATGTTTAGATTTGACAATAATAATTTAATGGATTATGAAAATACTCTTCCCTCTACATTCTGAAGATATTTCCTGAGGACTTACTATGTCCTAGACACTGGGAACTTAAGAATGACTGACACAGTGTCCTCACAATTCACTTGAATTTAGCAGAGTTGTATCAAGAAGCTCATCTTATGTTTATAGCAGCAATGTCCACAATAGCCAAACTGTGGAAAGAGCCAAGATGTCCATCAACAGATGAATGGATAAAGAAGATGTGGTATATATATACAATGGAATATTATGCAGCCATCAAAAGGAATAAGATCTTGCCATTTGCAACGACGTGGATGGAACTGGAGGGTATTATGCTGAGCGAAATAAGTCAAACAGAGAAAGACATGTATCATATGACCTCACTGATATGAGGAATTCTTAATCTTAGGAAACAAACTGAGGGTTGCTGGAGTGGGGGGTGGGGTGGGAGCGATGGGGTGACTGAGTGATGGACACTGGGGAGGGTATCTGTTCTGGTAAGCGCTGTGAATTGTGCAAGACTGTTGAATCTCAGATCTGTACCTCTGAAACAAATAATGCAATATATGTTAAGAAAGAAAAAAAGAAGAAGAAGAATGTAGCAGGAGGGGAAGAATGAAGGGGGGGAAATCGGAGGGGGAGAAGAACCATGAGAGACAATGGACTCTGAAAAACAAACTGAGGGTTCTAGAGGGGAGGGGGTTGGGAGGATGGGTTAGCCTGGTGATGGGTATTGAGGAGGGCACGTTCTGCATGGAGCACTGGGTGTTATGCACAAACAATGAATCATGGAACACTATATCTAAAACTAATGATGTAATGTATGGGGATTAACATAACAATAAAAAAAATTTAAAAAAAAAAGAAGCTCATCTTACACAAAGTGATATAATTAAAAAATACACAAGATGTTGAGAGAACTCAAAATAAGGAGCTATTAATTCTACTATGATGCAAGAAGTCTGATAAGATTTACAGCCTTTTAAGCAGGGCCTTGCAATACACAGAGGATTTGGAAAAGGAAGACAAGGAAGTTGGACAATGCAGGCTGAAGAGGCAGCAGGAAGAAAGGCACATTCACATGTAAATGTTCAGTGTGGTTTCAGAGTAGTAGGGTACAAAGTTTGGCTCCAACCTGGTTCTTTGTCCTTTGCTACTTAAGTAGTCTTGAACAAGTTACTTTCCTTGGTACCAGTTTCCTAATACAAGACCAATAAATAATACCTTGTTCATATTAAAAGTGGCATTACATGAAAAAGGTCTATCACTCAAAAAAATATTAGGAGAGAGATAACTGATGAACCTGGAAAGGCAGACTGGTGCCAGATTGTGAAAAACCTTATAAGCTCTATCAAATAATTGGGTTTATATAATATAGCCAATATACACCAAACGTTAAAAATTTTACATAGACACAAACAAGTTTATATTTTGTAAGAGTGGTATGACTCTTGCACTGGTGTGAGAAGAGATTAAAAGCAAAGAAACTAGGATATGACAATATCTTTACAAGAGATGATAAAAGCATGAGGCCTTAACTAGGCCAGTAGCAGGAGGGATGGAGGAAAAGTGACACAAATGCACAAGGGATCGAGGATGACTGCAAAGTGTCTGGTGGATGCTGGTGCTTGTAAAAATAAAGGTTTTTAAAAATGAATAATAGGTTTGGGGGAGAAAAGAAAAAGCTCAAGTTTGGGACCTGCTAAATGTGAGCAGTCTATATGCTACATCGTAGAAGTTATTGGAACCCTCTCTTGAACTCAAATTCCAGGCAGGAGGTAGATATGTAAGAATCAAGTACAAATATATTCCAGCTAAAGAAAGGCACAAGATGGGCCTGACCAACAACAAGGCTAAAACCGTGGAAAAACAGTAAAGCAAAAAGGAGGAAGAACCAGCCAAGGTTACTTTGCAGTAACTGCTAATGTGGTAGAGGTTGAGGAAGAACTGAATAGGGATCTCAAAAGCAAGAGGAAGAAAGCTTCCAGGAGCAGTCTGTAGAAACAAAGGCTACAGAGAAGTAGTACTTAATAACAATTCAAAAGACATCACTGCACTTGGCAAACAGGAATCATTTCCAACCCTATAAATAGAAGTTTCAGAGAGGTAATAGGAACAGAACCAGACATCAATAGCTGAAGGCAAAGAGAAAGGTTGGAAAAGGAACATGGAACCAGTCTGAAGACCCCTCTTTCAAGGAGCTGTTTGGCAACTCTCCCTGGATTTCCCCACTCTCAGGGTCTCTGACCTTAGAGTCAGACTCTGTTGTAACTAAACAGTGCATGTAATGAGGCTGTCTTGTTATCCGGCAATCCTCAAAATGGATCTTTTATAATCAGAAAAGTTTGTTTTTGTAAAACCAGGCAGTTACAAATAGCATTCTGTTCAACTTCCCAAGAACTTTCCTCTATTCCCTCTGTAAGAACTTTCTTCTAAGTAGCAATGATTTAAGAGTTACATTTACAGTTCCTGAAAGCTGACAATAAAACACTGATAAGGTCTTATTCACTTTAGGGTCATCATCAGGAAAGAGTGAGTAGCGAAGATGAATCTGATGTTCAATCAACACAGAAGCTGTCCAGATACATATTAACACCATCTTTCATATTTATGGCACTAGGAAAGATAGGTCAAAGCTTATTTCCAAAGTTATCTTATTAGCCTGCAAATTCACTTTTCTTTGGCCAAAGAGATCTTAGTTCCTGAAAACCTTCCAGTTTCCCTAAGGCCATGCTGCTACAGCTTCCATGCTATATTCCCTGTATCTTTACATAAAAACTTTTTACTCAAGCTAGTATAAGTTTCTACTCCCAGAGATTATTATAAGCTTTACCTAGAGCAAATAATTTATCATTGAGTAAGTCCAGTCAACTCAATTTCATTCTTCTCCCATTGCAGTGAAGACAATCACTTTCCAAGCAGTTGTCCCAAGGAAACTTAAGGTCATCCCTTTCCCTTATCATATCTCTTTCACCAAAATTGCTAATTTCATCTCCACTATCTCTAATACCATTTATTTCTTTCCCCTACTCAGGCATGTTCTAACAGTCTACCCATTATCCACTCTGTCCTGTCCAGACAGACCTGAGCAAAATGACATCTGATAATGTACCTACTGCCCCACTGCCATGCTTACCACCATCCAATGTCTTCCTATGTATACTTGATATCAAGACCAAAATCTTTAGCATAACCTACAAGTCCCAGAGTGGTCTCACCCAACCTCATCTCATCTTGCACTTTGTATTCCTATGCAAGGAATAGGAATTCTGTATTTGAGCCTCACTGGCCTTTATTCAGTCACGGACACTTACCACGCTCCCTTTCACCACAGCTCTTCTCCCAGCCCACACCATTCTCCCTACTTGCCTAATTAATTCCCAACCATCCTCTGGACCTCATCTCAGGCATCATTCCCCCAACAAAGCCTTTTCTGATCTCCCCAACAAGGTCAAATACCCCTAGTATGGAGTCTCCTAATACTGTATGGCTCACCTTTATAATAGTGACCACAATTGCAACTTTAAATTTGTGTGACTATTTGACAATCTGATAATTATAGACTACACTATAAGCTCTGTGTTTGTGTTGTTCACACCTTATCCCTAGTACCTCACACTGTGCCTGATATACAATAAGGTCTCTGAAATACTTACTGAATAAAGGTTAAAAAACTGGAAAAAGCAAGGAATAAATCAGAAACAGTGCATGAGAACCAGATTTTTAATTGGCAAAGCACAGGTTTGCCCAAGCTGAGGACCAGATGGGGAAAGAAGAAATTGGAGTATTCAGGCATGATTATGAAAAACACTGATTCAAGGCAGGTTGAGACAACAGAGCACTTGGCTATCTGGGGCTTGTTAGATAGTAGACCAAAATCATTGGTTAATTGGGAGCCTGGGTGGCTCAGTTCGTTAACCGACTGCCTTCGGCTCAGGTCATGATCCTGGAGTCCCAGGATCGAGTCCCACATCGGGCTCCCTGCTCAGTGGGGAGTCTGCTTCTCCCTCTGACCCTTCCCCTCTCTTGCTCTCGCTCTCTCTCTCTCATTCTCTCTCTCTCAAATAAATAAAATCTTTTAAAAAAATTATTGGTTAATTGAACTTGAAATAGGAGAACAAGAAATATGGATCAGGAGCCAAAATAGAAATTAGGAATATTTCCATCTGAGAGAAACACTCCAGACGAGAATATAGATAACTGAGTAACCACAAAGTAGATGAACTGGTTTGTCCAAGGGCCAGAAAGAGCACCAAGAAGAGATGGTACTGGTGACAAAGGATGAGAAACTGTAGAAAGGACTAGCCACATGGGTGTCAACTTAGTAATGAGAGCCATACAATGCTCTTAATTTATACTTAGTATATACCAGGTAGCCTCCTACATGCTTTGCCACATTACTTCATTTTAATTCTCAAAATAATCCAATGAGGTAAGCAAACTCATTGTACCAATTTTACAAATGGGAAACCTGACCCTCAGTAACTTGCCCAAAGTCAACAATTAGTAAATGCCAGCACCGGGGTTTGAACCCAGAGAAACCGAGTCTATACCTTTAAGCACAATAGTGTACTATTTCTTTATTAGATGAGGACCAAAATGGTAATGAGTTGGCCTCTTCTTGTCTTAGCCACAACATGAGATCATAAAAGGGATAAATTAGCAAGGATCAAATAAGATGGGAAAAGCATCTTATCAAAAGGTATCAGATGCCCCTAAATAGATTTTTTTAAACGACATTATTTAATGTCACATGGTTTAAAGAGCAGCAAGCCACAGTGGTTAACAATATGGAATTTGCAATCAAATGAATATAGTTTCAAATACTGGCTCTGCCACAATCTGGCTGTGTGGCTCTTATGTAAACTCTCCTACTTTCTGTTCTTAATGGGAATATTGACACTTAGCTCCTATAATTATTTGAAGGTTAAAAAAGGTAATGTATTTGAAAGTCCTTAGTATCAAACTAACGTATGCACTCAATAATCAATCAGAAGAGGTATTTTGCAGAGCTAATATATCATACTGAAGAAGGGGGAACACAGAACTTTGTTGTTCTTGTTATAAGACCTAGGGACCACATGGTCCATTACCACTGACTTGACAGATAAACCTAGGTACTTGGAGAGCCTTCTTATTAGCTTAATATCCACTATGGGAAGACTGAAAATCCCCCAGTGAAGGCTGTTGAATGAAACTGATAACTGTAGGTATGTTCTGCTCTAAGATATGCTAACAGCTAAAGTGAACTCAACTTCTATGCCACTCAGAACCCTCCCAGCAGCTTTAGAGCTGGCTTTACAAGTATTCCTAAAAGTCAAAAGCTTTAACACTTCCACATTCAAGACATGACTTGGAGCATACCCATAAGGGTTGCTCTTCTACAAAGCAGAGAAGCTGGTTTTCTAAGACTATTGTGCCCATCTTTAAAAAAAAAGAGAGAGAGAAAGAGAGAAGGAAAAGAATTTGATTATTTTGAGGCATATTCACCAATGGCACTGAAGTTCTTGCCTCAAAAGATGGAGCTAATGAAGATGTAAAAAAATATGCATTTTTAAACCCTCTATATAGTAATGTGACACATTTTTAGATTACAATTTGGCAAAGTCTATGAAAAAAATTAATGTACTTTATGATCAAGCAAACAAACTTCTAAGAATCTTCTCCACAAAAATGTTTACACAAACATGGAAAGACATAGGTTAAAAGATATTCTGGGAAAAACTGTAATGAATATCCAGCAATTAGAGAAATAGTTTTACAAATTTGAGTATCTCCATGAAATAAAATACCATAGGGCTAATTTTTAAAAATGAGAAAGATATAGGTCTACCGGCCTGAAAATAAGCTAGAATAGTACATTTAAAAAGTTGCAGAATGTCAGAAACACGTAATATATTCTCTTTTGTCTGAAATATGTCATGTGTGTGCATATATATGTGTACATATATAGTAATATTTCTGTATCATCTGATCTGCAAAAACACTCGTTTTAAGACAGTCTTGAACAAGGGCAGTGGCATATGGCGTGAGGTAATGGGGTAGGGCGATAGGCAGTTTTTACTTATCATTGGATCATTTTTGATACTGTCTGAATTTCTAACAAACAGTTACAACTTCTGTTATTAACAAAATTATTTTTCTTGAAAACCATAAATAAGCAACAAACATTTTAAAATCTTTCCATTGGCATCCTGGTTCATTCCATGGCTTCTGCCCTGCTTCTCCTTTTCCCCCACATTTTTAGGCAAACTCCTTTTGCTCTAGCATAGGTGCCCAGCATGAGCACCTCTTGTCTTTCCTGGCCTATCCCCCATTCTCCTGTTTTTGCCTATTTCTTCCCTTTTTCCCAACTCTCATCTCCAACCCCCCCCAAAAAAAAACAAAACAGGCCATCAGCGCAAGACACCTCTCAGAAGAAAAAGGGGGAGAAAAAGATACCTAATATTTTTTCACTGGTAAAATAAAGTCAAAAACCTCTTTACTGAACAGGAGGAGAAAAAAGGCTAAAGACACTGATACACTAATAAGTCTTGTCCCATTATACCTGTTTCTTTCTCTCACCTTCTCCTCCCTCCCCTCAAGTTTGAGTCCCAGGAAAAAGAAACTGCAACTTCATTATTCTATCTCCAGAATCTACCACCCACCCAATTGTAGGTACGGAATAATGCTGGTTGAATATATGCTTGAATAAGTCATACCCTCAAGTAGCTTATATCCTATTAAGGAGGCATGTAATTTCAGTAATTCCCTTCTAATATTATATGTGCTTCTGACTCACTATTACCTGAGACGCAGTAGCAGCTTTAAACAACCAGCCGCCAATAACTAAGGATTTGCTTCTGCAAAGCCCTGCATGCTAATACAGGCTGTCAGCCAGGGAACGCAGCAGAGCTGTGCTTAGCAACCAGTCCCTTTGCTATCTATTTTGGTTAGCTATGTCAAAAGTTATTCTAACTTCATTCAATCAATGGCTTCATGTTGTGAAAGAAAGACGCCGCAAAAAGATGAGAAAACAGAATCAAAGATATGTATGTTCGACACCTCTAAAGGCTGTTCCAAAATGCCTTCATTCTTTCCCAGTGAAGGAGGAGCTGCACTGCACTCTTGTTTACAACCCATTTGGGAGGGATCTGTTACGCAGAAGGAAGGTGTCTCTGACCTTCCTCTCCCTGGAAGGAGAAATATAGGACAGCTGTCTGTTTACCATTCTGATCTCATTTCCATGACGTTGAACCACTCGTTTGGGAAACATGAAAAAGAGGATTCACTTTTTCTTTTCGTAAGATGTTTTCGAAGACATTAGACCCTTGGTGAGCTGAAGGATGATTGGAAGTGTATGGTCACAAGTGTTCCTTAGGTGGAAATGGAAAGATGCTCAGACTTCAAATTAGGAATAACGTACAGTGTACAATCTGTGTATTTTTGTCTTTCTGTGTCTTTTTTTACTTCTACATGGTATTTTGGTTCATCATTTCCAGAGAGAAGCCTCTGAATGCAGAGATGTAAACTTCCCCACAAAATGGCACAGGCTAAGGATGAGACCTGGACCAAGAACACACGTTCACTTTTCCTGGTGCTTTCCTTCCTGGTCCATCTGAGTGCAGACATGATGGAGCCAGACCACACTGCATTCCCAAACACAGTCCCCAGAAGGGAGCTCTGTTGTTTCACATACTCTCTAGGACCCCAGTGAAAATGCAAAGAAATCCTGCTGTTTCCATTCAACAAATTGCTTATGCTGGAAGTCAATCTTGATTTCCAAATTAGTACTGCCTGGTGTCAGTTTGGACTGGAAGGCACCACAGAAATCACTGAGTCTATGCCCTTCATTTACAGAGGAGCAAAATTAGGCCTGAAGAATGGGAGAGAGTTGCCTAAGGGTACAGTTGATGACAGAGCAGAAAGGAAAACTGTAACAGATTCCCTGCTCGGTATTCTTTCCACTATAGGACATGGCCTTTTAATCTTGCCTTGAATTGAAACAGCAATCAACATAATGAGTTATCAATTCAATACATTTCTATTAATGCCTCCTATGGCCCCAGAAAAGGGATAGGCTTCTGAGAGAGAGACACAAAAAATGGAATAGGTCTCTGCCATTGCCCTCAAGGAGCTAACTCCTGAGATAGAAGTTCTGCATTTCTGAGGGATGAATGAGGAGTGACTGCTAATGAGTATAGGTTTTCTTTTTATGGTAATGAATGTTCTGGAATTAGACAATGCTAATGGTTGTATAACTTTGCAAATATATTAAAAATAGATGAATTGTATACTTTGAAAGGGCAAATGTTATGCTATAGGAATTACAGCTTATTTTTAAAAAGTCATGCATTTAAAGTAATTAATAATGGACCAGAATTTAATAGCAAAGGTGTTTTCTACTAAAGGGAAATCAGAAAGGCAGACGAGAAGATGCCAATACTTCACAGAAAATCAAGAACTTAACGATAGGTGGCATTGGAGTGGGTAGGAATAACAAGAAGCAAGGTAGGAATATAGGCAGGAATAATGGAGATACTTTGAGAAGAAAGATGGGTTACGTTCAAAAGCTTTCTTCATGTTCTCTATGGGAAAATGATAACACAGTGGGGTATATGGTGATTTTTTTAAGCATTTTCCAAGTTCTGTTAAAACCAAGTAACTCCAGAATAATGTTGATCAATAAGCCAGTAAGTCATTTTTCTAGCAATTTAACAAACACTTCAATATGAACAATATAAATGAGGAAGCAAATTCTGGCTCTGCATATTTGCACAGTCAGCAAGTACACCAAAGCAAACTCTTCTGAAAGTTCGATGAATCATGAAGGTAACAGGTAGTCTAGGTTCATGCTGAGTTTAAAGACAAAAAGCACGTATTAAAGAAGTGAACTGGTGGTAGGAGGAGCAAGATGGCGGAGGAGTAGGAGACCTGGATTTCGTCTGGTCCCAGGAATTCAGCTGGATAGGGATCAAACCATTCTGAACACCTACAAACTCAACAGGAGATCAAAGAAAGGAATAGCAACAACTCCCTGAACAGAAAAGCGAACACTTTCTGGAAGGTAAGACGTGTGGAGAAGTGAGTGCGAGGCAATATTTGGGAGGATAGACGGTGGGGGAGGGGGCCTCTGTCGGCCGCTTCTGGCAAATGATAGAGCTGCAGAGCACAAAATCGGAAATTTTAGAAGTCGGCTCCGCTGAGGGACGTCACTCCAGTGGCTAAGTGGGGGGTGGAACCCTCATGGGACAGTGTGGTCTCAGGACCCTCAGGGTCACAGAAAGACCGGGGGTGCCTGAGTGTGGCAGAGCTCCCAGGTAGCAGAGCGGTGAAGCTGGCTGCAGAGATGGAGCCGAGGAGCGGGCTCTCAGCTCGGGGTTGTCATACACCGTGATCCGCGGCACAGTAGGGCCACTGCTCTTCCAGCAGGGACCCAACAAGCGGCAGATCCGGGAAGACTCCCCTTCCTCCCCCGGGAGGAACGGCACGGGAGCGCACCGCAGGGATCTGCTGGGTTTGGAGACTCCACATGGGGTCGGGTGCCAGAGATAGAAACAATCAGTCACAGGCCGGGTGAGCACGGAGGGCGGCTGGAGACCGGGGAGATGGGAGTGATTGACTGCTTTTCTCTGGGGGCGCACTAAGGAGTGGGGCCCGAGTTCTCTGCTCCTCCAGGGCAGAGATTGGGAGGCCGCCATTTTCACTCTCGGCCTCCAAAGCTGTATGGAAAGCTTGCAGGGAACAAAAGCTCCCGAGAGCAAACCCGAGCAGATTACTTAGCCCGGACCGGGCAAAGGCGGGGCAATTCTGCCTCCGGCAAAGACATTTGGGAACCACGGCAACAGGCCCCTCCCCCAGAAGATCAGCAAGAACAGCCGGCCAAGACCAAGTTTACCGATCAATGAGAATGACAGAACTCCAGCGCTAGGGGAATACTGCACATAGAATTCATGGCTTCTTTACCATGATTCTTTAGTCTTTCAAAGTTAATTTTTTTTAATGTCTTTTTTTTTTATTTTTCCCTTTTTCAACCAACATCTTATCAATCCCTTTTTTAAAAAATCTTTTTTATTTTTCATTTTTAGAGTCATATTCTATCCCTTCATAGTAGTTACCCTTATTTTTGGTATATATATATAAGTTGTTCTCTCTTTAAAATTCTGGGATACAGTTCTTCTAACAGATCAAAATATACCCTAAATCTCTAGTGTATGGCTTTGTTCTAGTCTCCTGCCTAATCACATTCTCCCCCTTTTCTTTAATTCCTCTTCTTTCTTTTTTCAACCAACTTCTTATCAATTCCTTTTATAAAATGTTTTATGAATTTCATCTTTATAGTCATATTCCATCCCTTCATCGTATTAACCCTTATTTTTATACATATATAAGTTTTTCTTTCCTTAAAATATTGGGGGGCAGTTTCTTCTAACAAACCAAAATACACCCAAAATCTAGTGTGTGGCACTGATCTAGGCACCAGCTTGATCATATTTGATCCTATTCTGTTTTTTTTGTTTTGTTTTGTTTTTGTTTGTTTTTATCTTTTTCTTTTTCTTTTTTTCTCTTTTTTCTTTCTTTCCCTTTCTATTCCCCAGGTTTCAGGTCTTTTCTGATTTGTTTAGTGTATATTTTCTGGGGATGTTGTTACCCTGTTAGCATTTTGTGCTCTCATTCATTTATTCTCCTCTGGACAAAATGACACGATGGAAAAAATCACTGCAACAAAAAGAACAAGAGACAGTACCAACTGCCAAGGACCTAATCAATACGGACATTAGTAAGATGTTGCAACCAGAGTTCAGAATGATGATTTTAAAGATTCTAGCTGGGCTTGAAAAAAGCATGGAAGTTATTAGAGAAACCCTTTCTGGAGAAATAAAAGAACTAAAATCTAACCATGTTGAAATCAAAAAGGCTATTAATGAGGTACAATCAAAAATGGAAGCTCTAACTGCTAGGATAAATGAGGCAGAAGAGAGAATCAGTGATATAGAAGACCAAATGATGGAAAATAAAGAAGCTGAGAGAAAAAGAGATAAACAACTACTGGATCACGAGGGCAGAATTCCAGAGATAAGTGATATCATAAGACAAAACAACATTAGAATAATTGGGATCCAGGAGAAGAAGAGAGAGAAGGAGGGGCGGAAGGTATATTGGAGCAAATTATAGCAGAGAACTTCCCTAATTTGGGGAAGGAAACAGGCATCAAATCCGGGAGGCACAGAGAACCCCCCTCAAAATCAATAAAAATAGGTCAACAGCCCAACATCTAATAGTAAAACTTACGAGTCTCAGAGACAAAGAGAATATCCTGAAGGTAGCTCAGGACAAGAGATCTGGAATCTATAATGGCAGAAACATTAGATTGGCAACAGACCTATCCCCAGAGACCTGGCAGGCCAGAAAGGACTGGCAGGATATATTCAGAGCACTAAATGAGAAAAATATGCAGCCAAGAATACTATATCCAGCTAGGCTGTCATTAAAAATAGAAGGAGAGATAAAAAGCTTCCAGGACAAACAAAAACTAAAGGAATTTGCAAACACGAAACCAGCCCTACAAGAAATATTGAAAGGGGTCCTCTAAGCAAAGAGAGAGTCTAAAAGTAACATAGACCAGAAAGGAACACAGACAATATACAGGAACAGTCACCTTACAGGCAATACAATGGCACTAAATTCCTATCTTTCAATAGTTACCCTGAATGTAAATGGGCTAAACACCCCAATCAAAAGACACAGGCTATCAGACTGGATTAAAAACAAGACCCATCGATATGCTGTCTGCAAGAGACTCATTTTAGACCCAAAGATACCCCCAGATTGAAAGTGAGGGGGTGGAAAACCATTTACCATGCTAATGGACACCAAAAGAAAGCTGGGGTGGCAATCCTTCTATCAGACAAATTAGATTTTAAACCAAAGACTATAATAAGAGATGAGGAAGGACACTATATCCTACTTAAAAGGTCTATCCAACAAGAAGATCTAACAATTGTAAATATCTATGCCCCTAACATGGGAGCAGCCAATTATATAAGCCAATTAATAACAAAAGCAAAGAAAACACAATACAGTAATACTGGGGAACTTTAACACCCCCCCTCACTGAAATGGACAGATCATCTAAGCAAAAGATCAACAAGGAAATAAAGACTTTAAATGACACACTGAACCAAATGGACTTCACAGATATATTCAGAACATTCCATCCAAAAGCAACAAAACACATTCTTCTCTAGTGCCCATGGAACATTATCCAGAAGAGATCACATCCTAGGTCACAAATCAGATCTCAACTGGTACCAAAAGATTGGAATCACTCCCTGCATATTTTCAGACCACAATGCTTTGAAAGTAGAGCTCAATCACAAGAGGAAAGTCAGAAAGAGGGGCCCCTGGGTGGCTCAGTCGTTAAGTGTCTGCCTTGGCTCAGGTCATAATCCCAGTGTCCTCAGATTGAGCCCCGCATCAGGCTCCCCGCTCAGCGGGAAGCCTGCTTCTCCCTCCCCAACTCCCCCTGCTTGTGTTCCTGCTGTCGCTATCTCTCTCTCTAATAAATAAATAAAATCTTTAAAAAAAAAAAAAAGAAAGAAAGAAAGAAAGTCAGAAAGAATTCAAGTACATGGAGGCCAAAGACATCCTACTAAAGAATGAATGGGTCAACCAGGAAATTAAAGAAGAATTTTAAAAATTCATGGAAACCAATGAAAATGAAAACACAACTCTTCAAAATCTTTGGGATGCAGCAAAGGCAGTTCTAAGAGGACAGTATATAGCAATATAAGCCTTTCTCAAGAAACAAGAAAGGTCTCAAGTACACAACCTAACCCTACACCTAAAGGAGCTGGAGAAAGAACAGCAAATAAAGCCTAAACCCAGCAGGAGAAGAGAAATAATAAAGATCAGAGCAGAAGTCAATGAAATAGAAACCAAAAGAACAGTAGAACAGATCAACAAAACTAGGAGCTGGTTCTTTGAAAGAATTAACAAGATTGATAAACCCCTGGCCAGACTTATCAAAAAGAAAAGAGAAAGGACCCAAATAAATAAAATCATGAATGAAAGAGGAGAGATCATAACCAACACCAAAGAAATACAAACAATTATAAGAACATATTATGAGCAACTCTATGCCAGCAAATTCGATAATCTGGAAGAAATGGATGCATTCCTAGAGATGTATCAACTACCAAAACTGAACCAGGAAGAAATAGAAAACCTGAACAGACCTATAACCACTAAGGAAATTGAAGCAGTCATCAAAAATCTCCCAACAAACAAAAGCCCAGGGCCAGAGGGCTGCCCAGGGGAATTCTACCAAACATTCAAAGAATAAATACCTATCCTTCTGAAACTGTTCCAAAAAACAGAAATGGAAGGAAAACTTCCAAACTCGTTTTATGAGGCCACCATTACCTTGATCCCAAAATCAGACAAAGACCCCATCAAAAAGGAGAATTACAGACCAATATCCCTGATGAACACGGATGCAAAAATTCTCACCAAAATACTAGCCAATAGGATCCAACAGTACATTAAAAGGATTATTCAGCACGACCAAGTGGGATTTATCCCTGGGCATTCCTATACACCAACAAGACAGAAGAAAGAGAAATTTGAGTCAATCCCATTTACAATTGCACCCAAAACCATAAGATACCTAGGAATAAATTTAACCAAAGAGGCAAAGAATCTATACTCAGAAAACTATAGAATACTCATGAAAGAAATTGAGGAAGACACAAAGAAATGGAAAAACGTTCCATGCTCATGGATTGGAAGAACAAATATGGTGAAGATGTCAATGCTACCTAGAGCAATCTACACATTTAATGCAATCCCCATCAAAATACCATCCACTTTTTTCAAAGAAATGGAACAAATAATCCTACAATTTGTATGGAACCAGAAAAGACCCCGAATAGCCAGAAGAATGTTGAAAAAGAAAAGCAAAGCTGGCAGCATCACAATTCCAGACTTCAAGCTCTATTACAAAGCTGTCATCATCAAGACAGTATGGTACTGGCACAAAAACAGACACATAGATCAATGGAACAGAATAGAGAGCCCAGAAATGGACCCTCAACTCTATGGTCAACTCATCTTTGACAAAGCAGGAAAGAATGTCCAATGGAAAAAAGACAGTCTCTTCAACAAATGGTGTTGGGAAAATTGGACAGCCACATGCAGAAGAATGAAACTGGACCATTTCCTTACACCACACACAAAAATAGACTCAGAATGGTTGAAAGACCTCAATGTGAGACAGGAGTCCATCAACATCCTAAAGGAGAACACAGGCAGCAACCTCTTCGACCTCAGCCGCAGCAACTTCTTCCTAGAAACATCGCCAAAGGCAAGGGAAACAAGGGCAAAAATGAACTATTGGGACTTCATCAAGATAAAAAGCTTTTGCACAGCAAAAGAAACAGTCAACAAAACCAAAAGACAACTGACAGAACAGGAGAAGATATTTGCAAATGACATATCAGATAAAGGGCTAGTATCTAAAATCTATAAAGAACTTACCAAACTCAACACCCAAAGAACAAATGATCCAATCACGAAATGGGCAGAAGACATGAACAGACATTTTTCCAAAGAAGACATCCAAATGGCCAACAGACACATGAAAATGTGCTCAACATCGCTTGGCATCAGGGAAATCCAAATCAAAACCTCAATGAGATACCACCTCACACCTGTCATAATGGCTAAAATTAACAAGTCAGGAAATGACAGATGTTGGCGGGGATGTGGAGAAAGGGGAACCCTCCTACACTGTTGGTGGGAATGCAAGCTGGTGCAGCCACTCTGGAAAACAGTATGGAGGTTCCTCAAAAAGTTGAAAATAGAGCTACCCTATGACCCAGGAATTGCACTACTGGCTATTTACCCCAAAGATACAAATGTAGGGATCCGAATGGGTACGTGCACCCCAATGTTTATAGCAGCAACGTCCACAATAGGCAAACTATGGAAAGAGCCAAGATGTCCATCGACACATGAATGGATAAAGAAGAGGTGGTATATATATACAATGGAATATTATGCAGCCATCAAAAGGAATGAAATCTTGCCATTTGCAACGACGTGGATGGAACTGGAGGGTGTTATGCTGAGTGAAATAAGTCAATCAGAGAAAGCCATGTATCATATGACCTCACTGATATGAGGAATTCTTAATCTCAGGAAACCAACTGAGGTTTGCTGGAGTGGTGGGGGGTGGGAGGGAAGGGGTGGCTGGGTGATAGACAGTAGGGAGGGTATGTGCTATGGTGAGCACTGTGAATTGTGTAAGACTGTTGAATCATAGACCTGTACCTCTGAAACAAATAATAGATTATATGTTAAAAAAAAAAAAAAGTTAGCAGGAGGGGAAGAATATAGGGGGGGAATCGGAGGGGGAGACGAACCATGAGAGATGATGGACTCTGAAAAACAAACTGAGGGTTCTAGAGGGGAGGGGCGTGGGGGGGTGGGTAAGCCTGGCGATGGGTATTAAGGAGGGCACGTTCTGCATGGACCCCTGGGTTTTATAAGCAAACAATGAATCATGGAACACTATATCAAAAACTAATGATGTAATGTATGGTGATTAACATAACATAATAAAAAAAAAGTGAACTGGTAACTACACAATTCATACAATATAAACATGCAATCCTGACATTTAATGCCAAAGTGGAGGTTTCTTGTGGAAACAATGGCTAATTTCAACTAGAATGAGGGTACAAAGTACTGATTTTCCAACGGAGGATTCATGGAATTGTTCAAGCCAAAAAGAGCATTCATGAACATGTCTGGTTTGCCTACCCAAAAACCATTCCCTCTTCTTCTATTTTCATGTGAAAAACCACCACTCCCCTACTCTAGGTTCATGGGGGTTCACAATGACTGCAGAGGTGGGCATATGATCCAGGCTTCAACCAAGATCTTATTTCCCACATCTTGGCCACAGTTCAGCCACAGGCTCATGCCCCAAGCCAGGATGCCATCACAGAACTTTTGATAACACAGTTTGGCAGAAAAATATCCTCTTGCATAAGGATTTTTAGCTCTACAAAAGACTTTAGCCTGGAGCTACTGGGCATTATCCATAGAAAAGACCATGTACAGAATAAAGAATATGGAGACAAGAGATGGAGAATCAGATTCCTGGCGACTTCATCTAAGCTCCTGGATCCAAGCATATCTGAAGCCATTGCCCTTGGATTGTTCAGATAAATAAACAAATATATTCCTTTCTGCTTAAATCATTTTGCACTGGGTTTCTATCACTTTCAAAAGTGATGAATACAGCATCCATTCCAGCCTTATAATTTCCAGATAAGGAACTGAGGTCCAGAGAGGAATATAAACTTGCTAAGGTTGCACAGTAATCAGTAGCAGAATTTGGACACAAATGCAGACAACTTGGATCTTGGTCTAAGGTCTTTTCCCTATACTGTTATGGAAGATTCAATTTGGAAACAATCAGATGTCCAAAGTTGAGATGTCACCTATAAGCCAAAGCTATTTAACAATAGCATTGGTTTTTCCACCTCAAAAAACTACGCATTTGCTCTCAGAGCAGCAAAAAGCAACAATCATCTGCAAACCTTCAACGGCTACCCATTTTATTAAAATGAAATTCAACCTCCTTTCTATCGTCTTCACATACCTGACCACGCCTTCAACTGTCTTGCAATCTCATGTCACAGAATGTTCCCCTTCTGTCATTATACTACAGCCACCCTGGCTTTCTTTCAGGCCACACAATGTCTCTCCCTCTTATCTGACCACAGCCTTTGCATGTATTCTTTCCCCCTGGCTAAGATGCTTGTCCTGCACTCTTGGCATAGCTGTCTCCTCCTGGCCTCAACTTTGATGTCACTCCATCAGGCAGAGCTTCCATCAAAACAGATCCCTCTGCCTTTAACTCTTAACTCAGGACTCTTTATTTAAATTTTAGCTGTATTCTATTATTACTTGATTCACTTGTTTACATCTTCTCCCTCCTGGACTTCATGTGAGCAGAAATGCAGCGGTACAGACACTGTTAAAACCCAATGCCTGGCACTTAGAATGCATTGAATAAATAATCAAATTGAAGGAGGAAATAAATAAAAGAAGTTCACCTTTCCTAATCCGAACTCACCACCTCCTTCCCAAAAGGGCTTCTTCTTTTTTATCCCCAACACCCAAAATCTTCACGGTGCTTCCATTATCTTTCAGAAAACCGTTACAAGAGCATTTTTGCCATTAAAACAGCACTGATTTCCAAAAGCCATTTTCTAAACCCAAATTAGTTGCCAGCTCAGCTTTACCCAAAACTGTGTCTAGCAAAGGAAGGCAGGTGGCTCAGCACATCACTTGCCAGTGGCGGTAAGGCTGAAGTGATTGAATTGCCCTTCCAGGTGATTTGCCCTGTTACTGTTTTGACATGGAATCATTATATTAATTCTGACATTGGCACTGCTTGCTGCATCAAACCAAGTGTCTTTGCTGCCAGCTTGAATAGCTAAATATTATATTTTAGCCCAATTCAATCATAAATCTCAAAAGCTAAGCCTTCAGAAAAGGTGTATTTAACCTCTCATGTATTGCAGACAATTGCTAAATCAGTAATGCAGGCACCTATAAGCCAAGAAGTTTGGTCACTTCTAGTCAGCTGGCAGATATATCAATTCTTTAGCTCACACAGACCTTGTTAGGACCTTTTTGGTTGTAAGAGACAAAAATAAATGATTCAAGCAGAAATAGCAATTTACTGGGTCACTTAACTAAAAAAACCCAGGCGTATATCTGTGCCTGGACTCAGGATTTCAGATGATGTCATCCCCAACTCAGCATTCACATGCTTCATATGCAGGCTCCTTATGGCAGCAAGATGGCTGACAGCCATTCCGGACCTATATGCTAATGGGTCTAAGGCTGAGCACAAGTTTCTCCAAGTCTCACTGGCTCTTACTAGGTCACATGTTAATCTCTGAAATAATCAGTGTGGCTAGGGGAAGATAATGCTCTAAAGACCAGGCATGATCACATGGCCACCCTGGAGCGTTAGAATGTTATCAACTCTATTTGAAGACTAGGTCAAAGAATAGGAAACAGATAATTCCTCTAGGGGAATTAGGACGCTGTTAAAAGAAGAAAGGTCAAATGAAGCTGGACAACAAAACCAACAGATTTCTGCTATACAGCTCAAGACACCAAGGTCTCCAAATATTCTGACAATGGTGACAACTACTGCAAACAACCCCAGTATCCCCAAAAACCTGGGGCCAAAAAAGAGGCAAGAGACTATGGGATACAGAGGACCTTGTAAGCGACATATTCTTAATGCTTTACACACTACAAATGCTTCCTACGTATGTCTTTCTTGTCAGACAAGCCACACACCCACTCTTCCAACTCCATCAGAAGAAACAGCTGATCAAGGGCTTGGACAGAGGCACAAGGGGAATGTCCCCAACATCAGCCCTTTGCCACTCCACTCATGTACTCCTCTGGGAAGCAATCGAAACAGCACAAAATGAAAAGAGGAACAAGTATAGAGGAGAGAGAGGAAGAAGTTACAAAAAGAGTCATCCACATTTTTAAAAGTTTTAAAAAGTTAAAGAAGAGTTTTCTATTTATTTCATCTTTGCTTTCTAATTTTCTATCATAAACATGTATTATTTACATCAGATGTGGGTTTAATTATGGAATTTCTTTCAAGTTATCTCCTTTCATGGCCAGAACATATATATCATTTTTATAGGAGATTAGAGTTTTGATAGTAATAATAATAAATCTCTGTTTCCTTAATCAAAATTCAGAACCATTTGGGAGATAATCACAGGAGTCAAGATAACTAAGATTAAAATATTAGCATTATGACCAATAAACATGACAGTGGAGAAATTGCTAAGTTTGGAAGACAATTGGGTTTATTGATACTTCATGCCCTCATTTAAGGCAGACTTGTCGACTCATGGCAATTCTGGACAACACTGGGCCTTCCCTCCAGAGGTCTGCTCCTGTAATACTTAGGGCAGAAAGGAGAAGCACCGAAAGATTACTTCCAGGTGGCAAAGTTCTTCCCAAAGACAAAGAAGACAAGAAAATGTTGAGCCGCGAATGCTTAGATGCAGCTCCCAAACTCACCAACCAAACTACTCAATCCTCTGGGAGAGAGTGAACAATGGAGTAAGGAAGAGACCAGTTACCCTCCAGTGGAGATTCCTCCACATGGAACACACAGCCAAAAAACAGAAGGCTCACCCCCCCTTGCCCCAGCAGACAGGATGGTCTGTTGCAAGCTAGTCATCATGTATCAACTATTAGCCCTATCAGTGAAATTAAGGGGAAAAGATGTTATTTGGTTATTCATGTCTATCCTCAATGACTAGAAGTCAATAATAAGACTTTTTTCTAAACTAACCAACCAATTAGCCCACAATCATGACAAATAAACTTGCTCCAGGGAGAATGTGCAATGCCTGCACTACGATAATGATTTTACCATCTGTAAGATTAAGATGATAACATCAAAATGAGTGTGACACTGGCTTCTTTTCTCTTTTAGGATTGTCCCTTCAGTCCACTGTTTTCTTTGGGGAAAGATGGTGTTTCCTATTGCACTTTTAGAGCCTTCTTCTCCCAGGCTCGCCTCATAAATAATGATGAAGCCTCAGCTACTTAGACTTTTGTTGCAGCCAGCTGCTTTTATTTATGAACAATGTGGGCAGCCAATCGTTGTCTGCATGTTAGCACACTATTACTCTCAAACAGGAGGCCTCGGGTCACTGGGAAACCTGGCACAGGCTGTTGCACACTGTGCCTGCCACCCCACCACCATCCCGGAGCAGCGATTTATTCAGCCCACTGGAATTGGCATATATTTTATTGCTGCTGTCATAAAGAAACATGGCAGTCTGCTCCTTCTCGTCTTCTATCTGAAACTTTTCCCCATTTGCATGCTTCCTTCATGAAGCTTCAAAGAAACACTATCAAGATTTTACAAAGGTTATCAATTACATTATCACCACCTAGAGCATCACACAGCATCCTCAACAGTTATGACCCACTGAGGGACAAAAGGTGCAGACTGAAAAACTGTCAAGAACAGTTTGTACCTAAGACATTTATTTCAGTAAAATTAAGTTCAAAATAACTTTAATACAGGACCAAGGAAATCAAGGTGGCTAAAATGTTCCTCATTCTTACAGATGAGTTAACAAAGAGGGAATGTACTAATTGACTGGAGGTTGTAAGAAAACCTGGGTTTATGAAGGCAGAAATTCTAAACTTAAACTTTTTAATAGAACATGTCCAGGTAGATCCATCCCTTAATTATCATTTTTAAAGGACTATAACTATGCTGCTAAGATTTTTACTTCCTGTTTCTATATTCTCTATTCTTCTCATTACCATGGTCCATAGAGTAGAGGCTTAACTTTAAGATTTCCTAAAAGCTACTACTTTTGTGCTGAATTACAGCATCTTGATATAGTGACATGGCATAAGAGAAGACCAGAGGCCCTGTTGGCAACAAGATCTGCCTGGGTGACACTGGAACATCTGCTTCCAATTCTGGCTTGCCCTGGAAGATCTCAAAGATCCAGTATAGTTTGCAATAGTTTTCAGGGCCCAAACTTGCTGACAGGGTACCTGCGATATATTGGGTGTTCATATACATTGGACCTCCTCATCAGGCAACAGATGTTTGCTGAGGGTTTACCATTTGCTTGACCCTACACTAGGTACTCTAGTGACAGTACCTACTTGGTCATAAGTAAGAAGGAAGCTCAGCATGATCAGTCATTGGCAGCTCCCACTTCTTCCTCCAGTCCTCCATCACAGCTCAACTGTGACTTTTGAACATCTTCATTCAGAGGCCCTGTATTCATTGGCTAGGGCTTTCAGACTCAAGTACCCCAGATTGGGTGGCTTAAACAAAAATTTGTTGTCTCACAGTTCCAGAGGACAGAAGTCCAAGATCAAGGTTTTGGCAGGATTGATTCCTTCTGAGGGCCTTGAGTATCTGGCCCATGACTCTCTCCTGGCTTCTGGTGGTTGACTGGCCATCTGTGGTACTCCTTAGTCTACAGAATTCTCACCCAGATCTCTGCCATCATGTTCAATCGGCATTCTCCCTGTGTGCTTGTCTGTGTCCATATTTCCCCTTTTTTTTTAAGGACACCAGTCATATTAAATTAGGGCCCACCTTAATGACCTCATTTTAACTTGATTACCTCTGTAGAGATCCTATCTCCAAATGAGGTCAGTTCTTACATACTGGCAGTTCAGACTCCAAAATGTGTGGGGGTTTTTTTGTTTTTTGGTTTTTTTTTTAGGAAACACACTTCAACCCTAACAGCGCTATATAACAGAGGTTCTCATCCTTTTTCCAGGATGACACATGAACATGACATTCACATGAGGAGCACACTCCTATGGGTATGTTTTAACAAAATCCCTTTTCACTCAATTTTTGCCCTCTCCCTTATCAAAAAATTTTGCAGGAGTCATTTTTTCAAATACTATAAAACTATACTTCACAAGCACTATCATGAGTACAACCCCAACTATTAAAGGTTCTGATGCCCATGAGATGCACTTCAAGTTTTAGGTTATTCTTAGAATTAGTAGTAACCCCAGGGGCCCCTGGGTGTCTCATTCGGCTGAGCAACCAACTGGCCATTTTGGCTCAGGTTACAATCTCAGCATCATGAGATTGAGCCCCATGTCCAGCTCCATACTCAGCAGGGAGCCTGCTTGGGATTCTCTCTCCCGCCCTGTGCACCACCCCCCTCAGTCACTCTCTCAAATACATAAATCTTTAAAAAAGAATTAGTAATAACTCCATTCTTTTATCTCAGATCTCAAAATCAACCTATTAATGAACCATATTAGCCCTACCTTCAAAATATATCCAGAATCAGTCCACGTCTCATTCCCTCCTCAGCTACCCAGGGATCCAACTATTACCATTTCTTTCATGGACCATTACAATTTCCTAACTGGGCTTACTTACATGGCCTTCTTGACCCTCCCCAACCCCAGGCAGGCAATTTTAAACACAACAGCCAGAGTAATGCTTTTGAAACAGAAGTTAAATCGCACCACTCCTCTGCTACACACCTTCCCCAAGGCTCCCCCATCTTACTGTAAGTAAAACTAAAGTCCTGACAGAAGCTCCAGAACATACATAATCTGGCCCATTAGCTCTCTTTATCACCTACAACTCTCTCCCTTGCTTATCCTGCTTCAGCTATTCCTTAAAAATGCTGGGCTCTTAATAAATATTTGTTGAATAAATGAATCAAAAAGACAGAAATGAACTCAAGTGACTGAGGAAAACATTTTTATACTAATTACCCATAAATGCACTCCAATGTTTAAAACAAAATCTTTGAAAATGTTAATATTTCAGCCTCATTTCCTGGGTTCAATTCCCAGTTCTACCACTTATATGTGTGTGATGCAGGGCATGCTACTTAATCTCTCTGTGCCTTGACTTCCACATATGTCAAATGCATAGAATGAAGTCACCTAGCTGATAGGATTTCTTAGAAATTAACTGAATACACAAAAAAGCACTTACAATGTATACCATCTGAGGGATATTTAAGTATTAGCTATCATTATTGTAATTATTTTAACTACAGTAAGTTTCAACTTTGGATTGATTCAAACATTAAATGATCTCATTTTTTCTAATAACTTCCCCCACCTCCTCTTACCATCCCCAGGGCTGAATAAACATTCATGGCTCTTTTGGTGTAACTTGCAGGGGAAGGGTGTACTCTATTCATCACCTGCCTCTTTACTGGGGCCTATACCCTGTGGTGTTGGGTAGAAAGTAGATCTTATTCCCCATGTCATTGCTCTGAGTAAGGTTCCCTCTCCTCCAAGCTGGTTGTTGATCTTCTCTGAAGCTTTCTACAAGTCAGGCTTCCCTCTGGAGAGGAGATTCAAATTCTTGTGGGGGTACACTTTATGAGTATTCCTCTAGCACAGGAGACCCAGCTCAAACTCTTCACTCCATCACCAGCTCTCTCCTGGGTAACCCAGCCCACAACCTCTTGCTATTCACGTACAGATAGCCCAACATATTTCCCTCCCTTGGGCAAGACCATATACAGGGAGCAGCACGCCACCTTCTGAGGCCTCTACTCCTCCCAAGTGAAATTCACACATTCTTCCAGACCTCATAGTACAAAAAGAGACTGCCTTTTTTTTTTTTTTAACCTCTCCCACAACACACATATCTCTATTACTCCTTCTTTCTACCACCCCTTTCTCCATATTCCAGCAGCCTCCAGTACTCTGCCTCTGGCAACATTCAAACAGAAGATAATAACCAATCCTCAAATAATTGAAGAGAATATTTCAGGCACCTTCCATCTTTTAGAAGGGGAGTATAAGGGCCGATGTCAAATTCCTACCTCCAAGACGAGGAGAGTGGGTAGACATGATGGCCATCCCATAAACTCCTCCCTCTGTGGTATGCAGAATTATAAGTCCCAAAGATGTCCATGTCCTATCTCTGGAAACTTTAAATATGTTATGATACACAGTAAGAGGGAATTAAGGTTGTTAATCAGCTGACCTTAAAATGGAAGATTGTTCTGGATTATCCAAATAGGTCCAATGCAATCATGTGCGTTCTTAATAGTGGAATAGTGGAATAGTGGAGGAGAGAAACAAAGAGATTACAGCATGAGAAGGACTAAACCAAACATCACTGGTCTTCTGGTAACTATTATACCAATAACAGCTTTATTAGGATGTAATTTGCATACCATTCAATTCACCCATTTAAAGTCTACAGTTTAGGGGGCGGAGCAAGATGGCGGAGGAGTAGGAGACCTGGATTTCGTCTCCTCTCAGGAATTCAGCTGGATAGGGATCAAACCATTCTGAACACCTACAAACTCAACAGGAGATCGAAGAAAAGAATAGCAACAACTCTCTGAACAGAAAAGCGACCACTTTTCTGGAAGGTAGGACGTGCGGAGAAATGAATCCGAGGCGTTATTCGGGAGGATAGACGGTGGGGGAGGGGCCTCCGTCGGCCGCTTCTGGCAAGTGATAGAGCCACGGAGCACAAAATCGGAACTT
This sequence comes from Halichoerus grypus, assembly GCF_964656455.1. Lineage (NCBI taxonomy): Eukaryota > Metazoa > Chordata > Mammalia > Carnivora > Phocidae > Halichoerus > Halichoerus grypus. The sequence goes on along the minus strand of NC_135713.1, from coordinate 114,601,177 downwards.
TTAGAAGTCTGCTCCGCTGAGGGACGTCACTCTGGTGGCGAAGTGGGGGGTGGAACCCTCCCGGGACAGTGTGGTCTCAGGACCCTCGGGGTCACAGAAAGACCGGGGGTGCCTGAGTGCGGCAGCGCTCCCAGGTATCGGAGCAGGGAAGCCGGCTGCAGAGACGGAGCCCAGGCGCGGGCTCTCACCCTGGGGTTGCCATAAACCGTGATCCGCGGCACAGTCGGGCCACTGCTCCTCCAGCAGGGACCCAACAAGCCGCAGATTCGGGGAGACTCACCTTCTTCCCCCGGGAGTAGAGGTGCGGGAGCGCACCGCAGGGATCTGCTGGGTTTGGAGACTCCACCCGGGGTCGGGTGCCAGATAGAAAGGCGCGGTCACAGGCCGGGTGAGCGCGGAGTGTGGCCGGAGACCGGGAGACGGGAGTGACTGACTGCTTTTCTCTGGGGGCTCGCTGAGGAGCGGGACCCCGAGTTCTCGGCTCTGCCGGGGCAGAGACTGGGAGGCCGCCATTTTCACTCTCCGCCTCCAAAGCTGTACGGAAAGCTTGCAGGGAACAAAAGCTCCCAAGAGCAAACCCGAGCAGATTACTTAGCCCGGACCGGCAAGGGCGGGGCAATTTTGCCTCCGGCAAAGACATTTGGAAACCATGGCAACAGGCCCCTCCCCCAGAAGATCAGCAAGAACAGCCAGCCAAGACCAAGTTTACCGATCAATCAGAACGGCAGAACTCCAGCGCTAGGGGAATACTGCACATAGAATTCATGGCTTTTTTACCATGATTCTTTAGTCTTTCAAAGTTAATTATTTTTTTTAACTGTCTGTTTTTTTTCCTTTTTTCTTTTTTTTGAATTTTTCTTTTTCCCTTTTTCAACTAACATCTTATCAATCCCTTTAAAAAAAAAAAATTTTATTTTTCATTTTTAAAGTCATATTCTATCCCTTCATAGTAGTTACTCGTATTTTTGGCATATATATATAAGTTGTTCTATCTTTAAAATCTTGAGATAGTTTCTTCTAACAGATCAAAATATACTCTAAATCTCTAGTGTATGGTTTTTTTCTACTCCCCTGCCTGATCACATTCTCTCCCTTTTTTCTTTCTTTCTTTTTTTTTTTTTTAATCATCTTCTTTCTTTTTTCAAACAGCTTATCAAATCCTTTTTTAAAATTTTTTATAATTTCCATCTTTACAGTCATATTCCATCCCTTCATCATATCAACCCTTATTTTTGTACATATATAAGTTTTTCTTTCTTTAAAATTTTGGGAGGGACTTTCTTTTAACAGACCAAAATACACCCAAAATCTAGTGTGTGGCACTGATCTATAATCCAGCCTGATCATATTTGATCACATTCTGTTTTTGTTTTGTTTTGTTTTGTTCTGCTTTTGTTTGTTTTTATCTTTATCTTTTTCTTTGTTCTTTTTTTCTTTCCTTTTCTTTTTTCTCTCTTTCCCTTTCTTTTCCCACTGCTTCAGGTCTTTTCTGATTTGTTTAGAGTATATTTTCTGGGGACGTTGTTACCCTGCTAGCATTTTGTTCTCTCATTAATCTATTCTCCTCTGCACAAAATGACAAGACGGAAAAAATCACCTCAACAAAAAGAACAAGAGGTAGTACCGACTGCCAGGGACCTACTCAATACGGACATTAGTACGATGTCAGATCTAGAGTTCAGAATCATCACTTTAAAGATACTAGCTGGGCTTGAAAAAAACATGGAAGTTATTAGAGAAACCCTTTCTGGAGAAGTAAAAGAACTAAAATCTAACCAAGTAGAAATCAAAAAGGCTATCAATGAGGTGCAATCAAATATGGGGGCACTAACTGCTAGGATAAATGAGGCAGAAGAGAGAATCAGTGAGATAGAAGACCAAATGATGGAAAATAAAGAAGCTGAGAAAAAGAGAGATAAACAACTACTGGATCACGAGGGCAGAATTCGAGAGATAAACGATACCATAAGACGAAACAACATTAGAATAATTGGGATCCCAGAAGAAGAAGAAAGAGAGAGAGGGGCAGAAGGTATAATGGAGCAAATTATAGCAGAGAACTTCCCGAATTTGGGGAAGGAAACAGGCATCAAATCCAGGAAGCACAGAGAACCCCTCTCAAAATCAATAAAAATAGGTCAACACCCCGACATCTAATAGTAAAACTTACGAGTCTCAGAGACAAAGAGAAAATCCTGAAAGCAGCTCGGGAGAAGAGATATGTAACCTACAATGGTAGAAACATTAGATTGGCAACAGACTTATCCACAGAGACCTGGCAGGCCAGAAAGGACTGGCAGGACATATTCAGAGCACTAAATGAGAAAAATATGCAGCCAAGAATACTATATCCAGCTAGGCTGTCATTGAAAATTGAAGGAGAGATAAAAAGCTTCCAGGACAAACAAAAACTAAAGGAATTTGCAAACACGAAACCAGCCCTACAACAAATATTGAAAGGGGTCCTCTAAGCAAAGAGAGAGCCGAAAAGCAACATAGACCAGAAAGGAACACAGACAATATACAGTAACAGTCACTTTACAGGCAATACAATGGCACTGAATTCCTATCTTTCAATAGTTACCCTGAATGTAAATGGGCTAAATGCCCCAATCAAAAGACACAGGCTATCAGATTGGATTAAAAAACAAGACCCATCGATATGCTGTCTGCAAGAGACTCATTTTAGACCCAAAGACACCCCCAGATTGAAAGTGAGGGGGTGGAAAACCATTTACCATGCTAATGGACACCAAAAGAAAGCTAGGGTGGCAATCCTTATATCAGACAAATTAGATTTTAAACCAAAGACTGTAATAAGAGATGAGGAAGGACACTATATCCTACTTAAAGGGTCTATCCAACAAGATCTAACAATTGTAAATATCTATGCCCCTAACATGGGAGCAGCCAATTATATAAGGCAATTAATAACAAAAGCAAAGAAACACATCGACAACAATACAATAATAGTGGGGGACTTTAACACCCCCCTCACTGAAATGGACAGATCGTCTAAGCAAAAGATCAACAAGGAAATAAAGACTTTAAATGACACACTGGACCAAATGGACTTCACAGACATATTCAGAACATTCCATCCCAAAGCAACGGAATACACATTCTTCTCTAGTGCCCATGGAACATTCTCCAGAATAGATCACATCCTAGGTCATAAATCAGGTCTCAACCAGTACCAGAAGATTGGGATCATCCCCTGCATATTTTCAGACCACAATGCTTTGAAACTAGAACTCAATCACAAGAGGAAAGTCAGAAAGAACTCAAATACATGGAGGCTAAAGAGCATCCTACTGATGAATGAATGGGTCAACCAGGAAATTAAAGAAGAATTAAAAAAATTCATGGAAACCAATGAAAATGAAAACACAACTATTCAAAATCTTTGGGATGCAGCAAAGGCAGTCCTAAGAGGAAAGTATATAGCAATACAAGCCTTTCTCAAGAAACAAGAAAGGTCTCAAGTACACAACCTAACCCTACACCTAAAGGAGCTGGAGAAAGAACAGCAAATAAAGCCTAAACCCAGCAGGAGAAGAGAAATAATAAAGATCAGAGCAGAAATCAATGAAATAGAAACTAAAAGAACAGTAGAACAGATCAACGAAACTAGGACCTGGTTCTTTGAAAGAATTAACAAGATTGATAAGCCCCTGGCCAGACTTATCAAAAAGAAAAGAGAAATGACCCAAATCAACAAAATCATGAATGAAAGAGGAGAAATCACAAACAACACCAAAGAAATACAAACAATTATAAGAACATATTATGAGCAACTCTATGCCAGCAAATTAGATAACCTGGAAGAAATGGATGCATTCCTAGAGATGTATCAACTACCAAAACTGAACCAGGAAGAAATAGAAAACCTGAACAGACCTATAACCACTAAGGAAATTGAAGCAGTCATCAAAAATCTCCCAAAACACAAAAGCCCAGGGCCAGATGGCTTCCCAGGGGAATTCTACCAAACATTTCAAGAAGAATTAATACCTATCCTTCTGAAACTGTTCCAAAAAATAGAAATGGAAGGAAAACTTCCAAACTCATTTTATGAGGCCAGCATCATCTTGATCCCAAAACCAGACAAAGACCCCATCAAAAAGGAGAATTTCAGACCAATATCCCTGATGAACATGGATGCAAAAATTCTCACCAAAATACTAGCCAATAGGATCCAACAGTACATTAAAAGGATCATTCACCACGACCAAGTCGGATTTATCCCTGGGCTGCAAGGTTGGTTCAACATCCGCAAATCAATCAACGTGATACAATACATTAACAAAATAAAGAACAAGAATCATATGATCCTCTCAATAGATGCAGAAAAAGCATTTGACAAAGTACAGCATCCTTTCTTGATCAAAACTCTTCAGAGTATAGGGATAGAGGGTACATACCTCAATATCATAAAAGCCATCTATGAAAAACCTACAGCGAATATAATTCTCAATGGGGAAAAACTGAGAGCTTCCCCCTAAGGTCAGGAACGCGGCAGGGATGTCCACTATCACCACTGCTATTCAACATAGAATTGGAAGTCCTAGCCACAGCAATCAGACAACAAAAAGAAAGCAAAGGCATCCAAATTGGCAAAGAAGAAGTCAAACTCTCACTCTTTGCAGATGATATGATACTTTATGTGGAAAATCCCAAAGACTCCACCCCAAAACTGCTAGAACTCATACAGGAATTCAGTCAAGTGGCAGGATATAAAATCAATGCACAGAAGTCAGTGGCATTCCTATACACCAACAACAAGTCAGAAGAAAGAGAAATTAAGGAGTCGATCCCATTTACAATTGCACCCAAAACCATAAGATGCCTAGGAATAAATCTAACCAAAGAGGCAAAGGATCTGTACTCAGAAAACTATAAAATACTCATGAAACAAATTGAGGAAGACACAAAGAAATGGAAAAACGTTCCATGCTCATGGATTGGAAGAACAAATATTGTGAAGATGTCAATCCTACCTAGAGCAATCTACACATTCAATGCAATCCCCATCAAAATACCATCCACTTTCTTCAAAGAAATGGAACAAATAATCCTACAATTTGTATGGAACCAGAAAAGACCCCGCATAGCCAGAGGAATGTTGAAAAAGAAAAGCAAAGCTGGCGGCATCACAATTCCAGACTTCCAGCTCTACTACAAAGCTGTCATCATCAAGACAGTATGGTACTGGCACAAAAACAGACACATAGATCAATGGAACAGAATAGAGAGCCCAGAAATGGACCCTCAACTCTATGGTCAACTCATCTTTGACAAAGCAGGAAAGAATGTCCAATGGAAAAAAGACAGTCTCTTCAACAAATGGTGTTGGGAAAATTGGACAGCCACGTGCAGAAGAATGAAACTGGACCATTTCCTTACACCACACACAAAAATAGACTCCAAATGGTTGAAAGACCTCAATGTGAGACAGGAGTCCATCAACATCCTAAAGGAGAACACAGGCAGCAACCTCTTCGACCTCAGCCACAGCAACTTCTTCCTGGAAACATCGCCAAAGGCAAGGGAAGCAAGGGCAAAAATGAACTATTGGAACTTCATCAAGATAAAAAGCTTTTGCACAGCAAAGGAAACAGTCAACAAAACCAAAAGACAACTGACAGAATGGGAGAAGATATTTGCAAATGACATATCAGATAAAGGGCTAGTATCCAAAATCTATAAAGAACTCATCAAACTCAACACCCAAAGAACAAAGAATCCAATCAAGAAATGGGCAGAAGACATGAACAGACATTTTTCCAAAGAAGACATCCAAATGGCCAACAGACACATGAAAAAGTGTTCAATATCGCTCGGCATCAGGGAAATCCAAATCAAAACCTCAATGAGATACCACCTCACACCAGTCAGAATGGCTAAAATTAACAAGTCAGGAAATGACAGATGTTGGCGGGGATGCGGAGAAAGGGGAACCCTCCTACACTGTTGGTGGGAATGCAAGCTGGTGCAGCCACTCTGGAAAACAGTATGGAGGTTCCTCAAAAAGTTGAAAATAGAGCTACCATATGATCCAGCAATTGCACTCCTGGGTATTTACCCCAAAGATACAAAAGTAGGGACCCGAAGGGGTACGTGCACCCCGATGTTTATAGCAGCAATGTCCACAATAGCCAAACTGTGGAAAGAGCCAAGATGTCCATCAACAGATGAATGGATAAAGAAGAGGTGGTATATATATACAATGGAATATTATGCAGCCATCAAAAGGAATAAGATCTTGCCATTTGCAACGACGTGGATGGAACTGGAGGGTATTATGCTGAGCGAAATAAGTCAAACAGAGAAAGACATGTATCATATGACCTCACTGATATGAGGAATTCTTCATCTCAGGAAACAAACTGAGGGTTGCTGGAGTGGGGGGTGGGGTGGGAGGGATGGCGTGACTGCGTGATGGACACTGGGGAGGGTATGTGTTTTGGTAAGCGCTGTGAATTGTGCAAGACTGTTGAATCTCAGATCTGTACCTCTGAAACAAATAATGCAATATATGTTAAGAAAGAAAAAAAGAAGAAGAAGAATGTAGCAGGAGGGGAAGAATGAAGGGGGGGAAATCGGAGGGGGAGAAGAACCATGAGAGACAATGGACTCTGAAAAACAAACTGAGGGTTCTAGAGGGGAGGGGGTTGGGAGGATGGGTTAGCCTGGTGATGGGTATTGAGGAGGGCACGTTCTGCATGGAGGACCGGGTGTTATGCACAAACAATGAATCATGGAACACTATATCTAAAACTAATGATGTAATGTATGGGGATTAACATAACAATAAAAAATTTTTAAAAAAATAAATAAAGTCTACAGTTTAATAGCTTTTAATTCATTCACAGAATCTTGCAAACATTGACACATTTAATTTTAAAACACCATCACTTCAAAAAGAAATGCTATACTCATTAGCAGTCAGTCCCCATTTCCCCCAACCACTCTAATCCTAGGCAACCACCAATGCACTTCTGTCTTAATGAATTTCCCTATTCTGGCTACTGCATATAAATAAATACAATATATGGTCTTTGTGTCTGACTTCTTCAACTTAAAAGCATGTGTTCAAAGGCTATTCATATTACAGAATGTATCAGTATTTCATTTCACGTTACTGATGAATAGTATTCCCATGTATGGATATACCAGCATTCATCTGTTGATAGGTATTTTGATTCTTTTTAACAGACCTTTGAATTTAACAGACAATAACTATATAATTATGTGATTATTTACTATCTGTCTCTCGGATTGCAAAAATTGACAAGTATTGTCATTGCTTTCTGCTCACCATTGGGTTTCCATCATCAACAACTGTTAGTCAAATTTAAGAATTAACAAACATATAAATCCATGAATGAACTCTAGGAAACTCAGAGAAACACGGGAGTAACCAAAGGGGGCTAACTTTTATTCTCAATATAGGGATCCTCCTCTCAATTTGCCCAGGAATCTTTCTCACTTTCTCAAAATCAAAATCTTTCTCAAAATCAAAATGCCCCAACTTTCTGCAATTCAACTTTGAATATAACACATGCCAGGCACTCTGTCGGCTTAGGCAAAATCTGGACAATTTGACTTTGCTGCCATTAAAAGTCTCCTCTAGGAGGGAGGAGCAAGATGGCGGAAGAGTAGGAGACCTAAATTTCGTCTCCTCCCAGGAATTCAGCTAGATAGGGATCAAACCATTCTGAACACCTACGAACTCAACAGGAGATTGAAGAAAAGAATAGCAGCAAATCTCTGAACAGAAAAGCAACCACTTTCTGGAAGGTCTCTTCTGATTTGTTTAGTGTATATTTTTCTGGGGTTGTTGTTACCCTGTTAGCATTTTGTTCTCTCATTCAACTATTCTCCTCTGGACAAAATGACAAGATGGAAAAAATCACCTCAAAAAAAAGAACAGGAGGCAGTACCGACTACCAGGGACCTAATCAATACAGACATTAGTAAGATGTCGGAACTAGAGTTCAGAATGACGATTATAAAGATACTAGCTGTGCTTGAAAAAAGCATGGAAGATACTAGAGAATCCCTTTCTGGAAAATGAAAAAACTAAAAATCTAAAATCTAAAACTAAAACTAAAATCTAACCAAATCAAAATAAAAAAGGCTATTAATGAGGTGCAATCAAAAATGTAGGCTCTAACTGCTAGGATAAATGAGGCAGAAGAGAGAACTTGTGATATAGAAGACCAAATGATGGAAAATAAAGAAGCTGAGAAAAAAGAGAGATAAACAACTACTGGATCACGAGGGCAGAATTCCAGAGATAAGTGATACCATAAGATGAAACAATACTAGAATAATTGAGATTCCAGAAGAAGAAGAAAGAGAGAGAGGGGGGCAGAAGGTATATTGGAGCAAATTATAGCAGAGAACTTCCCGAATTTGGGGAAGGAAACAGGCATCAAAATCCAGGAGGCACAGAGAACCCCCCTCAAAATCAATAAAAATAGGTCAACAGCCCAACATCTAATAGTAAAACTTACGAGTCTCAGAGACAAAGAGAATATCCTGAAAGCAACTCAGGACAAGAGATCTGGAACCTAAAATGGCAGAAACATTAGATTGGCAACAGACCTATCCCCAGAGACCTGGCAGGCCAGAAAGGACTGGCATAGACATTATGCCAGTAAGCCAAGAATACTATATCCAGCTAGGCTGTCATTAAAAATAGAAGGAGAGATAAAAAGCTTCCAGGACAAACAGAAATTAAGGAACTTGCAAACACGAAACCAGCCCTACAAGAAATATTGAAAGGGGTCCTCTAAGCAAAGAGAGAGTCTAAAAGTAACATAGACCAGAAAGGAACACAGACAATATACAGCAACAGTCACCTTACAGGCAATACAATGGCACTAAATTCCTATCTTTTAATAGTTACCCTAAATGTAAATGAGCTAAACGCCCCAATCAAAAGACACAGGCTATCAGACTGGTTAAAAAAAAAAAAACAAGACCCATTGATATGCTGTAAGAGACTCATTTTAGACCCAAAGACACGCCCAGATTGAAAGTGAGGGGGTGGAAAACCATTTACCATGCTAATGGACACCAAAAGAAAGCTGGGGTGGCAATCCTTATATAAGATAAAGTAGATTTTAAACCAAAGACTGTAATAAGAGATGAGGAAGGACACTAGATCCTACTTAAAGGGTCTATCCAACAAGAAGACCTAACAATTGTAAATATCTATGCCCTATAGGAGCAGCCAATTATATATGCCAATTAATAACAAAAGCAAAGAAACACATCAACAACAATACAATAATAGTCGGGGACTTTAACACCCCCCTCACTGAAGTGGACAGATCATCTAAGCAAAAGATCAATAAGGAAATAAAGACTTTAAATGACACACTGGACCAAATGGACTTCACAGATATATTCAGAACATTCCATCCAAAAGCAACAGAATACACATTCTTCCTAGTGCCCATGGAACATTCTCCAGAATAGATCACATCCTAGGTCACAAATCAGGTCTCAACTGGTACCAAAAGATTGGGATCATTCCCTGCATATTTTCAGACCACAATACTTTGAAACTAGAGCTCAATCACAAGAAGAAAGTTGGAAAGAACTCAAACACATGGAGGCTAAAGAGCATCCTACTAAAGAATGAATGGGTCAACCAGGAAATTAAAGAAGACTTTTAAAAATCATGGAAACCAATGAAAATGAAAACACAACTCTTCAAAATCTTTGGGATGCAGCAAAGGCAGTCCTAAGAGGAAAGTATATAGCAATACAAGCCTTTCTCAAGAAACAAGAAAGGTCTCAAGTACACAACCTAACCCTACACCTAAAGGAGTTGGAGAAAGAACAGCAAATAAAGCCTAAACCCAGCAGGAGAAGAGAAATAATAAAGATCAGAGCAGAAATCAATGAAATAGAAACCAAAAGAACAGTAGAACAGATCAACAAAACTAAGAGCTTGTTCTTTGAAAGAATTAACAAGATTGATAAACCCCTGGCCAGACTTATCAAAAAGAAAAGAGAAAGGACCCAAATAAATAAAATCATGAATGAAAGAGGAGAGATCATAACCAACACCAAAGAAATACAAACAATTATAAGAACATATTATGAGCAACTCTATGCCAGCAAATGAGATAATCTGGAAGTAATGGATGCATTCCTAGAGATGTATCAACTACCAAAACTGAACCAGGAAGAAATAGAAAACCTGAACAGACCTATAACCACTAAGGAAATTGAAGCAGTCATCAAAAATCTCCCAAAAAACAAAAGCCCAGGGCCAGATGGCTGCCCAGGGGAATTCTACCAAACATTCAAAGAATAAATACCTATCCTTCTGAAACTGTTCCAAAAAATAGAAATGGAAGGAAAACTTCCAAACTCGTTTTATGAGGCCACCATCATCTTGATCCCAAAACCGACAAAGACCCCATCAAAAAGGAGAATTACAGACCAATATCCTTGATGAACATGGATGCAAAAATTCTCACCAAAATACTAGCCAATAGGATCCAACAGTACATTAAAAGGATTATTTACCACGACCAAGTGGGATCTTAGGCTGCATGGTTGGTTCAACATCTGCAAATCAATCAATGTGATACAATATATTAATAAAATAAAGAACAAGAACCATATGATCCTCTCAATAGATGCAGAAAAAGCATTTGACAAAGTACAGCATCCTTTCTTGATCAAAACTCTTCAGAGTATAGGGATAGAGGGTACATACCTCAATATCATAAAAGCCATCTAGGAAAAACCCACCGCAAATATCATTCTCAATGGGGAAAAACTGAGAGCTTTCCCCCTAAGGTCAGGAACACAACAGGGATGTCCACTATCACCACTGCTATTCAACATAGTATTAGAAGTCCTAGCCACAGCAATCAGACAACAAAAAGAAATAAAAGGCATCCAAATCAGCAAAGAAGAAGTCAAACTCACTCTTTGCAGATGATATGATACTTTATGTGGAAAACCCCAAACACTCCACCCCAAAACTGCTAGAACTCATACAGGAATTCAGTAAAGTGGCAGGATATAAAATCAATGCACAGAAATCAGTGGCATTCCTATACACAAACAAGACAGAAGAAAGAGAAATTAAGGAGTCAACCCCATTTACAATCGCACCCAAAACCATAAGATGCCTAGGAATAAATCTAACTGAAGAGGCAAAGAATCTGTACTCAGAAAACTATAAAATACTCATGAAAGAAATTGAGGAAGATACCAAGAAATGGAAAAACGTTCCATGCTCATGGATTGGAAGAACTAATATTGTGAAGATGTCAATTCTACCTAGAGCAATCTACACATTTAATGCAATCCCTATCAAAATACCATCCACTTTTTTCAAAGAAATGGAACAAATAATCCTACAATTTGTATGGAACCAGAAAACACCCCGAATAGCCAGAAGAATGTTGAAAAAGAAAAGCAAAGCTGGCGGCATCACAATTCCAGACTTCCAGCTCTATTACAAAGCTGTCATCATCAAGACAGTATGGTACTGGCACAAAAATAGACACATACATCAATGGAACAGAATAGAGAGCCCAGAAATGGACCCTCAACTCTATGATCAACTAATCTTCGACAAAGCAGGAAAGAATGTCCAATGGAAAAAAAGACGGTCTCTTCAACAAATGGTGTTGGGAAAATTGGACAGCCACATGAAGAATGAAACTGGACCATTTCCTTACACCACACACAAAGATAGACTGCAAATGGGTGAAAGACCTCAATGTGAGACAGGAGTCCATCAAAATCCTAAAGGAGAACACAGGCAGCAACCTCTCCGACCTCAACCACAGCAATTTCTTTCTAGAAACATCGCCAAGGTCAAGGGAAACAAGGGCAAAAATGAACTATTGGGACTTCATCAAGATAAAAAGCTTTTGCACAGCAAAAGAAACAGTCAACAAAACCAAAAGACAACTGACAGAACGGGAGAAGATATTTGCAAATGACATATCAGATAAAGGGCTAGTATCCAAAATCTATAAAGAACTCATCAAACTCAATACCCAAAGAACAAATGATCCAATCAAGAAATGGGCAGAAGACATGAACAGACATTTTTCCAAAGAAGACATCCAAATGGCCAACAGACACATGAAAAAGTGCTCAGCATCGCTCGGCATCAGGGAAATCCAAATCAAAACCTCAATGAGATACCACCTCACACCAGTCAGAATGGCTAAAATTAACAAGTCAGGAAATGACAGATGTTGGCGGGGATGCGGAGAAAGGGGAACCCTCCTACACTGTTGGTGGGAATGCAAGCTGGTGCAGCCACTCTGGAAAACAGTATGGAGGTTCCTCAAAAAGTTGAAAATAGAGCTACCCTCTGACCAGGAATTGCACTACTGGGTATTTACCCCAAAGATACAAATGTAGGGATCCGAAGGGGTACGTGCACCCCGATGTTTATAGCCGCAATGTGCACAATAGCCAAACTGTGGAAAGAGCCAAGATGTCCATCAACAGATAAATGGATAAAGAAGATGTGGTATATATACACAATGGAATATAATGCAGCCATCAAAAGGAATGAAATCTTGCCATTTGCAACGATGTGGATGGAACTGGAGGGTATTATGCTGAGCGAAATATGTCAATCAGAGAAAGACAAGTATCATATGATCTCACTGATACGAGGAATTCTTAATCTCAGGAAACCAACTGAGGGTTGCTGGAGTGGTGGGGGTGGGAGGGATGGGGTGGCTGGGTGATAGACATTGGAAAGGGTATGGGCTATGGTGAGTGCTGTGAATTGTGTAAGACTGTTGAATCACAGACCTGTATCTCTGAAATAAATAATACATTATATGTTAAAAAAAAAAAAAAAAAAGAAGATAGTAGGAAGGGAAAAATGAAGGGGGGGAAATTGGAGGGGGAGACAAACCATGAGAGACTATGGACTCTGAGAAACAAACTGAGGGTTCTAGAGGAGAAGGGGGGGGATGGGTTGCCTGGTGATGTGTATTAAAGAAGGCATGTATTGAATGGAGCCCTGGGTGTTATACGCAAACAATGAATCATGGAACACTACATCAAAAACTAATGATATAATGTATGATGATTAAAATAATAAAATTTTAAAAATGTGAAAAAATAAAGTCTCCTCTAGGAGAACAGACTCTTGAAGGTATGTCCCACACTCGTTATGTGCTAAATCAAGTGTCTACCCCATGTATACTGACCACAGTTACCTGCTAACCTTACTCAGAGAACATCCAAGACCTTTTAAGTAACAGCTTGGTGGAGCTGCAAGTGGTACAAACGTGAAGCAAGGACAATCCAAGTCTCAGACTGCCAGCTTTTCAAGCATGCTCAGAAAAGTCTAGCTTTCCCCGCCGCCCCCCCGCCCCCGGAGTCAAAGGTAAATGGGGCCAACTTGGAAGAATCACCACAGCTTGCTGTGTAAGATGTGTGAAAAGCTAAAACTTTGCCAGCAAAGGGAAAAAAGGAAACAGACTCAGCAGTCCCTGCTGGGGAAAACAGCTCTGTTGAATGCAAGTAGCCTGCTGTTCAGTGCAGACACAGTTTTAAGATGGTGCTGTATCCCTTTTTGTTTTCCTATTTATTTGCTGAAGTTTCAACATGCCATACTTCTACGTACAGACCATAGGACAAAACCATGTGGACTGCAGACCAGGATCTAGCCCAAGTGTTACCTAACCGTGTTTGAGTGCTTACTATGTGATGGACACAACACTAAACACTGCACACCCTCAACTTGCTGCATCCCACAAATGTGCCAAGAAGTAGATTTTATCATGAACTCCACTGTCTCACTGAGAAAACCCAGAGTTCCAGCGCTTATAAGCTTTGAGCAAGTGTATAGTTTGTACTTGCAGGGCTAGGACTTGATCCCAGATAAGTTCCCTGTTTTTAATCACCATGCTAAAAATGTGCTAGTCAGAATACCTGCTTCTAGCCCTAGTACTGAAACTTACCAGCTGTGTGGACCATGAGTGACTCATCTCCTTACTCTGTCCTGACCTTCTCATTTGTAAAATTGGAGAATTAATATCTAGTCAGTCTTACAGGGATGGGAAGATCAAGCTGCCATAAATGCACTTCAGAGTGTTACGAGAAGTGTGAGAACACCAGAAAAAAACAAAACAAAAACAAGGAAATGTATATAATATGATTATTGTCATGCCTATAGTTGTCACCAAGTATAATTTGTAAACTTCCTAGGCAGGGGTTGGGGGGATCAATATCCATGTATATGATCCATATAAATTACTAGTTTGGATGGGGAGTGTATACAGTAGTTAAATTTTACTAAGAAAGAGAGTACTCATGGGTGCTATGTGGTCCTGGTTATGTCGTCCTAACTAATCCTTATTTCATCCATCAATTTTATTGCTCTTGGTCAGAGCAATAATTGTGCAATTGAATTTTTTGGTCCACTGAAGTTTAAAGATACTGTCAAGCAATGATAAGAGGAGTCAAGTATTGGGTATATTAAATATATAATTTAACCATATGGACTGCATCCATTTAAAAATCAGAAAAAGCAAAGAGAGCTGTATATGGACACTGGTTACAGTGAATCACTGGCTCACCTACCTATCTCTTGATGCTAAATTAATAAGAAAGAACCTCTTAACACCTCATACAGAAGCACACAGGAAAGAAGCAGAGACCAATTTTCCTTTGTCTAAGGACAGGTGCTGACCAAGTTTCATGACACTTACCACTCATCCATTCTCAAGGGAAAATCCTTCACATTGTAGCAACATGTTATCTCTCTTGATTCTCTCCCCCTTTCTCCTCTGGGTTTAAAGGCAGAGCCTTACCTGGTTTCTATCTAATTCTAACTTGCACCTAGAAGACAGCCCTCTATAAAATAGATAATTGTTAAATCATTAATAATTAACTAAATTGAGAGAATAATTTTCCAAATAGTAACTGTGAACTATAGAACCTCTATAGTACTGAATGTATGGGCAATTCCCAAATATTTTGTGATCAGCCCAGAGTCATTTTGACACTGATAAACTTTAGACCAAGACTGCAGCATTTCGAGAATCTATTAGAGCACCTGGTGATATCTTAACTCATGTAAGTAGCAAGACTTCACATTTTTACATAAAGTCACAATAGACTACAGATAACCAGAAGCAAACAGAGAACAAGAAGGCCAAATTACAAAACCTTCTGTCAGGAGAAGAGTTATAAGACAAACATCCAACCCCCTGATCTTAAAGCCAGCATTAAACTGGTTTATTTAAAAGCAGACTGAAGGGGCGCTGGGTGGCTCAGATGTTCAGCGTCTGCCTTCGGCTCAGGTCATGATCCCAGGGTCCTGGGATCAAGCCCCATGTTGGGTTCCCTGCCTAGCGGGAAGCCTGCTTCTCCCTCTCCCTCTGCCCCTGCTTGTGTTCCTTCTCTAACTGTGTCTCTGTCAAATAAATAAAATCTTTAAAAAATAAATAAAAAATAAAAGCAGACTAAACCCCATACTCCACTGCCCACTGGTCTATAAAGGTTAATGCAAGATAGTCAGACAAGAAGTCAGTCTGGCTTGACTCATATTCCCAGTTCTGGTTAGCTAATATCCACACACAGCTCCCTAAAACATGACTCAGAGGCCTAAGCTACACTTTTCAGGCCACATACTACGCCACTGATCCTTCTTTGTCTGCTGCTCAGTTGAGCCATTCCATACTCATCCCTCCTCTGTCTAGAATACAGAATGCATTTGTAAGACTGCTGAGTTCAGTCTTACTCTTGTCACATTCCCATCATCTCAACTAGCCAGGTCCCTGTGTTCTAAAATGTCCCATGAATCCAGGTGGCATCTGAATCATGGAGTGTTCTGCAATTGAAGAAGGAATCTAATTCAGGCAGACAATCCAGGAAATCCATCCAAAGATAATTCATTTTGGACTTGAATTACTGGAGCTAACTATTAGCATTACCATGGTCTCCTATCACCAGCTGAAACTTGCTTTACAAGATGCCTGCTTGAAATCTTCCAGTGATTGCCCTTAGAATAAAACAATATTCTTGGCAATGACTAAACCCTCTATAATGTCAACTCTGCCTATCTCTCCTGCTTCATTTCTTGTCCCTCCTACTCCCCCTCTACCTTCCTACCAACCACCTCCACCACCAAGGCAACACCAAACAACACCTCTCTGCTCTGCCACTTACCCAAACCAACTCTCCCTTGTTTAGCCAACTCCTCCTCAGGTTTCAATCTGAACTGAGATATCCCTTCCTGAGGCTGCCTTCCCTGATCCTCATTTCCACTTCCTATGAAGTGCTGTCCTAATACCCTATCCTGTTCCTTTCAAGGAGCTAGCATACCTGGTCAATGTCATCACACATTTATCTAAGCCATACCATAAGCTGAAAGTGGCCAGGAATCTCTTTATGTCTTCTTCCCCTGTTTTCCTAGTGCTGAGCATGATGTCTTGCACTATATAGATACTACATAATTATTTATTTGGTACTTAACATAGATGTGCAGGTCAGTTTCATCCCAAATTGGCATTGCCTTTAGGCAGGGAAGTGGGAAGAAGGATTCCATTTCCATTCACAGGTACAGATTCATGTTAATGCAGTCAGACAAACCTCTTACATTTTTTAATTCCCTAACATCCATTCTTTGACCCCCTCTATTGCACAATGGGTACTTGGTGCCTGCCATGTCCCATACTTCTCCCCCCTCAGTTCACACATTGGTAGGTGTTGAAATCCTAATTCTATCCATGTGAACATCATGCGCCAACATTTAGGATAAAAGTGTTTAATCAAAAGATGTATTAATTATTCAGGATCTCTAACCAGATGGAGGAGCCTGGAAGTCACATGGGAGTGATATTCCTGTGATTTTACATTAACCTGTGAGTTACCAGCAAACTTGAGCACATCACCTGTGTTCTGCACAAAATAAATTGAGGGCCAGTCACACACCACATCGTCAGGGGAAAACATCTTTATTCTGATCATTATTCCAAACAGCAAATGCTATTGCTCAGCAAGGCTGGAGGGTCCTAATGTTACCAGTTATCATTTTTCTCCTCCAGTTGCCTGATTTCAAATTAGCAGTATTCAGCGCAACTTAAAATCACAGAACACAATCCTGCACATCAGTGTTTCTGGGCTGCAGGGTCAGACACCCTTTCAGGTTATTATCGGGTGTGAAAAGTGCTCCACATTATTTTTTAGGTCATATTATTGTGCTTAAGAACATAGTTTCTGGATTTATAGAAACTTAGTTTGGATCCCAACTCTATTACTTACTGCCAGGAAAGCATTTGCCTGTACAAGTCCCTTTCTTTCTCAGAGTCTGTTTCCTTGTCTATAAAACGGTGATAACAATAGTAAACATTTTACAATGCCGTGGTTAGAATTAAATAAGGTAATAAATACATTTAAAACACTTGATACAGAATCAGGTACATGGAAAAGATGAGCATAATTCTCCCTATCCTATGAAGTTATTACAATGCTTAAATGATATAATCTTCCTCAAGTGCTTAGCATAATACCTAGCACATATTAAACACACAATAAATGACATCTATCATTGCCATTAACTAAGAAATGGTTATATTATCCAAATTTGTAAGGGAATACTTTAATGGTGTGAACTAAGATAGTTGCTATGCATTATCACTTGTGCTTGCTTGCAGTCTGGTATACTTTCTTCTGTGGAAAAGGGTGGGGGGGTTGCCAGCACGGCAGCTAGGAATACCACCAAGACTGAGTAGACCCATGAGAGGAGTATGCCACAAGTGTGAACTGCCCACCACCCACCCACCAAGTATCATCACAAATGAAAGGTTGTGAGTCCATGAATCACTGCTGTGATCATGCAATACATCTTCTGTGCTCTTGGGACCTAAAGAGATGCCATGCTCATCCAGAGCTTCTGAGTATGTCATTGCAGACTTTTGATAACCCTTCCTTAGAACTGTGAAGTGGGAGAAGGGAAAAATGAGATTTGACCCACAAAAACAGATTTCATATAAGCAAAGTCATATTGAAAAAATGCAGGGGACAGAGAGCATATAGAAGCCAAATCCCAAGTGTTCTTCCAATATCCTCTTTTCTGCTTCTGCTGATTCCTTTACCAAGAATAGACTTTGTCACTGTGTCTTGCATGCCTACCCTCCATATCTCCACCTGTAAAAATCCTTCTTTCTGCACACAACTTCTCCCATCAGTACAGCTTACCACAGCCCTACCCTGACTACTCCATATTCATTATCATCATCTGAAGAGACCTTAAATGAGTGCCTAACTCAAAGTTTCATATCCACTAACCACACATCTGCTGACCACTCGTTATAATCCCAAACAGTTCATTTTGTCATTTAATTATTCCCTCCTTCCCTCAAGAAGAATATATATTCCTCATGGACATGGAGTATGTCTTATGCTTCTCTTCCATCCCTTCTAAGTCCCTATATATTGCACATCACTGAGCATATGATAGAGCAAACTCACCACATTTTAGTAAAAGAAGGTAAGAATATTACATCCAATCCTCTAACATTACTGATGACAAATCCCAGCCCAGAGAATTTAAGTAACTTGCTCAAGTTCAAA
Organism: Halichoerus grypus; assembly: GCF_964656455.1. NCBI lineage: Eukaryota > Metazoa > Chordata > Mammalia > Carnivora > Phocidae > Halichoerus > Halichoerus grypus. The sequence goes on along the minus strand of NC_135713.1, from coordinate 114,582,577 downwards.
GATACAGATGATTACAGAACGACAGCTGTAACCATAACCTTCTGATCCACTATCCAGTGTTCCTCAATAATTCTTGCTGACTCTAATCTCAAGGAAACAAACTATGACAAAGAAAGGAGGAACTAAATATAAAACACACACACATCATTCAGTCAAAGTCACTGGTTATTGTAAAGGACCAATAGTCCTAGGGTGTGATCTGGCCTGGCATCAGGTCAATGTTGTGAATGACTGGTGAGTCATTACCCACAACTGGGTAACTGTGGTCAATAAAATGAAGATATAGCATGGAGGCAGGAACCCCGGGAAACATAGAGACCCAGCTACATCACATTTCATTATCACCAGCAAAGAGGACTACATATGGCTGGTTCAACTTGGCCTGGCCCTGATGTCATGGAGCTGGGAAAGGTCTATGAAACAGTTTGCTACTTGATACACCATGTTTTTTGTGAAAACCATTCTACTCAAAGAGAACACAGAGATTTATGTTGTTCTTTGGGGCAATGCAGTTTACTGCCAGCCTTTGGGCTCTGGTGGCTGGGAAGTTTTACACCGTCAGCAAACATGAGAGGCCAATGTCGACTTCACTTTCTCCTCTTCATGCATCTTGGTTAACATCTGCTGACAGAACATTTGCCTATGAAAAGACTCATAAAATTCAGCTTTAATTTTGTAGGAGTTACTAAAATGTACCTTTTGGGGCAATACAGAACCTCGTCTTAATGATGTTTACATAGAAGCATAAATACAAAAATTTGGCTTTTTGGTACCACTTAGAGAAAGCCTAATACTTCATGCTCAATTTTTTTTTAGCTATTCCTGTTGGGCTTTATTACATTATAATAAGGTACACCAGGCAAACTTCACAAACAACCCAATCACGTCCTCCATATTCAAGTTCAACTTAATTTTCATTTCCTTGGTTCCCTAGTAACTGACTCAGATTCTCCTTGGATGAAAACAAGCTTTGAAGATAAGTTAATTTTTTCAGGTCACTGGGGTACCACTGAGTCATTTACTTTGAAGTATGATAGCAAATGAGTAACAAGGAAAACTTCATTTCTGCCATACCAGCAGCCACCAACTTAGGAAGAGAGAGGTAGAAAATTTTATACTGATATTCTTGTCTGGTTTCTGGGTTTTACGTACAAGAAGCTTCCAAAAGCCAGAAGAAAAAGGAAAAGATTGTTTGCCCTCCAGCACGATGTTTAGTACCTTTCCCTTTCTATGGAATGACTCTACCAATCCCCATTAATGACATCATTATCTACATCCCTAACATTTATTGAATGATGCAATGGGCCATGCATTACCTTACTCTATCTTACCCTATGAAGCAGGTACTTCCTCTACCTTATCCTAGGAAGTAGGTATTTTTCCCATGATAGAAGTAAAGACAGTGAAGCTTAGAGGTAATTAAAAAAACTCTCCAAATAATTCACTCATTGATCCAGAATTTAAACCCAGGTCTATCTGAACCTACAACCTGAGATCCTAACTGCTACTCCATACCACCCTCTCTCCTGCTACCCAGGTTCACAGAGCATTCATGTTGGTGAAAGGCCCTCCCCACAGCTCAACTCCAAACAGGCTCCTACCTGACAAAGAGCACCATACCCCAAAAAGCCCTGCCTTTCCCTTCCCATGAGAACAACTCCTTATCTCTCCAGTGTTTTCAATCCAACTGCTTTTGTCCTAAATCATACTCAAGTATGGAGGATTGGACAGACCCTTAATCTACCCACATATTATCATTCTTACACTCATATATAGGAGGTTATTATCCCAAGTTAATCTCTGATAGGAGTTTAAATAATGTGATAAGGTGGCACTGATACAATTCAGGGAGTAAGGGTAAACGTGTTTTAGAAATGAACTACTTGGCAGGTGACCACATGGCAGCCAGTCCTGCCGCATACTCCTCTGAAGTATTTTCTCTTACTGATTTTCACTCCTTTGCCCTATCTGGAACTCCTGGGTCCTCTAAAAAGTAGTAATAATGACTCCTTCCCATCCTTCCATACAAGGCTGCTCCCACAGGAGCCAGATGTAGAGAGGAAAGAGTCCTGTTGTCAATGTTCTACACTGAGAGTTTCCAGTCTACATACCTGTGTTTTAAGGGATGCCTGTCATTTTTTAGCTAACAATCATTTTTTCCTGATTAGATATGTAATATATGCTCTTCATAAAACATGTGAAAAATACAGAAAATAATAAAATCCATCTACAATCTTACCTCCAGTTTGTTACCATGTCAAGCATTGGTTTTTCTTCAGGAAAGATGGTGAAAGAGAGAGCCAAAGACACTGATCTGTGGATGGCTGTCTAAACACAAAATTCACATTTTTTGCATGAAATACCTACTGCACAGTTTAAAATTCTGTTTTTATGCCTATCATTATATCACAAGTATCTTCCCTTATCCTTTAAAAATCTGCAAAAGATCAATTTTCATGACTGCAAAATCTTACTGTTGTACCTTCCCCTACTGTTAAGCATTTAGGTTGCTACCCGTCTTATTCTCTTTTAAACCATGCTTTGGCCAATGTTCTTGCATTTATATCTTTATCTCCATCTCATATTACTCCCTTTGAAAAGGGAGTAATGGGTGTTAAATTACTCTGTCCAAGGTGAATTTTAATCTTAATTTTTTGATACACATTCCTAAAATGTGAGGATTAAAGGTTGAAAGACTACCACTGACATGAAAAGTACTTGAATATGTGAAGACCAACCCACCATCAGAATCAGTGAATATCATTTTTTCTTGGCCACCATCACAAAAATCACATCATTCCTCTTGGTTTCTATAGAATTTATTTCACTATGGCTGACTCTTTCTGCAGTGTAAGTTCAGAATCTGTATGTACTCTTATGTGAATCACTTGCCCATGTTGCTTGCTGCCTTATTAGTTGAGTTGTTAGCGTTTTCTTGGTGTATTTTGTGAGCTTTATGTGCATTGCCACATTCCTGCATTTTTCTAGTGTTTTCCTTTGTGATTTTCTTGACTGTTTTTATGAATTTCTTTCCCACCCCAAGATCACATACATATTTATCCATGTTCCCTTCTAACATTTCATGGTTTCATTTTTTGTGTTTAAATTTATCATCCACTTGTAATATACACATTTATCTAACACCACTGTTTGAATGGTCAACAGCTCCTCATTGTTTGAGGTGCATTCTTTAATATATATGAAATTCTTACATGTACTATAAACGAACTAAGTGCTATTTTGAATTACACTTAATAAACTTGTAAAACTCTACAGATTATCGGGTATTTATTCTTACAATTCTGGTCTCTGTTCTAAAAGTCACTTTCAATAAGAGGTTTTTTCTCATCACGCAATGAAAATCACCCCTCCAATATGCAAGTATTCTCAATCCTCTCACACTACTTCATTTTCTTCATAGTACTTATCGTAATATTTGCTTATTTATTTATGTGTTTACTTATTTATTATTTCCCCCACTAGTATGGAAACCTTAGGAAAGCTGTGACCGTGCCCATTTTGGTCACTTCTATATTCTCAGAGCCTAGAAAATAGTAGATAATCAACAAACACCTATTGCAAGAATAGAGACTTTCAAGAATTTCATCAACAGGTTAGTCTATATTTGAACTTATATCAGACTTCCTCAACTATTGCAACTCTAAAAATCATCTTACTTTTTTAGGGGTAAATTCTCTTCACTCCATTCTTTTTCCAAAATTACCTTTGTTTATTAGTCCAGAGAATCTTTAGAATGAGTTTTTCCGATTCCTTGCTCCACCTTTACCCCACTCAGTACCCACATCCTGAGGAAAACACTGACATCAAATCAAACCATGAATACATTAGGGAAGAACTGATGCTGCTCAGTTCAGGGGTCAGCATTGTTCACGGTTCTCATAAGACTACAGGAAAATACATGATGCTCAAGCTTGTAGAAACATGGATTCCGAAATCTGAAAAGATCAATTTGCTGCCTTTCCAAATATGAATTTGAGACCTACACTGATTTGGCCATAACATCACAGCTAGCACTGGTTCTGTCCAAAAAAGAAAAAAAAACTATCAAAATATAGTGATAAAAATAATAAAGGAAAATTTCAATTATTTTCCTACATTGGAGAAGAGACCATTTCATAGTTCGAAGAAGGAAGTGGAAATTCTGCAATTTCCAGGTGAAGTGGACTGTGGAGAGTAGTAACTATGTAATTTGAATGTTGGAAAGAAATTAGTATGTTCATGGCAGCACCGGTGGCATTGATTTCAGGGCACTTTAGCTGACAAAATGCTCAGGCCTCACTGATTACTCAAAAGCTCTTCAGAATTATTTTCCACAGAAAAATCACAAATATCACTGTATCAAAGCCTCTATGAAAGAGAAGCTCAACATACTGAGCCTCCTAAGTGAAGAACCCGCCTAGGAAACTGGCTCCTTACCAGTCATTTGGCTCAAGCCACAGACTTACCTTATGATTGCTTACATGAGCACTTTACTCCCATACTCAAAACCTTCACTCAGTTTCCTTTGCCTCAAATATAAAAGCCAAAATTTCTCAGCTTCACATTAAAGACCATTTGGTCTTGAATGTCATTGTGCTGCTATCTAGATCTACTCCATCAAGCCTCATTGTCTGATACACACACCTTACTTCTACCCCACCCTAAATTCTACATGATACACAAAAATGTGCTCAGAGGGGGTAATTTCTCCAGAGGCAACAATGCTATGTGGAGAAATAGACATTTAAGCTGGCCCAAAAGTGGCTCATATTTCATATATATGAAATGTAGTATTATTTGTAATAACAGAAAACTGGAAACCATATCCATCAGAGGACTCATTAAATCCAACACAGAAGAGTATGCAGCTGTATAAAAGTAAAGGGGAATATCCATATACACTAATACAGAATGATTGCCACAATAAAATCCAAAGTGCAAAAAAGCAAGCATAAATGAACCTACACAGTTACTGTATTTTTTAAAAATTGAAAAATGAAACCTTAAAATTTTTTTAATTGGTTCTTAGAAAGTAAACAGTTAAGAGATAAGAACTGAAACTAGACTTATCTGAATTTTATAGCTTTGACATAAAAAATGTACTTGGATAATTATAAAATTCTATCTAAAAATACAACGTGTGAACACTGAAATCATAATGAAACAAATTAAGCTGATTAGGTTTGGAGTAATGGCCTAACAACAGATGAAATGACTGTTCAAGTGGCCCATGAAAACCAGGGGTTTGAGTATAACTTCCAAGTGTGATATACAGTAAGAAAGAATTGAAAACATACAATTTTTAGTAATCATGTTATTGGCAATAGTTGTTGGTATCATTATTCTGAGACTATTGTTCATGCATTGCATGATTAAGCAGAAAGTATGTTGATGTTCTTGAGAGTTGAGATGTTGAGCAATGAACAAAGGAAACAGATACAAGACTGATAAACTAAAAAGCCTGTGTTCCTGAATATGGATTAGAAGTATGAGTGTAATTCATGATATATTTCATCTAAAAAATATCATATTCCTAGCTTGTGTATTAAAAAGAAAGAAGGACTAGGCAGTGAGGAGCACCCCTATTATCCAAATTGTGGCCTCTAAACACCACTGCTCATTTAAAGAAAGCAGGGCTCCTTGAAGAAATGGTAAATACAAGTCTGTGGTAGAAAACTCTAAGATTAGCTTGGAATATCTTACCATCAGGAAATCTATTAAAGACTTCAAGTTTCATTTCAAAAGCACCCATGAGCCAACTGGCAAAGACAACACTGGCCAAAATTGGGGCAACTTGGGTCATAAATTCAGTAAGAATCATTAAGTACAATTACTTCAAACATGTAGTAGTTTCAATCCATGAGTTTATAAGGACACTAAAAAAAAAAAAAATCACTGACCACTTTCAGATGCTAAGGAACCAACTCGTTAGACTGAAAATTAATTAAAAAGAAAAAAATTAGAGGAAGAAGAGAAAAGGTAGAGAGAAAATATCTCTTTTGCCCTTACCATACGAACTGCATGTACCTCAAAGAAATCAAATAGGTAAACAACAACTTGGGATGAAATCAGCAAGATTCAAAATACGGAAACCTTCTAAGAAAAAACATCTGGTAGGGGCGCCTGGGTGGCTCAGTCATTAAGCGTCTGCCTTCGGCTCAGGTCATGATCTCAGGGTCCTGGGATCGAGCCCCGCATCGGGCTCCCTGCTCGGCGGGAAGCCTGCTTCTCCCTCTCCCACTCCCCCTGCTTGTGTTCCCTCTCTTGCTGTGTTTCTCTCTGTCAAATAAGTAAATAAAATCTTTAAAAAAAAAAAAAAAAAAAAAAAAAAAAAAAACATCTGGTTTCCTGAACCAAAAAACTACAAGAAAAAAAGAGGTGGTATATGAACTCACTGATTAAAAAAGACTTGAGACGCATCATCTAATTACAACTGATGACCCTATTTGGAGCCTGACCCAAACAAACTAGAAAACAAAATAAGAACCTGGGAAACTTGAACATTAAGGATATTAAGAAATTACTGTTAAATTTTTTAGATTTGATATTGGTGTTGTGATTTTTTAAGCAATCCTTGCCTTTTGAATATAATACTATAAATTAAGAATCAAATTGCATATTAGATTTGCTTTAAAATAATGGGCACTGTTGACTAATGATTAGGGTGTAGATGAAACAAAATTTGACTTTTTCATTTTTCTAACTGGGTGATGGAGATACATAGAAGGCTTACTATGATATTTTCTCTACTTTTGTATATGTTTTAAATTTTCCATAATCGAAGTTAAATATACAAATAGTAATGTCCATAAAAATAGCACTAGTGTATAGTTCCACAAACTGAATATGGGCATGCCCATTTCCCCATATCCTTACTAACAGTGAGCCTATCTTTTTGTGTCTGTATCAATTGGTGAGCAGTGTTCTATGCTTGATTTTGAGTCAGTCACTATCTAGTCCATGATGTTTTAATAATAAATAACATTAACATTTTTCTTACTATTTATAGAAATGTGGCTTACATTTGATTTTTTTTCCTGATCCCCATTTCCTTTGAAGAACTATGCTCAATTCAAAAAATCTATGAAGGAATTATTCTGTAACATGTTCAATGATTCTGATATACTCATTTAAATTTATGTATATAATCATTTAAGTGTATATATATGTTTATATATATATATATATATATCCTTACACTTCAATGACTAGGAAGAATAGGAATAAATGAATAAAAATCCTATAAGAATAGGACTCAAAATATTAAGAGTGATTGTCTCTAGGTGATAGGATTATGAGTAATCTGAGGTTTTACTTATTTTGTTTTCTATTTTTTAAACAATGAACATATATTAGTTTAGCAAGGAGCAAGAGAGTCATAAGAGACACAAACACACACACAAAACTCAAAATCACAGTCAGTAAATGGCACATCACTGTCACCCTACACCATTTATTCCTCGGGCACAGCCTTGCTATGACAGGTTAATTGACAGTGACACCAAGAGAGAAAGCAGTCTTTCAAGCCTTCGTGTTCAAAATGAAGAGGTAAATATGAGTTACAGGATGGAAGCAGCAAATCCAAGAGCTGGCAATCATCATAGACTATAGAAATCATATTGCAGAAGCTGCCAGAGTTTCATCTTGGCCAGATCCCTAATTCATCCATCCATCCATTAATTTAAAAAACTCTCACCACCTCAATGTGCCAGACTCTGGAATAGAAGTATTATAATACATGACACATCTTGGCCCTTAATGAATTCAGAGTCTAACAAAGAAGACTTCCAATTACTGAACCGTGCTTAGATCTTAAGGTTTTACATGTTACTGTCCCAACCCCTCTAGAATAGACTGTTTATCACCTTCATCTAGTGTTGCCACCCTCCCTAGAAAACTGGCGTCATCAACATTGTGTTCCTCTTTCAAGATAAAGTAATTTATATTATAGCTTTTTTTTAGTTCCCCTGCCAATTTTCTAATCCTCACACATGAACTTTCTCAATTTATGTCCATCATAGCACGCTGGGTTTTCCATATACCTAAAACATTAATTCAGCTAAATGCAACGGACAGTTACCCTTTCCAAACACTCTTTCCCTCAGTCTCTATTGGAAAGTCTAATTGGGCTCTGAGGACAACAGAATAAAGAAAAAGAGGAGAAAAGAATGAAGAAAGAAATGGAAGGAGGGAAGGAAGAAGACAACTCACATTAAAACATAAAGATTATAAATACACTTCCCTCTGTCAAAATTACTTAGTTATTTTATTTAGGTGGCTCTGACTTTCCTCTTGGGTTAAGTTTACCTGACAAGAGGTTATTAGTGCACAATGAAAAAGGTAATACAGTTTTATCTCTGTTTTACAGACAGGAAGCATAAGGACACACTAATTAGAGTTGGCATGTATTGTCAAAGTAAGGTGTCAGAACCACAGTTTAGGAGTGGTTCCACCAGGTCAAAACTAAGCTGAAATATTGCCAGAGTCTTGTTCCAACTCAGAAATCCAACTGTTTTAATTTGAAAACTAAATTATTGTTTTTGTTTCTGTTCAAACTCTAACATCACACTTATCTCCCTATAGTAAGTCACTGACCATACATAATGCTCACAAAATGCAGGGCACCTCCTCTAGACAACATCCCAGATTTCTTCCAGTGAAGGACCTCTAGGCAGCCAGGATCTCAATATCAGACTTGGCACATGATATGAAGTCCTGACTTTAAGTTTTCCAAGTGGAGATTCAAAAAAAAAAAAAAATAGTATAATGTGAACAATTTATGGATTTGTTCGCACATCTTAAGTATAGCTTGAGAAGCAGAAGTAAAATATTTCATCTAAGGAAGCTGCTTATTACTGGCTTGCCCTGGTTTAAGCCCCAACATTTCTTCCCTCAGTGATTAGTAATTTGTCGATGTTCCGTAGTCCATTGAGAAGATGGATAGCAAACACTAAATGCAAATTAAAGACTCCATATGGTCAAAAAATACTACATAGCAGAAAACATAAGCACATTAGTAAACTTGCTGAACATAATTAAAAACTGTTACTAATACAAGACCCAATATTGATATGAAAATTAAAGAGCTGAATTATGATCAAAGATTCCTAGTTCGGGCGCCTGGGTGGCTCAGTTGGTTAAGTGACTGCCTTCGGCTCAGGTCATGATCCTGGAGTCTCGGGATCGAGTCCCACGTCGGGCTCCCTGCTCAGCAGGGAGTCTACTTCTGCCTCTGACCCTCCACCCTATCGTGTTCTCTCTCTCACTCTCTCTCAGATAAAAAAAAAAAAATCTTTAAAGGTTCCTAGTTCTAAGGAAATTCATGACATATTACTTTACAAGGCTCCTATACATAGCATTTAAATAAATAGACAAATTAGCTGTGTATTAACAAGGAATGTGATAACTCTGCCATTTAGTACCAGAATATTGATTTTCATCTATTCTCCTTAGAAAAGGCAGTAGTCAGTCTTATCCATCTATAGATTTCAAGCCATGCCTAACCATAGATACACCACACCTAAATCATCTGGATATATGCCAACTGTTTGATGATAGACTCACACATGAACTAATTCATTGCTACAAATTCTGAGAGGAGTATCAAGATTTTCACAAGGTAAAAAAGAGTAAGTTTGAAATAATCTAAAATTTAAGATCAGGAAATATTAGGCTGAACAATATTAACCTTTCAATATCTGACCATTTTCTACCTACAAACAAGTCAATTTTATACACTTCAATTGAACTTATTGCATACAATGTGCCACTTCCACTATCCCTCCTGGGCAAATACAGTGATTATGGTATTCTTGCTCAGCCAAGAATGCTCAACTCTGTGCACAAGGTATCCAGTATCAACCAATCACTATCAAAAGAGGAGACCAAAATTATCCAACATACCAGGTCTAGTTCCCTCTCTTAACATACTGCTCTTCCAAAAGTTATTTATTAATTTATTTATTTGTTCAGCAGTTGGTTTTTGAGTGTCTACCCTATCAATGGTACTGAGTAAAGATGTACGGAAATACCTAACCATATAAACAGGGGGATTTATAAGATACTTCGATATGTAGACTACACACACAAGAAAATTTATATGTGAAAATCAGATAATAAGCATATGATGTTATCAGGGAAAACAAAGGGATATTTGGGGTTTGGGACAATAAAGATGAAGGAATAATCCCACAAGTTAGACTAATGTGGAAGCCTTTATTTACAGTTGAGTCTTTTAACTGATAGGATTTTAACAGATAGATGAAAGATAAGTAGCATACCAGCTGGAATCAGCCATGTCATCAAGTGAGATCATCCATGATATATCTGAAGGAAGCAAAAGGCTGTGGGAGAAGACAGATCTGTAAATGTGAATGAGGTAGAAATTTCACCAAGGGAGAAGAGGAGTAATGTTGGATAAGAAAGCTGAAATTAAAGTAGAGGAAGCAGTCCAATGAATATTCTATAGTATTCTCTAAATAATCAGATGCTATGGAATGCTTTCAACAGAGGCATGACAGGAAAAAATGTTCTAGAAAAACTGGTCTAGCAGCCACATTTAGGATGGGTTGCAAGCCAAGACTATCAGAAGCCAGTTAAGAGATGCCTTCTTTGCCTTAACAAAGGAGGTAACTAAAATATAAGTATTAAATGACACCCCAAAGATGTCAAAGGAGATTACTTATGAAGTGAAATAAAAGAATGAGTACATTTGCTATGAATTTGGATTTGTTTCAGTAGACACTCAGCATTCCACCACTGTTGAAGCACTTCAGCATTTCATTTATTCAACAAATATTTAACAAGCACTGTGTTCAACATTTCTAGGCTATGGGGATTCAAAGGTGGAACTAAACAGACACTATCTATTGTCTCAGATAGCTACATTCTAATGAGAGAGATAAAGAAGAAGGAGAAAAAGTAAAGTATAATTGTAACCTGTGGTTAAGGAAGGAAACAACTTGGGTTAAATGACAGGAAATGACAGAGGCAACTTTTTCATGGAACAGTTAAGAGTTTGCTAAAGCTGACTGTAAAGTTAAAATCTACAAGAATCATTAGAGTCTTCATTCTACACTATCAAGTATGCTGCAACTGTGTATTTCAAAGGCAACATCTTTTCCCTTCCTTGTCCTTTTCCTCTTCAAACTGTATGTCAAAGATTGATTCAGCCTACAGGTTGTTACTCTTTCCAACTAATGATGAACCAAAATAGCTATGGGACACCATGTGCAGGTGAGGAAATCATTAACTTACTATCAAAGAATCAACATGGAGATGGTAATTTTTGCCCTAAATCCAAATCTCAGTAGTAAATATTTATTGGCAGGAAGGCATCTTTCTGCCCCTGATGGTTCTATTACCACACAGTTATTCAAGGCTGAAAGCCATTTTTCACATCTATTTAGCAAAGGCTAGATAGAATATATTGTTATACTCTTACAATTCCAGGGAATTCGAACATCTGGTTAAAAAAGAAAAAGGAAACTTTTTTGTTGTGTTCACTAAATTTCTGCCTAACTGACCCAAGGCCTTTGAGGACTCTGTTTTTCTTTGTTTCTTCTCTCTTAAGGCTTTTAAAATATCCATTCAAGTCTCAACTTCCTATCTTGGCCAATAGCCCTGATGACTACTGTAGGAATTCCCACAGTCGCTTCCTTTTCAACACTGAACTTTGTCTTATGATATTGCAAATACCTTATGCAAGATATATGAGTGCATGCCTAATCCTACCATATAGACCATAAACTCCTTGAAGATGTGTTTTATTTATCTATGTCCTCCGTAGCACTTTTTATGTGTACAGCAAATAAATGGGGGGAGGGGAGGAATTTCTAAGCAAAGGAATAGTTGATAAATGAATTTCAGAGAAGAACCCTTAAAATATCTCTCACTGGCAAAAGCAAAGCAGACGTTTTCTAGATCTGTGGCTCCTAAACTTGGTTGCACATTAGAATTACCTGTTAGCTTATTCAAAATGCAAATTCCCGGGGCACCTGGGTGGCTGAGTCAGTTGAGCATCCAGCTCGGGTTATGATCTCAAGGTCACGAGATCAGGCTCACATCGGGCTCCAAGCTCAGCAAGGAGTTGGCTTGAGATTCTCTTCCTCTCCCTCTGCTCTGCCAGCCCCCTCTCTCGCACGCTCTCTAGCTCTCTATCTAAAATAAATAAATAAATCTCTAAAAAAAAAAAAAAAAAAAAAGACAAATTCTTGGGTCCCACTTTTCTAGTTCCCCATCACCTAAGAATCTGAATGAGCTGATTCGGGTTAGGCTTAAGGAATTTGTTTAAAAGTCCTTCCAGGTATTTCCAATGTGTAGTAGGTTTAAAATTTACTAATCTAGCAATCAGTTTTAAAAAAGAGAGTAAGTCATGGGAACACAAAGTACAGCATAGAGAATACAGTCAACATATTCTAATAGCATTGCATGGTGACAGATAGTAGCTACACTTCTGGTGAGCATAACACATGGAGATTTTGAATCACTATTTTGAACACCTGAAACTAATTTAACATTCTGTGAACTATACTCAAATTTTTAAAAGTTTAAATAAAAAGAGTACAATGGAATGCAGCCCTACTATGAATAAATTTAGGAGTTTACAAAGAACTATACTCTTCATGTTGTTGTCTGTGGCATTTTTTTCCCACAATATCATCTGTGACATTTTTTAAGTACTTACAAAGACCAGGTCTAAATAACTAGAAGAAAATGAATCTGAATTTAAATTTAGCTTTCTAAATAGTTTGCAAAGTCAACATTTTCACCCAAGGAATCCTTTTTTTTTTTTAAGATTTCATTTCTTTACCTGACAGAGATAACACAAGCACAAGCAGGGGGGAGCAGCAGGCAGAAAGAGGGTGAAGCAGGCTCCCCACTGAGCAAGGATCCCTAGGATCACAACCCAAGCCGAAGGCAGACACTTAACCAACTGAGCCACCCAGGCACCCCCAAGGAATTTTATTTTTTATGATTTTTATATTATTTTTATAATTTTATTTTTATAATTTTAACAATTTAATTTTTATAATGGACTCTCAAAGCAGAATTAAAATTTTAGAATGAAGTTTCTGCTTCTTTTAGTATCCTACATTAGGTACTCTGAAGGTCTTTTGCATGACAAAACAACTAGATCCTGGGTAAAATCTCATTTTTATTGCACTGCTGGGATTTTAGAAATAAGAAAAATTGCAAATAAGGAGCAAACAGTGTACTGATATCAGAATGGTGAGCAGTAACTACATCCAGAAGACAAGGGCTGCACTGAGGACAAGAATTTATCTCAGAACTGTGATGTGGAGACGATGCCTTGTCCCAGAAGCAAGATAGAAAAACTGAATCTGAGACTCACATATTAACTCAAAGACCTTGGACTGGGAATAAAACGATCATTGCTTAATAGCACACTCTGGCTTTCAGGGTGTGAGAAATATGAGTATAAGAAATATAAGGTATAAGAAATATAATATATAAGAGATATAATTTCTTGCTGGAGGAAAAAACTCTCAATTTAGACTTCCAACTTTGCCAACTTTGCCAGATTAATGATGACCAAATTTGAATTTACAATCAAAAATCAACGAACACAAGGAAATAAACCACCAAAAGAAACAACAAAAAACAGATATCAACAACTTCAGATGCTGGAATCATAATATAAAATAACTATGTGAAATGTTTACAAAGGTAAATATTGAATATCAAAAAATAAGTATAGGAAGTATTTTTGAAAAAGAATGAAAAATATGATTTGAAATAACACTTAGAAGGCTTTTACGGCAGATTAGAAATAGGATGAAAGAAGGAAAATACTATAAGATTGAACTAAATAAATTGCTAAAATTACAACTCAGAAAAAGAAATAGAAACTATGGTGGAAACCTTAGATGATATTCAGGGTAGAGGGAGAAGATTCAAAATATATCTAATGAGAATCCCAAAGAATAAAAGAATGATACAAAAAAAAAAAAAAATGTTTGAAGTATGAGCTAAAGCTGCCATATCGGCTAATGAGTCAGTAATTTGGAGTAGCCCTCCCACTGAAGACAATTTTTAAAAATTAATTAAGTTAACCATCAGGGAAATACAAATCAAAATCACAATGAGATACCACCTTACACCAGCTAGAATGGACAAAATTAACAAGTGTTGTTGAGGTTGTGTAGAAGAGGGAACCCTCTTGTACTGTTGGTGGGAATGCAAGCTGGTACAGCCACTCTGGAAAACAGTATGGAGGTTCTTCAAGATATTAAAAATAGAGCTACCTTATGACCCAGCAATTACACTACTAGGTATTTACCCCAAAGATACAGTTGTAGTAAAAGAAGGGGCACATGCACCCCAATGTTCATAGCAGCAATGTCCACAATAGCCAAACTGTGGAAAGAACCAAGATGCCCTTCAACAGACAAATGGATAAAGATGATGTGGTACATATATACAATGGAATATTACTCAGCCATCAGAAAGGATGAATACCAACCATTTGCATTGACATGGATGGAACTGGAGGGGATTTATGTCACGTGAAATAAGCCAAGCAGAGAAAGACAATTACCATATGGCTTCACTCATAAGTGGAACATAAGGAATAGAGGACAACAGGGGAAGGGAGGGAAAACTGAATGGGAAGAAATCAGAGAGGGAGACAAACCATGAGAGACTCTGGACTCCAGGAAACAAACTGAGGGTTGCAGAAGGGAAGGGGGTGGGGAGAATGGGGTGACTGGGTGATGGGTATTAAGGAGGGCACGTGTTGGGAAGAGCACTAGGTGTTGTACGCAACTAGTGAAACATTGAACACTACAACAAAAACATGATGTACTATATGTTGGCTAATTGAACATAATGAAAAATAAAAAAAATTAATTAAGCATGTTGAGGAAGAACTTCTAAATAATATCTAGGAGTTAACCAGAGAGCAAGAAAGTACTGAAATGAGATTCAATAGAAGCCATGCATCCAGACAACTGAGTCCAGTAATGAGGTCCACTTGTACACTGTGAGAGTTTACAGATCCACCAAGGTATCTGAGACTGAGGTGCACTTTTGCTCCGTGACTTTGGGTTCCCCTGAGGCAAACCATACAAATAGCAAATGATGAAAGAGAGAAAGACAAGAAAAGATCAGAGAAACTCTTCAGAAACAATCACAAAACAAATAATAAACTGACAATAAATAAGTAACTAGCAGTAACTAACTTGAATGTAAGTGGACTAAACACTCAATCAAATAACACAGGGTGACAGAATGGAAAAAAAATAAGACCCATCTATATGCTGCCTACCAGAGACTCATTTTAGACCTAAAGACACCTGCAGACTCAAAGTGAAGGGATGGAGAAATATTTACCATGCAAATGGATGTCAAAAGAAAGCCAGAGTAGCAATAATTATAGCAGACAAACTAGACTTTAAAACAGAGATTGTAACAAGAGACAAAGAAGAGCACTATATCATAATAAAGGGAACAATCCAGCAAGAAGAAATACCAATTATAAATATTTATGCCCCCAACATAGGAGCACCCAAATACATGAAACAGTTAACAACAAACATAAAGGAACTAATTGATAACATAGTAATAGAGAGGACTTTCACACCCCATTTACATCTATGGATAGATCATCTAAACAGCAAATCAAGAAGGAAACAATGGCTTTGAGGAACACACTGGACCAGATGGATTTAGCTGATATATTCACAACATTCCATCCTAAAACAACCGAATATACATTCTTTTCAAGTGCTCATATAGTATTCTCCAGAATTGATCACATATTAGGCCACAAAACAAGCCTGAACAAATTTAAAAGATCAAAGTCCTATGGTGCATCTTTTCTGACCACAACGCTTTAACACTAGCAGTCAACCACAAGAAAAAATCTGGAAAGAAGCAAATACATGGAGGTTAAATAACATGCTACTAAACGATGAATGGTTCAACCAAGAAATGAAAAAATAAAAATGTACATGGAAATAAATGAAAACACAATTGTCCAAAAGCTTTGGGATACAGCCAAAGCAGTTCTGAGAAGGAAGGTTATAGCAATACAGGCCTACCTCAAGAATCAAAAAAAACTTTTCAAATAAATAACCTAACCTTATACCTAAAGGAGCTAGAAAAAGAACAACAAACAAAATCCAAAGCCAGCAGAAGGAAGGAAATAATAAAGGTAAGAGCAGAAGTAAATGATATAGTATCTAAAAATTCAATAGAAAAGATCAAACTAGGAGCTGGTTCTTCAGGAAAAAAAAAAAATCAATAAAATTGCTAAGCTGTATCCAGACTTATTAAGGAAAAACACCTTTTAGTTACACAGAACTGATGGTTACCAGAGGGGAGGTGGGGTGGGGTTGGGTTAAATAAGTGATGGGGATTAAGGAATACTCTTTCCTGATGAGCACTGGGTCATGTATGGAAGTGTTAAATCACTATATTGTACATCTGAAACTAATATAAAACTGTATGTTAACTAACCAGAATTAAAATTTAAAAAAAGGAAAGAGAAAGGACTCAAAATCCCAAATGAAAAAGGAGAAATAACAATACCACAGAAATACAATTATAAAAGAGTATTATGAAAAACTATATGCCAACAAATTAGACAACCTAGAAGAAATGGATAAATTCCTAGAAACATATAAACTACCAAAACTGAAACAGGAAGAAACAGAAAATGAGAACAGACCAATAACCAGCCAAGAAATTGAATCAGTAATCAATTTCCAAAAAACAAAGGTCCAGGACCAAACGGCCTCACAGGCAAATTCTACCCAACATTTAAAGAAGAGTTGATACCTAATCTTTTCAAAGAATTCCAAAAAAATAGAAGAGGAAGGAAAACTTCCAAATTCATTCTAAAGGCCAGCATTACCCTAATACCAAAACCAGATAAAGACACCAGTAAAAAAAGAGAACAATAGGCCAATATCCCTGATAAACATAGATACAAAAAACCTCAAAAAAAAATACTAGCAAACCAAATGCAACAATACATTTTAAAAATCATTCACCACAATCAAGTGGGATTTATTCCTGGGTTGCCAGGGTGATTCAATATTCGCAAATCAATCTACATGATACATCACATCAATAAGAGAAAGGGTAAGAACCATATAATCTTTTCAACAGATACAAAAAAAGCATCTGAAAAAGTACATCATTCATGATAAAACTCTTAACTAAATAGATTTAGAGGGAACATACCTCAACATAATAAAGGCCATCTATGAAAAACCCACAACTAACATCGTCCTTAATGGTAAAAACTGAGAGCTTTTCCTCTAAGATCAGGAACAAGACAAGGATGTCCACTCTCACCACTGTTATTTAACACAGTACTGCAAGTCCTAGCCACAGCAATCAGACAACAAAAGGAAATAAAAGGCATCCAAATGGGTAAGGAAGAAGTAAAACTCTATTTGCAGATGACATAATACTATATAAAGAAAACACAAAAGATCCCACCAAAAAATTGCTAGAACTGATACACAAATTCAGTAAAGTCTCAGGATACAAAAATCAACCTACAGAAATCTGTTGCATTTCTATATACCAATAATGAAAGCAGAAGAAAAGTTAACAATCCCACTTACAATTGAACCAAAATAATAAGATACCAAGGAATAAACCCAACCAAAGAGGTGGAAAACTTATATTCTGAAAACTGTAAAACACTGATGAAAGAAATTGAAGAAGACACAAAGAAATGGTAAGACATTCCATGCTCATGAATTAGAATAACAAGTATTATTAAAATGTCTATACTAACCAAAGCAATCTACACATTCAATGCAATCCCTATCAAAATACCACCAGCATTTTTCACAGAACCAGAACAAACAGTCCTAAATTTCGTATGGAACTATGAAAGACTTCAAATAACCACAGCAACCTTGAAAAAGAAAGTTATTCAAGTAATCAAAAAAAAAAAAAAACTTGAAAAATATATTTGAAAAATACAAGTATCAATTTTAATTTATTGGACATACATAAAAGCTTGCTTTCAACCATTTGAGAATATACGTTTTTCTCAAGCATACCTAAGATATTTATAAAATATAGGTCATAAAATACAAACTAAAGGCAAATCTCAACAAATCTCAAAGAAGAAATATCAAATTCAATGTGGTCAAAATGCAATTAAATTAGAAATCAATAGCAAAAAAATATAAACAAAAAAATCACTTACATTTGTAAATTTTTAAACACATTTCCAACTAATGCATGGGGCAAAAGAAGAAATAGAAAAGTAACTATTAAATGATACTTAGAGCTGAACTGTAACCAATAAAGGATAGATTAAAACCAGTAATATTAAGTGAAAATGGTATGTGAAGGAAAAATCTGCATCCTTATATTAGAAAAGAAGGATTACAGGGGCACCTGGGTGGCTCAGTCATTAAGCGTCTGCCTTCGGCTCAGGTCATGATCCCAGGGTCCTGGGATCGAGCCCCGCATCGGGCTCTCTGCTCCGCAGGAAGCCTGCTTCTCCCTCTCCCACTCCCCCTGCTTGTGTTCCCTCTCTCGCTGTGTCTCTCTGTCAAATAAATAAATAAAGTCTTTAAAAAAAAAAAAAAAAAAAGGATTACAAAAAAATGAGTGTATTGTATGTCCCATGTAAGAAGGCAAGAAGAGTAACACCAAAATTAACTCAAAGATTACAAAGATAAGAGCTCCTAGGGCAAGAGAAACAAAAGAAAAATAAACTACTGAGATTACATCAAAATAAACAGCTTTCACACAGTGAAGAAAACCATCAATAAAATTAAGATGCAACCTAATGAATGGGAGAAGATATTTGAAAATGATATATCCAATAAGGGGTTCATACACAAAATATACAAAGAACTTATATAGCCTAACACCAAAAAAAAAAAAAATTTAGATTAAAAAATGGGCAGATGACCTGAATAGACATTTTCTGAAGACATACAGATGGCAAACACACACAGAAAGATGTTCAACATCACTCATCATTAGAGAAATGCAAAACCACAATGAGTTATCCCCTTAAACTTGTCAAAATGGCTAAAATCAAGAAGACAAGATAATAACAAGTGTTGGTGAGAATGTAGAGAAAAGGGAACCCTCAAACAGTATTGGTGGGAATGTAAATCAGTACAGCCACTGTGGAAAACAGTATGAAGATTCCTCAAAAAATTAAAAATCAAAATAACTTATGATTCAGGAAGTCCACTATTCACGATTTATTTGAAGAAAATAGAAACACTAATTCAAAAAGATATATCCACCCCTATGTTTATTGCTGCATTATTTGCCACAGCCAAGCTATGGAAGCAACCTAAGTGTCCATCAGTAGATAACTGGACAAAAAAGATGAGGTATATATAAATGGAATATTATATGGCCATAAAAAAGGATGAGATCTGCCATTTTCTACAACATGGACGGACCTAGAGGGTATTAGGCTAAGCGAACTAAAATCAGAGAAAGACAAATACTGTGCAATTTTACTTTTATGTAGAATAAAAAACTGAAAAACAAACAAAAAGTAGAATCAGACCCACAAATACAGACAAAACCATGATGGTTGCCAGAGGGGAAGAGTTGAGGAGATGGACAAAATAAGAGAAATGGGATTAAGAGATACAAACTTCTCATTACAAAATAAGTCATGGGGATGAAAAGTAAAACATAGGAAATATAGTCAATAATGTTCTAATAATGTATGGTGAGAGGTGGTAAATATAATTTCTGTGATCACTGAACAATGCATAAAATTGTTGTATCACTATGTTGTGCACTTGAAACTAACATTGTATGTCAACTCTACTGCAATTTTAAAAATCCAAAATATACATATTACTTAAAAGAATTTAACAAAATAGCTAGATATAAGATTGATATACAAAATCTATTGTATTCCTGTGGATCAGCAATCAAAAGTTGTAACTACCATTTTTTTAAAAAACTAATATTCTAGGGGCACCTGGGTGGTTCAGTTGGTTAAGTGTCTGCCTTCAGTTCAGGTCATGATCCCAGGGTCCTGGGATAGAGCCCCACATTGGGTTCCCCACTCAGCAGGGAGACTGCTTCTCCTTCTCCCTCTGTCTGCCACTCCCCCTGCTTGTGCGCTCTCTGTCAAATAAACAAATAAAATCTTTCAAAAAAACTAAATATAAAAATATCAATTTCCTACAAATTTATATATACATTCAGTACAGTTTCAATGGAACATGAAGTTCTTTGACAACAGGCAAGACTTCGCTTGAGAAAGAATAAGGTAGCTACTGGGGAGCATGGGTAAGCAAGAGAAATCAATTCTGTAGATAGTTATCAAGACCTCTTCTAAACTGAAGCCACAGTAACTGAAACAAAGTGGTACAGGCACAATTTTTTAACCAAAAAAACAGTATACAGAGCCAAAACATGGATCTATGCATCTGAACAAACCAGATAGGTTACAGATATGGCATTGTGAATCATTGTGGAAAGGAAGGGCTATTCTCTAAATAGTGCTGGATAAATGGTTCTCCATAAGGGAGGAAAACATGTAACTGTATTCTTTTCACACTTCATACACAAAAACATGTAAAAGGCAAAATTTAAAAGCATCTCAAAGAAAATACACAATGCATTTGTAAAGTCAAAGTGGAAAATTATTTCAAAATCAATACCCTAAAAACACTAGTTATTTAAGAAATGTATAAACTCGGGTACATTAAAATTCACACATTTTCTTCATCAAAAGACAACCAAAAAGAATATGAAAAATCAAACTACAAACTGAGAAAAGATGTTTGCAACAAAAATCATGAGTCATTATATCTAAAGAGCTTCTACAAATCAATGATAAAAAAACAAACAATAAAATGAGGAAATGGGCACAACTTATTATCTGGCATAAAAGAAGAAAGAAGATGTCATACGAACATACAATAATAACCAACCCCATTATTAATCAAGAAATGCATAAAAATGTGACATTTTATATCCACATGAGCAAAAGTTGTTAATATTGACAAAATCAAGCATTTACAAGTGCTTAATTATCTCTTAAACACTGCTAACAACAGTATATATTGGTACAACTCCTTTAGAAATAATTTGGCAATACTTTTAAGATGTACTTTTAGGGCACCTGGGTGGCTCAGATGGTTAAGCGTCTGCCCTCGGCTCAGGTCATGATCCCAGGGTCCTGGGATCGAGTCCCCCATCAGGCTCGGGGAGCCGCTTCTCCCTCTGCCTCTGTCTCTTATGAATAAAATCTTTAAAAAAATTTAAAAAATAAAAATAAAGATGTACTTTTAATAAATTCTATGATTGGCAATTATACTACCAGTCATATTCATTCAGAAACTCTTGCCCACATTCATCCAATGGCAGGTACAAAGACGGTCACAGCAGCATTGTTTTTTAACAGCAAAAATCTGCATCCAACTCAAATGACCACTGCCAGGAAAAAGAATAAATTATTTGCTATACATTTATACAATCAATTATTATACAGCAGTAAGAATGAATGAACTCTAGCTGTACACATCATCATGGAAAACCTTAAAAACAAAGTAATGGATTAAAAAATGAGTCAGTATATCACATACAGTATGTGATGCCTTTTGAAAAATAATAATACTTAATAGTTTCCATCCTCCTCAAGAATGGAAAAGCAGTCATAAAAAAAATCCCAATACACACCCAAAGTCTTTTGTTCCTCTAATCAGAATTATTGGAATCGACTCTGTGCAGAAAACCTAATGTAAGTAACTGTAATTCTCTTGGTTGGTTAAGCAAACCTTTAGAGTGAGCCAATTAGTGCACTGAAGGAAAAACTTTCTGAGTAACACCGTCAGTTTCTGGCACTGTCAGGAAATGCAACCTTTGGTTACTCAAAATGAATACTTTAAATAGAGTTACCATCAAAACCATATACAGATTACAAAATTAAAAGGACTACGAAAGTCTTCACTTCCCCATCTTCCAAACAACTCAGTGAAACTTCAAGCAAAACATGTCCAGAACCATCCACCACTCATGACTGCCAACACAAAAAAGACCATAAAAAAGGTCAAACCACTACCATCTCTCAGCTGAATCCTAGGAATAGCCCAGAAACTGTTCTCCTTAGGTCAACCCTGGACTACCTCTCCCCCATTCTAAGGCTCTTCTCAAAGTAGCAGTGAGAGTGGTCATCTGAAAACATAATTTATACCCAATCCTCTTATCAAACCCCCTCCCTCCTCCTACCAATGGCTTCTCAGCTCACATAGAGTTAAACCCCATCCTGTAGAGGCATGGCCCCAGGCTACTTTTCCAACTTCACCTTCTACCACTCTTCCAGCCACACTGGCCCTTTTGCAACTCCCAGTATGTGCAAAGCAGGCACCCAGCTCAGGACCTCAGCATCTATTTTTAAAGAGCTAATTAAATAAACATGGGTCCTAGTTGAACAAATGACAAAAATGTGCCCGGACCTAATGTTTATAATTTCTCCAAGTCTGTGCACCAAGTCTATGATGCAATAAAACCATCCTATTAGCCCTGATGTGGAAAAGGTGGTGTTTTTCCCTTCGAAAAATTTTTGGATATATTTTACACATGACTTGGAAGCCATTTACACATTGTACTTTATACAGAAGTGCTAATTACCCAAAATATACTGTCTTTAGAAGGTCATCAGGCAATCTGCCGAGGTTCTATTAAGCACATGTGTATCATCCTCTCACGCCTCACTCATAACCTACCCATACTTACCCCCCACCCATGAAGAGGTGTGTTTTCTTCCTTAAATATTCTTCCTCAGGAACCATGAAGTATTTTCAAGAAATGTATTCGTAATGGGATTTTGAATGATCACCTCACTTGGAGAAATAACCCCTTTATCACAGCCAGCTCTCCTGTTCTTTCAGGAAGACCCATGATCTCTGGCTATTAACTGAGCATTTTATGGGCAGAAAATGGACATGGAAGACAGGAGAACCATAATTTAAGTCATCATCTGGCTTCTCAATTAAAGTGATATTAAAAAGCAGTAAAATCTTCTACCTCAGCCCACAAGTACAAAGGTTGCAGAATGATTAGAATTCCTTCCCAGAAAGTAAGATAAAGGATGCTTTAGCCCAGCACTGCTTGGAGCACATACAGAAAGTCAAGAGAACATCAGAAAAGGAACAAGGAAGGCGGCTTGAAAATGTGCTTTGCTTATACTAGCTGGAATTTATTCGTGGTCTCAGAGGAGTAAAAATCAGTGTGCTCCAATCTAATCTACCAGAACTGCTAGGTCAGCTGGGCCTTGATGGCCTGGGCTCCAAGTGGCTGCTGACACAGACGGTGGAGCTCAGGAACGGCTCCTAACACCTGCTCCCTTGGCCTAGGAGCTCTGAGAGAATAGGATTGTGGTTGGGCTTGAGGTCTTTCAAGTATCAAGAAGAGATTCTACAGCAGAAAGGTCATACTTTACGAGGGGAGGAGTGTGAGTAGTCTGATGTGCCTGCCTATATTTGTCTTCTAGCTCAAAGGCAAGTCTGTTCAACCCTTTTTTACTTTCAAGGGGCATCTTGACATTTCGTCACCAATTGGGTTTTTTTCTTAAGGACAAATGAGGAGTGCCGGGTCCTGACCACTGACGTGAAGACTGTGCCTACCTCTAGGAATGCAGAAGAGGGAGCCATTCAACAGGCAAGCCTGGGACAGGCACATCCAGGTGCCAACTATGTGATTATGTTAACTACAATAATTATAATTATGGGAACTTTATAT
The DNA here is from genome assembly GCF_964656455.1 of Halichoerus grypus. Lineage (NCBI taxonomy): Eukaryota > Metazoa > Chordata > Mammalia > Carnivora > Phocidae > Halichoerus > Halichoerus grypus. Next base: position 114,558,850 of record NC_135713.1, on the reverse strand, counting down.
GTGCCAGGGGCTTTGCTCAATTCTTTACAGTCATCCTCTAAATTTGACCCTCATAAAAATTGTATGGGATAAATACTGCCGTATTATATTAGCATCCCCACTTAACAGATGAGGAAATAAAAGTATAGAGAGGTTAATGAATTCTATACTGCTTCCTCAAGAAGGGTATCAAGTCATCTTGCTTCACCCTTTAAAAATGGCTCTTTTTATAATGCTTTTCAAAATTATGACATTAAATAAACCCTTTGAATTGAAAACCTCTATTAATTATAGGTACTAGCTGCAGCACATAGCACATCATCGGCCACTAAAACCCTAACACCAATTGTTTGTGTCTGATTAGGATGGATGGATGTGTTGTTCTCTCTGAACACAGCTGGGTTTCATGAACAGTCAGTGAGCAGACTGAAGGCAGTGGAGCAACAAGAATATCTCCAAATTGGGGAGAAATGGTACATAACGCCTAGGGCAAGGGGAACTGGGCGACTGGAGAAGGGGATAAGAAAAAGTTTCCCATTTTACGAAAAAAGAACTCTCGTGCACTGCTGGTGAGAATGCAAACTGGTGCAGCCTCTGTGGAAAACAGTATGAACGATCCTCAAAAAAATAAAAATAGAAATACCTTGTGATCCAGGAATTCCACTACTGGGTATTTATGCAAAGAAAATGAAAACACCAATTTGAAAAGATATATACACATCTATGTTTATTGCTGCATTATTTACAATCATCAAGATATAGAAGCAATGTACAAGTCACCAATAGACAAATGGATAATAAAGATAGGGTGTGTGTATGTGTGTGTATGCAACAGCATATTATATAGCCATAACAAAGGACGAGATGGTGCCACCTGGGACATCATGGATGGACCTAGGTGGTATTATGCTAAGTGAAGTAAGTCAGCCTGAGAAAAACACCATACGATTTCACTTATATGCAGACTCTAAAAAACAAAACAAATAAAAAGCAGAAGCAGACCTCTAATTACAGAGAGCAAACTGATGGTTGCCAGAAGGGAGGGGATGGGGGATGGGCAAAATGGGTGAGGGGGAGTGGGAGATACAGGCTTTGAGTTACAGAATGAGTAACTCACAGGAATGAAAGGCACAGCACAGGGAATCTAGTTAATGGTATTTTAATAGTGCTCAATGGTAACTGTACCTATACTTGTGGTGAGCGTAGCATAACAGAGAGATGTTGAATCACTATGTTCATTTATGCACACCTAAAACTAATACAACGTTGTGCATCAACTTCACTCAATTATTTTTAAAAGATCCAAATCAATTTTCTACTCAAAGAAAGAAAAATTCTCCCATTTTACTGTCTACTCTTCTGTACCTTTCACATTTTTAGCCTTCGTGTATGCCTTATGCATTCCAAAATTTCTATGTTTCAAGTTGGTACGTAAAAAGGACAACGAAGAACCCACAAGACCAATATTCTCCACTTCAAAATTCTGCCTCGAGCAGGTCTGAGTAGACTGTATCAGCAACATCCCGTTACCTGTGAAAGTTACCGTCCATTTCTTTAGTAACCTGCTCTTCCTTTGGTCTCTTCGTTAGCTCAAGGAAGAGAGGCCAGGCTCCAGATAACTTTCAGCACGCAAGGCCTTCTGAAAGAGTTGGATGAATGAAAGGAGATTCTAGTCCCCAAAGAACCAGGCTGAGTCCATGGGGAAGGTATGGGTCGTGAACCACTGCCTGCCCCATTTAGCAAGTGTATCTCACACTGCACCAAGGGACCACTTCTACTGTTTTAGGCCAACATACACATAATACACATAATATGCCCAGGATTGTCTCATTATTCCTATGAGTACTACAAGTCAAATGTCCAGTGAATTTTCAAGGAGAAAATGCACACAGAAAATATGGCTTTGGTGCTTACCTATCCGCATTGGGACATATTCTTTCACTGATTAACCATGTAGTCTGGGCCAAGTCACTTCTCTGTGACTCAGTTTTCCCAGATATGAGAAATGAAGATAAACAATACTTCTTATCTCACAGGATCATGGAGATAAGTGAAAGAAGGGACTATGGATGTATTTTGTAAACAAACGTGCACACTCAAGTATTACAGCACAACGATTCCTTTCCCATTATCCACCCAGTCCCCATGACAGAACTTCTCCCGAAGATTCTGAGTTCAGCCCTCTTCCCACCACACCCTGCAGGCCCCCGGCAACCTGTGCAGTATTATTACACAATTAACTCTCTTCCAAGGAATTAAGAGAGTTCTTTTTTCTTCGAAGACATAGGCACATCAGCATCACAGCCTCAGAACATCACTGAATCATTAAAACCCGTAACTCAACAATCCATAGCTGTGTGCCTGTCTTGCTCCCAAATGTTTTATGTATTAGGTCTTGCCATCTCTCCTCCCCATAAGCCATGTGACCTTGGATAAATCCTGTAACATATCTGATCCTTAGCTTCCTCTTTACAAAGTTGGCTAATAATACTTTCCCTTCCTTATCCTATTGGCCAGCAGGGTGTGGATCTACAAAGCAACATGTCAATACATCTCAAAGCGCTGTGAATTGTGCAAGACTGTTGAATCTCAGATCTGTATCTCTGAAACAAATAATGCAATATATGTTAAGAAAGAAAAAAAGAAGAAGAAGAATGTAGCAGGAGGGGAAGAATGAAGGGGGGGAAATCGGAGGGGGAGAAGAACCATGAGAGACGATGGACTCTGAAAAACAAACTGAGGGTTCTAGAGGGGAGGGGGGTGGGAGGATGGGTTAGCCTGGTGATGGGTATTGAGGAGGGCACGTTCTGCATGGAGCACTGGGCGTTATGCACAAACAATGAATCATGGAACACTACATCTAAAACTAATGATGTAATGTATGGGGATTAACATAACAATAAAAAAATTAAAAAAAAAACCACTGAAAACCATAGTCATTGCTGTAGCATATACTGTCTCCCCCTGTTAAAGTCTAAGCACAGGGAGGACAGGGGTATTGGCTGCTTTATTCACTGCTGTATCTTCAGCATCTAGAATAGTGCCTGGCACATAATATGCATTCAGTAAGTATTTGTCAGTGAGTAACATAAATGCAAGAACTCTCCATCATCACCCATATTACTCTTTCAAGTGTTTATGTAAAATTTAAGGTCTAAAACTCAAAGCATCCTTTTTCTGTACATATTTATGTGTAACTTAACCCTTCAATGTCAATATTACAGAAGCAATTTTCTTCTTGAACACACAAAAGAAAGAACATATGAAAGTATGCCCCAGGCTGTATAGTACGAGGGCATCTGCAGGGAGAGAACTCCCTGACAATTGAGATCTAGACATTCTTAAAACTAATTAACTAGGGGCGCCTGGGTGGCTCAGTCAGTTAAGCGTCTGCCTTTGGCTCGGGTCATGATCCCAGGGTCCTGGGATCGAGCCCCATGTCGGGTTCCCTGCTCAGTAGGGAGTCTGCTTCTGTCTCTCTCTCTCTCCCCCCCTCTACCCTTCCACCCCTGCTAGTTCTCTTTCTCTCAAATAAATAAATAAAATCTTAAAAAAAAAACTAATTAATAGCAGTATCTAAAACTAATATCGAACATCCCCAATAATAAGGGGAATAGCAAGGCAAAAGAAATTAGAAGCCACTAAGGCCTAACTAAGCAGAAACTGAGATGTTGGTTCTTTGGAGAATGGTTGTAATGATAGCTCCTGATGCCAATGCTCCTTCATCTGACTGCAGAAGCCACTCTCTCCCCTCCCAGGTATGTAGGGCCTCAGAGCCCTGCAACTTTCTGTTACACAGAGTCAATTTTAAATACTTAGAAATGATCACCATTGACACCCTTCTCAAAGCATAATTTAGCACTACCTATCAAAAACAAGTAAGCTTTAAAATTGTGGATGCCTTTTGACCCATTAATCACAATAAAAATATAAACCACTTAAATGTCCAACAAGAAGATACTAATTTTTATAATTAATCATTTTTAAATGGTGACTAGTAGGAAAATAATCACATCCAAAAAACTACTTGGTCTCCATGGATGCAATCTCTCATGTATACACAGCACTTGATAATTCCAAACCACAAATACCTCATCCCTGAGACTCTACCTGATCAGGGATAAACAAGACTGAATATACCCATTTTGTAAATGGTTATATAAGATATATCCATTTTGCAAATTAGGAAATATTTTCCATATGTATAGGAGCCTGCCTGTGGACAAAAGTTGATAGGTAGTTGGGGCAAGCACAAATTCTAAGATGCACCCCCACACACACCTGGGATTCCTACTACCTGGTGTATACATCCTATATAATCCCCTCCCCTTGAGTGTGAGTGAGCTCATGAAGAGGATAGGTTATCACGGCATGATTATTTTTTCTTATGTGGCAGAAGAGATCTTTTTTCAGATGGAATTAAGATACCTAATCAGTTGACTTTGAGCCAATCAGAAAGGTTATTCTGGGTGGGCCTGACCTAACCAGGTGAGATCTATAAAGAAATTCCAAGTCAGAGAGAAATTCTGCTTCTGCTCATGAAGAGGCAAACTGCTGCATGATAAGGGGAGGGCCATGTGGCAAGATATGACTGGTGGCCTCTAGGTGCTAAGATCAGCCCCCACTTGGCAGCCATCAAGAAAGCTGATGGGAACTCATTCCTTTAGCACAAGAAAATAAACTGTCAAGAACCTAAGGGAGTCTGGAAGCAGGTGTTTTTTCTAGCGGATTCCCCAAGCGAGGACACAGCTGATCAAGACCTAGATTTTCAGCCCTGGGAGACCCTGAGCAGATGGCCAGTTAACCCATGCCTGAACTCCTGACCCACAGACACTTTGAGGTAATAAATGTGGACTGTTTTAAATCACCAAGTGTGTGGTTACTGTTATACGGCAATAAAAAAACAGTACAGTATGGAAACAGGTTCTAGAATGAAGTCACTCCATGACTAACGGCTGATTTTCGAGTCCTGTTGTGCTTTATGCCCTCCCCAGTTCCCAGGTCTAAGATCTGAGTGAGTCTCAGCAAGAACAGCAAATGTTGACTCACATTTTACCCTCTTTCTGTCTTCAAGCATAGCAGAAGCAAATAGCCAGCAACAAAGAAGATAAACTGCATGCCAACAGGATCAAGAAAAGCAGCTCCAACCACCTCTAATGAGTCTACAGGACTGCCCCATTTGACAAGGGTATCAGACAGGCTCTGAGGTGGCAAGCTTTGCATCAACACACTCCAACACTGTGCTGTTTGCTATTCTGATTTCCTAGGGGACAAAGAACAAGTTCACAAGTGCACTCAATCGCTGTCAAATCAGCCGCCCTACTTGTATCTCTCTGGAGCAGATGCTGCTGGTTCTGGGTCTCATTAGAGTAAATGGGCACTGTTTCCCCTGCTTGTCACTTCTACTGGCAAATGGGGGATAAGGGTATCTTGGAAAGTGATGCAACTGCTTCTAGAATTATTTTTTGAGATGCTTCCTGATACCCAGCAAACACTGCCCCAAGTATGTAAGGGCAGCTTCCCAGCATACCCATAGCAGAGGATAGGTTCCCTTTCCTTCTCCCCCTGAGAGATCAGAGATGCCTCCCTTCCCCCCAGCAATTGCTGGAAATATTGCCTAGCATGATATAAACCATGGGACCTCCCACCTCATGCAACCAAATATATTATGCACATTAAGGTAAGAATAAGATCCAAGGAAATGGTTTGCCTTTCTTCCTCCCACATTCTGGTAAACTTTTGGGGAAGATAAACACAGATACAATTGTCTGCAAGACTGCAATAGCCTCCAAGTTGGTCTTCTTGCCTCCAGCCTTACTTCCTCCAATCCCTATTTTGCAATCTGCCGAGAACTAACTTTCTAAAATACAAATGTAATAGAGTTAGTCACATACTCTGGCCTCCATATGCAAAGAAAACATCGCTTAAAAGTCTTCTAGGTCTTACAAGTAAAACACAGATTCTCTTGCATGATTTACAAGGCTCTTTAGGACACCACCACCCCAACCACCATCCTTCCAAACTCTTGTCTTGCACTCAATGCTCCCCAATTTTAAATTAACTTGCAATTCCCAAGACCCACTATAATCTGCCTCACCTCAATGCTATAGAACATATTGTTTCTTCCACTCAAAATATTCTTCCTCTACCCCTCACCTGATTAACTCTGATTCAATCCCTCAAATCTTAGCTTAGAGTCATTTCCCCTGAAAAGCCCTCTCTTTTCTCCCAATGGTGGACAAGGTCACCTTGCGAGGGGCTTTCCCTTCCTCCCTGGCTAAGGGGCCACTCAGCACTCCCTAATGAAATTGCTTATCCATGGTTCTCTCTCACACTAGACTGGAAACTCATTGGCTTTATCCAGTTCACTGTTTTTTCTCCATAGCAGTATCTGGCAGAGTAGGCAGTAAGTAAACGGTGATGAAGGAAGGAAGGGACAAGGGAATGAAATCATTTTTTTAAAGATGTTTCTGCACAAATTTTATTTGCATATTCAAAGCACTCTAGGATATAACCTCAACCCAATTCCTCAACCTCTTCTACCATAACCCTCCACACTCTAGAGCATCCAGTCAGACTGAACCATTTATGTCCCATCCACGCCCCCTCCATAGTTCTACCTCAGAGCTTCTGTTCACACTGCCCCCTCAGTAAAAATACCACATACCACAGTCCACTATCAAGACATTTCCTCCCTGAACACTTACTTGGTTCCCCTGATGCAGAATTAATCTGTCTCCTCCTTGTCCTGATGTCATGATGCTTATGCCTTCTGATGAGCACTTTGGAGTTTTTGCCTTGTTTATGTGTCTATTTTCTCAGTTGAAATACAAATTCCTTAAGGACAGCAACAGTGTTTTAGTCATCATCACAGAGCCTAAGATGGTCCTCAATAAATATTTATAATGTTATGTAATATTTAGTCCACTTATGCAAGAGAATTTTGTGCTCTAATGTAGTTTTAGGATTAAAAGGAATAGTAATAATTTTTAAAAAAAATAATATAAACCTATTAGATACTAACCTGTATACAGCTGTAAATGAATTTTTATTAGAGAGAGAGAGAGAACACGCAAGCTGGGGGAGGGGCTGAGGGAGAGAGAGAGAGAGAGAGAGAGAGAGAGAGAGAATCTCAAGCAGGCTCCACACCCAGTACGGAGCCTGACACGGGGCTAGATCTCACAACCCTGAGATCATGACCTGAGCACAAATCAAGAGCCAGCCAGGCGCCCCTGAATGAATGTTTTATATTCATTCCTTATGATCTACCAAAATTGCGTGGTGGTTATTAGTATCCCCATTGTGCAGACAGTTAATTTATACAAGCTGACAAAGATCACACAGTGAGTACTGGGCAGATCCAAGATTGAACTCAGGCTTGTCTGGCACCTGCAGCTGGCTTTTTTCCACCTACACTGTTTTTGCTCATTCTGAGTGTGCAATATGACTCCAGAAGTTTGCAGTATTTCAACAGTGTAACCCTCCAAGTAAAGCCTGGTTTTACTTTTTCCAGTCTCATCGTACTTAAGATGAACCTATAGCCTACAGTCGTACAAAACTTCTCTTGGAGTCAGGGACATGCCTACTGTGGCTCACAGACCACAGGCCATCAGTGGTCTGCAAGGAAGAAATGTGCTCCCCCAGGGCACCTGTCCATCAGTGATGCCCATTAACTGGACAACACTAATCTCTACCTGGTCAAGAATCCAGTATCTGGCTTATGTAATCCCAATCCACGTAACTAGGACAAAATAAATGCCTCCTCACAAGTGGCAACAGAGCCCTGAGTGTTGACTCTTTGCAAGGGAATTTGAAGGAGGGCCACAGAAGGCAACATGATAGCAGCCAAGGGTTGGGGCTTGGTATTTTATCACATCCTTCAAGTTACTTTCCTAGTAGCTTGCGCAGTGCTCAACACTTTATAGTCATTATCTTGTTAATCCATAAACCCCGGTGTGTTATTATTACCCCCAATATAGAAATGAAAAAAGTGACACAGAGTAGTGAAATAATATGGCCTAGGTTGCCCAGCCAAAAGTAGAAAAGCAATCGAACACAGGTCTGCCTCATCCCGTAGCCCCACTCATGACCATTTTGATACAGTGTTTCTACTATTTATCTCTGTCTGTATCTTACAGTGTATCACCCAAGCTTCCACCTGAAGAGCATGCTCAGAATTGCTCTGTTTCTGCCTAAGTGATCCAAACAAAACAAAGAAAGCTCCTGGCACACCAACCCAAATAACCTCTCACTCCAGGGGCATTCAAATCCCAAAGCTAGTTTCCCAAGCATCTGGGCATTTGTCCCAACTCCTGACCTATTTCCAACTTGTGTAATTACATTGTCTTTCTAATTGCCCTTGGGTGTTCCACTGGGTGAAACCAAAACCCAGCCTGTCCTCAGGCACTGAGCAATGTTGCTAGGCACCAATTAAATGGCTGTTTCTACACACCAGAAGATGGAGATACATATCTGAAGTGAATAGAAATCTTCTTCCAGAGTTTCACAAGTTAAAGCAACTCAAAATTGCCTGAGGGTTCTTTTAGGGGCAGAGATTTCATACTTTAAAGGCATATACTCTTAAAGGATTAAGCTAGTGATCAAACAGTGGCCTTTGGAGAAGTATTACTGAACTACTACATTTTTTAAAATTCAAGTGATTCCTTTGGAGGTGAGAGGATTGTTCTTTTTCCCTTTCCAGGCTATTTCCACTATTTTCAAATTTTATCTCCTCATCAAAACTATGCCATTAATGGGAGAAGGAAGCGAACTGCTGAAGGCATGAAGACAATCAAAGAGAGAATAAAACTCCATCTCATTTATAGGGTGTGAATCAAGGCCGCTAAGCCTCAGACAAGAGGCTAGATGCAAGACCTTTCCAAGTACAATTATTGCACATACACTTCTTTGATCTAAAGATCAAAAACTGATCTTTAGAAGATAATCAGTCCTTAAGATATACTAAAATAATGATCATAGTAGTAACTAACTTTTAGGGGGTACCACATAAACAGACATTTTACATGCATTATTTCATATACACATAAGAATCCACTGAGGTGGAAACTACCATTGCCTCCACTTTATAGGTGAGTGAATGGAACCTGAAAAAAGATCAAGGTATTTGACCAGTGCCACACATCTGGCAAATGGTGGAACCAAGATTCAAACCCAGGTCTCTCAGACTCTAGAACCTAACCTCCTCTTAACCTCCAAAATCCTACGTTGTGTCTGTATATTTTCAATACTGGGATAGTTGTTTTGTTTTTTTTTCCCCTTGGAATAGTCCCAAAGGACTTGCCCAGAATTGGGACTCCTCTCTGCCAAAGAAAGCCGTTCTCTGAACTGAATCACACATTTCCCAGTTAGAAGAAAATTTATGGAGATGAAATGAATAATGAAAAACCAACTGGAAGAGAAACCCAGCATAAGAAAGAGATGGAACATAAGAAACTAGAGGATTTGACACTCTTCCTTTTTGAAAAGAGAGTAGAAGGAACCACAGAGGTCATCGGCTCCAACTGCCTCGATCAGATGAGACAAGGAGAAGTGACTTTTTCAGTCTCAGGACCACGGCAATGGCACAAATATGAAAGCACTCCGAATCTACTTCACAACTGTCAGTATTACCACTGCTAGTATTGTTGTGACTATTAATATTGCCACTACTATCATAACAACTATTGTGGTAGAAATCCTGTTCCACACGGTGACCCCCATGAAATGGGCTCCAGGAAGTATGGTGGCACTTGTGATTTATGGACGAGATGATGGGGCACACTACAGGGATCTTCAAACCAGGTCTGTTACCCTAAGACATCACAGTCCTCACCTGAGTGTCACCTACACACACACACACACACACACACACACACACACACACACACAGCCTCCAGCCCATTCTTTCATTGACCAGTCTTCCAAGTACTTACAAATATCTAAAAAGATCTTATTTAATTGGATGTTTACTCTCAGTCCCTTCCCCTTGCTATGTAATTTAAGCTCTTGGAGAACATGAATTCTATTTTTCCGGGATGTCACTATCCCCAGAGCCATGAATAAATTATTCAATTAAGGAAGATACCACTGACATGAGTCACTGCAATGCATAAATGTTCCCTTTTATCCAGATCTGTTTGGAGCAAGATGGATTCTATCAACAACAACAACAACAAAACAACAACAAGATGAGGGGAACCCAGAACATTTCCTTAGTTTTGTATCTTATGATGAGGTGATCCCTAGCATCATATGTTTACCAGGTAATCTTGTCAATAGCATACATCCTTGTTAGCACTTAGGAATCAGAGAAAAGTTCTAATCTATTGTCCTCCCTTGTTTGTTTCTGTAATGAAAATAAGTGTAGCCATTGGTCAATACTTGGCAATTCCTGGCACAGGAGTGCATGCCAGGTTGCACTAAAGCCAGTTCAAGCCTGGCTAAGATAGTATGTGAGATCTTAGATGATGGTCTCGACCTGGATTAGGTGGTGCTTTAGACTTAAGAGTCTATTCTTCAAGACAATCTGTAATCACATAAACATCAAAATGAGCAAGAAATAGATTGGTCTTTTCAAAAACACATAACTCTGACTTTAAAAGACTAGTTATGAAGGTCCCTACATAGTTTTAAAATTGCACTTCAGATAAAGGTAACTATTATATCCTACATAAAACTCTAAGACGACAACATGGGGTCATGTTACACTGTTAAGATGTGAGCTCATAAATACAAAGATTGTAGACTCAGTGTGCTGAAGAGTTGGATAAGAATGAGTTAATTCCTATAACAACAGAACACAGCTTGAAAAAACAGAAAGAAGAGGACAAAACGGGAGTGGGGATGTAGAGGCATGAGCATAGGTAGAATGCATTGGAGGCCTTTTGTTAAAATGTTCCATGCCAAACTCCCTGAAAACTGTAGCAGGTATCCGGAGCTAAAAGATCTGACACAGGAATAATTGCTTTGGAGTCATGGGACTATACTCTGGATCCACTGGTAAGGTCATAAACACGGCTGCTCAGTGTCTCATCATGGCTCCAAGATTCCTCACCTCAAATCTTAGTCTTCTATTCTTTTTCCTGCTCAATGTGATATAAAAATTTTCTAAGTATGATGTCAGGAAGTTACCAAGGGTTGGCCCTCAGAGATCTTTTCTTTGGTCCATCCAATGTTTCATAAAAAATTCAATCAGCATTAATAAATTGAAAATTCCATATTAAAAACAATCAGCTTTCCAGATTCTCTTGAATTTCATTTTCTCTCTGGCACAGAGTCTATATTCCCAGAAGGCAAAAATCAGCTGAAGCTGAAGATAATCTGCCACCTTTGGATAGAGCATGTGCTCTATGGTTTTGCATGGTGTCCACCACCCTCTATTGTCTCCCAACCTCAAGGTCTGTGTTGGCATTTATCAGTACACTCACATTAGGGTTTTTTGTTTCGTTGATGCGTAGGCTGGTTTTACTAGTACACAATTGTTTTTTGGAATTGGTGTCACTATCAAAAATCAGAAATCATGGGCGCCTGGGTGGCTCAGTTGGTTGAGCGACTGCCTTCGGCTCAGGTCATGATCCTGGAGTCCCTGGATCGAGTCCCGCATCGGGCTCCCTGCTCTGCAGGGAGTCTGCTTCTCCCTCTGACCCTCCCCCCTCTCATGTGCTCTCTCTCTCCTCTCATCCTCTCTCTCAAATAAATAAAATCTTTAAAAAACAAAAACAAACAAAAAAAAATCAGAAATCACAAGATAAAGAGAGATACATTTTTCAAAAAGAATCAAAATTCACTTGGAAAGGATAAGGCCAGAGTGCCCAAAACAACTTTCAAGTACAAACTAGAGGATTCACCCTCCAAACAACATAACTATAGTAATTAAGGCAGTGAGATACTGGCACATGAAAAATAATCAGTAGAATGAATGGATTCAAGAAACAGAGATGAAAAAAATAAATAGATATATGGCAACATGACGTATGGCATTACTAATCAAGAAAGATGGACTGTTCAACAGATGGATATCAATATTACAAAATAAAATAAATTATAATATTTTATGCCAGTTCGTGGTGTGTTAAAGCCCTAAATGTAGAGACTGGAAAAAGATGGCAGAGGAGAACAGGACCCTATTCCAACCGGTCCCTGGAATTGAGCTGGATATCTACCAGACCACTCTGAACACCCATGAAATCAGCCTGAAATGTAAGCAGATAAATCTGGATCTCTACAAACAGAAGATCGCAGGCAGTTGGTTTCTAGGTACGAAGCAGGGAACCATGATTCCATGGGCAGATATCGGAGGATAAATGGCAGCAGGACGGAGCCTGGCCATGGGGATCCTACACCGCTGGTGAGCGACAGCCTCACGCGCTCGGGACGGGGCACAGACTCTCAGACCAGTAGCAACAGGGAAAGGAATTTAGGGCAGCCCCCCAGACGGAAACCCGGAGCTGCAGGGCTGCGCGTGTGAACTGGGGGTGGCTGGCGGTTTTAGAAGCACAAAGAGCAGAGATGTGCCCCGACCTGGAGGCAGGACTGGGAGCACTGTAGAGGGGCACACAACCGGGGACACTGCAGTTTATAGCAGTACAGACAGAAACGGAGACAGTGTGGCCTGGAGAGCTCACTGAAGAACAGACTGCTATCTCTCTGTTCTGAGGCAGAGGGCTGGAAACGGTCTCTTCTGCTCTGACTCTCAGAAGAGACACGGAAAGCCGCCAGGGAAAGCCACCAGAGAACAAAAGCCCCAAAAAACCGGTTTTCACTGAGCACATCCCCTGCCATAGGGGCAGAACAACTCTGCCCAAACAGCATTGCCTGAGTAACAGCATTGCAGGCCTCTCCCCCAGAAGACAGGCTGGGAAAACAAGAGGCCAGCAACCCTAAGGTCCCTAGAAAACAGGTGCATCTTGCTTGGGTTGTGGTCAACAATTTGGACTCTATACATTCCCTCAAACACCCATCAACAGTATGATTAGGGGCAAGATGGCGGAGGAGTAGGAGACCTGGATTTCCTCTCCTCTCAGGAATTCAGCTGGATAGGGATCAAACCATTCTGAACACCTACAAACTCAACAGGAGATCGAAGAAAAGAATAGCAACAACTCTCTGAACAGAAAAGCGACCACTTTCTGGAAGGTAGGACGTGCGGAGAAGTGAATCCGAGGCGATATTCGGGAGGATAGACGGCGGGGGAGGGGCCTCCGTCAGCCGCTTCTGGCAAGTGATAGAGCCACAGAGCACAAAATCGGAACTTTTAGAAGTCTGCTCCGCTGAAGGACGTCACTCCGGTGGCGAAGTGGGGGGTGGAACCCTCTCTGGGACAGTGTGGTCTCAGGACCCTCGGGGTCACAGAAAGACCGGGGGTGCCTGAGTGTGGCAGAGCTCCCAGGTATCGGAGCAGGGAAGCCGGCTGCAGAGACGGAGCCCAGGCGCGGGCTCTCAGCTCGGGGTTGCTATAAACCGTGATCCGCGGCACAGTCGGGCCACTGCTCCTCCAGCAGGGACCCAACAAGCGGCAGATCCGGGGAGACTCACCTTCTTCCCCCTGGGAGGAGAGGTGCGGGAGCGCACCGCGGGGATCTGCTGGGTTTGGAGACTCCACCCGGGGTCGGGTGCCAGATAGAAAGGCGCGGTCACAGGCCGGGTGAGCGCGGAGTGTGGCCAGAGACCGGGGAGATGGGAGTGACTGACTGCTTTTCTCTGGGGGCTTGCTGAGGAGCGGGACCCCGAGTTCTCGGCTCCGCCGGGGCGGAGACTGGGAGGCCGCCATTTTCACTCTCTGCCTCCAAAGCTGTACGGAAAGCTTGCAGGGAACAAAAGCTCCGGAGAGCAAACCCGAGCAGATTACTTAGCCCGGACCGGCAAGGGCGGGACAATTCTGCCTCCGGCAAAGACATTTGGGAACCATGGCAACAGGCCCCTCCCCCAGAAGATCAGCGAGAACAGCCAGCCAAGACCAAGTTTACTGATCAATGAGAACGGCAGAACTCCAGCGCTAGGGGAATACTGCACATAGAATTCATGGCTTTTTTACCATGATTCTTTAGTCTTTCAAAGTTAATTATTTTTTTTTAACTTTTTTTCTTTTTTCCTTTTTTCTTTTTTTTTGAATTTTTCTTTTTCCCTTTTTCAACCAACATCTTATCAATCCCTTTTTTAAAAAAAAAAAACATTTTTATTTTTCATTTTTAAAGTCATATTCTATCCCTTCATAGTAGTTACCCGTATTTTTGGCATATATATATAAGTGGTTCTCTCTTTAAAATCTTGAGATAGTTTCTTCTAACAGATCAAAATATACTCTAAATCTCTAGTGTATGGTTTTTTTCTACTCCCCTGCCTGATCATATTCTCTCCCTTTTTTCTTTTTTTTTTTTTTTAATCCTCTTTCTTTTTTCAAACAACTTATCAAATCCTTTTTTAAAATTTTTTATAATTTCCATCTTTACAATCATATTCCATCCCTTCATCATATCAACCCTTATTTTTGTACATATATAAGTTTTTCTTTCTTTAAAATTTTGGGAGGGACTTTAACAGACCAAAATACACCCAAAATCTAGTGTGTGGCACTGATCTATAATCCAGCCTGATCATATTTGATCACATTCTGTTTTTGTTTTGTTTTGTTTTGTTCTGCTTTTGTTTGTTTTTATCTTTATCTTTTTCTTTGTTCTTTTTTTCTTTCCTTTTCTTTTTTCTCTCTTTCCCTTTCTTTTCCCACTGCTTCAGGTCTTTTCTGATTTGTTTAGGGTATATTTTCTGGGGACGTTGTTACCCTGCTAGCATTTTGTTCTCTCATTAATCTATTCTCCTCTGCACAAAATGACAAGACGGAAAAAATCACCTCAACAAAAAGAACAAGAGGTAGTACCGACTGCCAGGGACCTACTCAATACGGACATTAGTACGATGTCAGATCTAGAGTTCAGGATCATCACTTTAAAGATACTAGCTGGGCTTGAAAAAAACATGGAAGTTATTAGAGAAACCCTTTCTGGAGAAGTAAAAGAACTAAAATCTAACCAAGTAGAAAGCAAAAAGGCTATCAATGAGGTGCAATCAAATATGGGGGCGCTAACTGCTAGGATAAATGAGGCAGAAGAAAGAATCAGTGAGATAGAAGACCAAATGATGGAAAATAAAGAAGCTGAGAAAAAGAGAGATAAACAACTACTGGATCACGAGGGCAGAATTCGAGAGATAAACGATACCATAAGACGAAACAACATTAGAATAATTGGGATCCCAGAAGAAGAAGAAAGAGACAGAGGGGCAGAAGGTATAATGGAGCAAATTATAGCAGAGAACTTCCCTAATTTGGGGAAGGAAACAGGCATCAAAATCCAGAAAGCACAGAGAACCCCTCTCAAAATCAATAAAAATAGGTCAACACCCCGACATCTAATAGTAAAACTTACGAGTCTCAGAGACAAAGAGAAAATCCTGAAAGCAGCTCGGGAGAAGAGATATGTAACCTACAATGGTAGAAACATTAGATTGGCAACAGACTTATCCACAGAGACCTGGCAGGCCAGAAAGGACTGGCAGGACATATTCAGAGCACTAAATGAGAAAAATATGCAGCCAAGAATACTATATCCAGCTAGGCTGTCATTGAAGATTGAAGGAGAGATAAAAAGCTTCCAGGACAAACAAAAACTAAAGGAATTTGCATACACGAAACCAGCCCTACAACAAATCTTGAAAGGGGTCCTCTAAGCAAAGAGAGAGCCTAAAAGCAACATAGACCAGAAAGGAACACAGACAATATACAGTAACAGTCACTTTACAGGCAATACAATGGCACTGAATTCCTATCTTTCAATAGTTACCCTGAATGTAAATGGGCTAAATGCCCCAATCAAAAGACACAGGCTATCAGATTGGATTAAAAAACAAGACCCATTGATATGCTGTCTGCAAGAGACTCATTTTAGACCCAAAGACACCCCCAGATTGAAAGTGAGGGGGTGGAAAACCATTTACCATGCTAATGGACACCAAAAGAAAGCTGGGGTGGCAATCCTTATATCAGACAAATTAGATTTTAAACCAAAGACTGTAATAAGAGATGAGGAAGGACACTATATCATACTTAAAGGGTCTATCCAACAAGAAGATCTAACAATTATAAATATCTATGCCCCTAACATGGGAGCAGCCAATTATATAAGGCAATTAATAACAAAAGCAAAGAAACACATCGACAACAATACAATAATAGTGGGGGACTTTAACACCCCCCTCACTGAAATGGACAGATCGTCTAAGCAAAAGATCAACAAGGAAATAAAGACTTTAAATGACACACTGGACCAAATGGACTTCACAGACATATTCAGAACATTCCATCCCAAAGCAACGGAATACACATTCTTCTCTAGTGCCCATGGAACATTCTCCAGAATAGATCACATCCTAGGTCATAAATCAAGTCTCAACCGGTACCAGAAGATTGGGATCATCCCCTGCCTATTTTCAGACCAAAATGCTTTGAAACTAGAACTCGATCACAAGAGGAAAGTCGGAAAGAACTCAAATACGTGGAGGCTCAAGAGCATCCTACTGACGAATGAATGGGTCAACCAGGAAATTAAAGAAGAATTAAAAAAATTCATGGAAACCAATGAAAATGAAAACACAACTGTTCAAAATCTTTGGGATACAGCAAAGGCAGTCCTAAGAGGAAAGTATATAGCAATACAAGCCTTTCTCAAGAAACAAGAAAGGTCTCAAGTACACAACCTAACCCTACACCTAAAGGAGCTGGAGAAAGAACAGCAAATAAAGCCTAAACCCAGCAGGAGAAGAGAAATAATAAAGATCAGAGCAGAAATCAATGAAATAGAAACCAAAAGAACAGTAGAACAGATCAACGAAACTAGGAGCTGGTTCTTTGAAAGAATTAACAAGATTGATAAGCCCCTGGCCAGACTTATCAAAAAGAAAAGAGAAATGACCCAAATCAACAAAATCATGAATGAAAGAGGAGAAATCACAACCACCACCAAAGAAATACAAACAATTATAAGAACATATTATGAGCAACTCTATGCCAGCAAATTAGATAACCTGGAAGTAATGGATGCATTCCTAGAGATGTATCAACTACCAAAACTGAACCAGGAAGAAATAGAAAACCTGAACAGACCTATAACCACTAAGGAAATAGAAGCAGTCATCAAAAATCTCCCAAAACACAAAAGCCCAGGGCCAGATGGCTGCCCAGGGGAATTCTACCAAACATTTCAAGAAGAATTAATGCCTATCCTTCTGAAACTGTTCCAAAAAATAGAAATGGAAGGAAAACATCCAAACTCATTTTATGAGGCCACCATTACCTTGATCCCAAAACCAGACAAAGACCCCATCAAAAAGGAGAATTACAGACCAATATCCCTGATGAACATGGATGCAAAAATTCTCACCAAAATACTAGCCAATAGGATCCAACAGTACATTAAAAGGATTATTCACCACGACCAAGTGGGATTTATCCCTGGGCTGCAAGGTTGGTACAACATCCGCAAATCAATCAACGTGATACAATACATTAACAAAAGAAAGAACAAGAATCATATGATCCTCTCAATAGATGCAGAAAAAGCATTTGACAAAGTAGAGCATCCTTTCTTGATCAAAACTCTTCAGAGTATAGGGATAGAGGGTACATACCTCAATATCATAAAAGCCATCTATGAAAAACCTACAGCGAATATCATTCTCAATGGGGAAAAACTGAGAGCTTCCCCCCTAAGGTCAGGAACGCGGCAGGGATGTCCACTATCACCACTGCTATTCAACATAGTATTGGAAGTCCTAGCCACAGCAATCAGACAACAAAAAGAAATCAAAGGCATCCAAATTGGCAAAGAAGAAGTCAAACTCTCACTCTTTGCAGATGATATGATACTTTATGTGGAAAATCCCAAAGACTCCACCCCAAAACTGCTAGAACTCATACAGGAATTCAGTCAAGTGGCAGGATATAAAATCAATGCACAGAAGTCAGTGGCATTCCTATACACCAACAACAAGTCAGAAGAAAGAGAAATTAAGGAGTCGATCCCATTTACAATTGCACCCAAAACCATAAGATGCCTAGGAATAAATCTAACCAAAGAGGCAAAGGATCTGTACTCAGAAAACTATAAAATACTCATGAAACAAATTGAGGAAGACACAAAGAAATGGAAAAACGTTCCATGCTCATGGATTGGAAGAACAAATATTGTGAAGATGTCAATCCTACCTAGAGCAATCTACACATTCAATGCAATCCCCATCAAAATACCATCCACTTTCTTCAAAGAAATGGAACAAATAATCCTAAAATTTGTATGGAACCAGAAAAGACCCCGCATAGCCAGAGGAATGTTGAAAAAGAAAAGCAAAGCTGGCGGCATCACAATTCCAGACTTCCAGCTCTACTACAAAGCTGTCATCATCAAGACAGTATGGTACTGGCACAAAAACAGACACATACATCAATGGAACAGAATAGTGAGCCCAGAAATGGACCCTCAACTATATGGTCAACTCATCTTTGACAAAGCAGGAAAGAATGTCCAATGGAAAAAAGACAGTCTCTTCAACAAATGGTGTTGGGAAAATTGGACAGCCACATGCAGAAGAATGAAACTGGACCATTTCCTTACACCACACACAAAAATAGACTCCAAATGGTTGAAAGACCTCAATGTGAGACAGGAGTCCATCAACATCCTAAAGGAGAACACAGGCAGCAACCTCTTCAACCTCATCTGCAGCAACTTCTTCCTAGAAACATCGCCAAAGGCAACGGAAGCAAGGGCAAAAATGAACTATTGGGACTTCTTCAAGATAAAAAGCTTTTGCAAAGCAAAGGAAACAGTCAACAAAACCAAAAGACAACTGACAGAATGGGAGAAGATATCTGCAAATGACATATCAGATAAAGGGCTAGTATCCAAAATCTATAAAGAA
The DNA here is from genome assembly GCF_964656455.1 of Halichoerus grypus. Classification (NCBI taxonomy): domain Eukaryota; kingdom Metazoa; phylum Chordata; class Mammalia; order Carnivora; family Phocidae; genus Halichoerus; species Halichoerus grypus. Next base: position 114,539,905 of record NC_135713.1, on the reverse strand, counting down.
CTCATCAAACTCAACACCAAAAGAACAAAGAATCCAATCAAGAAATGGGCAGAAGACATGAACAGACATTTTTCCAAAGAAGACATCCAAACGGCCAACAGACACATGAAAAAGTGTTCAATATCGCTCGGCATCAGGGAAATCCAAATCAAAACCTCAATGAGATACCACCTCACACCAGTCAGAATGGCTAAAATTAACAAGTCAGGAAATGACAGATGTTGGCGGGGATGCGGAGAAAGGGGAACCCTCCTACACTGTTGGTGGGAATGCAAGCTGGTGCAGCCACTCTGGAAAACAGTATGGAGGTTCCTCAAAAAGTTGAAAATAGAGCTACCATATGATCCAGCAATTGCACTCCTGGGTATTTACCCCAAAGATACCAAAGTAGGGACCCAAAAGGCTACGTGCACCCCGATGTTTATAGCAGCAATGTCCACAATATCCAAACTGTGGAAAGAGCCAAGATGTCCATCAACAGATGAATGGATAAAGAAGAGGTGGTATATATATACAATGGAATATTATGCAGCCATCAAAAGGAATAAGATCTTGCCATTTGCAACGATGTGGATGGAACTGGAGGGTATTATGCTGAGCGAAATAAGTCAAACAGAGAAAGACATGTATCATATGACCTCACTGATATGAGGAATTCTTAATCTCAGGAAACAAACTGAGGGTTGCTGGAGTGGGGGGTGGGGTGGGAGGGATGGCGTGACTGGGTGATGGACACTGGGGAGGGTATGTGTTCTGGTAAGCGCTGTGAATTGTGCAAGACTGTTGAATCTCAGATCTGTACCTCTGAAACAAATAATGCAATATATGTTAAGAAAGAAAAAAAGAAGAAGAAGAATGTAGCAGGAGGGGAAGAATGAAGGGGGGGAAATCGGAGGGGGAGAAGAACCATGAGAGACGATGGACTCTGAAAAACAAACTGAGGGTTCTAGAGGGGAGGGGGGTGGGAGGATGGGTTAGCCTGGTGATGGGTATTGAGGAGGGCACGTTCTGCATGGAGCACTGGGTGTTATGCACAAACAATGAATCATGGAACACTATATCTAAAACTAATGATGTAATGTATGGGGATTAACATAACAATAAAAAAATTAAAAAAAAAAAAACAGTATGATTAGGAGGAGGAACCCCCAAAATAGGAAAGACTCAGATTATGACTTATTCTGCAGATTTACAAATGGATGCTGATATAACCAAGATGTCAGAGATGGAATTCAGGCCAGCAATTGTGAAGACAATGGCTAGAATGGAGAAATTAATTAATGGCAACATAGAGTCTCTAAGGGCAGAAATGAAAGGTGAATTGGCAGAACTTAAAAATGCTATCAATGAGATCCAATCCAATCTAGATAATCTGACAGCTAGGGTAAGTGAGGCAGAAGAACGAATCAGTGACCTGGAAGACAATTTAATAGATAAAAAGGGAAAAGAGGAGCCCAGGGAAAAACAACTAAGAATCCATTAAAATAGAATCAGAGAAATAAGTGACACCATGAAACATTCCAATGTCAGAACTATTGGAATCCCAGAGAGGGTGGACAGAGAAAGAGAACTAGAAGATATATTTGAGCAAATCGTAGCTGAGAACTTCCCGAATCTGGGGGATGAAACAAACATTCGTGTCCTAGAGGCAGAAAGGACCCCTCCCAAGATCGAGGAAAACAGGCCAACACCCCAGCATGTAATAGTAAAACTCACAAATCTTAGAACCAAGGAAACCATCCTAAGAGCAGTTAGGGGGAAGACATTCCTTACGTACAGAGGGAGGAACATCAGAATAACATCAGACATATCCACAGAGACCTGGCAAGCCAGAAAGGCACGGGAAGACATATTCAGGGTACTAAACGAGAAGAACATGCAGCCAAGAATACTTTATCTGGCAAGGCTGTCATTTAGAATGGATGGAGAGATGCAGAGCTTCCAAGACCGGCAGAAACTGAAAGAATACGTGATCACTAAGCCAGCCCTGAAAGAAATATTAAGGGGGGGGTTTCTATAAAAGAAGAAAGACCCCAAGAGTGATATACAACAGAAATTTACAGGGACACTCTATAAAAATAAGGTCTTCACAGGCAACATAATGACAATTAATTCATATCTTTCAATAATCACTCTCAATGTGAACGGCCTAAATGCGCCCATAAAATGGCACAGGGTTGCAGAATGGATAAAAAGACAGGACCCATCCATAGGCTGTCTAAAAGAGACTCATTTTGAGCCGAAAGATACATCCAGACTGAAAATGAAGGGATGGAGATCCATCTTGCATGCCAGTGGACCTCAAAAGAAAGCTGGGGTAGCAATTCTTATATCAGACAAATTAGATTTTAAACTAAAGACTGTAGTTAGAGACACAGAAGGACACTATATCATTCTTAAAGGGTCTATCCAACAAGAAGATCTAACAATTGTAAATATCTACGCCCCCAACATGGGAGGAGCCATCTACATAAGTCAACTGTTAACCAAAACAGCCATATTGATAACAATATGTTAATTGTAGGAGACCTCAATACTCAACTCTCAAAAAAAAAAAAAAAACTCAACTCTCAGCAATAGACAGATCATCTAAGCAGAAAATCAACAAAGAAACAAGAGCTTTGAATGGCACACTGGATCAGATGGACCTCATAGATATATACAGAACATTCCACCCTAAAACAACAGAATACTCATTCTTCTCGAGCACACACGGAACTTTGTCCAGAATAGACCACATACTGGGTCACAAATATGGTCTCAACCGATACCAAAAGATTGAGATTATTCCCTGCATATTATCAGACCGCAATGCTTTAAAACTGGAACTCAATCACAAGAAAAAATTTGGCAAAAATCCAAACACTTGGAAGCTAAAGACCACTCTGCTCAAGAACGTTTGGGTCAACCAGGAAATCAAAGAAGAACTTAAACAATTCATGGAAACCAATGAGAATGAAAACACATCAGTCCAAAACCTATGGGATACTGCAAAGGCGGTCCTAAGGGGGAAATACATAGCCATCCAAGCCTCATTCAAAAAAACAGAAAAATCCCGAATTCACCAACTAACTCTACACCTTAAAGAACTAGAGAAAAAGCAACAAATGATGCCTAAGCCACGCATTAGAGGAGAAATAATCAAGATTAGAGCAGAGATCAATGAATTAGAAACACAGTAGATCAGATCAATGAAACTGGAAGCTGGTTCTTTGAAAGAATTAATAAGACTGATAAACCCCTGGCCAGACTTATCAAAAAGAAAAGAGAAAGGACCCAAATAAATAAAAGCATGAATGAAAGAGGAGAGATCACAACCACCACCAAAGAAATATAAACAATTATAAGAACATATTATAAGCAACTATATCCCAGCAAATCAGATAATGTGGAAGAAATGGATGTATTCCTAGAGATGTATCAACTACCAAAACTGAACCAGGAAGAAATAGAAAACCTGAACAGACCTATAACCACTAAGGAAATTGAAGCAGTCATCAAAAATCTCCCAACAAACAAAAGCCCAGGGCCAGAGGGCTGCCCAGGGGAATTCTACCAAACATTTAAAGAAGAATGAATACCTATTCTTCTGAAACTGTTCCAAAAAATAGAAATGGAAGGAAAACTTCCAAATTCGTTTTATGAGGCCCACCATTACCTTGATCCCCAAACCAGACAAAGACCCCATCAAAAAGGAGAATTACAGACCAATATCCTTGATGAACATGGATGCAAAAATTCTCACCAAAAGACTAGCCAATAGGATCCAACAGTACATTAATAGGATTATTCACCACGACCAAGTGGGATTTATCCCTGGGCTGCAAGGTTGGTTCAACATCCACAAATCAATCAATGTGATACCTTAATAAAGGAAAGAACAAGAACCATATGATCCTCTCAGTAGATGCAGAAAAAGCATTTGACAAAGTACAGCATCCTTTCTTGATCAAAACTCTTCAGAGTATAGGGATAGAGGGTACATACCTCAATATCATAAAAGCCATCTAGGAAAAACCTACAGCGAATATCATTCTCAATGGGGAAAAACTGAGAGCTTTCCCCCTAAGGTCAGGAACACGGCAGGGATGTCCATATCACCACTGCTATTCAACATAGTATTGGAAGTCCTAGCCACAGCAATCAGACAACAAAAAGATATAAAAGGCATCCAGATCAGCAAAGAAGAAGTCAAACTCTCACTCTTTGCAGATGATATTATACTTTATGTGGAAAACCCAAAAGACTCCACCCCAAAACTGCTAGAACTCAGACAGGAATTCAGTAAAGTGGTAGGATATAAAATCCATGCACAGAAATCAGTGGCATTCCTATACACCAACAACAAGACAGAAGAAAGAGAAATTAAGGAGTCGATCCCATTGACAATTGCACCCAAAACCATAAGATACCTAGGAATAAATCTAACCAAAGAGGCAAAGGATCTGTACTCAGAAAACTATAAAATACTCATGAAAAAAACTCAGGAAGACACAAAGAAATGGAAAAACGTTCCATGCTCATGGATTGGAAGAACAAATATGATGAAGATGTCAATGCTACCTAGAGCAATCTACACATTCAATGCAATCCCCACCAAAATACCATCCACTTTTTTCAAAGAAATGGAACAAATAATCCTAAAATTTGTATGGAACCAGAAAAGACCCCGCATAGCCAGAGGAATGTTGAAAAAGAAAAGCAAAGCTGGTGGCATCACAATTCCGGACTTCAAGCTCTATTACAAAGCTGTCATCATCAAGACAGTATGGTTCTGGCACAAAAACAGACACAGAGATCAATGGAACAGAATAGAGAGCCCAGAAATGGACCCTCAACTCTATGGTCAACTAATCTTTGACAAAGCAGAAAAGAATGTCCAATGGAAAAAAGACAGTCTCTTCAACAAATGGTACTGGGAAAATTGGACAGCCACATGCAGAAGAATGAAACTGGACCATTTCCTTACACCACACAGAAAAATAGACTCCAAATGGTTGAAAGACCTAAATGCAAGACACAAATCCATCAAAATCCTAAAGGAGAACACAGGCAGCAACCTCTTCAACCTCAGCAACAGCAACTTCTTCCTAGAAACATCACCAAAGGCAAGGGAAGCAAGGGCAAAAATGAACTCTTGGGACTTCATCAAGATAAAAAGCTTTTGCACAGCAAAGGAAACAGTCGACAAAACCAGAAGACAACCAACAGAATGGGAGAAGATATGTGCAAAGGACATATCAGATAAAGGGCTAGTATCCAAAATCTATAAACAACTCATCAAACTCAACACCCAAAGAACAAATGATCCAATCAAGAAATGGGCAGAAGACATGAACAGACATTTTTCCAAAGAAGACATCCAAATGGCCAACAGACACATGAAAATGTGCTCAACATCGCTCGGCATCAGGGAAATCCAAATCAAAACCTCAATGAGATACCACCTCACACCAGTCAGAATGGCTAAAATTAACAAGTCAGGAAACGACAGATGTTGGCGGGGATGCAGAGAAAGGGGAACCCTCCTACACTGTTGGTGGGAATGCAAGCTGGTGCAGCCACTCTGGAAAACAGTATGGAGGTTCCTCAAAAAGTTGAAAATAGAGCTACCATATGACCCAGCAATTGCACTCCTGGGTATTTACCCCAAAGTTACAAATGTAGGGATCCAAAGGGGTGTGTGCACCCCGATGTTTATAGCAGCAATGTCCACAATATCCAAACTGTGGAAAGAGCCAAGATGTCCATTAGACAGATGAATGGGTAAAGAAGATGTGGTGCATATATACATGGAATATTACGCAGCCATCAAAAGGAATGAAATCTTGCCATTTGCAATGACGTGGATGGAACTGGAGGGTATTATGCCGAGTGAAATAAGTCAATCAGAGAAAGACATTTATCATATGATCTCACTGTTATGAGAAATTCTTAATCTCAGGAAACAAACTGAGGGTTGCTGGATTGGTGGGGGGTGGGAAGGATGAGTGGCTGGATGATAGACATTGGGGAGGGTATGTGCTATGGTGAGCGCTGTGAATTGTGTAAGACTATTGAATCACAGATCTGTACCTCTGAAACAAATAATACATTATATGTTTTAAAAAAAAAAAAAGAAGAAGAAGATAGTAGGAAGGGAAAAATGAAGGGAGGGGAATCGGAGGGGGAAACAAACCATGAGAGACTATGGACTCTGAGAAACAAACTGAGGGTTCTAGAGGGGAGGGGGTGGGAGGATGGGTTAGCCTGGTGATGGGTACTAAAGAGGGCACGTACTGAATGGAGCACTGAGTGTTATACACAAACAATGAATCATGGAACACTACAACAAAAACTAATGATGTAATGTATTGTGATTAACATAATAAACAAAAAAAAAAGAATTAATAAGATCGGTAAACCACTGGCCTGACTTATCCAAAAGAAAAGAGAAAGGACCCAAATTAATAAAATTATGAATGAAAGGGGAGAGATCACGACTAACACCAAAGAAATAGAAACAATTATTAGAAATTATTATCAACAACTATATGCCAATAAACTGAGCAATCTGGATGAAATGGAGGCCTTCCTGGAAACCTATATGCTGCCAAGACTGAAACAAGAAGAAACTGACAATCTAAATAGCCCAAGAACGAATAACGAGATCGAAACAGTGATCAAAAATCTCCCAAAAAACAAGAGTCCAGGGCCTGATGGATTCCCTGGGGAATTCTACCAAACATTCAAAGAAGAAATAATACCTATTCTACTGAAGCTGTTTCAAAAAATAGAAACAGAAGGAAAACTTCCAAACTCATTCTATGAGGCCAGCATTACCTTAATCCCCAAACCAGGCAAAGACCCCATCGAAAAGGAGAATTTCAGACCAATATCCCTGATGAATATGGATTCCAAAATCCTCAACAAAATCCTAGCTAATAGGATCCAACAATACATTAAAAGGATCATCCACCACGACCAAGTGGGATTTATCCCCGGGATGCAAGGGTGGTTTAACATTCGCAAATCAATCAATGTGATAGAACTCATTAATAAGAGGAAGGAGAAGAACCATATGGTCCTCTCAATTGATGCAGAAAAAGCATTTGACAAAATACAGCATCCTTTCCTGATTAAAACTCTTCAGAGTATAGGGGTAAAGGGAACATTCCTCAAGTTCATAAAATCCATCTATGAAAAACCCACAGCGAATATCATCCTCAATGGGGAAAAGCTGAGAGCCTTTCCCCTAAGGTCAGGAACACAGCAGGGATGTCCTCTACCACCACTGTTATTCAACATAGTACTAGAAGTCCTAGCCACAGCAATCAGACAAAAAGAAATCAAAGGCATCTGAATTGGCAAAGAAGTCAAACTCTCTTTTCACAGATGATATGACACCTTATGTGGAAAACCCAAAAGACTCCATCCCCAAATTACTAGAACTCATACAGCAATTCAGTAATGTGGCAGGATACAAAATCAATGCACAGAAGTCAGTTGCTTTCTTATACACTAACAATGCAACTGTAGAAAGAGAAATTAGAGAAACGATTCCATTTACAATAGCGCCAAAACCATAAGATATCTCGGAATAAGCCTAACCAAAGAGGTAAAGGACCTATACTCTAGGAACTACAGAACACTCATGAAAGAAATTGAAGAAGACACAAAAAGATGGAAAAATATTCCATGCTCATGGATCGGAAGAATAAACATTGTTAAAATGTCTATGCTACCCAGAGCAATCTATACCTTCAATGCCATCCCGATCAAAATTCCAAAGACATTTTTCAGAGTGCTGGAACAAACAATCCTAAAATTTGTATGGAATCAAAAAGACCCCGAATCGCCAAGGAAATGTTGAAAAAGGAAAACAAAGTTGGGGGCATCATGTTGCCCAATTTCAAGCTATATTACAAAGCAGTGATCACCAAGATGGCATGGTACTGGCACAAAAACAGACAAATTGAACAGAATAGAGAGCCCAGATATAGACCCTCAACTCTATGGTCAAATAATCTTCAACAAAGCAGGAATAAATATGCAATGGAAAAAAGACAGGCTCTTCAATAAATGGTGCTGGGAAAATTGGACAGCCACATGCAGAAGAATGAAACTCGACCATTCTCTAACACCATACACAAAGATAAAGTCAAAGTGGATGAAAGACCTCAATGTGAGACAGGAATCCATCAAAATTCTAAAGGAGAACATAGGCAATAACCTCTTTGACATCGGCCACAGCAACTTCTTTCAAGATACATCTCCAAAAGCTAGTGAAACAAAAGCAAAAATGAACTTTTGGGACTTCATCAAGATAAAAAGCTTCTGCACAGCAAAGGAAACAGTCAACAAAACAAAGAGGCAATCCACAGAATGGGAGAAGATATTTGCAAATGATACTACAGATAAAGGACTGGTATCCAAGATCTATAAAGAACTTCTCAAACTCAACACCCAAAAAACAAATAATCAAGTCAAAAAATGGGCAGAAGAGATGAAAAGACACTTCTCCAAAGAAGACATACAAATGGCTAACAGACACATGAAAAAATGTTCATCATCATTAGCCATCAGGGAAATCCAAATCAAAACCACAGTGAGATACCACCTTATACCAGTTAGAATGGCAAAAATGGACAGGGAAAGAAACAACAAACGTTGGAGAGGTTGTGGAGAAAGGGGAATCCTCTTACACTGTTGGTGGGAATGCAAGTTAGTACAGCCACTTTGGAAAACAGTGTGGAGATTCCTCAAAAAATTAAAAATAGAGCTATCCTATGACCCAGCAATTGCACTCCTGGGTATTTACCCCAAAGACACAGATGTAGTGAAAAGAAGGGCCATATGCACCCCAATGTTCATAGCAGCAATGTCCGCAATAGCCAAACTGTGGAAAGAGCCGAGATGCCGTTCAACAGATAAATGGATAAAGAAGATGTGGTCCATATATACACTGGAATATTACTCAGCCATCAGAGGATGAATACCCAACTTTTACATCAACATGGATGGGGCTGGAGGAGATTATGCTAAGTGAAATAAGCAGAGAAAGTCAATTATCATATGGTTTCACTTATTTGTGGAACATAAGGAATAGCATGGAGGACATTAGGAGAAGGAAGGGAAAAATGAAGGGGAGACTCGGAGAGATGAAGAGACTATGGACTCTGAGAAACAAACTGAGGGTTTTAGAGGGGAAGGGGGTGGGGGGATGGGTTAGCCCAGTGATGGGTATTAAGGAGGGCACATACTGCATGGAGCACTGGGTGTTATATGAAAACAATGAATGGTGGATCACCACATCAAAAACCAATGATGTATTGTATGGTGACTAACATAATGAAATAAAATTTAAAAAATAAGAAATAAGCCCTAAATATAAAAGATGCAAAATTCCAAAATGTGAGGATATATAGAATAATGTCTTTATGATATTGGGTTAGTACAGACTTGCTTCAAAAATGTATATAAAGTACAAGTCATAAGATGTAAATTTGACTATTTAAAATGTAACAGTTCTTCTCCAACAAAAATGCCACCATAAATAGGTTAAAATATAAACTTCATTAAGGATTAAGAGAAATGTAAATTAATGAGATGCTATTTCACATATATTAATGACCAAAAAATATAAACTCAACAATATCAAGTGTTGGTTATGATGTAGAGAAATGGACACTTTCATACACTACTGAGAGAAGTAGAAATTATTTCACTACCCATTTTGGTAAAGAATTGGGTATAACTAGTAAATTGTGTGTATCTATTTTTTTTAAAACTATTATGGTAAAGAATATGTGAATACCTCGTAGTTCAGTAAGTCCACTTACAGGTATATCCTGAAACTCTTGCACATGTGCAAAGAAGACATGTCCAAGAATGAAACAGCACTGTATGTATCAACATGAATGCATCCCAAAGTATAAGGTTAGATTTTTTTTAAGTGGACTTAAATATCATTTATAGAATTAAACACTAAAGAATATTTGCAAGTATTCAAACAATGCTGTATTTTGTTAGTAGACCTACACATATATGACAAAAGTTTTCAATCATGAAAATAATAAAACTTCATCTTCAAGATAATGGTTATTTTTGATAAGGTAAAGTGACTAGGATTGAGTTTCCATTGTTTATATTAAAAACACAGTTGTTAATGTTATGTTGATTCTTTGAAGATAATTTTTCTGTTTTTAATATTTTGCCCTTGGCCTTGGTTTAACTTAGTTTTTTTAATATGGGTCTAATTCCCATCTTCTTTGTATTTTCCTACCTAGGGTTTGTGGCTTTCCATCAATTTCTTAAGTGACTTGAAATTTTTTGACAGTTTAGAACAACACTTGATCACTGTATCTTCCAATACTATGTCTGCAATATCCTCTACTCTTTTTCTGGACAACTCACTGCATACATACAAGCATACATATGTATATCACATATATTAGATCTTTAGAAATATATATATTAGATCTTTCCCCATGTTTCATTTGTCTCCTCCATCATCTTCTCTATTTTCCATCCTTCTCTTTCTCCATGCCTAAGTCTGGGTATTGCCCCTGTCCTATCCTCCTGTTCACCAATTCTTTCATCAGCTGTGTCTAAGCTGATATTTAACCTATCCACATAATTCTTCATTTATTCTGGTTTTCTGACCAAGTATTCTATTAGATTTTTTATTGTTTCCAGTTTCCTGTCAAAATTTCCCTCATTATTTCTTAATTCCTTGAATGTATTAATTTTAATTCTTTTAATTAAAGTATCCGGATCTCTTGTGGGTTGGTTTTCATTATCTATTTTTAGCCTTTGTTTATCATAGTTTTGTTAAATCTCCCCTTGCAATTTTTAGCCTGAAATTTTTATTCAGTATTACATATTATACATAAATAGTATAGAGAATATCTGATACTCTGAATGATATTATCTTCCTACAATGTCCCTAATAATATTGATCCCATTACAGAGTGGAATAATTCAAATTTGGACATGAGTTACTGTGAAAGCTAATCTATTTCCAATCCACTTTTACCCAGTGGATCCTTACTAAAACCTTAGGATTTTACCAGGGACCCTCTTCCTTCACAAACCCTGAAATCCAATTTTTACCCCTTACCCTGATTAGTATTATGAATGCTCCTTTCAGTTCTTCAGGCTCTTCGTCACTATTTTTCAAATCAACAATCACCCAGAGGAGAGAGGAAGCATGGAATACTGTGAAATTCTCTCCTATCTCAGATCTTTGTCCTTCAAGTCTTCACTTCCCTGGTGGCTTTCTTATCCCTTCAACTAGAATTTTTAAATTTAATATCCAGACCTTTTAGTTGCCTTTATCCAGAGTTTTAGTCACAAATATCATGATCTAAAGTCAGAAGCAGAATGCCTCCAAGGTCAATTTTGAGCATGTCAAAAGCCTGTATATGTATCATGACTGACCCAAACATATGCTGTCAATTTGTTTAAAGTTTATTCAGCCATTGTTACATGATGTAACAACAGGCAACAGAAAGAAACTTACTTTTATTTACATTGACACAGAGGGTCTTCACAGGAAAAAGTACAGAGCTCTAATCTATCATGCCTTGATTTTAACTTATATGCTGTGCTACCCCAGGAAAATAACACAAACTCCCTGTTCTTAGTCTCCTCATGTATAATACAGGGTAATAGCACTACTCAAACTGCCTCTCAAGCTTGAGGATTCATTTGAACACACAGACATAAGTACCCAGTACAGTGCCTGGCCCATAGTAGGTATTCAATAAATACTAGTTCAATCATTGTTTGTAGAAATAAGAGATTATTTTTTCTCTTGCTCTTCAGAAGTTTACTGCTGGATTTACCCAAAATAAAGAGTTCTTATAGTAATAATAGCTGACTCAAGAGAATCCCTAGCATGTGGGCAAGGATTCAGTGTTAGCTTTGGGATCCTGGTGCATAAAAATGCTATTCTTTCCCTTAAAATGGACCCGATGTAAATTTTGTTAAAATAGGAAAAATCAGTGTGGGAAAGTAAAGTTTTCAAATTAAAGTCAAACGACCGAGGTGCCTGGCTGACTCAGTCGGTAGAGCATGCAACTCTTGATCTTGAAGTCATGAGTTCAAGTATCACACTGGGTCTAGAGATTGCTTAATTAATTAATTGAATTAAATAAAAGGATAAACTCAGACCTGGTAATTACTCAATGACTCTACCCTCTGACCTCATCAAAGATACATTAGCTAAAAGTAAAATGATTTCTTAAGTGCACCAGATACATCAAGCACAAACTCTTGACCTTGAATGTTAACTCTCAGAGTCAGAACACTGAAGGTAACTTATCCAAAAAAGAGGCAGAGGTCCCTTTTTGTTCGTGAAATTTCCATTCTATCATCTATGATATGTTAAATACTCTACATTGTTTTTCTTGCTGCCTCCTCACAACATCCAGTAATAGGGGTGCCATTATTTCCCCTTCTGATGCTTAAGTCCTATAACATGCCAAAGTCACACAGCCAGTATGGGACAGACAACTCAGTTAACATTTATTAACTACTATGTGCCAGTCGATATGCTAGGCACTAAGGCGACAACCAAGAGTGAACAAGACAACAACCCTGCAAAAACCATGAGCTAAGGAAAGACATCGAAAGCAGACATGCCTGAGCACATGCTCTAAAACCGCTCCTTTTATTGCAAGATACTGATGTGACAATTTCAAGGACTGTGAAGAAAAAATGTTGTAAGGAAAGTGAAAGCAAAACCCAGGGCAGGCAGAAAATGTGGTCCTCACACCCCCACTAAGACCCAGTCCCTGCACAGGTCCAGCCCCTGATGAAGTAGTAAGGAGGAAATATAACCCGGTACAAGAATAAAGAGTAACCGGGAGGGGTTACTTTCGCAGTGTGTTCCAGAAAAGCCTCTATGAAGACATGGTATGTAAGCTGAGACTGTCAAGATGGGAAGTTTGAGGCAGATACATCAGGACTTGAGGCAGAAAAATCTCTGCATGTTGAAGTACGCCTGGAGAGGAGGAAGAAAAGTGGAGTCAGGTAAGAGACAGGCTGGAGTTAGGGAAGGGACCACACCACAGAGGAAGGCTCACGGCACAGACTGAGATCACATTGCACTTTCCAACTGGCAGTAACATATTGTTATTACCTGGATCACATGGGGTGCTCACCAACAGCCCAGGGAGAATTAAGGTCAGCACCAATACCTTATTTCCATCTGGAACTCTGCAGCTGGTTCTTTTTAACCTTAGTTCAAAGTTAGAAACCTCAGGTGGTTTTTGGAATACAGACAATAACATCCCACTCTAAGTAGGTATTATGATAAACATCATTACAATAGCAGTCATACTGCAATATATAAATGTATTCAAGTATTACAACATATACCTTACATTTATACAATGCTACGTGTCAAATTTATCCAATAAAAATAGAAGCAAAAAAAAAAAAGAAAAAGAAACCTCCTCATTCCCATTTCAACCTTTCATACCTTTTGTATCCATTTTTCTCACCATACTAGAATACAATTTTGTTTTAAAGCAAGGCTCACAGAAACTATCACAGTGCTTTGCCCATGGTAAGTGCTCAACAATTGTTAGTTAAGCTGATATTCAGATGCAAACATGGGCCTAATTACTGGAAATTTTGAGCATTCATAACTGCAGGCTGGTAGGACACAAGGAGGAGAAGGACCATCCCTGCTCAGAGAGTCAGGGGAGGAAGCGCCATGGCAGGAAGGGGAAGCCTTTCTTGTCCCATTCTTTAAACTGCTTATTCAGCCATTTGTGCTTCCCCTTAACCTTTGGATGGAGAGACGCAGACTTCAGAATGTGACTTCTAGGTCTCCAGCCTCATGTAAATCCACTATCAGGTTTTCAAGATAGAGCAATTCAAATAAAAAGAAAAATGCTTTTAAATTATGCTTTTCAGCTAGGAAGAGAAAATAATAGTTGCCATATTTTTGGAGAATGCCAAGCCGACGTCTCCTGGATTTTGCAAGCACCTCTATCAATTACATGTACTGAGTGAGCAGCAAGGAGACATTTGTTAATTGGAACTCTAATGACCAGCTTTTACCGATATCTAATTTAGTGCTACTGTCAGGAGCTGGGTCATTTCCTAAAATAAGGAGGATAAATAAAAAGACTTACAGTGCAGGAAAGAAAATACCCCGTTTTCTTTTGTTTCAAGTCCAACTGTCAAGTGACTAAATCACAATATTTGGGTAATACTTTCTGCTATTCGCTGTTTGAATTTACACACACCTACACACACACACACACACACACACACACACACACACACCCCATCTCACCTTTACCCAGTATCTCCAGCATCCAGACCCTCATGGTCTCAGTTGGGCACAGACAGCGCAGCTTCCTGGAACAAGTGTTACTTGATCACAGTTGCAAAGGTAAGTGAGAGTTCCAAAGGTAAAGGAAGGGGAGCTGTCGTGAATGACCTAACACAGCTTCATTTAACACTAACTGAATTCTTAGTCGTTTCTATTTTTCAGTAAATATTGAGTATCAGAGTGGGTCTAGGCAGGAAGGGCCTGGAGAAGCATAGCAGGAAGGCATTTAATGCCTAGAAAAACACCTATAAAATATGAAGCAGTAACTCTAGCAGTAATAATAGTAGCTACTGGATACTGAGTTACTGTGTCATAGATAGTGATGAAGGCTTTTCATAGATTATTTCATCTCTGCTCACAAAAATCACCAAGGGGATCATTATTTCATTTTGAAGATAATGAAGCTCAGGTTTAAAGAAGCTAAGACTCTCGCCTAAGGGTTCGTAGTTAATAATGAGCAACACCAGGAATCACATGTATTTCTCTGGAGGACAGATGGTGCAGTGGTTAAGAGTATGGGCTTTAGAGTCAGAGGAGGAGAAGCATCCGAGGACACAAGCCTCCCCTACACTAGTGTGTTTCATTTTTTAAATTATGAAGTGTAGAATTCTATCATCTTCACAACCCCTTCTAGCTCCATGGTCCAGTCTTCACAATCCAGCCCAGGACTGGACCACATGCCATGTCTTTCTTCCTTGTTTGGATCCTCCCGCACCAGCTCCCAGGCCCTTCTCCTCACTCCTCTACAGAGAATAGATCCCAAAAGTGAATCCAAAAAGAAAGCTTCTTGTGACATTCCATCACTGAGGGGGAAGTGTGAGAAAAAAACTGTACTCACTCGACGGCTTTAATACTAACAAACAGCAGTGCTTGCTAAACACCAAAAGGACTCTTGAAATAAAGAATTAATAGATTCCAGAACCAGCATCAGGGCCACTGGTGCCAATGGGGCTCTGCATAATTTAGTGTTATGCTCTCAACTAAGAAATATCTTTGGGCAATAGCCTAAGTTTCTTTTGAACAACATGAATCATCAGAAGGGATAGGAGAAGGAGAAGAGGGAACAATGTCAAAGATGCTAGCATCAAAAATATAGCTCAGGAGTTTGAATAAAATTGTCTTGAAATATATGCAAGTGGAAAAAAAATACTTATAAAATAATCTATTATCTCCTGAAATATGCACATGTAATGAACTAAACTTAAATATTATTTGTAGATGTGTAACTATTTCATCTATAGCCCTTGAAATGTGTATGTACAATTGAAGCAAAAAACTTTTCATAAATCGTATTTTTTTTGGAGAATATGCAGGATCACTTATCATCAAGTCTGCCTTATATTTCGTCTGTGGGCAAATAGCAGGAGCTCACCTTGATCTTATTCCTTACATTAGAAAGCAGTTCCTTCCGTGTGCCAGGTATTAAACTAGTCTCTGGAAATATAGGTACAAAATGCTCTCCAACGTGACTTTCAACAGATGTTTAAGTGAAAACATTTACTTCCTTAACTCTGCCTTTTTCACATATGCATAGGAAACCTGTTTATCTTCATGTTTCAGTCAACGCAGTCTACCAGCCTCATAGTATACTCTTTGTCTTTTCTCTGCACCAAGCCATACCCAACTTTGTGCAGCATTATATGACCCACTTAACTCAACTTTCTGACAGACACGATATTAACTCTATGAGAAAATAAGCTCATGCATTATTATCAATCATCATTTGACAACCCACTGATGCTAGGGATGCTGGTTGAGATCCACTGCCTACAGGTAATCAGACAGAACAATGAATGGCTTCACATGATTCAGTAAAATTCCTGTAACCTTAAGTACTTTCTCCACTGGTCTGTTACAGTGCCTGAAATTCACACCATGGACAAGATTCCATGACCTAAAAAAACAAACAGGCCAACAAAAGACAAAGCATTCATTATCCTGGGAAGTACTCTTTGAAAGAAAAAAATGTATGAGCTATATATGTGAGAATAACTTTTTAAACAGTATATAGTCAACAAGTTAAAAGCAAAGACTCTGAAAGAATGTGACCCAGGATGCTGGATGAGTTTAAAAAGGAAGAATTAATTGGAGGAACAGATTGTATTCTCCCAAAGAAAGAGGGCCCTGCCCTGGGGGGTGATAAACATTGCAGAACAGTGAAGAGCATAGTCAAAGGAGAGATGAGCAGAACCTTCAGTTTTGTCAAGTACTGCCTAAACTAGATGCATATACAGGACTCTGTTTGCAGATCATTTTTTCCCAGTTATGATTTGATACCTCTGGGTGTAACGCAGGCACTTGTCTAGATCAATATCCCACTGTGAATGAATCCTGGCAGCTGCTGTGTTTTACCCTACTGTGGTGCTGATGAAATTTCAAGCAAAGACAACCAATGAACCAATCATTCCTACCTGCTGGCCATCTGCTCTTCGGAAATAAGTAATGGAATCATAGAGAAAACCAAGGAGATGTCAGATCAAAGCAAAAAAAGGATTGACTAGGACTAGATTCACATATGGGGGAAAAGTGTCTTCCAGGTGTTCTATGCAAGCTCATTTTGGCCAAAAGGCATTGCTTTTCTGATCCATTCCTTTCCTGGTTCCCCCTACCCCCAACCTTAAGTCCCATATTCAGTACTTGCTGGATTATAGTGTAGGGAGAAAGATCAGTTGTTCTTTGGTAAGCAGCTACCTTGCCTTCAAACCATAAGTGCAGTTTCTATACCTATATGCAACCTACAGAGGAATTTAACATAAGCACTTCCGATTCTCCTGGAATTCCAAATTCAGTCTTCAGGGGAAATAGGAGACAGAATCAGGTAATCTGTAAACATGCTACATGTTGAGAGAAGTGCAATATATGGAGAAGCCACCATCTAGTTGGAGAATCAAGAATCAGGGATGACCAATGCGTAGCATGCATGCCTCTTCCCTCCTAACCTGCCCCAAGACAGATATTACTAATAGATCACAGTGTCCTTTCCTACTGATCTCACATGCAACCTCAGAATCTTCTCCAGTGCAGCATTCCAATAGCCATCTTTCAGAGTTAGGACATGATCTGAAATGTATTTGCCATCCTTGGTCACAAATGACAGAAACAACAGCCCATTACCAGACAATACCATGAAAAGCCAGCACATTTCAGTCATTTCCTTAATTTATCCTGAGAATAACCCTATGCTTGGATTCTATTACTTACCCATTTTATGGTACTGACAGCAAGGCGGCAGGGATTCAGAGGGAAGCTTCGTGGAGGAACAGGGACGTACACGGACTGTGGACATTTGGGTAGAATGCAAAAAGTGAAACAAACTCAACAGGCTCACCTGCCCACAGGATGTACCTTTTGAGAGACCAAGGCAAGGAGCTAATAAGATATGCATTTTCTTTCCAAGCCTCCCAGGATGCTGGGCTCTTCCTGACTGCCTGCCTGAAGGCACTCCCCACTCCAGGATACCACCTGCAGTGCCATGCACAGTGCTTCACTGTGCCTGCCCATTCCTCAGCTTAAAGAGGCCAAGTCACTGCTTAAAAGCAGCATAGCACACCGCAGTGACCACCACCCCCAAACCTGAGTCTTTCATGAACCACCTTCACCATTTTGGTCATGCCTGTGTGTCACATTATTAGTCACTTAATATTTTATTTAAATCAACTCACTTTTCATTTAAAGTCATTTTAAAATAGAAATAATCACCACCACTAGAAAGAAGTCTCACTTACCTACACTAATTTAAATAGGAAATAACTACTTTTAAATGGTATTTGTTTAGGGGCACCCGGGTGGCTCAGTCAGTAAAGCATCCCACTCTTGATTTCAGCCAAGGTCATGATCTCAAGGTCATGAGATCCAGCCCCAAGTTGGGCTCTGTGCATGGATCCTGCTTGACATTCTCTGTCTCTCTCCCTCCCTCCCTCTGCCCCTCTCCCTCTAAAAAATAAATTCAAAGGTATTTGTTTATATGTCCCCTAAAATAACCTCATACATTTCTATTAATAGTTTATGTACCACATCTGCTTTAGTGGTTCACAGGATTTGCTCTGAAGCAAGGCAGACATGGAACCTAACCCCAGATTCATCATTTATTGGCTGGGAGGCCTTAGGCAAGTAAATGGAATCTCTAAATTTCCTCATCTGTAAAATGGGTAAGTAATAGAATCCAAGCATAGGGTTATTCTCAGGATAAATTAAGGAAATGACTGAAATGTGCTGAGCAGAGCACTCAGTACCCATTATTTTTAGGGACTTGTAAGTCATTCCATTTTGTCCTGGCTGGGAACATCTGTTCCCACTCAAGCCATTTTCTATACCATAGAGTATCATAGTGGAGTGAAAACAACACAGGCTTAGAAATCAGGTGTGTGATTAAATCCAGGCTTCATCCCTTCTACAAGTGTAGCCTGGGTAAGTTATTTCTTTGAACTCTCGGTTACTTTATTTGCAAAATTAAGGAAATAATGGTATGTATCTCGCATGGCTGAGGAGTGTAATTGAGATCATTTAAAGAGAATCCTGGCATACTGCCATTGCTTAATAAATGGTAATTCTTCTTCTATACAGTATTGTGTGTAGGTTTGCTTTGAATTTCTGAAAACACAGGTACTGACAGGCTTTTGAAATCCCCAGTCATTCCTCTGTTTCAGACCTGCTGTTCTTTATCATAAAATACTGGACTCTCTAAAGTAATTGTCTTCTCCTTCCCATATGAGCAAGCAAAACAAGACTACTAAGGCAGCAAAATGAGGGAAACTCAGTAAGTTTCAAACCTCCACATCGAAGACCCAGAATCCTTCCTACATGGACTTTGGTTCTGTCCAAATGAGGAATTTCTTTTCTTTCATTAAAATGTAAATTTGATGTAACTCTAAAATCCTTTAGCTGATGGATCTGGGTGAAAAAGCTCTTCTGATAAGAGAATCGGCATGTCCCCCAGTTAAGTCCAAAGCCATTCAGGTTCTTACTTTGTGAACCTGTGTCTTCCAGCCAGCAGAAGAATGCACACCCCACTGCCTGGCAGTGCCGTTTCTCCAATGGAAGTGCTCACTGTAGCCTTTAACCCAAAGGGCCTCACAGGTAGCTGTGGGAAAACCTCTTTGACAGGCAGATGGATCAGCTCTGTCAGCACTTACTCCTTTGCTTTTCAGTTTAGCACTCCCTCTTCAGCAGTAACTACAGAGCGGCTTTGCTGAAGTGGACTCATGCTACTAGAAATGGTCTGGAGACCCATAACTCATTTCACAGCAGCTGCCAAGGAGCTGTCAGATGTGGTTCTTATGGCCACAGGTCAGATTTGAAGCTGTGACCTCAAAGCACACGTGCTTCACATCCCATTAAAAGTAGCTTGAGCTACACAGTGGCCCCCATGGTGTCCATCAACTTTGTTTTGGTTGCTGAGCCACGCTGCATTGAGAGAACAAAAGTTGTAGCCTTTCTTAAAAACTGAGATTTCACGCCTAATATTTTTCCCACTCAGCAAGCATTCCTCCATTCGCTTCTACAAGTCAAAAAATCAGAGTTCTCACTCTACGATACAACCCAAAAAAATGTAAGCCAAAGTCAACCCAAGAGAATTCAAATTTCATTATAGCATGTGTATTGACTAGATACCAGATGGTCTGGAATAGTACGTAGGCTTCTACTAGAGAGGCAGTCAGCAAGTCATCAGGACCGGCCGTGTGGAACACCACCATGAGAAGACTAAAGTTGAGGAAGGGGCTGGTCAATTGTCAATGTCTGTTCTAGAAGCAGGACTGAGACAAGACAGCAACTATGCCATCTATTTACTGACTCCAATCTGTGAATATTTTCTTTCTTTTCTGAGCTGTTGTCACTGCCACCACATCAGCTTTCCCACCTACAGGTCTCCACACTCCAGTGCATTTCTCCATTTTGCCACCATAGTCAGTCATCAGCCAGGCACATCGAACCACATCATTCCCACAGTCCTTAGTGTGCTATTTAATGCCCTACATAATACAGCTCCAGCCCATCTCTCATCTCTCCTCACCACAACATGGTGCCCCATCACCCCAAATTTCTCCCTTTCCCTGAAATGTCCCTGCTCTTTTCATATGTCATTCTTTTTTTCCAAAATGACTTTACTTACCATACGTTCCTTGTGAAATTTTACCCATACTTCCAAGCTCAATTCAAATGTCCCTCCTCTCCATCAAAGATGCCCCAAGAACTTCTGTTCCTATAACGGTGATGTTACTTTTTACATCGTAGTCTTACTGATGAGGACTCTCATTCCAAGTGATAGAAACCAAGCTGGTGTAAGACTTAAGAAAAATATCAATTATTTTAGAAGACGAATATATTATTGCCTCATGTTAACAGCAAATTTGAAGATAAGGTCTTGAGACATGACTGGACTGAGGTGCTCAAGTTTATCTTCACAGCTGATTCCTCCATTTTTAGGCATTCTTCTTTGTGTTGACCTAACTCCAAGCACTTTACAACCCTTTGGGGGCTGCTCCAGCCCCAAGCCTACATATGGCAAGTTTTCTACAAGTTTCAGTAAAAGGCCCAAAATTGAGTCTTATTGTCCTGTCTTGGATTATATGCCTACCCCTAGACCAAACCTTGTGGTCGAAAGGAGACAATTTGTCGACTTTTCAAGTCTGGGTCACATTCCACCCCTGAAGTATGAGGGGTAAATCGATTTGACCTGAACTATATGGATTGATGGTGGCAAAGACTGGGTTCATCAAGATGGCAGTGTTATTTCCAGGAAAATGAGGCATCTACTATAGTTAGAGAAAATTTAACAACTGTACACTCACAAAGATAAATTTGGAGTTTATATGTCCCTCTTCCCCAAAGAGGGGAGTCTATCTCACGCATTCATGGTACCCAGTGGCAGAGCTTCAAGGACAATATAAGGACAAACACTTTTCCGTAACTCTTTGGGACTCTATGGGAGCTCCATTTCAGTGTCTCAGGAACATGATTATTAATGGTCTGTGTTTACTGAATATTTCCTCTATGAAGCAATTTAGGAGTCTTGGTGCAGCTTGCAGAGACAAACATTTCTCGAGTCCTTGCTTGACAAGCACAGAAGGGAATTTATGTGAAGTGTTGTGTGGTATGTATTATGTTTACTTGCTAATGAAATTTGTTCCAGTTTTTGTATTTATTTATAGCACACTGATTCAGAAATGATGCAGTCATTAAAAATGGCTTATATGTGACCAATTTAAAATATTTAAAACCTCTTATTTTACCAACAAAAGATAAAGGAGTTAAAATGAGTAAGAGAAGCTTTTGTTAATGGCAAAAGACAAAATAGGAATGAGAAATCTCTAGTGAATATAGTTATCTATGCATTGTCCTGGACCTTTATTTGAAATCATATTTGCTTTTTAAGTCTCACTACACAAAGAAAATCCCTGATCGCTCAAGGGTAATCCCTGCAAAGTCTAAGAAGCTTGCATGAATATTAGCCTTACAGTTATTATCTTTAGTGGGGGTTTTTTCCTAACTCCCCGAAGTGTCCCATTCTGTGCCTGATATAGTAAACACACTGGCTTTCCAGTTTTAAAGACCTGCATTTAAATTCCAGCCTGCCATACACTGGCTTTATTATCAAGAAAAAACAACTTGCTCAAAAGTATTCCCCCTTCAATTATAAAGTATACAATGACATTTATTCCAAAGTGGCAATACTGCAACTCAGACACATTTATCTGATGGCAAGAAGCACATTATATTTACAAACACATCCAGCACTCACTTTGTGCCAGGCATTGTTATAGGTACTTCAAATATTTGTTTACTCATTTAATCCTCACAACAAACCTTTGACATAGGTACTAATATTATTCCCATTATATAGGTGAGGAAACTGAGACAAAGCACCTAAGTAGCTTGCCTAGGATTTCAGTCAATAAAGTGGCAGAGCTATCAATTGGACATGGGCACCTGACGCTGCAGTCCGTGCTTTTGACCATGTAGTAATTGCTTCTTACTATGCAATCCTATATCCTTTGTCTCCAGTAAAGTTGCTTTGGAGGGAGGCAAGCGTAGGGTCAAACTCCATCTCAGTCACCTACCAACTAATTAGGGACTTTGTCAAGTTATGATCTGACCCTAGATCTTCAACTGTTCTAGGATGATAGTAAAGTCACAGTGTAAATCCCTTAGCACCATGCCTTGCACTCAAATGTTAGCTTTCTTCCTGCAGGCTCAAGGATGCTAACTGCAGACAGGCTTTAGTGCCTAACTATAGCCGCTCAATGGGTATGGTCTTTAGGAACATATTCAAAAGAAGGTACATGGCTAGAAATCACCTAGTGAATGCAGACAGAGACAGAAGGGGTTGGGGGTGGTGGGGGGAGACAGTATTTCCGGCTTGATGCTCAAAATCAAGTTTTGGCGTTAAATCATCTGATTCATTTTGGTAGTGTCAAGCCAGCTTGTAAAGAGCTGCCAGTGGTCCACAAGTCTTACTAGGATTTTGGGAAAGAACTGGGCTTTTGATCTTCACATTCAAGAAATATCAAAGTTGATTCAGTGTTCCCTGCAACAGAGTAAGTGAGAAACCACTACCAAAATGATCCCCACAATGGCGTTATACATGTGAAAACTTTCAACAAAAGACAGAGAGGCCATAACCAAAGGAAAGATTTTGGCTCCAGTAACCACTCAGCTAGTGTTTTCTGACAACCTATTAACCAAAATGAATCATCTGCACAACCAATCTACTTAAATGTATTGAATTGAAGCATCAAGGTGGCAAAACAAACCAAACGAAAACTATCCAGGTGATCTAGGGTTTATTTCTATGTCCTTATAAAATTCCAAGAATCAAGGTAAATCAGTGCAGAAAAAAAAAAAAAAGTATAACTTTTTGTTTCCAAACAGTTGGCTAGTATATGACCTGTAGATGTGGGGTCGTATGTAATCAGAGTTTATCCTAGCTGACCCAAATATAAAGATTATTTATCTCCATAGCAACGACTTATTTAGCAACTACTTGCAAGGCACTGGGCTAAGCACATAAGGTGCACTCAATAATAAAATCTCCCCAACTATACTCCAATGCACCATGTGTAATGATTATCTACATTACAGATTAAGAAAGTGACTCAGACAAAAATTAGCTTTCCCAAGTCCACAAGCTGCTTAATTAGGTATTTTCATCTACAAATAGAAGAAACCTAAGTGTACATTCAAATTAAAGACTATTATCCCACATAACAGGAAGGTCAGAGGCAGTGTGAGCTCGGAGGATGACTGATTCGGTTGACTAATAGCTTAACAGTGCTATTAGATTCTAAACCTCCCTTATTGCTCCCAGCTCCACCACCCATTGTCGACAGCAGTTCTGGGTGTCTTATCCAGAGTCACGTCTAGTAGATTTCTCTTATAAGATAGAAATTTTCCTCAGAAGCATATCCTCATGCTCCCCAACCTCCCTATACTTTTCACTGGCTGGAAATTTATCACATACAATTCAGGAACAAGTTACTTAGGAAAAGGAATGGAGTTACCTTTAATTGGGCATATGAAGGCAGATTGGCACTGAAAAATAGTGGATTATGAATACTGGATAAGAAACATTGGACAGGAAAACAAAGAGCAGATTGGATGTTGGCTAAAAACGAACAGCAAGGATCAATTCAACCGATGAATGTCAATAAAAGATGACCAGGGGTGCTGTCCAAAACTAGTGCTCTTCATTAGTACTCTTTTTTGTAGGTTTAGAGCCCATTGTTTGGATGCCTTCATCTCCATGCTACCAGACCACAAAGGACTAAACTCCTGTTGACTAGTTGTCTTGGGAGGTAGTATTTTTGGACACAGACCCTGCTGCAATTGCCCAAACTGAACTACTTGTTTCTGGCCTGTGTCCCTCCAGTCTGTTTCTCGTGACAGCCCAGATGATCTCACTGAAATTTAAGCCTGGTCAAGCCACTCTCCCTGTTAAAATCATTCAGTGGCTGTCCATACTTAATAGGATAATGACAAAAACCCTGAATATGACCCAAGACCATGCATAGTTTGACCCCCGCCTGCCTCTCCAGCCAGCTCCCCTTCCTTCTCTGCTCTAGTCACACTGGTTTCTTTCATATCCTCTTCCCATAGGATTTCTACATGTTGGTCTCTTCTCTTTGGAATTCTTTTCCCTCTCTTCTTAACCAAATTTACTCATTCTTCCTGTCTAGGTAAACTCTCTCTTCTTCAAAGAAGCCTTCCCTGACCCTTAATGTTGCCAAACCCCACTTAGACTTTCTCACAGCACCACATACCTTGTTTTCAGAACACTCACCCATTTCATTTTGCATTTATCTGAGAGGTTAAGTGATTAACTGCATCTTGCTCATTAGCCTGTATCATAGTCAACGTGGGATCCTATAATAAGAGAGGATAGTTTAAACATTTAGTTCTCACAGATCTGGAAGGTAAGAAATCCAAGGTCAAGGAAAAGGCACGTTGATGTCCAGGGAGTCCTGCTGCCTTCTTCAGAGGTAACCATCTTCACTGTGTCTTCACATGGCCTAAGGCACAAAAGAGCTCTCTGGGGTCTCTTTTATAATGGTATGAATCACATTCACGAGAGCTCCACTCTCATGACCTATTCACCTCCTTAAGGTCACACCTCCTAACACCATCACTCTGGGGATTAGACTTCAAATACATGAATTTGGGAACGGACATAAACATTCAGTCTCTAGCAGCTATAAGCTCCATGAAGACAGAGATACTGTGCTGGCGGACTTATAGCTCTGGGGTCTAGCACACTTCATGGCACATGACAGGTGCTTAGGAAAAAAATGGTTAAATTTAAAAACAAATTAGAGATCCCAAGAGTTCCACTCTCCTTTCTCTTAACCTCTACACTACTGAAATTCCTAAGCAGATTCACACCTTGACCGATTTCCTCCTGACTGCCAGTCTCTGTCTCCCTTGGCTCCACAAACTCAATGGAGTTGAACTCAGCCCCAGGATCTTTATAATTCATGCATGGTGTCACCTGGGCTAGATCTGAAAACAACTATAGTTTTCTCAAATCCTTAATTTTGTACTGTAAATAAGGAATAAACAAACAAGTAAATGAATTGGCAGTACAGGATATGATTAAGAGCTCAAGTTCAACAATATACAGATATGATTTTCCTATTATTAAAATGTGTACCTGGGTTGGTTACATAACCTCTCTGAGCATCAGTTTTTTTACCACAGAATGGGGATAATGATATTGATCTCCTAAGATTTTTATACATTTTCAATAAGCTAATATATGCAAAACATTTAGCCCAGAATTGGGAACGATTAACAAACCAAATTCCTGTAACTACAGAAATGTTCTCAAAGTTGTCTTTATAATAAGCCAAACTCTTCAATAAAATGATGGTATGACTTAAGGTAAAAGGGGTTTAGAACTCTTGCTATAGGGATTCCAGGCAGAGGACATAGTTAATATGAATAATTCATATGGCAAAGTGCTTGACTTTTTGAACTCAGTCTATATGGTGCTCAGAGTGCCAACAGAACTTCCAGGTCCAAAAAGAGTAGTGAAATCAAGGTCAATTCTTCTGTTCCACAGAGCCCAGTCATAGATTAGATTCCTTCCATTGAAACCTTTCTGTTAGTGTAGTAAGTCAGACAGATAAAGACAAATACTGTATGATCTCCCTTATATGTGACATCTTGAAAAGCTGAACTCAGAGAAACAGAGTAGAATGGTAGTTGCCAGGGACTGAGGGATGTGGAAATGGGGAAATAAGGACCAAAGAGTACAAACTTCCAGTTATAAGATGAGGAAGTTTTGGGGAGCCAATGGACAGCATAGTGATAATAGTTAATAACACCCTTTTATATACTTCAAAGTTGATAAGACAGTGGATCTTAAATGTTCTCACTACACAAAAGAAATGGTTAATAAGTTATTTGATGCCCATGTTAGCTAATGCTATGGTGGTAAACATTTTGCAATATATAAGTGTATTGAATCAACACATTATACACCTTAACCTCTGCAATGTAATATGTCAATCATACCTCAATAAAGCTGGGGGGGGAACTTTGCTATATTAAGAAACTCACTCCCTTTATTAAAACTTGGTATTACACTTAGTTTTGACAACAAACAGCAATGTAAATAGCAGAATTCTGCAGATCTCTCATATTAGCTTTATATCACATCAAAAACAACATTTCCAACATCTATGCAAGAGTCTGTGGCCCATGGCATCTCACATTCATGCAGACATTACTAATCAGAGTGTCCTTTCCCACTGAAATCCACATGGGGTTTCTTAATCCTCCTCAACACAGAGCTCCAGAAGTTATCACACCCCTCGATCAGAGTAGTTGTGTGAAATATAACCTAAGGAAATGTTCTATAAGAGACCAGAAAACACATCATCATAACTAGAAACACAAGTGTGAACTTCATGAGGCATCACGCATAAGGACTAATCTTAAAATGTTATTGCAACCAAAGAACTACAGCCCAGAAACAAAAGTATTAATTAAAATAACTCAAGTTCTTTCCACAGTTTGGCTATTGCAGACATTGCTGCTATGAACATTGGGGTGCATATGACCCTTCTTTTCACTACATCTGTGTCTTTGGGGCAAATACCCAGGAGTGCAATTGCTGGGTCATAGGGTAGCTCTTTTTTTTATTTTTTGAGGCACCTCCACACTGTTTTCCAAAGTGGCTGTACTAACTTGCATTCCCACCAACAGTGTAAGAGGGTTCCCCTTTCTCCACAACCTCTCCAACATTTGTTGTTTCTTGCCCTGTCCATTTTTGCCATTCTAACTGGTGTAAGGTGGTATCTCAATGTGGTTTTGATTTGGATTTCCCTGATGGCTAATGATGATGAACATTTCTTCATGTGTCTGTTAGCCATTTGTATGTCTTCTTTGGAGAAGTGTCTTTTCATCTCTTCTGCCCATTTTTTGACTTGATTATTTGTTTTTTGGGTGTTGAGTTTGAGAAGTTCTTTATAGATCTTGGATACCAGCCCTTTATCTGTAGTGTCATTTGCAAATATCTTCTCCCTTTCTGTTGGTTGCCTCTTTGTTTTGTTGACTGTTTCCTTTGCTGTGCAGAAGCTTTTTATCTTGATGAAGAAGCCAAGATGCCCTTCAACAGATGAATGGATAAAGATGTGGTCCATATATACAGTGGAATATTACTCAGCCATCAGAAAGGATGAATACCCAGCTTTTACATCAACATGGATGGGACTGGAGGAAATTATGCTAAGTGAAATAAGTTAAGCAGAGAAAGTCAATTATCATATGGTTTCACTTATTTGTGGAACATAAGGAATAGCATGGAGGACATTAGGAGAAGGAAGGGAAAAATGAAGGGGGGGAAATCAGAGAAAGAGATGAACCATGAGAGACTATGGACTCTGAGAAATAAACTGAGGGTTTTAGAGGGGAGGGGGTGGGGGATGGGTTAGCCTGGTGATGGGTATTAAGGAGGGCACGTATTGCATGGAGCACTGGGTGTTATACAAAAACAATGAATCGTGGATCACCACATCAAAAACTAATGATGTATTGTATGGTGACTAACATAATAAAATTAAATTAAAAAAATAAAATAAAATAAATAAAAAATAAAATAATAAAATAACTCAAGTTCTTAACTTGCATTCTAAAATACCCTGAGTGGGATATACTGAGCTCAAGAATAACTTAAATTTTCACTTTCATTTCCCTCCACTTCCTACATATTCAACTTCTTCCATGGCCTATTTGTTCAACTCTTCAAAATATTTGTCACCCAGACCTGAAACAGGCCCTTCTGACCCATCTTGTCCATCCAATTTCCTCCCATTTTGCATTACTAAAATGCAAAAAGCCAGTCTGGAATGACATGCAAGGGGAAATACTGAAAAGTGTGAAAATCAGTATCATCTTTAACAGCAGGAGGAGAGAAGAAATGTAAATTCTCCCACGTTATAAATTTTTGGATAGCTCTAGCATAAGATCTTGGACCATTACTTCACCAGTCTTCCATTTTGAGAATCAACATTTCCCATTATCAGTGCTGGAGTTTGCAAAAGGGTCCCAACAAGCCAAATCTAAAAGCAACTTTGGCATAAAGAATGGCTTTTTTGAAGCTAATGCTCAGAATTCCCCCATAGAGCCTGTGAAAAAAACAGCCACTTCAAATGATGAGAGCTCATTTCTGCCTGTATAGCTACTTCTCTCTCTCTCTCATTTCTTCTTCATGTAATAGAAAATGTGGAGGGAGAGAAGGAGAGAGACTACTTGAGAGAGATAGCCTTGATTTGACTCATTAAAGGCACCAAAAGCTCAAAACAAGTAAAAATTCCATTGGCTTTTACCTCATCTCAAAACAGAAAGGCTCTGAGCCATGAAAAATTCAATAAAAACAAGAAAAAGGACTGATAAAAATACAACCCACAGCCATTATTTCCCTAATTTTAATCCTTCCGAGATGATCTTGATCTATCCACTGATATACAGAATTTTTCTTCCAGTTCTGGAAAATAAAAACTTCCATACTGACATCCCATTTTTTTTTTTTTAATTCTGAAACCTTTCTAGGATATGTAACCTACACAGCTTTGAACCTCAGGCAAACACATCCTCCAGGATAGCTCTTTCTCTAGTTCAGGACACAAAGTACCATCTTCTGATTCTATGGGCAAAGAGTAAGACAAAAGTCTAGGATAAGTGTGGCTCCAGAAAAACTCACACAAGGTCAGACACATTTGAGTTGGGAAGAATGTGCAGAGATTCTGAAGTCCACCAGACCTACTTGGAAAGAGATTCAAATCAGCAATGTGCTCAAAAGGTGTCCCCCTCACCCAAAGTTGTAGGCGCACAACAAAAACCAATGGCTGCATTCCAGCACTTTAGGGGATAGCTCTCGGCTCCCCTGTATCCTCCATCCTGAACCAGCCTGTCATTTTGTTATCTTAAGTTTCTATCCCGTTGTCTCATGTGTGTTTTAAGTTTACTCCATGGATTGAGTTACAAATTTTACTCCACAAACAAAGTCCATTTTTTGTAACTCTATCAGGTGGCTATGCTAGTAATGGGAAATTCAATTTAGTAAAGCTGAAGGGGTCCCTTCCCTCCCTTATATGCTTGATGACACGGGTAGTTCAGAATATTTGGGGAAGGGCTCTCTTTGGAGAAGGACTCTTTCAAGTCTACACTAATTTGCAATGTTAAGTCCATTCGATGTATTTTCAGTGTCTCTTGAGTATAGATGGCACTGCAGCTCTGCTGTGAAACAAGCACAGGATGTTTGCTAAGACATGGACCCCAGGGTCCTAGTGACCAGATTCATGGGTAAACTAAAAACAGTCTCCTCTCTGTTTTCCCCTAGGGAGCTGACAGACAGTGGGCTACTGCTCTCCACAGTGGTAATTGTCTCTACATTTACAAAACACTCAGAGAGTCAAAAATGCCTTCAGAATATTCCATGCTAAAAAGGTAAAGAAGTTATTAAAACATAAGACCAGGTTGTTCTCTTTCATCTTTCAAAATGTGGTCTGATCCCCCAACCCACATAGTTCTCCAGGCTCTGTGAGAAGAGGTAGAATGAGGTAGGAGTAAAGATGGTGTCATTTTCCTTGTCTGCATTTTCAGGAAAACCCTATCAAAATGGAAAGAGAAGGAAAGAGCATAAATAAAGGAGATGAAGCTCTGTGACTGCCCTCTAAGTATGAACTGAAGGAAAATGACATCACTTCAACATCAAATTACAATAGATGCTACAGTAGAAGGATGGGAAGGGGAAGAAAAGACTGCCAGCTAATTTCAATAGTGTTCCTAAAAGGGAAGCATTAGACACTCCCCAGAAGACCTTAAGTGTATTATAAAAAGGATAGCCATTAGACCAAAATTCTAGACCTTCCTAAATGCTAAAAGATTGGGGGGGGGGGGGGAAGAGGGAAGCAAAGAAAGAAAGAACAGAATAAGAAAAAGCAAGCAAAGTCCACTGTTAAATACCATATCTGTACCCACACATCACATCATATCACATCACACCACATAAAATGTGACACACTGAGGTGAAGCACATCAGTGAATGTAAATGGGCTTAACACACATATACAATATTTTCAGATTGGCTGAAACATACCCAAACAAAACACATTAGGAAATGTTGTAAGTAAAATGAAGGACATATAAGCAAAAATCCTATTAGAAAGACACAATGGAAGGGAAAAGTTCATTTATAAGAGTAGTAATGATATCATCACCATAGTAACAATAATACTTTGGCAAAATCCTCAGGAGAAAAATTTAAATATTTCTGAAAGACACAAAAGTCGAGTTAAGCAAATAGAAAGACTTTCCATATTCTTGGCTAGGGAGAGCCAACATCATAAAGTTGTCAATCCTCCTAAATTTAATTTTTATATTTAATGAGCTCAAATTAAATGCCATCAGGTTTTTATTTTCCTGGAGGTAATGTTGATTATAAAGCTCAGTTGGGAAAACTATGAAAAACATGAGAAATAGGAGAATAAGGAGGGATGAGTCTGATATAACATTTATTTAACCTGTAAAAAATGTTAGATGTTTTATTGGTATATGAATAGACAAAAAGACAAATGGGACAAATAAATTCAGAGGTAGACCTAATCACATATGGAAATTTAGCATTTAATAATTTATATAATCGAACTTTTTCATTAATTCAAATTCAGCACATATCAAATGAGCTGGCAAAGTACAAATGTCGTACTAAGTGCTACTGGAATAACTTGTCAAGTATATGGATAAAGGTAAAATGGGATCCATTCTTCACTCTGTATGCCAGTACAAATTCCACTGGGTCAGAGATTTAAAGGTAAGAATACTATGTAAGTAATAAAAGAAAATAGAGATGAATTCCTCTAAACCTGGAAGTAGAAAACACTTTCATAGGACTCAAAACCTAGATGTAATAATGGTAAAGTTTGATATATTGACCCCCAAAATTTTAGAAATAAAGATGTGGCACAAATATACAATGGAATATTATGCAGCCATCAAAAAAAAAAAAACTGAAATCTTGCCATTTGCAATGACGTGGATAGAACTAGAGGGTATTATGCTAAGCGAAATCAGTCAATCAGAGAAAGACACGTATCATATGATCTCACTGATATGAGGAATTCTTAATCTCAGGAAACAAACTGAGGGTTGCTGGAGTGGTGAGGGGTGGGAGGGATGGGGTGGCTGGGTGATAGACATTGGAGAGGGTATGTGCTATGGTGAGCGCTGTGAATTGTGTAAGACTGATGAATCACAGACCTGTACCTCTGAAACAAATAATACATGTTAAAAAAAAAAAAAAAAAAAGGAAGATAGTAGAAAGGGAAAAAGGAAGGGGGGCGGAATCAGACGGGGAGACGAACCATGAGAGACTATGGACTCTGAGAAACAAACTGAGGGTTCTAGAGGGGATGGGGGTGGGAGGATGGGTTAGCCGTGTGATGGGTATTAAAGAGGGCATGTACTGAATGGAGCACTGGGTGTTATATGCAAACAATGAATCATGGAACACTACATCAAAAACTAATGATGTAATGTATGGTGATTAACATAATGAAATAAAATTAGGAAAAAAAACTGTATGGCACAAACTCCATAATTAAAAATAAAAAATGACAACCTGGAGAAAAACATTTGTCACTTTCTGCCAGGATAATAGGTCCACATTTTAAAGATAACAAATAAATAAATCAATAAATTACAGAAAAACGAGCAAGAGATATGGATAGTTCACAAAGTAATATAGATTGCTCTTAACCCTGTATGAAAAGAAGCTCAATCTTGCTAATAAAAGTAAAGCAAATTAAGACTATACTTAATCACTCATGCAAAGTGACAAAAATCTAAAAGTTTGACGATCTACTCCTGAAAGATTGGAAAAACAGGCATTCTCATACATGGCTGGTTTAAAGCTGAATGAACCCATGAAGAAAAAATTGGCAGTATCCAGAAAAATTGATATGCCTTTACCCTTAAAGCACTTCTAGAACTCCATCCCAATGGCAAAAATAGCAAAGATGTATACAAATGTATTGCAGCATCACTTATTTCAGTAAAAGTCTACAAACAGAATAGCTATCAATCAGTAACTGACTCAGGGGTGAGCAAACTACAGCCCTTGGGTCAAATCCATGAGTCTGTTTTTGTACAGCCTTTAAGTGAAGATTGGTTTTAAACTTTTAAAGGGTTTGGAGGAGAGTGAGGGGGAGAAGAGAGAAATAAGTTTCTATCTTGTCCTTACAGAAAAAGTTTGCTGAAACCCTGAGTGGATGAATCAACATGGGATATCCACACAGTGAAGTTCTAAACCAACAAAGAACAATGAAGACTAAATGCAATAACCACAATGGACTGAAACATTGAGAATCTGTTTCAATACAGAAGTTGATAATAACATTAAAGAAACCAAAAAGAAAACCATGCATCGGTCACTTTGTGAGGATACTGCTATAGACTGAATGTTTGTGTCCTCGCCAAGATTCATACATTGAAGTCCTAACCCCCAATGTTACTGTATTTGGAAATAGGGTCTTTAGGAAAAAATTAGGGTAAGTGAGGTCATAAAGATCAACTCCTGATCCAAGAGGAACAATATTTTTATAAGAAGAAACACCAGAGAGCTCTCACTCTCCCTCCATACCAAGTATCAAGGAAAGGTTATGTGAGCACACTGCCCAAAGACACCATCTGCATGCAATAGAACAGGAGCATCTCACCAGAATATGAACGCTGCTGGAACTTCATCTTAGACTTAACCTTGACCTCAAGAACTGTGAGAAAAATCAGTTTGTTATTTAAACCACCCAGTTTATGGTATTGCGCTATGGCAGCCCATGCTGACTAATACACATGCCAAAGATCAGCTTATTTTCTAACAGGAAAATGAAAGGAAAAAAAAAATCAAAGCATTTAACCTGATATTCCTGAGTAATCAAGTAATTTGTTATAGAAATACCCCAGCTAATAAATGAAGGAGAAATGATAAAATTTAGTATCACCATTTCTGTCATCCCTAATAAAACGCTGTTTCTAGGCCATTATCATTAGTGGCTGCTACCATTACAAAGAGGAACAAGACATCAGATGCCTTCAGATTTTTTTTAAATCATCATTTATAAGATAATCCATTTAAAAAAAAGCCTTAACCTGATTAATACTTTAAATGTGGTGACCAATTTGTAGAATGTACAGGGGACAGAAAAATTGCTTTTAATCACACTACAGAAATAAACTCAGCAAAACTCAGACTGTGGGAATTTCTGCTGCAAAAACTGACCAGATTTTTCAACAAATGAATTGCCAACAAGATACAGAGAAAACCTATAGATCAAAACAGACTTAAAAGACCTATAAATCAATTAAAAGACATGGGCTTATATGTTAATTTAAAAATTTATTAATATTTTTTTAAAAAAGACATGGGCTTTGCTTAGATCTGAAGTCAAACCAATTGTCAAAGCCATTTCTGAAGCAATTGAGGAAACTTAACATTTAAAATTATGAAATCACTAAACCACAATGAGATACCACCTCACACCTATCAGAATGGCTAAAATTAACAACACAAGAAACAACAGGTGTTGGCAAGAATGCAGAGAAAAGTAAACCCTCTTGCACTGTTGGTGGGAATGCAAACTGGTGCAGCCACTCTGGAAAACAGTATGGGGGTTTTTCAAAAAGTTAAAAATATAACTACCCTACAATACAGCAATTGCACTACTAGGTATTTACTGAAAGGATACAAAAGTACTATTTCAAGGGGATATATGCACCCTGATTTTTACAGAAACATTATCAACAATAGCCAAACTATAGAAATAGCCCAAATATCCGTCCACTGATGAATGGATAAAGAAAATATCATACACACACACACACACAAAATGGAGTATTATTCAGCCATCAAAAAGAACAAAATTTTGCCATTTGCAACAAAGTGGATAGAGCTAGACGGTATTATGCTAAGCAAAACAGGTTAATCACAGAAAGAAATACCACACGATTTCACTCACCTGTGGAATTTAAGAAACTAAACAGATGAATCTATGCTAAGGGGAAAAAAAAGGGGGGAAGAAAACCATAAGAGACTCTTAAGGATAGAGAACTAACTGAGGGTTGATGGAGGGAGGTGGGCAGGGGGATGGGTTAGATGAGTGATGGGTATTAAGGAGGGCACTTGTTATGATGAGAACTGGGTGTTGTATGTGATGAATCACTAAAATAAAATTATTAGCTGCTGCTTAGTACTTTTGATTTAAAATGTTTTAGTTAAAATGTTTTTTGTTAATTTTTTATTAAAAATGATATTTTCTAGCTGCCCCCCAAAAAATAAAGAAATTGTGTTAGTATCATGATGTGATGATGGTATTGACAGTATGTTTTTTTAAAGAGTACTCGGGGGAGGAGCAAGATGGCAGAGGAGTAGGAGACCTGGATTTCATCTGGTCCAGGAATTCAGCTGGATAGGGATCAAACCATTCTGAACACCTACGAACTCAACAGGAGATCAAAGAAAAGAATAGCAGCAACTCTCTGAACAGAAAAGCGACCACTTTCTGGAAGGTAGGACGTGCAGAGAAGTGAATCCAAGGTGATATTCGGGAAGATAGGTGGCGGGGGAGGGGCCTCCATCAGGTGCTACCGGCATGTGATAGAGCCGCGGAGCACAAAATCGGAACATTTAGAAGTCGGCTCCGCTGAGGGACGTCACTCCAGCGGCTAAGCGGGGGTGGAACCCTCACGGGACAGTGTGGTCTCAGGACTCTCGGGGTCACAGGAAGACCGGGGGTGCCTGAGTGCAGCAGAGCTCCCAGGGATCGGAGCGCAGAAGCTGGCTGCAGAGACAGAGCCCAGGCGCGGGCTCTCAGCTCGGGGTTGCCATAAACCGTGATCCGCGGCACAGTCGGGCCACTACTCTTCTAGCAGGGACCCAACAAGCAGCAGATCTGGGGAGACTCACCTTCCTCCCCCGGGAGGAGCAGTGCAGGAGCGCACCGCAGGGATCTGCTGGGTTTGGAGACTCCACATGGGGTTATGAGTCAGAGATAGAAACGCTTGGTCACAGGCCGGAGACCAGGGAGACGGGAGTGACTGACTGCTTTTCTCTGGGGGCTCACTGAGGAGCAGGGCCCGAGTTCTTGGCTCCTCCGGGGTGGAGATTGGGAGGCCACCATTTTCACTCTCATCTTCCAAAGCTGTACGGAAAGCTTGCAGGGAACAAAAGCTCCCGAGAGCAAACCCGAACAGATGACTTAGCCTGGACGGGCAAAGGCAGGGCAATTCCACCTCCAGCAAAGACATTTGGGAACCACGGCAACAGGCTCCTCCCCCAGAAGATCAGCAAGAACAGCCAGCCAAGACCAAGTTTACCGATCAATGAGAACGGCAGAACTCCAGCGCTAGGAGAATACTGCACATAGAATCCATGGCTTTTCCCCATGATTCTTTAGTCTTTCAAAGTTAATTTTTTTAACTGTCTTTTTTTTTTTTGAATTTTTCTTTTTCCCTTTTTCAACCAACATCTTATCAATCCCTTTTTTAAAAATCTTTTTTATTTTTCATTTTTAGAGTCATGTTATATCCCTTCATAGTAGTTAACCTTATTTTAGATATATATATAAATTGTTCTCTCTTTAAAATTTTGGGATACAGTTTCTTCTAACGGACCAAAATATACCCTAAATCTCTAGTGTATGGCTTTGTTCTAGTCTCCTGCCTGATCACATTCTTTTTTTTTTTGAATGCTCTTCTTTCTTTTTTCAACCAACTTATCAACTCCTTTTATAAAATCTTTTATAATTTTCATCTTTACAGTCATATTCCATCCCTTCATCATATTTACCCTTATTTTTGTACATATAGAAGCTTTTCTTTCTTTAAAATTTTGGGAGGCACTTTCTTCTAACAGACCAAAATACGCCCAAAATCTAGTGTGATCATATTTGATCATACTCTGTTTTTTTGTTTTGTTCTGTTTTTGTTTTTATCTTTTTCTTTTTTTTTCTCTTTTCTTTCCCTTTTTTTCCCCCGGTTTCAGGTCTCTTCTGATTTGTTTAGTGTATATTTTTCTGGGGTCGTTGTTACCCTGTTAGCATTTTGTTCTCCCATTCATCTATTCTCCTCTGGACAAAAGCACAAGATGGAAAATCGCCTCAAAAAAAAAGAACAAGAGGCAGTACCGACTGCCAGGGACCTAATCAATATGGACATTAGTAAGATGTCGGAACTAGAGTTCAGAATGATGATTTTAAAGATACTAGCTGGGCTTCAAAAAAGCATGGAAGATATTAGAGAAACACTCTCTGGAGAAATAAAAGAACTAAAATCTAACCAAGTAGAAATCAAAAAGGCTATTAATGAGGTGCAATCAAAAATGTAGGCTCTAACTGCTAGGATAAATGAGGCAGAAGAGAGAATCAGTGAGATAGAAGACCAAATGATGGAAAATAAAGAAGCTGAGAAAAAGAGATAAACAACTACTGGATCACGAGGGCAGAATTCGAGAGATAAGTGATACCATAAGATGAAACATTATTAAAATAATTGTGATCCCAAAAGAAGAAGAAAGAGTGAGAGGGGCAGAAGGTATATTGGAGCAAATTATAGCAGAGAACTTCCCTAATTTGGGGAAGGAAACAGGCATCAAAATCCAGGAGGCACAGAGAACCCCCTTCAAAAAATCAATAAAAATAGGTCAACACCATGACATCTAAAAGTAAAACTTACAAGTCTCAGAGACAAAATCCTGAAAGCAGCTTGGGACAAGAGGTCTGTAACCTACAATGGTAGAAACATTAGACTGGCAACAGACCTATCCCCAGAGACCTGGCAGGCCAGAAAGGACTGGCATTATATATTCAGAGCACTAAATGAGAAAAATATGCAGCCAAGAATACTATATCCAGCTAGGCTGTCACTGAAAATAGAAAGAGAGAAAAAGCTACCAGGACAAACAAAACTAAAGGAATTTGCAAACATGAAACCAGCCCTACGAGAAATATTGAAAGGGGTCCTCTAAGCAAAGACAGAGCCTCAAAG
This sequence comes from Halichoerus grypus, assembly GCF_964656455.1. NCBI lineage: Eukaryota > Metazoa > Chordata > Mammalia > Carnivora > Phocidae > Halichoerus > Halichoerus grypus. The sequence goes on along the minus strand of NC_135713.1, from coordinate 114,502,539 downwards.
TAACATAGACCAGAAAGGAACACAGACAATATACAGTAACAATCACCTTACAGGCAATACAGTGGCACTAAATTTGTATCTTTCAATAGTTACCCTGAATGTAAATGGGCTAAATGCCCCAATCAAAAGACACAGGCTATCAGATTCGATAAAAAAAAAAAAAAAAAGAACCATCAATATGCTGTCTGCAAGAGACTCATTTTAGACCCAAAGACACCCCCAGATTGAAAGTGAGGGGATGGAAAACCACTTACCATGCTAATGGACACCAAAAGAAAGCTGGGGTGGCAATCCTTATATCAGACAAATTAGATTTTAAACCAAAGACTATAATAAGAGATGAGGAAGGACAATATATCCTACTTAAAGGGTCTATCCAACAAGAAGATCTAACAATTGTAAATATCTATGCCCCTAACATGGGAGCAGCAATTATATAAGCCAATTAATAACAAAAGCAAAGAAACACATCAACAACAATACAATAATAGTAGGGGACTATAACACCCCCTCACTGAAATGGACAGATCATCTAAGCAAAAGATCAACAAGGAAATAAAGGTTTTAAAAGACACACTGTACCAGATGGACTTCACAGATATAGTCAGAACATTCCATCCCAAAGCAACAGAATACACATTCTTCTCTAGTGCCCATGGAACATTCTCCAGAATAGATCACATCCTAGGTCACAAATCAGGTCTCAACTGGTACCAAAAGATTGGGATCATTCCCTGCCTATTTTCAGACCACAATGCTTTGAAACTAGAACTCAATCACAAGAGGAAAGTCAGAAAGAACTCAAGTACATGGAGGCTAAAGAGCACCCTACTAAAGAACGAATGGGTCAACCAAGAAATTAAAGAAGAATTTAAAAAATTCATGGAAACAAATGAAAATGAAAACACAACTGTTCAAAATCTTTGGGATGCAACAAAGGCAGTCCTAAGAGGAAAGTATATAGCAATACAAGCCTTTCTCAAGAAACAAGAAAGGTCTCAAATACACAACCTAACCCTACACCTAGAGGAGCTGGAGAAAGAACAGCAAATAAAGCCTAAACCCAGCAGGAAAAGAGAAATAATAAAGAGCAGAGCAGAAGTCAATGAAATAGAAACCAAAAGAACAGTAGAACAGATCAACAAAACTTGGAGCCGATTCTCTGAAAGAATAAGATGGATAAACCCTTGGCCAGACTCATCAAAAAGAAAACAGAAAGGACCCAAATAAATAAAATGATGAATGAAAGAGGAGAGATCACAACCAACACCAAAGAAATAAAACAATTATAAGAACATATTATAAGCAACTACATGCCAGCAAATCAGATAATGTGGAAGAAATGGATGCATTCCTAGAGGTGTATCAACTACCAAAACTGAACCAGGAAGAAATAGAAAACCTGAACAGACCTATAACCACTAAGGAAACTGAAGGAGTAATCAAAAATCTCCCAACAGAAGCCCAGGGCCACATGACTTCCCAGGAGAATTCTACCAAACATTTAAAGAAGAATGAATACCTATTCTTCTGAAACTGTTCCAAAAAATAGAAATGGAAGGAAAACTTCCAAACTCATTTTATGAGGCCAGCATTACCTTGATCCCAAAACCAGACAAAGACCCCATCAAAAAGGAGAATTACAGACCAATATCCGTGATGAACATGGATGCAAAAATTCTCACCAAAAGACTAGCCAACAGGATCCTACAGAACATTAAAAGGATTATTCACCAGGACCCAGTGGGATTTATCCCTGGGCTGCAAGGTTGGTTCAACATCCACAAATCAATCAACGTGATACAATACATTAACAAAAGAAAGAACAAGAATCATATGATCCTCTCAATAGATGCAGAAAAAGCATTTGACAAAGTACAGCATCCTTTCTTGATCAAAACTCTTCAGAGTATAGGCATAGAGGGTACATACCTCAATATCATAAAAGCCATCTATGAAAAACCTACAGCGAATATCATTCTCAATGGGGAAAAACTGAGAGCTTTCCCCCTAAGGTCAGGAACACGGCAGGGATGTCCATATCACCACTGCTATTCAACATAGTATTGGAAGTCCTAGCCACAGCAATCAGACAACAAAAAGATATAAAAGGCATCCAGATCAGCAAAGAAGAAGTCAAACTCTCACTCTTTGCAGATGATATTATACTTTATGTGGAAAACCCAAAAGACTCCACCCCAAAACTGCTAGAACTCAGACAGGAATTCAGTCAAGTGGCAGGATATAAAATCAATGCACAGAAATCAGTGGCATTCCTATACACCAACAAGACAGAAGAAAGAGAAATTAAGGAGTCAATCCCATTTACAATTGCACCCAAAACCATAAGATACCTAGGAATAAATCTAACCAAAGAGGCAAAGGATCTGTACTCAGAAAACTATAAAATACTCATGAAAGAAATTGAGGAAGACACAAAGAAATGGAAAAACGTTCCATGCTCATGGATTGGAAGAACAAATATTGTGAAGATGTCAATGCTACCTAGAGCAATCTACACATTCAGTGCAATCCCCATCAAAATACCATCCACTTTTTTCAAAGAAATGGAACAAATAATCCTAAAATTTGATAGAACCAGAAAAGACCCCACATAGCCAGAGGAATGTTGAAAAAGAAAAGCAAAGCTGGCATCATCACAATTCCGGACTTCCAGCTCTATTACAAAGCTGTCATCATCAAGACAGTATGGTACTGGCACAAAGACAGACACATAGATCAATGGAACAGAATAGAGAGCACAGAAATGGACCCTCAACTCTATGGTCAACTCATCTTTGACAAAGCAGAAAAGAATGTCCAATGGAAAAAAGACAGTCTCTTCAACAAATGGTACTGGGAAAATTGGATAGCCACATGCAGAAGAATGAAACTGGACCATTTCCTTACACCACACACAAAGATAGACTCCAAAGGGTTGAAAGACCTAAATGTGAGACAGGAGTCCATCAAAATCCTAAAGGAGAACACAGGCAGCAACCTCTTTGACCTCAGCTGCAGCAACTTCTTCCTAGAAACATTGCCAAAGGCAAGGGAAGCAAGGGCAAAAATGAACTCTTGGGACTTCATCAAGATAAAAAGCTTTTGCAAAGCACAGGAAACCGTCAACAAAACCAAAAGACAACCAACAGAATGGGAGAAGATATTTGCAAATGACATATCAGATAAAGGGCTAGTATCCAAAGTCTATAAAGAACTTATCAAACTCAACACCCAAAGAACAAAGAATACAATCAAGAAATGGGCAGAAGAGATGAACAGATATTTTTCCAAAGAAGACATCCAAATGGCCAACAGACACATGAAAAAGTGCTCAACATCGCTCGGCATCAGGGAAATCCAAATCAAAACCTCAATGAGATACCACCTCACAGCAGTCAGAATGGCTAAAATTAACAAGTCAGGAAATGACAGATGTTGGCGGGGATGCGGAGAAAGGGGAACCCTCCTACACTGTTGGTGGGAATGCGAGCTGGTGTAGCCACTCTGGAAAACAGTATGGAGGTTCCTCAAAAAGTTGAAAATAGAGCTACCATATGATCCAGCAATTGCACTACTGGGTATTTACCCCAAAGATACAAAAGTAGGGATCCGAAAGGGCACGTGCACCCTGATGTTTATAGCAGCAATGTCCACAATAGCCAAACTGCGGAAAGAGCCAAGATGTCCATCAACAGATGAATGGATAAAGAAGAGGTGGTATATATATACAATGGAATATTATGCAGCCATCAAAAGGAACGAGATCTTGCCATTTGCTACAACGTGGATGGAACTGGAGGGTATTATGCTGAGCGAAATAAGTCAATCAGAGAAAGACATGTATCATATGACCTCACTGATATGAGGAATTCTTAATCTCAGGAAACAAACTGAGAGTTGCTGGAGTGGGGGGTGGGGTGGGAGGGATGGGGTGACTGGGTGATAGACACTGGGGAGGGTATGTGCTCTGGTAAGCGCTGCGAATTGTGCAAGACTGTTGAATCTCAGATCTGTACCTCTGAAACAAATAATGCAATATATGTTAAGAAAAAAAAAAAGAATAAGAAGATAGCAGGAGTGGAAGAATGAAGGGGGGAAATCGGAGGGGTAGACAAACCATGAGAGACGATGGACTCTGAAAAACAAACTGAGGGTTCTAGAGGGGAGGGGAGTGGGAGGATGGGTTAGCCTGGTGAGGGGTATTGAGGAGGGCACGTTCTGCATGGAGCACTGGGTGTTATGCACAAACAATGAATCATGGAACACTACATCTAAAACTAATGATGTAATGTATGGGGATTAACATAACAATAAAAAAATTTTTTTAAAAACTAATGATGTAATGTATGGTGATTAACATAATAAAATTTAAAAAATAAAAATAAAGAGTCCTCATTTTTTACAGATTTAAATATTTATGGCAGAAGTGAGGTCCTGTCTTTGATTTTTTTCAAAACAATCTACACATTGGGTGGTAGTAAGTTAGGGTAGAGATGAAATAAAATCACCATGAACTGATCATTGTTGAGTCTGGATAACGGATATATAGGGATTCATCCTACTATTTTACTTCCATTTATAATCAAAATATCTCATATGAAAATGAAACCAGAAAAAAAGGAAAAACTGGAACATCACCACCACTCCCCTCAGGCACTGGGAATGAAGTATGAATTGTGAATTTTCAAACTGGTAACCACCTATGGTTTCATTAATTAATGAATAAAAATTTAAAATAATTTTTTAAATTTTTTTTCAATAATTTTTTAAAAGTTAATTAATTTGTCACCAAGCATGAGCATTGCTCTGAAAATTCTGTTCTTCTTGGAGCTCAAGTTCTACATCATCCACAAAGATCCCCCTTTCGAAAGTCACTGTGCCTTACACCTCACAGACTTTTATTATAAACCACTGGTTCCCAAATGTGGTTAAGAAGCAATATCACCTCAACAATCTTTTTTTTTAAAATACAGATTTTAGAGCCCCAACCCAACTCTACTGAATCAGAAACTCCGTGGGTGGTGTTCTTCAACCTCTACGTTTAACAAGTTTCCAGTAATTCTCATGCAGTTAGCACAGAACTTCCTGTGGCACTCAAATTTAAACCAATATTGCTCAAGCTTTTAACATCCATGTCCCCTTTTGATAAACATGAAGATCTTTTATCTACCTTTAATGTTATTAATACAAGCATGAAAATTTAGAGAACTTATTTAGGTGTTTATTTGTACGCGGGTGTGTGTGTGTGTGTGTGTGTGTGTGTGTGTGTGTTATACATGCCACCTCACCTCTGCAAGATTCTCCATCCAACCCTTGAGTTGATCCTCAAATTATTTAATATTAAGACAAGATAATTTAAGTCATCTTCAAACAAGTACTATGTTGTATCTCTTTCATCAACTTCTTCACCACATTAACTGCACCATTTGGCAGAGTAATTAATTCTTTCATTCAAGAATTATCTCCTAAATACCTGATATATGCCAGGCATTGTGCTAAGGATACCACAGTACCTAAGACATGGTCCTTGCTCTTGGGGAAACTACAATCCTAGCACAAAAGAGACAGCTAATAAGGTAAGTCAAAGTGGTGAGGACTTCTTTGAAGATAACATGATAGAGTGATGTAATTGGCTGATATTTTAAGTGATATCTACTTTAGAAAGGGTATTCTGGAAAGATTCCTATGAAGAGATTGACATTTCATCAGAGACTCTAGGAGCATCAGTTGAGAAGGAACCCAATCATGAACTGGTGGAGAGGATATTCCAAGTAGAGGAAATTGCAAACACCATGTCCTGAGGCAAGTTCTATATTCAGGAACAGAAGGATGACCACTCAGACTTCTGCATGATGAGAATTGGGAAGCATGGCACTGGGTGATATTTTGAGGCATTAATTTCTATTTGATTGCTGTAGGAATATGTGAAGAGTGAATGCCATTTTCTCTCACCAACATCAAGAAGGGAACCAAGTGTTTAGTTGTTTTTTTTTTTTTTTTTGCCTTAAGGGATGAGCAACAATTTTTGTCTTTCAGAAACTAAACCAAAAGTTGCCAAATTCCTCAAAAACTTTTTCCTGCCTTGCCTCAGGCTTATACTTGGGGGTGGGCAGGGAGGGTGGTCAAACCAACAAACGGGAAGACTTCTCAACCAAGGGAAATAGAGAACATAAGTTGTAGTCTGGGAAACCATGGCCAGGGATCTTCAAACCCAAACTGAACCAAAAAGATGGAGAGGCACCTACCTTCATGGGCCAAGAAGGGCTTGGGCAAGTTCATCAGTGGGGAGCAGAGTAGGTAGAGGTCTAGAGAGCTTTTCCCAAATGCAGAGAACTGCTAAGATCTACAGACCTTCACACCCTTGGAAGGGTTAGAAGCCTCTAGAATACAATTGTAATTGATTCTCCTAGAAAAATGCAAAGATCAGAAAAGACAGTATAAATCAGAGAAATAAATGTGATTTTTTTTCCTGCACTTGAGAATTATGCAAGACAATTCATAGCAACCACAGTAAGTAGTAACTACAATTAAACCCACAACAAAACAAAGTAAGATTACCGTGTGCTTGGTGCTTTCTGGGTATGATTTCTAGCCTTTACAATCATCCCAAGGTATGATGTCTAGCCTTTACAATCATCAAGGGTCTTTACTCTTCTCCCCTTACCCCCAGTTTGAAGATGGGCCACTGAGACTCATATTAAGACCTTTCATAAAGTCATAGTTAATCAACTATAAAGCTACTTACATACTACCACTAAGCACAGTGCTAAACACATTGTTGGTACTAGTTTATTTATTTCATTAATTAATTGGCCGGTTCAAGAATCTGACTCAAGGAGTTTTGAACTAACTATTAGTTGTTCTGGTTTACTATGAGTCACTGATGTATTCAGTATGTATGATTTAGGAATCTACTATGTATGAGGCGTTATAATCTTAGGGACTGTAAAATAAGACAGATACTGTTCTGAGCAAAGAACAGTCTATCAGGAGGTAAGAGCATACAGACAAGTACAAGGAATCAAGAAAGACTGAAAGTCTCTGGGAAATGTGAAGGGAGGAAAGATCCCTTTTGCTTTGGGACACCAAAGAGAACTCCCTGCAGAAGAGGCATGAGACAAAGAAGTAATTTTAGATTCCCAGTGACAGAACCACCTAAATCTTGTTCATACTTTGATGAAGATGCCTAAGCAATTATCTTGTGTATTTGAGTATTGTAAACTAACCTAATTAATTCAAAACATTCCAACCTTCTCTCTCAGTGGATTTCTTCCTGAATTATAGGGTTATCTTCATCAATTCTAGTCTTTAAACAGCTCAAGTGAACCCCATTTTTCCCCAAAAAAGAAAATAACCAACATCCATAGACATTGCCTTACTCCAGACAATTTTCATTCTGTACGGACTCCCAAACCAAAACAAAATTATGTAAGATTACATATATATGTATTTGTGCAATTACCTTGTGACTGCCTGTCCTTTGACTTATTCTTTTTCTGCCAAATCCACCCCACCATTGGAGCTGGGGACAGGATGGAGACCTGAAATTATGTCCATATTATGTGACCCTACCACCACAAGTGATTAGACCCAGACTGGTAGCTTCTTTTGGTATCTCAAACTGAGACGATGGACATTTGGGAATTATGAAATGCCTTATTCTGTCATGAACATATGAGAACAAAACAACTGGCTGGGAGGGAGAAAAAGTCAACAAATATGAAGAAACAACCAGAAGCATAAAACCATGTAACCCATAAGAGACAGAATTACCAGGAGGGTAACTGCCTTTGCTCCTGATGATTTTTCTGCTCCTGGGTCTAGTCCCTTAGATTCTTATCAAAAATTCTCCTTGGTTAGCTTAAGCTATTTAGACCGTTTCTGCTACCTGCAACTGGAAGAGCACGGATATTCACATTGGGGCCAGAAGAAAAAAAAAATGTGTAACACAGACTGAACATGGGAGAAATTACTTTGTTCCATTTGGTGAAGCAAACAAAAGCAATTCCATCTGAAGGCAAGAGTTCATGCGATGGCATGTTCTGGTACCCAACAGCAGGGCCTGTGTGCTTTTATGGGGGCCTAGCACTGCCTGTGCCTCAGCTAGGACGGGGAAGGCACTGTGTCTTTCACACCCTCATGACCACAGCAATTTGACAGCAGAGGCTAATGAATCCCACAGTTGGGGTTGGGAAGATTTTGCCTCCTTCAGCACTGGAGAAAGCCCAGCTGGCTTCTTCACTGAGGCACGGGGCGGGAGGGTGGGGGGCGGCGTGGCGTACACAGGAGGAGGCTGGATTCCCCAGGTCAAAAACAATTACTGAAAAATTCTATCCAGGAGCCATGTTCCAAAACACAATGTGCACGGTAGGCAGGAAACAGGGAGCTGTGAACAAAAACTTCTGCATATGCGTCCCGCTCAGAGGACAAATTTTCTCTCTACTGGGTTAAAATCTTTCTTTCATTTGCTTCTGCTTCCACGACACGGCCCTCTATCTTATCTGTCGTCTGAATTTTCTTGGCTACAGACCATGCTGTTTTGTCCTCTTTCTACCGGAAGATACATTCTGAGTAGGATCCAGGTCAAGTTCATTTCCTCATTTCCCAAATTGCATGGCATAGTGCCTCACACAGAAAACATGTTTAAGAACACAGGCTCTGCCACTTACTTCCTGTGTGATCTTGGAAAATTTTCTTAACTTCTCCAACCTTGATTTGCTTTACCCATGTAACGGAGCTAATAGCCCATTGCTGTTGGATTATGGCTAAGTGACCACTAAGATGTAGGTAAAGTAGACTACATGAATAAGCACACTACCAATACTAGGCATTAGCAAGCCCTGGCCTAAGCAGGGACGAACCAAACTGAGCCCCCTTCTCTCCTGCACATTGTCATCACGGTCCTACCGGATTTCTATTTTAACTCCACAAGAGCCCCAGCAGCAATGATTCATCCACTCTACTAGTAGGGGGAACCAGGCTAGGTAGAAACGAACTAACCATGGTAGTAAGTACAGGGTAAATGACTGTCTTGTGCCCAGCTTTGAAATGTGCAAAAATTATACCTGCTCATGCCAAATTAGAAACAGCTTCTAAGTGCCTGATGATACATTCATCACCATGTCCCAGAAAGATGCTGACTGAAGGTTTTCAAAAACTTCAAAAGACTCTCGAAATAATTGCATATTCATTAGGCAAATTAGTTCTAGATTATTTTTAAAACCATAACTTGGGGGGAAAAAAGACCAACAAAGAATTCAATAGAATTATGCAGGAGCTGTGTTTAGAATACAAAAATGTAGAATACGATTCATTCTTTTTGAAAGCATTATATGATTTTTTGAAAAAAAAAAAAAAAGTAGAAGAGGGAGAAGGGAAACTAAAAATAAGAAGCCACATAGAGGAAAATAAAAATCTCTTTATGAAGTTCGGATCTTGGGAAGTATATAGAATTTCTCTATCAGTTTGGGCTATGGGAAAACACACGTGTTGCCACCTCTGATGGGAAATATCATTGTGAAAACAACAACGACTCTCATCATAACATTACATTGGCTGAAGTAGGTGATTAACACAGTCTGACCCCTAAAACAAGCGTCTGCTGTGATCTTGTTCATTGAGGAGCCACAATCTGGTATAATAGACTGGGCTACAGTTTTTTAGACTCCATTATTCCTTAGGGAAAAAAAAAAAAAAAGGCAGCCACCACTTCACCCACACGTGTTAAAAGGGTGGAGAGTCAGGAAAAGCAAAGCTACCAGTGTGCCATCAGGTGGCTCACAGCTTCCTGCCTTAAAGTACAATACAAAATGGAAAAACAAGTCCCAGAACATGGGCGTAGGCAGGGCTCTTCATGACAGGAACAGTAAGGAGTGCAGACCCTGGTGTTCACCATGTGGGAAGGTTAAATGATGCACTCCACTGCTGAAGCCACATGTGGACAGTATTAAGGTATAAATTGAAGAGCCCAGCAGTAGTTCCGGTTACTCGCCAGTGCCCACAGAGGTTGATCATTTCACCATATGCAAAGGGCTGGCTGCCTTTCACCTGGCAGAGAAATCAAGAGGTTCGTTCCAAAACCATCCCCATCTTGCATGATTATAAGCACAGAGCTACACTATGGCACTAGTAAAGGTGGTAGAAATTGAAAAAAATATCATAGAATTAAATTTATAATTACAAACCACAGCTAATGCTCTGGAGTAAAGAAACAGGGAGCCACGGAGAAAAATAAAGGGTACTATTTACATTGGGGGAAGGTGAACTGGCAGAGAAGAACAGCATTTTTTTTGCAGTATTCTACAGTGGTTAAGATCCCAGGCACAGGTGTCCAAAAGATTTCCACTTAAATCCAAACTTGCTCCCTTTCTAGCTCTGTGACTTTGACTTTAGGTAGGTCATTTCCCTCTCCAAGTTTCAGTTCCCTCATTTGCAAAAATGGGAAGAATACCTAGATAATACCGAAAGATATCATGGTGTTCTCTGTCTTACCTCTAGAGTTTATAAGCACTTACTCAGTAAAATTGTTATTTTCAGACATGAGAGTCTAAAGCAGATCCCACTGGTGTATTAGTTTGCTAAGGCTATCATGTAAATACCACAGACTAGGTGACTTCAACAAGAGAAACTTATTTTCTCACAGCTCTGGAGCTTATAAGTCCAAGATGAAGGTGTTGGCAAGGTTGGTTTTCCCTGAGGCTTTGATCCTTGACCTGCCGATGACCACAGAGAAGGTGGTAGTCTCTCTCTTGTGTACACACACATCCCCGGGGTCTATGTATCCAAATTTCCTCTTCTTAGAAGGACTCCAGTGAGATTGGGTTAGAGCCCATTCTAGAGGCCTCACTTTAATTTAATCACCTCTTTACAGGTCCTATTTCCAAATAGTCACATTCAGAGGTACTAGGGGTTAGGACTACAATGTATTAATTTGGATGGTAGGTAATTCAACCTGTAACCACAGGTTGACCATAGAAGCTAATGGATCAGAAAAGATGCTGCTTAACCACTTGCCAGTCAGAGCAAATGCTGATTGTATAGAACCAACACAGAAAATTGACACAAACAAGTTATTGTTCCTGTTATGATTATGACCATTCAGTGAATTTTATTAACACTGCCTTTACTCAGGGACATGGCAGCTTTTCAGGCAGAGAGATCCAATGTTTCTTAGAGGCCAGATTCCCAGAAGCAAAGCACTCCTCAGCCAAAGTCAACTTCTACACCCTGCCTGCCCCTGGAGTTAGGCAAATACCTGGAGCCTTTAGAAGTTACATAGCGAGAAGAGGCAGGGCGACAACAGTGGCATGGGAAAGGAAAAGAAGACCTAGGGAAGACTGGTATTTGAAGACAAAGACTAAGAAGAAGAACGTTAAGTGGAGGGAGGGAGGCCATCATGAAAAGGGCTAAGACAGCCCAGGTGCAGGATGCTTCAGGAGGCCCATGTCCGGCTTTGGTTGCAGTCCAGGGTTCAGGAATCAGAACTTTCACGTGGTCAAGACTACCCGCACACCTCATTCACGTCATCCTGCTAAAAGGCATTCTTCCTTTTCCTCTGACCCAAATGGCCCCTTTTTTTTTCCCCTACTGTGTGGTGTCAGAGTGAAGACTGTAGAACTAAACCGTATCACCTTCTTCTATAGTATCTTCTTATTTGTCTCCTTCTCCTTGGTCAGCCTTTATTCTCTTCTGTCCTCGCGACCTCAACAGCTCTGCTATTTTACAAGTAACATTTAGTGAGTTGCCAAGGGTCACACTACAAAATAAGTGCAGAGCTAGGATGTGAGACCAGATCACAGTTTAAAGTCCATACTCTGAAGCACCATGATATCTGGTGACTGTACATCCAGGAAAGAGCAAGTGTCAGGGGACCAAGCCTGAGGCCAGGTAGTGAGCAGCAACATGTAGAGGACAGAATGTAGTCGTGGGGGCTGTCAGCACCACCAGGGCACAAGCAGGTACCATGGGGCCTGAGATCAATGCCAAGATTTGAGGTCAGGGTATTAGGAAGAACTGAGGATGCAGGGAAGCTTCCAAGTCTAAGAGCAAGGCTGAGATACAAGGTTGGGCTCTTCATCTTTGATTCCTCCTCCAATTCTCCACATCCAATTCATCCCAAAATATTGGTCCCACCTCCCATATAGTTGTCATTCTTTGGCCTCTCTTCATCCCAACTACCACCTACCCTCCTCCAGATGTCTCAATTGGTCTCTCTGCTCCCAATTTTGCCCCACTAGTACTTTCACCCTCCTGCCACCAGAGTGTTCTGTCACGTAAATCTGATTCTAGCACTTTCCATCCCACAGGCCTTCCATAGCTCCCCATAGTCCTTAAGACATGGAGGTTTTGGATGGAACACTTCCAAGGCTTTCCACGGTTCAACTCTTTCCAACCCCACTTCTCACTTGTGCCCTGTTTTCACTCTTCCATCAGTATCTCTGAAGTTATCCAGAATGTTCTTTCTAGTCTCCAGGTCTTTGGCAGGGTTCTGCCTGCTGTCTAGAGCACATTTTCTGTTACCATGACTCAAGTCTCAGCTTAGACAACACTTCTTCTTGGAAGCCTTCTCTGCAACAGTAAGAATTGGGAAGATAAACTTCATCACAATCAGAAGCTCCCCCACCACCATTTCTTTCTATCCTCAACAGTTACTACCAAGGCAACTATAATCGTTATCTCACATCCATTTCATGAGTGCTGTGAAAAACTGTGGGTGTAGAGAGGAAAGTATGCATATTAACCAAAAGAATAAAGAAAGACAGAGACCAGAGAACAGTTACCTATAATAAATATTAATTATCACTGGAAAAAACAAGAGGCTTAACATATGGAGAAGGACAGAAAGCCACTAATTCTTAAGGGGAAACAGACCTGCTCTGCATAGAGCAGTATCACTGGATCACCTTCAAGAGGAATCAAAAAACTTGAAAATCCTCTACACCCCTGTCCCTGACAACTTCTGTCTCAGAATTCTGAGCAATCTCCTCTGGGCTTTTCTGAGGAAGAACCGAGAAAAGCTGCTTGATTTCTCTGGTCAACCGGGTCCCTAATATTACCATTCTTTGAAAAATCCTTGGTGATTAACTTTCCAAGTTCAATGCGAATGGATGGCATGGAGATACCCAACTTTTTAAACAAGCCAAACTCTTTTCTGCCTTTGTTCTTTTCCACAAGATAAAAGTAGCAGTCAATGAGCAAAATACACATTTGTGGGTATTATGCTAAGCAAAATAAGTCAATCAGAGAAAGACATGTATCCTATGATCTCACTGATATGAGGAATTCTTAAACTGAGGGTTGCTGGAGTGGTGGGGGGTGGGATGGGGTGGTTGGGTGATAGACATTAGGGAGGGTATGTGCTATGGTGAGCACTGTGAATTGTTTAAGACTGTTGAATCACAGACCTGTACCTCTGAAACAAATAATACATTATATGTTAAAAAAAAAAAGAAGAAGAAGAAGAAGATAGTGGAAAGGGAAAAATGAAGGGGGTGGGAATCGGAGGGGGAAACGAACGATGAGAGACTATGGACTCAGAAACAAACTGAGGGTTCTAGAGGGGAGGGGTTAGCCTGGTGATGGGTAATAAAGAGGGCACGTATTGCATGGAGCACTGGGTGTTATATGCAAACAATGAATCATGGAACACTACATCAAAAACTAATGATGTAATGTATGGTGATTAACATAAAATAAAATTTGAAGAAAAAAAAAAATACACATTTAAGCCCACCCACTCTACCTCCCTCCAAGCCTGATTATGTGCCCCCTAGCATCCTGTGGTTAGCCTAAACAATTGCCTCATGAATGTCCCCACATACTTAGGACTAAGTTCTCTGAAAGTAGGAACCATGTCTGAGTTATTCATTTGTTAAATCCACTACCTAGCATGGCACCTGCATTTAATGGTGTGTTCCACAGGTGGTTTTGAATAAATGTTTAGGTCATCAACAGCCCACACGTTGCCATCACTGTTCACCAGTGGAACATAGATACCTGAAGTATTTTCCCCCCACAACTCACCCCCACCACACACTGTGGCAGCAAGAGCTAAATGTGGGGAGGGTCTTCCCCCAGGCACACCTAGAGATATCCTCCTCAACTGCTTTAGGGACAAAAGGAAAAAAAAAAAAAAAAAAGGCTCAACTAGTAGTGAAAAAGCTATGAAATGGCAGAGTTCATTTAGGGCTGGTTTGGACTTTTTTTTTTTTTTAATAACATCTAGACAAATTTTTAAATGTACTTTAGGTCCAATTCTTGAAATGGGAAGTAGAACATGGGCTCAGAACACCAATTACTTGCCTCTTTGTCTCCCCTATTTCTTTGAGAAAATTTAGTGAGCTAACTCTTAGCATGCCAATATAATGAAGTACCCAACATTTGGGTAAATTATAGATTAGCTGCATCAATTGTTCAGCTTTTAAAAAGAATTTTCCAAATAAAAAAAAGTTTTTTTTTTTTAAATTTTAGTGCATTTTGTTCAATGTCCTACAGTTTTGAAAAACATATCATAATAGAACCGAAATTGTCTCATGGCATTTTAACCACATTTGGTCTAATTTTCCTAACGTTTTTTCCTGTCTGCTCTATTAAAGCAGGACAAGTTGTCACCTTGAGATGAAAACAAAATGAAGTAATAAAATAACTACAGATTTTTTCTCAAATAGTCACTCAGACCTGGAGGTACTAAATGACAACCAAGCAAAGAGCCAGGTTTAATTGGGAAGGAGGTGTCCCAGCTGGTTATCACCATTGCAGAGCTGCTGTTATTTCATAAGCTGGCTGTGTCACCAGGATGGCTCTTCTGGGGCTGGGGCTACAGGGTCTTCTGACCTCCGAACCTCCCGGCAGAGTCAAAAGGAAAGTGTACAAGACACGAGGTCAGGTTTACTGTGCCATTTGCTGCCTGCATGGTCCTAAAAAGCCCACTGTCAGAAAGCAATCAGACAAACCCGCACTGAGAGACCTCCTACAAAACAATTGGCCCAGCCTCTTCAAAATGTCAATGTCATGTAAGTCAAGGAAAGGCCAAGGAACTGTTCTAAAGAAAAGACAACTAAAGAGACATGACAACTAACTAAAGGCATGATCCTGGACTAGAATCCTCAATCAGGGGGGGAAAAAATGCCATAAAGAACAATGTCAAGGCAACAGACAAAATTGTCATTCTTCTGCTTCCACAGAAGCAAAGAGAAGAAGTTGGCGTTATCAAAATGTGTAAGCTGAGGGGAGGGGCACTGTAGAGTTCCAGCCCAACTCTGAGGAGAGGATGCCGCATGGCTGCAAGCTGAGATTTGTTACTTTTTCACATTTTTTCCTCCGAGGAAAACTCCATGAAGAGAACATTAAATGTGTCTGCTTATGTATAACTAACATTTAAGAGACCTTCAATGGGAACACTACATCAAAAACTAATGATGTAATGTATGGTGACTAACATAACATTAAAAAAAAAAAAAAACCTTCAATGATGTCTTTGAACAGATGAATGAATGCTTGATTGGGATCAACTCTGCCAATCCAACCGTTTTCCACAAACTACCAAGACTTAATTCTGTGCATGGTACTTTACAATCAGTTATTTCTTTTAATTCTCTTCAAATCAATAAATCAAGTGAAAGAGAGACTATCGGCTCCATTTTTCAGATTAATCACCACACCATCTCACCCAGGTCCCTAACACCATTGAAAACCAAGATTGGAATGAAGTTCCAGCTCCACAGGCCTTGTTCTTTCATTACATGGTGCAGCCCCAGGAAAGGAGGCACATTCAGTCTTCCCTTCTGATCCAATGCCTCTCAGCAGCATCTGGAAACTGTATGTGTGAAGACTTGACAAGGCTTCATTTTCCTCTGCTGCTTATCTTTGACACAACGCCTTCAGCAGCTGAGGGTGATGGGAAGGCTTTTAACCTGGTGAATCAATAGCTGATCCCTGTCCACCTCCATCACTGGAGTGACACATGGCAGCCTCAGAGACATCCCAGGTCTTTAAGGCATCTTGTTTGTTGCCCTTGAGCCCCACTTTGGCAATTTTCACAACATTAGCTTGTCCTTTGGATAGGAGATGAAACCCTCGGTAATCACGTAGGGCGTGACTTGTGACAGCAGCAATGGTAGCTGAATTTTTGTCCTTGCTCCAGGAAAGTAAAAAGCAAGCACCACAATTTTCTAAGGAAGTCCTGGTCAAGCATTTATTAAGCTATATAAAATTCCAGGTATCACTTACAAGGAGTTTGCAGTCCAGTAGGGAAAATGGGCAATCGAACAATTAAGTGAATGCCTTCAGAAGAAAAGGACAGGATACGATGGGAGGGGGGGAGAAATCAATAAAGCCTTTCCGAGGAAAAGGACACCTCTGCTGGCATCTTAAGGATATGCAAGAGTTAATAAAATCTTTAAAAAAAAAAAAAAAAAAGGGCGCCTGGGTGGCTCAGTTGGTTGAGCGACTGCCTTCGGCTCAGGTCATGATCCTGGAGTCCCAGGATCAAGTCCCACATCGGGCTCCCTGCTCAGCAGGGAGTCTGCTTCTCCCTCTGACCCTCCCCCCTCTCATGTGCTCTCTCTCTCTCATTCTCTCTCTCAAATAAATAAATAAAATCTTTAAAAAAAAAAAAAAAAAAGGATATGCAAGGGTTATCCAGAGGAAAGAGGGGGAAGTTCGCAGTGTCCTTAGCAGAAGGAATGGTCCAATCAATAGTCTGAAGGTGACAAAGCAGGGAACACTGGAAGAACCTAAAAGAGTTCCCCACATCAAGAACTTAAGGTTCAAGCGAGGCACAGCAAGAGATGCAGCTATAAAATCAGGCAGGACCTGAGCACTTAGACTTTATCCTAAGGGCAATGGGAAGCCAGTATTAACCCTCCATCAGGATGATTTTTCTTCAGGCTTATTTTGAACGATCATTAGACAATGCAGGTAGACTGGGGTTGCTTCTGTCAGGGTCTACTCGGGAAACAAACTGCACCAATTATTTTAACAAAGCTATCTTCATGGAAAGAATTATTAGTCAAATGTTGGAAAAACACAAAGACCAAAAGGAGACATGGAGCTATCAACGTAGTAACTACCGGACCCAGTTACCATTTCAAGGGCCACAGAAGCAAAGAGAAGAAGTTGGCGTTATCAAAATGTGTAAGCTGAGGGGAGGGGCACTGTAGAGTGCCAGCCCAACTCTCTGAGGAGAGGATGCGGCATGGCTGCAAGCTGAGAAGATCCAGCAAAGCTGGGATTTAGATTTCCAAAGAAAAGTTGGCTGGGAGGTACAGAGGTTTCCAAGAGGCCACCATGACATAGGCCGTGCCGGTGTTCGACCAACAGACTAGAACAAACTATCACTGGCAAGGTGAAGCAGCACTGCTGTGTTACATAAACAGGTGAGAGCAAGGGCCTTCTTCCTCCTCCAGCTTCACACCTTCTTGGCTCCCTCCAGCTTCACACCTTCTTGGCTCCTCCAGCTTCACACCTTCTTGGCTCCCTCCCCCACCGGTAGAGCCTCCCAAGAAGCATGTGACAAATGCGGTCAGCAGAGTCCCAGCCCCAGTATCACCAAGCTGAGCAACATGGACCCTCCTGATGCTAAGGGACAATAGATTATGGACCGCCACCTCCAAGTTCTGCAGCCTTCTGGTTCTAAGGAAAGGGGAGCAAAAGAAGGAAATGAAACCCATCCTGGCGGGCTAAAATACGGGGGAGGAATCTGGGCATTGGGAGAATCCTGGCGGCCCTACTTCCACGGACTGGAAGGGTTCAGGCTCATCAGGCTCAGCTGGAGGCCACATACTGCCACAGGCGTTTACCACAGAGCCCTTCAATTTCACCAGTAACCCCCACTGCAGATGCTCTCCTGAAACTCCATCTTTCCCCAACAATGGCTGTCATACAGGTGGAATCCTCTAACTTCCACTCCCCTCTGGGAAGCCACCTCTCCTCCGACAGCACTCAGTGTGAAATACCAATTCAGACTAGCAGAGAAGCACCTGCCACAGGCCTGAGCCCATCAGAACGCCGCAATCTCCCGGCCACTGGGAGGGCTTCAGGAGCTTCAAGGGATCCAGTTCAGCCCAGTGAGACTGAGAAACAGGCTCTGCTCTGCCACATGAAGCCGGGAACTGCTGCAGCCTCAGGACCACCACAGGCGGAAAGCCTACTTGAATATGGGACTACAACATCAAAATCCAAAGCCCAGCACCCAGAAATGGATCCTGGTGGAGTCTTGAGGCTAAATCTGTCTGGAATTTTCAGCTAGGTAAACTATTAAATCTCCTTTTTTTACTTAAGCCTTTTGAAGTCTGGTTTCCTTTCACTTGCTACCAAAAATAAAATAAAATACAACATACTAACGTAACACCAGTGTCTTCCATCTGTCTCTCCACTTTCTCCATTTGCAAATAATCTTTTCCTATCTTCCTTCTGAATCACAGTACCGGCAGGAAAAGGTCTTCATACAATCCAAAACAACACTATTAAACAAAGTGAAACTTGTTTAACTTCACTAGTAAAGAAATACAAATTACAAGGAGAATGAGGTCTTCTTAAATTGCCCCCTTAAAAAAAAAAAAAAAAAGCCTTTAGGGGCACCTGGGTGGCTCAGTTCATTGAGCATCTGCCTTTGGCTCAGGTCATGATCTCAGGGTCCTGGGATGGGGCCCCTTGTCCCGCTACCCACTCAGCAGGAGTCTGCTTCTCCCTCTCCCTCTGTGCACTTGCACTCTCTCTCTCGTTCTCTCAAAAAATCTTAAAAAAAACAAAACTTTAAAAATGACAGTAACAACTATCAAAATTATGATAAAACACGTGCATTTATGTATTGCACATGACAGGGTAAACTGGCATAGCTATTTGGAAAGCACATTGTATTATGTATTAATGGTCTAAAAGTGCTTATACATTTATCCCAAGAAAGTAGTTGCAGAGATAATTCTCTATCTGGCTTGAACCTCCTGATAGAACTCTAGTTGATTCATGTCCTATTTGAAGACATTACTTAAACTGTACACATTCTACATGTAGAATACAGTGTTCCTACCCATTTTAAGGATGCTACATTGGATTTCTGTCTATCCTAATGAAGCATGGGTTAACTTTTCTTTAGGAGTTTATACTAATCTTGTTAAATCTCTCTTAACCTGTAACAATTACTCATATCCTGCATTATGAGTCCTTCGCATGTTTGTAACTCCTTTCTCCAAGAAGACTCGAAGTTCCTTCAAGTCTTAGCTCTTCTCTTTACAACCATCCAATATTCCAGTCAACAAACATGTAGCACATACCTACTACAGAGAGCAAACTGTGTACTAGCTAGCACAGAACCAGGCACAGTTGGTGACGGATCAAGAGACTATGATCAAGGTCTTTCTGGGAGTATTTGCACTCAAGAAAGGGGGAAATACAGCCAAGACTAATCCCAAATGAATTGATCCTAATAGAATTCCAAGCAGCTTCAGAAATTATCTCAGACTCCTAGGTTTCTCCCATGGTACTAAAACCTTAACACAAAGATGACCAATGACTGCACGTATTCAGTTGTCCCTTTCTGGAGCCCAAGAATAAGCAGAATTCAGATGGGCTCTGCAGGAGCTCAGGCTCCTTGGACTGCAGGAGTTCTTGGGGACTGAAATTTCCTGATATTTCATGCTATTTTATAACTCTGTGTCTTTGAACATTTTCCTGTCTAGAATAACCTCCTCCACCTTGGCTACCTGATGAATGCATTCATCAAGGCCTAACAGCAGTGAGACCTGCTCTGTGCTGTTTGCTCTAAACCTCTCCTTCCCAGGATGCATGATAATGCTGTTCCCTGCATTTTATTATTATTCGTGACAACATAGCATGGCCTCCAATGACTTCTTTACCTGGCTAATGTTTCCAGAATACCATGAACTCTGACTTTGTCTTTTATCCTTGTATTCCAGCATTTACTGAAGTACGGACACAAAGTACGGCCAATAAATGCTTGTTTAATTAGCAAATACATTCAGGTGCAATCACTGTAAAAGGTTTCTGAAAGTTCTAGTTGTTGGGGGAAAATGTTTCTATGTACTCTTGTCCAGCCAGTTCTGCAAGTTGGTATGTACAGACACACAGACAGAGACAGACGCACATGCCCTGAGGCCCTATGTGTTTCACTAACAGCAAAGGGAGTACTTGACCAGCTGGAGACTTAGCCCTGAATAGCACCCTGTATCATCAGAGGAGTTTGGGCTGACACCTCAAGAGGTAAAAATGTTCAGCATTTTCACCCAAAGCATGGCATTTTGTCTAATGATGTTAATTTTGCACGATTAACACTTTATAGTACCAAGAAAAAAAAAAAAAGGAAATCCTTGTCAGGTCAATAGTTACAAATGGCTAAGGAGAGATTGATTAATTCCTGCACCAGTGAGTTTGAATTACCCAGAAGACAAGTATTTAAAAAACAACTTGACATAGATTAATTAGCTCTGTGTCTTCATAAAGCAAACACTTCCTTTTGGCTTGAAATGAACACTCCATGCAGATTAGAGTGTAAGTATACAGATATGGTTTACTTTACTCGCTCCGTCTTTACCTCGATTTTCATTTTTCATTCTCCACTCTCACTCAGAGCTTTTCCCACAGTCACATAATGTCTCCATTAACAAACATGTTTTCACTTGTACATGGCTGGTTACCAACCCTATTCTCAGAAGAAGCAACCATTTGGTAAGAAGAAATGCAGGTGGACCTCACTTGAAGACATTCATGAGGCAGCTGCCTCATATTCCAGATGTATTTAAAAAAAGCCTACTCTTCAAAATTGTTCCCCATAAATTCCTTAAATTACTGTATATACTCCTGTTGAGCTTTATATACCAGTTTGAGAAATTAAACCTAAATACGCCATCATATAGGTGTGCATTTACCTTCAAGTTATTTTGTAAAATTATTCATAGTAGCCAATTTTTTTTTTTTTTTTACATAGAAGAATTGGAGTATTTGAGTACTTTACAAGTAACACTGCAAAAGAATACAGAACCATCAGGAAGATATTCTTGATTCATTGATGGGAAAAAGGAAAAAAAAAAAAAAACCAGTCACAGCAATATTTGGAGGCAGCAAAAATTGTGATTAAGAGCATGGATTCTCGGGCGCCTGGGTGGCTCAGTTGGTTAAGCAACTGCCTTCAGCTCAGGTCATGATCCTGGAGTCCCGGGATCGAGTCCCACGTTGGGCTCCCTGCTCGGCAGGGAGTCTGCTTCTCCCTCTGACCCTCCTCCCTCTCGTGCTCTCTGTCTCTCATTCTCTCTCAAATAAATAGGTAAAATCTTAAAAAAAAAAAAAAAAAAAGAGCATGGATTCTGGAGCCCAACTGCCTTTGCTCAAAGCCCAGTTCTAGCACTCACTAGATGGAGGGCTTCAGCAGAGTTACTTCACGTCCTGGTGCCTCAGTTTCTCCCTCTGTGAAATGAGGTAATATTAGAACTTCCATCATCAGGTGTTGCACCATATAAATAAGGATAAATAAGGCACTTAGAAAAGAGCTTTTCATACAGTAAGTGCAACATCAACACTGGCTCTTCTAAACGTCTAAAGTAAGTTTGTTTTTAAATATAATGAAAATATTACACACAAGAAAAAAACTTGACCGAGTATGCCCCCAAATATTAGCAATGATTAAATCCATGGTGTTAAGGGCAATTTTTAGGTTAACTCTCCTAGAATAAAAATAGCACTTTTGTTACTTTAAACGTTTCTAATTTTTAATTAAAATCACTTTTCCATCTATGCTTTACTATTAATAAAATGACATTTTTTTTCAAACTAGTACATTAGAATATAATGCATCTGCAGATTTTACTTGAAATTAAGCACAAATCCATTGTACAAGTTAAAGAATTTGAAGTCCATGGTATAAAGTAAGGTATGACTGTGGTTTTGTTTAATTTTTTTTCCCTGGCATCAGTTATCCCTATATGGCATTCAGAAATGTCACTCATTTATTCACTTAATGATTTTAAGTATCTACTCTGAGAATAAAATACACAAAAACCCTTGCCCTCAGGTATTTTACATTCTTGTGGGGGCGGTGGGGGGGAACAAAACAAAGTATCAGTAAAATTTGCAGGACGTTGGTAGATTATAACTGGGTCTGCAAACAACAAAGCAGAGCTGTAAGGCTAGGGCAGAGTGGAAGGAACCAGAGAGAGCACCACAGTTTTTAAAAGGGGGGAATTATTAAGCCTCACCAAGAGGTCAATATACACCAGAACTGATGAAAACTTTTCTGGTGAGTATAAATATTCATTTCATCATTGCACCAAGAGTTACTGAGCACTCAGTCGATGTCAGGTCCTGGGCTGGAAGCCAAGTCCAAGCCGGCGCAGGTGACCCCCTGCTCTTAACTGTGATAGCATCTGAAAAACTCATTTGAGGATTTGGGGGAAAGCATCCTAATGGCAATCCATTTAAATAAGAACATGCACAGTGAGTTGGGAAATGCAGACTGTGCCTTTAAGATTTAATACATTTAATGCTTGAGAGGAATTACAAGAAGACATTTTGTGACATTTGAAGTTGTTTCGATTTCAGCTGCCAGTTATCTGACACTCCAAAATAAAAATCACTAAAAATTTGCAGCCTACTTTACTTCTAAGTTCATGTATGAGACCTGTGTTTCTCCCGATGCCCCTCAAACACAAAGATCCTTCTTAGAGATGTTGTGGTTTGCAAGGCAATGAAAAACTATAAATTCAGGACTTTGGGTATTATTAACTAAAAATAGCAGCCATGCCTCTTTGCAAGCTCAAACACAGAAATCTCCATTTTAAATCTAAAGGAAATTTAGGTTTCAATTACATTCCATGAAATCTCAAGTATTCACTCATTCCAAATTTTTTACTCAAAACCTATTAGGTGCCCAGCATTGCCATTGCATTCAGAACAGTTACATTTCAGGCATATCAGTCTATTTAGTGTCACATACCCCTCACCAATGCTATTTTCACTTTTTCTTTAATTTTAGGAGTTATTTTTCAGTGATCTCTACACCCAATGTGGAGCTCAAACTCACAACCTCAAGATCAAAAGTCACATGCTCCTCTGACTGAGCCAGCCAGGCACCCCAGTATTTTCACTTTTAAGTAAGATGAAACAAGTATGTCCCTATTATCTGGGAATTTCATGGTATACTCAATAATAGAGAATTCGAACAGATACAAATAATTTTATCATTTAAATTGTACAGAATGTGTGAAGAAGGTTCTAGAGAATAACAGGACATCTCAATCCTATTTAAAGACTCAGAAAGCTTCTTGAAGGAGGTAGCATCTGTGATGGGAACAAGAAAGGCAGGGCCAAGCCAAGTAAATTATATACAGAACAGTACCCTTGTCCCAACATTTACACACTGAAATGCTGATTCGGCTAAACTGGGACCAGGATAGAGTATTTAACATACTCAAGTTGGACATTTTATTATTACCCTTCTACATACAGACATAAACTTACCAATAACTCAACTGAGGCTGGAAGAACAGCCAACACATCCACTGGCAAATCCTACATCAAACTCAGCTTGGCTCTATGGCCAAAGCTTTTCATTGCCCCAGTGTGCACCCGTTCCCAGCTCCTCAACCCTAAGGAAACTGGCCAGGCTTGGAAACACTGCCTAGCTCCCATTTCAGTTCATGGGACACTGGACTATTCTAAGGAGAAACCAATTTCAGAGCCATAGGATTTTACTTTAAGATTTCCAAATGCAAAGAGAAGAAAATGTCAAAAGCTGTCATTTAAGCTCAACCCCATACTTTCTACAACTCTGGCAGCCCACTTACCCTACCCTCATTAATACAACTGCTTCATGAATTTCTTTTCTGGAAAGAAAATCTAACCATCAATTCCTTGGACCCTCAGACATTCTGAAAATGGACACTGGTGCTTTATAAAATGCCATCTCCCCTTTACCTGCTTTCCTGGTCCCGACACTCTTTCTCACTTGCTGGGAATGCAATACGGAGCTCAGGAAGCAAAGTCTAGGAGCTGCAAGCTCTGCAACCACCCAAGTAGAAAGCCATGTTCCCTTTACAGCAAACACATACATGGAAAGACATAGCCACACATCTATTTGTGGTCATTTAATTCCCACTTGACAAGGGAAGAAAAAATGATGAGAGAGGAGCAATGTGACCTCCACAGCTCTAACGGTTATTTAGAGGCTGTTTCCCAAGCATCAGTGGTACCCAGAAGTTTTTATGTGTCATCAACAGGGTCCCCAACTTTCCCTGTCTTCTGAACATTCATCTGTAATGATTCTGGAACCTGAAGAGCTGAATTCAAATCCCTAATCTTGTACACATTGGCTCTGTGACCTTGGGCAACTGAAGTAATATACCTGAGCCTCAGTTTTTATACCACATGCTCAAAAAATACTAATTTACCTTCCTATAGCCCCCTTGATATTCTGCTGGTTTTCATAAGCAGGGTAATAGAGATTTAAAAATATTAAATTTATCCCTCATTTTAGTAAAGAGCAACTGCATTGAGCTTCCAAGGAACACCCCCCTCCCAGTATCCCCAGAATCTCTTCATAATCCAGCAACAAAAGTCTAACTCACACATCTGGGACCTCTAAGACCCCACAGCTGGTATCCTTTCTGATTCATTGATGCCCAACACATTCAAAGTGCCCCCAAAGTATCTGTACTTGCTTCCAGGGATCCCCAAGGGCTAGCCATGCTTCACCTATATACTCCTCCAGGTCCTGAGGATCACTGACCATCCTGACACACACATATGGGGCAGCCAACCCACTATGCTCCCATATGCCATTATTCATTCCACTGCCCGAGTGTGTCCTGACTGGCACACTGGGGTGGGTTTGCCTTTGGCAGCACCGTAACCACTGTCATACAGGTGAGCAAGCCCTCCATGCCTGCCTATCTGGCCCCCGGAAGGCTCTGAATTCCCACCTTGGGATGACATTCCCTACAATTATCTGTGTGGCCCCTTGTGGAAATTTGAGCTACTGTCAACCAGGTTTTGAGAAAACCAGAAAAAGATGGGTAGAGCAGATGGTCAGGCCAGGAGATAGGAGCCACTTCAGGCTCAGACCAATGGCAGGAAGTTCCAACTTCATGGCTCACACTCCCCAGAGTGTGTAGCAAAGACCAGATATAAACTTGATCATCTCAAAGACAGAGGGTGTGTGCTTAACCTTCACACTGCACCACCTCTCATTTGGCCTTAAGTCTATTTTCAATTTAATTAAACATGACATTCTAGTAAATGATTTTCATGGCTTAGTTAACAGGACAGATTTGGCCATGTAAAAATCTTAAGCAACATTTTAAAATCTAGAAAAAAATTTTAATGTAATTGCTTAGTTCAGAAGCTCAAAGAGGACCTTAAACAGTATTGCTGATTTTAAAAGAAATTCTCTACTTGACAACTCACTTAATGACTATCAGTTGAACAAAATGGTGGATAAAAGACTTGTATGTAATACCCTGTCAAACCACAAGGTGTCATTTAGTAAGTGACAGCCATGCCACCAAAAGAGCACACCAGTGTCTAAAAAAATAAAATAAAAATCTCAAGATCAGTAAACTGTTATTTTAACGAACTATGTGTGTTACAATTTCTTTCTTGGTAAGCAGTTTGAGTTCAGAAGTTTAAAAAGAACACATTTAATTTTTTTATGTATAGCTTGATTTATATATTAATTGTATTACTGTAATGCTTAAGTATTTTTACATACCACCACTGCATTTACTCACCAAAAAAGTGTGTAGGTGAGTCAGCTAGCAAAATTATCATCTGAGTCATTACTCAAGCACCATCACTTTTCACAATACACGCCTGGAAATCTGGAAGTCCCACAGACCACTCCTCATCTAGGGCTGAGGGTAGAGCTGTGCACCATCAGGACATCCAGATAAAGGTCAAGGAAACTGATAGATGGATGCCTTTTTTGTTCTTTAGGGTGTGGGAGGGGATACTCTCAGCATCCCTCCTTAGGGGGATCCAACTCTTCCTTATTTCATGTGGTCCAGCCAGAGTTCATCAGGATGCTTTCTGTGGCCTATGGCCTGAGTTAAACAGCATTAAAAAAAAATGAAAATTTTTAAAAAGCAGCCTCATACCATAGTATGACAGTCAGAATTTGGAAACATCAATCTCACAATCTAAGAAGCCAAAAGGGAAAGCAGTTCAATCCCATCAAGGTATCTCAGTCTTGAAAGACCTAAGAAACCTTTCCACAGGATTCCTACCTCCAGCAGACTTCCATTTTTGTCTCGTTGGCCAGACCTGAGCTACATACACCTTCTAAGCCAACCATTCACATGAGGGAAGAAAGGGTCTCAATGACGCCATTCAGGATATACTCTACATTCCAGAGCACCCCTAAGGCAACTTCAGCCAGAAGACAAAGGAGAGTTCTTAGACTTGAATTCTACATTCACTACACAAATTCGTCAAGGTAGAGCTTAAGAAGTCAAATCATTTAATAGACGGATATATATTTCCATTTCTATCAAAAGACAGTGGGCGCCTGAGTGGCTCAGATGGTTAAACATCTGCCTTCGGCTCAGGTCATGATCCCGGGGTCCTGGGATCAAGTCCCATATGGGGCTCCCTGCTCCTTGGGGAGCCTGCTTCTCTGTCTCTCATGAATAAATAAAATCTTTAAAAAAAAAAAAAAAAAAAAAAAGACAGCAAATACTGTAAAATAAACCAACCACTCACCTTTGAACCCTGACAAAAATGTACAGTAACTATGCAAACGTGAAGCTGGGTCCAAATTGTAAGATTTACCCTTCCTTTATTTTCCATTCAGTACCTGTTGGCCATCAGGTAACAAGTATATTAACCCTTTGGAAGAAGTCAAATTACCAAGCGAACAATCTATTCAGAGCAGACAATTACAGATACTACTTGCATCTGATGCTTTTTTTTAATGTAAATTGGTACAACATAGGCTAAATGACTTCAACAATCCACCCAGGGTGGGCTTTCAAGGAAACTTGTGGATTCATCTTCCCCAAGGACTCTTGGCATCTCGTTTTCTCTTAGCTTTTCCTCCAGTGGGGATAGCTTCATCATCAGACTCCATATGGTAGACATGCCGTCCACATACGCAACAGCTCAAACTTCACTCTTAGGACAAAATGGCTGCTTCAGATTTAGACCTCACATCCTTATCATAAATGATCTGTGGAAAACAGTAAGTCAGTACATAGAACATACCCAGGTCTTAGGACATTGCATTGTCCAGAATGGACTTATTTGGCTAACCCTAAATTAGTAACTGCAACAAAGGGGAAGAATATGAAGGTTGGCATGGGTTACTCATAGTATACCTTCTCCTCTGTCAGTGGGATCAGTCCCACCCCCCAGCCACACTTAAGTGGGAATGTTTAAAATATAGTCCAAGGGAGGGAGGAGAAAGCCATGGTTATTGGTCCAGAGAACAACAAATTGCTCCTCCACATCTGAGTTTGTAGCTCCTTAAAAGAATTTTTCCAGCAAGCCTCCAATTTCCAGGACTATTTCAGAGCTACACTGTACCAATGACATGACTCATTTTATTCATTCAACTTAAGACAAAAAAATTAAAATCATGGCATATTTTATTCAACAAGTACCCCAGAATCAAAGTCAACATACTGGAGACATCTTCCTGTTGGTTCATGAGGTTTTGTGGCTATAGCTCTCACAGATGAAACATCATGTCAGGGTGGTTTCTGGATTCATGCTCCCTGTGCTGTAACCATCCCTAATCAAGCTTGGAAATTTAGTTGCTGGCATTAGACACAAAGATGTGAAACAAAAATTGGGCTAAGGAATGACATGTCAGCCCAGATTAGCACATGGATCATTCTCACGCATAGCACTCTGAGCACAGTGGTCAACCAGGGGAAAATTCCCAAACCGGCTCTATCCATCCAGCTCCCAGCTGCAGCCTAGACACAAAGCAAGAAGTACAGAGGCAATTCTCAGCTTCCAAAGATCTATCAAGCAAGGAGATGAAAAATGAGCAAACCATGACCTGTAGCCCAAATAGGATGTTACTACTGCAACATCTCAAGACCCCAACAGTCAACGAGCCGCAGTGGGTTGCACTCTGAACACACCTGGGATTGGATTCTGAAGACTTATTTGGCAGATTATTTTGCTACTTGGGTAATTCATTTGGTATCTGTAAGACTCAATTTCCTCTTCAATAAAATGGGAGCAATATAATGAAATCGGTTACTTTTGAAGCACCTGTGTAATTCACAATTACCCCTCTTAACTATCCCCTATGTATAGAGGAGCCACATTGTAAATAATTGCCCCAACTGTTTTCATAATCGTTGCAGATGATTGGGCCAGGAGTAAAATCTGGCCAATACTGGGCCAACTTTATTTCTCTCCCATATAGTATTTCGAATTAGGTCTGAAAAGGAACAATTAGGGTCCTTGAGAGTGGTGGGACCAGGAACATGGAACCTCATGCTATCATCAGGCAGAGTTCACCACTTGTACTAACCAGCAGAGAAAAACAATCTATGCAAAAAGATTTTAAAAGACACACAAAAGAGCTGAAAGGAAGTCAAGAGAGTCCCAGCTGCTTTCTAGGCCCTTGCAAAAAGCCCAGCTACAGCCTTGCCAAAGTGTTCCATGGCAAATCCCTTAATCTTGCATCAATCCTCCTCAATACCCTGCTCTTGTTTAAGACATTTAAGTTGGTTTCTGCTACTTTCAAGCAGAGAATTTTCAAGAATTCCTCGTGTCTCATTCACTAGGCAGCTCTAAGAATTGAGAATAATGATTTGTTATATGCAATAATATGTAATATCCTACTATAAAAACTGGTAAGGATGATCCATTTCATGACTGACAAAAACAATAGATCTGACAAAAATGTATAATTTAATGAAAAACAAATTATTTGGCCCAAAGGAATTTGTTAACATGTAAAGATTTGTCATTAAGCTGATCATCACGTTACCAAAATAGAATTTTATATCCGGAGTCAAACTTTTTCTGTAAAGAGTCAAATAGCAAATGAATATTTGAAGCTTTTTGGGTCACATGATCTCTGTCCTAACCACTCTGTTGAATCAAGAAAGCAGCCATAGGTAATATGCCAACAAACAGATGTGGTTATGTTCCAGAAATACTATTTATGGACAACAAAATGTGAATTTCATAAAAGTTTTAAAGGCCACAAAATTGTATTCTTCTGATTTTTTTTCAGTCATTAAAAGATATGAAAATATATTCTTAGCTGTGAGCTCTATACACATATTAACGCACATAGTTTTGAAAATATTACTTTCCCAGAGCACCTGGGTGGCTCAGTCGGTAAGTGTCCGACTCTTGATTTCAGCTCAGGACATGGTCTCAGGGTTGTGAAATCAAGCCCCCCATCAGGCTCTGCACTGGGTGTGGAGCCTGCTTGAGATACTCATTCTCATTCTCTCTCTCTCTCTCTCTCCCTCCCCCCCTTTGCCCCTCACCCGTGCACATACTCGCTCACTCGTTCTTTAAAAAAGAAAAAAAAATTACTTCACAATGTTGGTCTACATTAAAGTGCGGGTTTCAGGGGCATCTGGGTGTCTCAGTCGTTAAGCATCTGCCTTCGGCTCGGGTCATGATCCCAGGGTCCTGGGATCGAGCCCCGCATCGGGCTCCCTGCTCAGCGGGAAGCCTGCTTCTCCCTCTCGCATTCTCCTTGTGTTCCCTCTCTTGCTAGGTCTCTGTCAAAATAAATAAAAATCTTTAAAAAAATAAAGTGCTGGGTTTCAGGGATACTTATTTTCTTTTTGATCACATATATTTTCTATTTTCCTAGCATGGGGGTGTATTAAATTAGTTTTAGTTACATTTAAAAAAAAAAAAAAGGAAAGTGAGGTCATGAAAGGTCATTCAAAGACAATGAGAAGGAAGAAAAATGTCAGGGTTGGAATGTGCAAGCCCTCCTGTGCCCCTGAATGCTAGCATCTTCCTGGCGGCTAGGCCAGACTTAAGTCTCACTGAAAACCAGGATTACACCACATGGGAACGCAGGAAATCCTGTCTGAAATGAGCTTCCCACATCAACACAGAGACACCTTACCAAGCAGACAGCCTCAACTATTCTAGCCTCCGGTTCCAGAAGTTATATTAAAAACCCACAGCCTAGAATCATACTGTTCCCAATTGTGGTGGATCCAGATGATCAGCGAGTAGTTGCTTTTCCTTTCAGAAGGTCACTCAAGGGAGCATCCACCCAAACTAACCAAGACCCACATAGCAGCCCTTCCCGACTCTCCCCCAGCCAGGGCCGGAAGGAACTTATGTGTGCTGCGAGTCAACATCCAGGGATTACCTCCTGCATGCCAGGCATGATGCTAGGGGCCAGGAGCTACCCAAAAGATGCACTCCCTCCACCAACAGCAGCACAGCATGTTCTCCACATCTTCTTGTTAGGGCTTGGTTTAATATAAGGGGGTTAAAAATCACACTAACAATAATGGTGCAATATTCCTGGAACCCAGGGTCTCATTTTAAACCTTCACTTGACCTCTGATGTATAATGACCCCAGTTGGAACGAAGAGGCTCAGAAACGCAAAGTGATTCAACCCCGCCAGCAAGTGGTCAAGTCAGGATTCAAACACAGATCTTCAAGTCACTAGGCATCCATGGTCAAGGGCTGAGGACAAATGCAGAATTTCAGGCCCCATCCTCAGACCTGATGGTGAACCTGCATTTTGACAATCCCCAGGTGTCATGTGCCCAATAACGCCACTGCCCTAAGAAACTACTTCTTCAGATTTCAAGGAGAGGAAAGAAACAGGCTGTACTAAGTACCTGTGGGCCAGGCATTGTGCCACTCGAATAGACTTTTCTTTTAAATACAAAATGACCCCCATTTCATACCTATTCATGTTAATACATAGGTGAGGAACCAGAGGCTCAAGGAAGTACCTTGCCCCCAATCACAGCCTGTGAGAAGCAGGGCCAGGATTTGACCCCCAGGACCCAACACCTCTCCATCTGCCCTTCCTGCTTTCACGTCGGGGGCTCAAGGGAGGTGGAGGACCACACAGCCAACTTGGAAGATGGTTCAGGTGACCTTTGGGAATGGAGTTTACAACTCATGTTGGAAATAGTCATTTCTATTTTATACATTCAAATTTTTAATAGGCTACATTAGGGCAAAAGAGGTATAGGATACTTAATTTTGTCCATCAGAAATTTTTTTAACCACTTCTAATTAAGGATGTATAGTATCCTTAGGAGGTTTGTCCAAAAGATGCTGAAATGGCAGCCTTTGGAATGGTCAAGTTCCTCATCTGTAATAAAAGTGGAAACAGAAATTAGTCTCAGGGCAACTATTAAACCCTGGGTCAGCTAAAGAGAAATGACTCTGAATGAACACCGAGAAATGTTGGATCTTTTCAAAACAAGGAAAGACTGAACTATTTTCTAATCAAGTCGTGGGGAGTGGGGAAGGAAAAGGACTTGCAGGATGGTTTATATTGGGTGTTGTCCTAACTCAAATCTTAACAGGTATCGCAAACTACATAGAAGGAATGGAGAAAGCTATCACAGGCAAGCAGAAAAGAGACTTCGTGTACCCTGCACATCTTTTTTCTGTTCAAGGTTTTACTCCTTTCAACTCAAAATATGCCTGGCACATCATAAACATTCAGTCAATTGTTGACAATTAAATGAGTAAGTGGTATCAGGCAATGATCACTAAATACATCCAACACTGCCCCAGGAAATCCTTGACTCATAGGGGGGTCTCTAGAGAATGCTGGGGAACTCTGGGTGGATACAACAGGCATGCAGGAGCTCCTCCCCACATATAACTACAACATCACCTCTTTCTAGGTACCTGGCTTTTAATTAAGATTTACCTTGAAGAGTTTCCTCACTACAAAGTCACTAAAATGCTGGAAATCCCGGTACAAGAAAACAAGATGAATGAAGAAAGAAAAGGATTCTAACTCTAGACTATTAGCTGTGGAACCCTGAGCAAGTGGCTTTACTTCCCTGGGCCCCAGGTTCATCCTTCATAAAATAGTTGGAGTCTGGTTACATTATTTTTAAGGTCCTTCTAGTTCTAATGTAGTTTTATTTCATCATTTTAATTACCATCCAATTTCATTTTTTCTTCTTTTTTCTCTTGATTTTCTTTACAACAAGGCTTTATTTTTTTGTAGGAAGACTTATTTTCAAAGACATATAAATTAAATTAAACTAAAAAATCCCTCTCAAGTATTCCCTGAATTTGCATTGCTTTTAACAAAAGCTAGCAAAGATGTTTTCCACGTTCTCGCCTGGGGAGAAGAGAATTTAAAGTCAAGCTGTAGGGAGAACTGGAGCCTTCAAAAGCAAGTAATGCTTAATCTGTTCTATTTCTGAAGCACAAAATAAAACCAAACAAAAAAGAGAAATAAGCTACCGCTTCGCCAGTGCCAAGTTTCCTCATGCATAAATAGAGATCCATCCAGAAAAACAGCCTTCTCAGTCGGGTGGGACAAATCCTTGCATACTTTTGTGGAAAATTCCCCAAACTGGCATCAAGGACACGGTCTACAGCTGCCGCCATGTATGGCCAGAAAACCACAGAAGTTGTGAGATGCCAGGAGTTCTGCTGAGGCAAGTGAAAGAAAAAGCTGCTCCATCTCTTGACCCCATGGAATAAACATGGGTAACAGTTCTTGAGCTGACCCCAAGACCGTACTGAGCAAACCTTGTGTAAGACAGGTCTGATATTAGACCTCCAGTCACCATTTTTGTGTGTGTCTTTTCTTGGCCCACCAATGCCCTTCCCAGCCCTATCCCATCTACCATGAATTTGAGTGGTTAGTGCTGCTTCCCCATGGACCTACCCCTAGTCCTGACCACCAATCTCAAGTAGATACCAAGTCAGGTACCAGCACCAAGTCCAGCCATACATTTTTGTACTTCAATTATCTCTATAGCACTTGTCCTTGATTTTTTTTTCTTTGTTGTTCCTTTAAGTTGCACAATGATGTTAAAATGCAAAACCCAAGAACTTCCCCATTGTCCACTATAGTTTACATCAAACACTGCCTCACACACAGTGAGCTATCAATAAATATGCACTGAATGAATGGATGGTCTTGACTCACCCCTCGCAGAGCCACATTGACTTGGGTGGGGGCCCCATCTCAGAGTGCTTGGGAACCTCCTTCTCATCTTCAAGGGCAAGTCAAGACTTCACCTCTCTCTACATTTCTTTTTAATGTTACACTGCTATAACATTAAAGATATTTTGAAAACGTGAAAAGGAACCCATAATACCATCATCATAGCAAAGCACTTCTGTTCACACATATATTTCCTTTCAGTTTTTATTCATAAACAGATAGTTTTTACAAAATTACAGCCAAAGAATATACATATTTTACTGGGTTGCTTTTTATACTTACTATTATAAACATTTTCTAGGCTACTGAGTATTTTTATAATATTAATGATAGCTAACATTTCAGAGTTTATTTGCCAGGCATTGTTCAAAGCCCTGGTATTACCTTGTTTTATCTGCACAATAACTTAAAGGTGGGTAGTATTATTTCCATTTTGTAGATTCCCCTTCTAGACAAGGCCCTTACACATGCACACTGTGGTTATCAACCAATTTCAGTAGGAGATTCTTTTTAAGAATGACTGGCTAGGACTTCTATCCATCAATGGAATGTGTCGATCAACGATAATGCATCTCATCTGTAGAAATTATACCTCTTTTAAAAATAATTACTCAGAAATACGTAAGATAGGCTTAAAGTATCTAAGCCAAGTAGAAAAAATGCAGATATATATATAAAAGCATGTAAGAGGAAAAAAGGATCCCATT
The DNA here is from genome assembly GCF_964656455.1 of Halichoerus grypus. NCBI lineage: Eukaryota > Metazoa > Chordata > Mammalia > Carnivora > Phocidae > Halichoerus > Halichoerus grypus. The sequence continues at coordinate 114,468,718 of NC_135713.1, read as the reverse complement.
AAGACTTATTTTGTCATGTACAGCTAAGGAAGACCACATTGTTTAATTCCGTTCACATAAAACCACAATGGCAGGAACTTTATTAGTAGTTGCCAGAGGTGGGGAGAAAAGGAGAAGTGAAGAGTGATGACTAACAGATATGAGGTTTCTTTTGAGAGTGATAAAAATGTTCTGGAAGTGGACACTTGTGAGGATTGTATACTTTGTGAACACACCTAAAAAGCACCGAACTGTACATTTGAAAATGGTGGGGATTTCTTGCTATAGAAGAAATATTACAATGAAGAACGTATTTAAGAAGTAACTGAATAAAGAAATGATATATAAATACATAATTAAAAATCAAGAAAAGGGATAAAAGGATGCACAGAACATGGTTCATGGTGGAGGAAGGAACCTCAGGCAATGACAAAGTAGAAATTTCTTCCCCTCTAGTTCTACATCATTTGAATCATCAGATGGGAAAAATTCACTTAAAATATTTTAAGTACTTCTTTAATTTAAAATAATCCATTGTGTAATGAAAAGTAACAAGATTTTCAAAATTCAAATCAAGTATCTAAAACAAACATTGTTTGATTTTTGTTAGTTAGCTCACCAAGGTATTAAGATCAACAGAAATTAAACAAGTAGGAGGATTTCAGGTTCATGTTTCTCCTCCTTACATCATTTGGCTTCAGAGGCTGAGTATTTCCTCCGTAGCTTTAACATAATACTACATTAAAATACGACCGTAGGTGGTGCCAATAATCACACTGAAGAGTAAGGGTAAGAAATATTGAAGTTCATGGACAGTCAAGAACAAATCTAACACTGGTATAATTTCCTACTTTCATCTCACCCAAAAATACAAAATAAAATGCACAAAATCCATGAGCGAGAAGGTGGACAAAGTGGAGGCTTTCTGCGTCAATTATCTATGATCATCTACTTAGAAAAACCAACATAAGCTAGAGACAAACTATTAGAATAAAAGAGAGCTCAGGTGTGCTGCTAATTATGAATGACCTACAAAGATCAATCATATTACTCAACATCGGTAATAACCAGTTAGAAAATATAGTAAGAGAACAAAAATAGAAGATATTTAGGAATTAAGTTGAGCAGTAAATCACAATACCTCTCTAGAAAATAATTTTAAAATCTAATGAAGGACAAAGATGGTCAGAATGCATGGAAATTTCAATAGTTTTTTACATGTAAATTTTGCCATCACTCATCTGTAAATCCCCAAATTTCAACTTCAACATTTGAGAAATAGCATTTACTTTAAAATTCACACAGAAGAAAGTTGCATAGGTCCACGTATAGCTCAGTCAACTTTAAAATAGAAAATTGAAAAGCTGGCAAGCAGATGCTAAAACACACTATAAAGCCATAATAATAAAATAAACCAATGGAGCAGAATAAATATCTTAGAAACCCTTACGTGTATATGAAAACCTCATATGTGACAAAAGGCAAGTAAGAGAAGGGTTGTTCAAAAGAAGGTGTTGGGAAAATTTGTTCACTACATGGGGGAAAAAAAATCAAACCATAAAAACATCATAACACTATATAAATGGGAGACTCTGGATAGGCTTGAGATATAAAAGCAACAGAACTATAGTGTTAACTGAAAAAAACTTTCGTGAGCTTCATAGACAAAATAAATAAAATTAAAACATATACAGGGAGCCTGGCTGGCTCAGTTAATGGAGCATGTGACTCTTGGTCTTGTGGTCAGGAGTTTGAGCCCCATGCTGTGTGTAGAGATAACTTAAAAAAAAAAAAAAGAAAGCATCTATGTTGGGGAATGAGGGAAAAGATGATTGATTCGGTTGCATCACCACCCGGGGTGGGCCGCAGACAAGGATAGGACCTAAATCAGAATCACTCCACAATTTTACCAAAGTACACAGATTAACTGGAAGAACAAAGAAAACCACAGACAACTCAAGGCTTCAGCCTCAATACTAGATCAACACAACAACAGTAGCTCCCCCAGCAAGCTTTTGTGGAAAGTGACAGAAACCCAGGAAAACTGGGGAATGACAGACAAGGGAGTACCAGCCCTGTACTCGGAGGGAAGGCAGAGACTAAAGAGACAGGCACAGGCCCCCCCACATTAGTAGGGGACATGTTTAACAAACAAGATAACTTACCTAGGAAGCTTCTCTAGGACGCTGCAAAACTAAGAAACCTGCACTCCCAGCGGCCCCATTTGAAGAGTTTATAAAGAGGCCTTAACCAGGTTCCACTGTGAACACCACACAGATGTTCTCAGTAGCACATAGCTTTCGCAACACTGCGTCCTTGAAAACGGCTTCAGCTGTGGAAAAGGTGGGAGGAAGGGAGGAACCTCCAATTGTCGGGGTTCCAGCCCAAGGGTCAACCAAAGGTCACGTCCTCTTGATGACCTCCTCCAACAGGGTGTAGTTGCCTAAGATTGAATTAAAAGCATCTCCAGAAAGAGAAAGTCCACACTGTGACAAAACTTAATAAGAAGAACAACTACAGAAAAGAGAGTTAAAGGTGTGCAGGACCCCAGGGGGCAGCCTCAGAAAGGTACGACATTTTTAAAAACACAATGCAATAGAACTAATATTTTAAAATATACCCATGAAACACTGTAGAGTCTGGGTTGATGAGGAAAAAAGGAAGCATGTGAAGGAAATTTGGTATCCTACAAGACAAAAACACATTTTTTAATTGGAGAATACCTGGCAAAGTTCCTGCTAAGATAGATAGATGATAGATAGATAGATAGTTAGATAGATAATAGATTGATCAACAGACGATAGATGATTGATAGATACATAAATATATAGATATCCATTATAGACATAAGAGGAAGTTCCTGAAATAAACATTGCAGTCTTCCCAAATCTGACCCACAAAACAGACTCCAAGACAGTCTACATCTATACAAGCTTGGAAGTATAAAACTGAAACTTAAAATTGAAACATTTAAACTGGTGAAAATTCTCCCACACCACCCCCAAAACAACAGCAAAGCAGAAGAAACTATATAGCACAATACTCCACACCAAATCCAGTATTTTCAAGCAAGCATATGGGACTATGAAAAACACCTCAATCAGATTATCAAAATCTAAGGAACCAGAGTGGACATAAAACAGGAATAAAGTAAAAGTAGATAAAATGAAATGGAAGAAAAATAAAAAAGTCATCTCAGGAATGAAATTAAATTTTTAATTTAAAAAATTAAATTGCAAGTTGCCCTATGAAATTTAGAATCGGATGAACATTTAATAAGAGGAAAGGAAACAGACAACCAACCAAGATAATAAATATAAAATAAAAACATAAGAAAAGGTCAAAAAGAAAGTAGTTTAAATGGAAGATGAGCAAAGGAGATCCAATTACATATAAAAACAAAACAATGCAGGGGCACCTGGCTACCTCAGTCAGTGAAGCCAGCAAGTCTTGATTTCGGGATTGTGATTTGGAGCCCTACATTTGGTTTTGAGATTACTTAAAAATAATATCTTAAAAAAACAACAACAATATGGGCGCCTGGGTGGCCCAATAAGTTAAGCGTCTGACTCTTGATTTCAGCTCCGGGTTATGAGATCGAGCCCCCCTATTGGGTTCCATGCAGCAGGGAGTCTGCTGAGGATTCCCTCCCTCTGCCCCTCTGCTCCTCCCCCCCCAACCACTTGCACACGCACTCTCTCTCTCTCTTAAAAAAAATAATAAAATTAAAAAAATTTTTAAAAACACAATGCAATAGAACTAATATTTTAAAATATACCCATGAAAAGATTCAGGAAATTATACAAAATCTAAATCCACATACTAAACAGGCCCACCAGGTACCTGGGAAAATTAGCCCAGAATAATCAACCCTCAGATATATCCTAACAAAACTATTAGACTTGAGAGATGAAAAAAAACCGTGAAGCCTCCACTCAGGCAAAAAGAACTAGAAATTTTAAAAGAGCAAGAAAATTCACCTGGGATCACACTTCCCAAGAGCAACATACAAACCAAGGCAGGAAGCAAGCAACATTTGCAAGAACTCAAGGGGGAAACACGCAAAACAAGGATTTTATATCCAGCTAAGCTGTTCTTCAATAACAAGGCCATAAATACACAGTAACTTAAAAAACATTTTCCACACCCAAGAACTTGGGGAACACTGGATTCATGAGTTCTTGAAGAATCAGCTAAGGGATGAATTTCATCCAACCAAGTTATGACTAAGGAAGTTTAGGCAAAAGGAGTGACAGTAAGGATTTAATACCTCTAATTTTAGATTTAAGGCTAAAACAAAAATGGAGACAAGAGTAGAATAATATAAAATGCCATATATTCCAAGAAAGGAAATATAAAGTGAAGAAAAAGTGAAAGAGAAGGAAGAAGGAAAGTAGAAAAGCGAATGAATTCACTGAGGTTGCATAGAAGTACTTCTCAAACTTCTTGTCCTCTGAAATCCTTTACACTTCTCAAATTTTTGAGAACTTCAGAATGTTTTTGCTTATTAAATTTTTTTAAATTTAACAATAAAAAAATTTAAAAAAAAATTTTTTTTAATTTAAATTCAATTAGCCAATGTATAGTACATCATTAGTTTTTTATATAATGTTCAATTATTCATTAGTTGAATATAATTAATATAGGTAGCAATATTTTCCATATTAGCAGTTAAACCTGCAGTTATTTATTTACTTAAAAATAACAATAATAAACCTGTCACATGGTGACATCAATAATATTTTTATGAAAAATTATACTTTTTCCCAAAAATACAGTGAGAATAGTGGCATCATCTACATTTTTGCAAATCCCTTTAAGGTCTGGCTTAATAGAAGATAACTGGATTTTCATAGTGCTTCACATATTTCATTAGCCTTCAGGGTGATAACATCATCACGTATCATGTAGCCTCTGGAAAGCGTTCATGTGAATTCATGAGAAAATGTGAGCAGGAAAGCAAAATGATGTCTTAGTAGTATTATGAAAATGGTTGGACTCACAGACTTCCTGAAAATGTTTCAGAGGCCTCAGCGGACAACAGTTTGAGAACATTCATTGGGCACATAAAAGGAGGAGTCAGAGGATACATTAGAACTGACAAATTAGGGACGCCTCACTCTACCTACCTCAGTAGGTAGAACATGTGACTCTTGATCTCAGGGTTGTGATTCCCAGCCCTACTTTGGGTGTAGAGGTTACTTAAAAATTAAAATGTTAAAAAAAAAAAAAGGAAACTGAAAAATCAGATAATGAAGGTTAAGGAAACAGTGGAGAAAGGCATTTAAAAAGGTGTAAGTACAAAGGTTATCACTGAAACACCTAATCCTAATCCCAAAAGAAAATTTAAAAATTAAAAAGCAAAGCAAATGTGTCAGGTAGAGAAACAAAATATAATAAAATTGTAAGGTAATTATAATTGAAATAAAATGAGAGTAGAGAATGTAACAAGCATATCAGTAAATGTCAATTGGCTTAACTCATCTTTCCAAATAAAAATATTTCCAAAACGACTCACAGAAAAATATCAAATCTATGATATACACAAGAGTTACACCTGAAAAACAGTGAATCAAAAAGACTAACTGCAAATGGATACAGACACAACAGGCAAAGGAAATCAGCAAGAAAACAGTGTTTGCAATGCTGATATCAAAGTAGAATGCAAGCCAAAGACAAATTAATGAAACAAAAAGACCACCATTAATACTACAAGCTGCAATTCAAAACAGAGATATAACATTTAGAAATACTGATATACCAAATAACACCACAACCATCTTTATAAAGCAGAAACTACAGGAGAAGCAAATACAAATACAAAAAAGCACACTGATAATGTACTTGAGGAAACTACTCTCATTATAACATAGAACAAGGGGACAAAAAATTAGTAGGGCTGTCGAAGTCCTAAATAACATTCTCAGTAAAACAGATCTTATAGGGCGCCTGGGTGGCTCAGTTGGTTAAGTTTCTGCCTTTGGCTCAGGTCATGATCCTGGGGTCCTGGGATCGAGCCCTGCATCGGGCTCCTTGCACCACAGGAAGCCTGCTTCTCCCTCTCCCACTCCCCCTGCTTGTGTTCCCTCTCTTGCTGTGTCTCTCTCTGTCAAATAAATAAATAAAATCATTTTTAAAAAGTGAAAATTAATATAGTAGAGAAGAGAAATACATGAAATCTAATTAATAAATCAAAATCCTGGTTCTTTGAAGAGTATTAATGAAGTGGGCATATCACTAGCTAGCCTAATCAAGAAAAAAAGGAAAGAAAGCACAAATACATAAAGAAATAATAAGAAATGGCCACTGAGATAAAACTTTAAAATCATGAGATTACTTTGCATACCTCTATGCAAATAAATTTAAAACCCATATCAAATGAATAATTGTTAAAGAAATACAGTTTACTGAAATTCTTTAAGTTCAGTTAGAAAGCTTAAATGGGCTAATTCTCATAGAAAAAAAAATACAGAAATGTATCAAATCTATATACCCCAAAAAGAGCACCAGGCTTAGAAGGTCTCACAATGAAATTTTACCAAATTATCAATAACCAGATAGTCCCAGTGTAACAAAACCTGTCCCTAAGCAGAACATAAAGGAAAACTTTTGAAATATTTTATGAAGCAAATAAAATGCTGATAGCCAAATATGACATAGTCCAAATTCTTTTAAGATTTGTCTATTTGAGAGAGAGAGAGAGAGAGAGCAAAGGCAGGGGCAGCAACAGGCAGAGGGAGAGAGAGAAGCAGACTCCCCGCTGAGCAGGGAGCCTCATGTGGGACTCAATCCCAGGACCCCGGGGCCATGACCTGAGCAGAAGGCAGACGCTTAACTGACTGAGCCACCCAGGCGCCCTGACATAGTCCAAATTCTTAAAAATAAAATCCGTGACTATTGATTCAAAAATATTCAATATTTATGGGCAAATAGAATTGATCACCATACTCTGAAAATAATATGCAATAACCAAGCAGGATTTGTTCTAGGTACTCAAAGTACACTCAATATGGGAATTCTATTAGCAGAAAACACCATAAATCCGAAGAGAAAAACCATGTTATGATCTTTATAAATGATGAAAACTTCTTTTTAAAAATTCAACACCCATATCCAAACACACACACACACACGATTCCAAAACTACATCTTCCTTAGTGTAAAAACACTACAGATATGTGCAAGATGTATACCTCCAAGATGGCCTTAATGATCACCATAACCATGAATTTACCTCTTTGTATAGACCTCTCCCATGCTGAATAGTGCTCATCTGTGGACCCAATACACAAACCACAGAAATGATGTTGCATGACATCCAAAGCTCAGTTATAAAAAACAATTGTAGTGTCCACCTTGTTCTCGCTCTTGGATCATTTGTCCGGTGAAAGCCAGCTGCCGTGTTTTGAGGACACTCAAGCAGCCCTATGGAGAGGACCACACAGTGAAAAACTGTGGCCTTCCAACAGCCAGCACTGACTTGCCAGCCACATGAGTGAGCCGTCATAGAAGCAACAGCTTAGCCTCAGCTATCCGCAGCCCCAGCCACCATCCTGACGACCCCTTCATGAGACATCCAAAAGCCAGAATCACCCAGCTAGGTCACCCCTGAGTTCCTGACCCACAGAAAATGTGTGAGCTACTACATGGTTATTATAGCGTTCAGCCACCAAGTGTAGAGGTAATTTGTTATGCAGCAAGAGATGACTAGTACAACCTGTGTAAGAAAAGCTTAAAAACACCACTGAAAGACACAAAATCAGATGTGAACAAATGGAAAAGTGGCCCTTGTTCTCGGACAAGACAGTTCAGCAACAGAAAAAGATGACTCCTCCCTTACACTAATTTATAAACTTAAGGCAATAACAATAAAAATACCAATAAGGTATTTTTTATAAAGCTAGGTAAGTTGCAACAAAAGTTCACAAGGAAAATAAACAGGCATGAATAGCTAGCTCTTGCATAGCTATGAAAAGGGACTAGCCCTATCAGATATTAAAACAGTCTATAAAGGGGGGCACCCGGTGGCTCAGTCAGTTAAGCATCTGCCTTCAGCTCAGGTCATGATCCCAGGGTCCTGGGATCAAGCCCTGCGTCGGGCTCCTCGCTCAGCGGGGAACCTGCTTCTCCCTGTCCTCCACCTTGTACTCTCTCTCTCTCAAATAAATAAATAAAATCTTAAAAAAAAAAAAGCCTATAAAGGTTCTATCATTAAAATGGTGTAATCGTACCAGCACATGAACAAGCAGGCAGACTGGTGCAAAAGCATCGAGCAGAATGCGCACAGAAGGACCCAAGCACCTGTGGAAATGTTACATATGATAAAGGTGACTCTCAACCCCTGGGCAAAGATGAACTTTTTAAAAAAATGGTACTGACACAACCAGAGAATCTTTTGGAAATGAGGCAAGTAAATGCATTCCTCACATCATATGTAAAAATAAACTCCACATGGATCCAGAGATATAAAATGAAAAATTTACTTATGCAGATATACAGGTAAAAAATAAAACCATACAAGTCCTAGAAGACAACACAGTTGAATTTATGTATAACATGAATATAAGAAAAGTTTCTAACAAAGACTTAAAATCCAGTTGAAAAACTTCGTGAAAAATAAATGCGACTATATAAAAATCAAAAATTTTTTTTCATGGAAGAAAACCATAGCGGAAGTAACATGACAAATGACAGGCTGGGGAAGAATATTTGCATCACAATAGATCACAGATAAAAAGGTATTATCCTGAATATACTTGAAAACTCATAAAGGAGAAAAATGACCAAAACCTCAATAGAACGATGAATTAAAGGCACAAACAAGTCATAAAAAAAAATGTACAATGGTCCTTAGTCACATGAAACTATTTTGATTTTACTCATATTAAGAGAAAAGCAAATAAAATTACACTGAGATATCATTTCTCTTCTCTCGGGTTAGCAAAAATTTTAGAAGCTTGGCACCCCATTGTGCTGGCAAGGCTGTGAGGCACTCTCATTGCTGGTGGGAAGGTGAATGATAGAACCCTTGCAGTGGGGAATTTGGCAATCTCTAACAAAATTACACATGCATTTCCTTTTCATTTAGCAATCCCGGTTCTTGGAATTTACCCTGAAGATACACCTCTAACAGTAAGAAAATGCATATGCATTAGGTTCCCCAATGTAACATTATTTGTAAATGCAAACTATTGGTAATGACCTCAATCTCTCTACATAGGGGATTGGTAAAATCAATTATGATGCATATATACAATGGGGTGCTTTATAATAAAGAATAAAAAAAGATCTCTATGAGCTAATATGAAGTGAGCTCAGCACATATTGATGTGACAAATGCAAAATGCAGATATATTTATATTCCCTTATTTTCCCATAGACACAAAGTGTCGATATAAAAGTAGCTAGTTACAAAGGAAAAAATAGTCATTGGCAGACTTAGCTTAATTAAGGGACCAAAGTTAACACCATCAGTAATGTTATAAACTGATATCATGTGCCTCCTGACATGATGCCCTGAGAATACAATATCGTCTTTGAAGTATTTCTGAAAAAAAAAAAAAAAATCATACATGAAAACACATACTTCAGAACAATGTACACAATAAAATGATAAGGGTATGAAAAATAAAGAATCCTGAGAGACAGACAGACAGACAGAAAGAAAGAGAAAGAAAATAAAAGACGTGACAGGTAGAATCCTGGATTGGAGGAGGAAAATAACTATAAAACTCAATATCAAGACAATTGGCAAAATTTGAACTTGCATAATGGATAAGATAATAATATTGAATCAATGTTAAATTCCCAGATTCCATGCTTGTACTCTGGTTATAGCTTGTTCCTGTTCTTAGAAAATGCACACTGAAATAACTAGGAGCAAAGAAATACAATGTTTGCAATTTATTCCCAAACAGTTCTTTAAAAAATATAAATTACAGGCATGTGTGTGTGGAGGGGGGGAGAAAGAGAGAATGGTAAGTAAATGGAATAAAATATTGAAATTAGTGAGCCTGAATAAATAATATATTGGAATTCTTATGTATTAGTTTTGCAGCTTTTCTGCAAGTTTGAAGTTCAAAGTAGTTTTTTAAATGTGCATTTCTGTTTAACAAGTCATAACATGGACAACGTTCACCAGTGGTTGAAAGTATGGGAAAAGAAATTTGGAACGCCTAAAATTTGCAAGGATTTGACTGATTGTAAAAGGAATTCCTGCAAAGGAACAAGAAAAAACAGTGATCCCAATAGACTAAAAGACAAAGGCTATGAGCAATTTACAGAGGTGGAAACCCCAAAAGCTACCAAACACATTAAAAAAAAAAAAAAAAAAGTGCTCAGAATCATTGGTAGTTTGAGAAATGCAAATTTAAAAAAACAATGAAATATCACTTAACTTTATTTTATAAACATTAGAATTCCAAATAAGTCTAAGGGTTGGTAGAAATACAGGGATGTAGGAATCCTTATGCCTTGCTAACAGATATATATATATATAAAGGTCCTGGGATCAAGCCCATGATATATATATATATGGAAATATAAACCAGTATAGCCATTCCATATAACAGTCTGGCACTACTTAATCAAATTAAATATATGTACACTGTTAAAGAAAAACTTCACTGGACACTCATTAAAAATGCCAAAGAAGACTTTAAAACTATTGCAATAAGGGAGAGAGATTGAACTCAACTCTGCTGAAATGAAAGGCAGGAGAATGTTTAAATGCTGGGATGAGCTAAAGGAAAACTAATGGAGGGCATTCACAGTAAGGTCGGTCCATGTGATCAGAACATCTATGTCCGATAATTGTCACTTTTCAGAGTTAGGCTCCTGCCCTCCCACAGAGACTGGGATATGGAGACTAGCTCCTTCTTTGATTACATTTCATAGTTCCTTAAGAAATACATTTCTGGGATGTAGAATATTTATAATACAACGGCAAGCTTTTTGAAGTAAATCTACTGAGAAAAGAAAAGTTGGGGCCTATAATCAGATAGAAACTTTTCTAAAGTTTAGTAAAGCTGAGGGGGATGTTAAGGCAGTCTTAGTCAACATCCACCAGCAGCTCCACTCCTGATGACAGAGGCATGGAAAGATGAGAGAGATAGAAAGAGGGAGAGAGAGAGGGACAGGCAAGTAGATATGTAATAGTATGTCCACTACAGGATATATTTAGGACCAGGGAATTGGAGCCCCTGGGTAGGTCAAATAGGGTGGGTATACATTATGCAGATGACATGTCAGTAATTCCTCACCATATCCCTTTAGCCTGATTTTTGCATCAGTTGTAGATTTTCACCCTGACAGCTTCCTACCCTACTACATGTCTATCAACTTTTCCAAATTTAGGCTTTCTCCCAGACAGTGGGAGCTTGGTCCACCCATACACATTGTACACTGATTCTTAAGGCTTCTGTCTGCAAGTGACTCATGTCTCTGCCAGTAGCATTCCACTGGCCAAACTAATTCACTCGGTCATGCCCAGTTGCAATGAATGAAAGAAAAGTTCAATCCTACCATATATATGCACAAAAGGGAGAGAGCAGGCAATATTTAATGAGCTGCACTAATACTAGCATGCTGTCAAAATGCCAAACTTAAAAGTGGTTTTGACTATTCATGAGAGACATAAAGATCCATAGCAAGGAATCATTGGTGATTTTACTGAGGCATGAATTTGAATCATGCATGTTAATGAGGATGAAGACGGTTGGAGAAAGCACCAAAGCAAGTTTCTTCTCTAAGAATGAACCAACTTAACTGCCCAACATCCACATCATATCCTATCACATTGCAACTTCGCTGTTCTCTGTTGTTGCAAATGCACTCATGCTTATAAAGTAAACTTAAGTTCCAGAAGGAAAATTATCTGCTATAAATTTGAGGACTATCAGAGTTCTTGGGACATTTAGTTTTGAACATCAGGGTCCATTCACTGATTTATCAATCGCATCTATTGATCATGGCAAGTGTTCATATCAACTACTGTCTCAGTCACAGTGCCTCTCAATTCATAAGACTCACAGGGACTAAAGACATATACTGACTGGAATTCAATGAGTCCAATGTATCAGACACAGTCATACATCAAAGTGGTTTGGGAACTCTGGACTTCTTTACCCCAAGCTGTTAGTGTGACAATAGGAAAGAGCAACAAATGTGTGGAGCAGAGACTCACTAGCTGAATAATCTTAGGCATGACATTGACCCATTCTCAGCCTCAGCGTCTTTATCAGAAAATGAGGTTATACTCCAACAGATCATTTCCCTATTCCTTGCCTCATTTCGTTCCTTGTACTCCTCACTCCTATTAAAATTATGCTATGAGAAACTCAAATTAGGAAAGAGAAGAGTTTATTTGTCTCAATTCTGAAGAATCTAAACACCCAAGTGTTCTTCTATAACAGGAGACGAGGTCATAAGGATCTACTTTTCACCTTTCAGCAGGGACCAGAATAGAGCACTCCATGCCCTAATTCCAGAAGGGAACCAGAACCTGAGGAACAGCAAGGATAGACAGAGATCAAAGAAACTAGAAGCCTCTGAATGATCCCTTAATGTAGACTGAAAGGGGGTTCAATGAGGAAAGTAAAAACCTCTCGTACATCACCTCCTGTATTTTCATACCTGAATGCCAATCTGGACATTTCATGAACAACCAATGGTTACAATAATAACTCTATGACCAAAGGCAGCTGAAATCAATAGGTTTTCAAATTATAAAATGTTATATACAGATTGAGGGATTAAATTGATGACCTCAAGGATTATAGTGTATGTCAGAGTAGAATTCCTCAGAGAGCACCTGGGTAGGGACAGATTTGAAGTGCTTTAATTTGCTGGATCGAGAACCATTTACTTACAGTTTTTACGCCCTGACCCTCTTCCCATCTGCTTTATCAGGGACTCTCTAACTCAGTTTTGAGGAATGAGTTATTCCACACAAACACAAAGGCATGCCAGTGAGAGAAAAATGTCTCCAACTAAAATAATCCTTAGAGCTGGGAGAGTTCTTCTGGATCACTTGGGGAAGTGCTGTCCAGTAGAACTTTCTGGGACGATGGGCATGATCTGTATTTATGCTGTGCTATACAGTAAGCAGCCAATAGCCACAGATGGCTATTGAGCACTTGAAATGTGGTTAGTGTGACTGGGAAATCTACTTTTCAATTTTAATCTTAATTTAAATTTGAATTTAAATATTCACATGAGGCTAGTGGCTACTGTAGTGAATAGCACAGATTAAAGAGAAGGTTCTTGACCCACAGACCTCCTAGTGTCCAAGAATAGCCTTCAAAAGACACACAAATTGACCTAAGCTGTATATGAAATATCAAGTATGCAAAACAATACTATTTATCTTCCAATAATACATAGTTACTCAAGATTAAGTATTAAAGAAATTAGGGTGAGTATCTACAGGGGTGGGGATAAGAGGTGAAGGTTAAAGTAAAATAAAATAACAACATAAAATAATAAAAATAAAAGCATGGATCTGCACAGACTAAAAAATGATAATGGACCAAGAACTGAAGAGTATAATAACTCTTTGTGTCCAAGATACAAAAAAGAAAGAAAAAATTGTCTGTACGGGTATTTTTCAAGGTCAGACTTAGCTTTCATCAAATTCTCAAAGAGGTGTAAGATTCCACCAAAATGTCGAGAATCTCTGAGCTAGAGGTGAAAAACCTCAGAAGAGAGGATGGAAATAGAATGTGGGTTGGTTAAATAATATAATAGAAAATTTTTATCTGACACAGTTGAGATTGGCAGTTGACTAGTTAACGAAGAAAGTGAGAAATTTTATCTTAAAGTGAGAAGACATAAAAAAAATAGTGCTCATACATTTATAATATTTTATTTCAATTTATAATAAATGAAAATACATGTATTTGCCTTTACCAGTCTTCTGGTGTGGAGCCAAGGACTTTTCTTTGTGAATGAGTGCACTGACTAGATTTCTACACTCTATTTCTTCCATAAATCAAAACCATAAAGCATTTTCTGGTTTCCAGTGAGTTTCTCTAAGTGGAGAAAGAACATAAAGACACTTCTGAAGCAATCTAAGTGTGGAATCCTTCTAGACTTTCACAATTTTGCCAAAATGTTAGAGCTATCTAACCCACATGTAATTCAAAAACAATTATTTTCACTGTAACTTAATGACTCTTTCCAAAGCAAGAAGTTGGATTTCTTAAAAATATCTTCTCCCTCTTCTCTCAAAAGTCACAGGTGTGGTAGGCAAAATAATTAATACCCAAAGATGTCCATGCTCTAATCCTCAGACTCTGAATATCTTACTTTGCAGGACAAAAGAGACTTTGGAAATGTGATTAAATTAGTGATCTTGAAATGGGAAGATTATGCTGGATTATTTGGTGAGCCCAATATAAGCATAAAGGTCCTTGTGAAAGAGAGAGATGGAGAGCCAGACAGAAATTTGAAAATACTATACTACTGACTGAAGACAGAGAAAGGAGCCAGCCACAAGTCAAGGAATGTAGGTGGCATCTAGAAGCTAGAAAAGAAAGGGAACAGATTCTCCCTTAGAGCCTCGGGAAGAAATGCAGCATCTTGACTCTAGTCCAGTGAAACCCATTTCAGACTGACCCCCAGTAAGATACTAAATTTGTATTGTTTTAAGCCACCAGGTTTGTCCTTACTTATTAAAGCAGCAATAGGAGACCAATACACAGTTTACATAACAGTTAAATGATTATAAATGAGCACAAACTGATTTAGGATGCAAACAACCCTTGCAAAACATGTAATTCAATGAGTGAGACCAGAAGTGTACAAACATGAGTGAGGTACACCAGCAATGATTATTCAAGATGATGTGGGCATCAATTAGCATGTTCTATGGGAAAATGGTGATCATTCAGCAATCCAGCCAACCAAGCTCTTCATCCTCAGAGAGAGTATCTATTTTACTGACTCTTTTTGAAGTGGTCATTATATGGCAGGCAGTGTGCTAATCACTTGACAACAATTCCAAAAATACACTAATTTCAATTATTTTTCACCAATGAGGAAGCTTAAATTCAGACTTTAAATGACTTGCCTCAGACCTCATAGCTAGTAAATGGCAGACCTACTAGCCAACACTTGCTCTGTGATCCATCTGATTCAAAAGTGTAGGCTCAGGGGGCAGAGCAAGATGGCAGAGGAGTAGGAGACCTGGATTTCGTCTCCTCTCAGGAATTCAGCTGGATAGGGATCAAACCATTCTGAACACCTACAAACTCAACAGGAGATAGAAGAAAAGAAGAGCAACAACTCTCTGAACAGAAAAGCGACCACTTTCTGGAAGGTAGGACGTGCGGAAAAGTGAATCCGAGGCGATATTCGGGAGGATAGACGGCGGGGGAGGGGCCTCCATCGGCCGCTTCTGGCAAGTGATAGAGCCGCGGAGCATAAAATCGGAACTTTTAGAAGTCTGCTCCGCTGAGGGACGTCGCTCCAGTGGCTAAGCGCGGGGCGGGGGGGGAGGGGAACCCTCGCGGGACAGTGTGGTCTCAGGACCCTCGGGGTCACAGAAAGACCGGGGGTGTCTGAGTGCGGCAGAGCTCCCAGGTATCGGAGTGGGGAAGCCGGCTGCAGAGACAGAGCCGAGGCGCGGGCTCTCAGCTTGGGGTTGTCATACACCATGATCCGCGGCACAGTCGGGCCACTGCTCCTCCAGCAGGGACCCAACAAGTAGCAGATCCGGGGAGACTCACCTTCCTCCCCGGGGAGGAGAGGCGCAGGAGCGCACGGCAGGGATCTGCTGGGCTTGGAGACTCCACATGGGGTCGGGTGCCAGAGATAGAAACGCTCGGTCACAGGCCGGGTGAGCACGGAGTGCGGCCGGAGACCGGGGAGACGGGAGTGACTGACTGCTTTTCTCTGGGGGTGCACTGAGGAGCGGGGCCCCGAGATCTCGGCTCCTCCGGGGCGGAGATTGGGAGGCCGCCATTTTCACTCTCCGCCTCCAAAGCTGTACGGAAAGCTTGCAGGGAACAAAAGCTCCCGAGAGCAAACCCTAGCAGATTACTTAGCCCGGACCGGGCAAGGGCAGGGCAATTCCGCCTCCGGCAAAGACATTTGGGAACCACGGCAACAGGCCCCTCCCCCAGAAGATCAGCGAGAACAGCCAGCCAAGACCAAGTTTACCTTTCAATGAGAACGGCAGAACTCCAGCCCTAGGGGAATAATGCACATAGAATTCATGGCTTTTTTACCATGATTCTGCAGTCTTTCAAAGTTAATTTTTTTTAACTGTCTTTTTTTTTTTTGAATTTTTCTTTTTCCCTTTTTCAACCAACATCTATCTTATCAATCCCTTTTTTAAAAAACATTTTTATTTTTCATTTTTAGAGTCATATTCTATCCCTTCATAGTAGTTACCCTTATTTTTGGCATATATATATAAGTTGTTCTCTCTTTAAAATTTTGAGATAGTTTCTCTTAACAGATCAAAATATACCCTAAATCTCTAGTGTATGGTTTTTTTCTACTCTCCTGCCTGATCACATTCTCTCCCTTTTTTTTCTTTTTTTTAAAATCCTCTTCTTTTTTCAAACAACTTCTTATCAATTCCTTTTATAAAATTTTTTATAATTTTCACCTTTACAGTCATATTCCATCCCTTCATCATATCAACCCTTATTTTTGTACATATATAAGTTTTTCTTTCTTTAAAATTTTGGGAGGCACTTTCTTCTAACAGACCAAAATACACCCAAAATCTAGTGTGAGGCACTGATCTATGTACCAGCCTGATCATATTTGATCATAATCTTTTTGTTTGTTTTGTTCTGTTTTTGTTTGTTTTTATCTTTACCTCTTTCTTTTTCTTTTTTCTTCTTTTTCTTTTTTCTCTCTTTCCCTTTCTTTTCCCCCTGCATCAGGTCTTTCCTGATTTGTTTAGAATATATTTTCTGGGGACGTTGTTACCCTGTTAGCATTTTGTTCTCTCATTAATCTATTCTCCTCTGGACAAAATGACAAGACGGAAAAAATCACCTCAACAAAAAGAACAAGAGGTAGTACTGACTGCCAGGGACCTACTCCATACAGACATTAGTATGAAGTTGGAACTAGAGTTCAGAATCATCACTTTAAAGATACTAGCTGGGCTTGAAAAAAGCATGGAAGTTATTAGAGAAACCCTTTCTGGAGAAGTAAAAGAACGAAAATCTAACCAAGTCAAAATCAAAAAGGCTATTAATGAGGTGCAATCAAATATGGGGGTGCTAACTGCTAGAATAAATGAGGCAGAAGAGAGAATCAGTGATATAGAAGACCAAATGATGGAAAATAAAGAAGCTGAGAAAAAGAGAGATAAACAACTACTGGATCACGAGGGCAGAATTCGAGAGATAAGCGATACCATAAGATGAAACAACATTAGAATAATTGGGATCCCAGAAGAAGAAGAAAGAGAGAGAGGGGCAGAAGGTATAATGGAGCAAATTATAGCAGAGAACTTCCCTAATTTGGGGAAGGAAACAGGCATCAAAATCCAGGAAGCACAGAGAACCCCTCTCAAAATCAATAAAAATAGGTCAACACCCCAACACCTAATAGTAAAACTTACGAGTCTCAGAAACAAAGAGAAAATCCTGAAAGCAGCTCGGGAGAAGAGATATGTAACCTACAATGGTAGAAACATTAGATTGGCAACAGACCTATCCACAGAGACCTGGCAGGACAGAAAGGACTGGCAGGATATATGCAGAGCACTAAATGAGAAAAATATGCAGCCAAGAATACTATTTCCAGCTAGGCTGTCATTGAAAATAGAAGAGAGATAAAAAGCTTCCAGGACAAACAAAAACTAAAGGAATTTGCAAACACAAACCCAGCCCTACAAGAAATCTTGAAAGGGGTCCTCTAAGCAAAGAGAGAGCCTAAAAGCAACATAGACCAGAAAGGAACACAGACAATATACAGGAACAGTCACCTTACAGGCTATACAATGGCACTAAATTCATATCTTTCAATAGTTACCATGATTGTAAATGGGCTAAATGCCCCAATCAAAAGACACAGGCTATCAGATTGGATTAAAAACAAGACCCATCGATATGCTGTCTGCAAGAGACTCATTTTAGACCCAAAGACACCCCCAGATTGAAAGTGAGGGGGTGAAAAACCATTTACCATGCTAATGGACACCAAAAGAAAGCTGGGGTGACAATCCTTCTATCAGACAAATTAGATTTTAAACCAAAGACTGTAATAAGAGATGAGGAAGGACACTAGATCCTACTTAAAGGGTCTATCCAACAAGAAGATCTAACAATTGTAAATATCTATGCCCCTAACATGGGAACAGCCAATTATATAAGGCAATTAATAACAAAAGCAAAGAAACACATCGACAACAATACAATAATAGTCGGGGACTTTAACACCCCCCTCACTGAAATGGACAGATCATCTAAGCAAAAGATCAACAAGGAAACAAAGGCTTTAAATGACACACTGGACCAAATGGACTTCACAGACATATTCAGAACATTCCATCCCAAAGCAACGGAATACACATTCTTCTCTAGTGCCCATGGAACATTCTCCAGAATCGATCACATCCTAGGTCATAAATCAGGTCTCAACCGGTACCAAAAGATTGGGATCATTCCCTGCCTATTTTCAGACCACAATGCTTTGAAACTAGAACTCGATCACAAGAGGAAAGTCAGAAAGAACTCAAATACATGGAGGCTAAAGAGCATCCTACTAAAGAATGAATGGGTCAACCAGGAAATTAAAGAAGAATTAAAAAAATTCATGGAAACAAATGAAAATGAAAACACAACTGTTCAAAATCTTTGGGATGCAGCAAAGGCAGTCCTAAGAGGAAAGTATATAGCAATACAAGCCTTTCTCAAGAAACAAGAAAGGTCTCAAGTACACAACCTAACCCTACACCTAAAGGAGCTGGAGAAAGAACAGCAAAT
This sequence comes from Halichoerus grypus, assembly GCF_964656455.1. Classification (NCBI taxonomy): domain Eukaryota; kingdom Metazoa; phylum Chordata; class Mammalia; order Carnivora; family Phocidae; genus Halichoerus; species Halichoerus grypus. The sequence continues at coordinate 114,449,786 of NC_135713.1, read as the reverse complement.
AAAGCCTAAACCCAGCAGGAGAAGAGAAATAATAAAGATCAGAGCAGAAATCAATGAAACAGAAACTAAAAGAACAGTAGAACAGATCAATGAAACTAGGAGCTGATTCTTTGAAAGAATTAACAAGATTGATAAACCCCTGGCCAGACTTATCAAAAAGAGAAATGACCCAAATCAACAAAATCATGAACAAAAGAGGAGAGATCACAACCAACACCAAAGAAATACAAACAATTATAAGAACATATTATGAGCAACTCTATGCCAGCAAATTAGATAACCTGGAAGAAATGGATGCATTCCTAGAGATGTATCAACTACCAAAACTGAACCAGGAAGAAATAGAAAATCTGAACAGACCTATAACCATTAAGGAAATTGAAGCAGTCATCAAAAATCTCCCAACAAACAAAAGCCCAGGGCCAGATGGCTGCCCAGGGGAATTCTACCAAACATTTAAAGAAGAATGAATACCTATTCTTCTGAAACTGTTCCAAAAAATAGAAATGGAAGGAAAACTTCCACACTCGTTTTATGAGGCCACCATTACCTTGATCCCAAAACCAGACAAAGACCCCATCAAAAAGGAGAATTACAGACCAATATCCCTGATGAACATGGATGCAAAAATTCTCACCAAAATACTAGCCAATAGGATCCAACAGTACATTAAAAGGATTATTCACCATGACCAAGTGGGATTTATCCCTGGGCTGCAAGGTTGGTTCAACATCTGCAAATCAATCAACATAATACAATACATTAACAAAAGAAAGAACAAGAACCATATGATCCTCTCAATAGATGCAGAAAAAGCATTTGACAAAGTACAGCATCCTTTTTTGATCAAAACTCTTTAGAGTATAGGCATAGAAGGTACATACCACAATATCATAAAAGCCATCTATGAAAAACCTACAGCGAATATCATTCTCAATGGGGAAAAACTGAGAGCTTTCCCCCTAAGGTCAGGAACGCGGCAGGGATGTCCACTATCACCACTGCTATTCAACATAGTATTAGAAGTCCTAGCCACAGCAATCAGACAACAAAAAGAAATAAAAGGCATCCAGATCGGCAAAGAAGAAGTCAAACTCTCACTCTTTGCAGATGATATGATACTTTATGTGGAAAACCCAAAAGACTCCACCCCAAAACTGCTGGAACTCATACAGGAATTCAGTAAAGTGGCAGGATATAAAATCAATGCACAGAAGTCAGTGGCATTCCTATACACCAACAACAAGACAGAAGAAAGAGAAATTAAGGAGTCGATCCCATTTACAATTGCACCCAAAACCTTAAGATACCTAGGAATAAATCTAACCAAAGAGGCAAAGGATCTATACTCAGAAAACTATAAAATACTCATGAAAGAAATTGAGGAAGACACAAAGAAATGGAAAAACGGTCCATGCTCATAGATTGGAAGAACAAATATTGTGAAGATGTCAATGCTACCTAGAGCAATCTACGCATTCAACGCAATCCCCATCAAAATACCATCCACTTTTTTCAAAGCAATGGAACAAATAATCCTAAAATTTGTATGGAACCAGAAAAGACCCCACATAGCCAGAGGAATGTTGAAAAAGAAAAGCAAAGCTGGCGGCATCACAATTCCGGACTTCCAGCTCTACTACAAAGCTGTCATCATCAAGACAGTATGGTACTGGCACAAAAACAGACACATAGATCAATGGAACAGAATAGAGAGCCCAGAAATGGACCCTCAACTCTATGGTCAACTCATCTTCAACAAAGCAGGAAAGAATGTCCAATGGAAAAAAGACAGTCTCTTCAACAAATGGTGTTGGGAAAATTGGACAGCCACATGCAGAAGAATGAAACAAATCCCAAATGTAGGGATCCAAAGGGGTACGTGCACCCCGTTGTTTATAGCAGCAATGTCCACAATAGCCAAACTGTGGAAAGAGCCAAGATGTCCATCGACAGATGAATCGATAAAGAAGAGGTGGTATATATATATAATGGAATATTATGCAGCCATCAAAAGGAATGAGATCTTGCCATTTGCAATGACATGGATGGAACTGGAGGGTGTTATGCTGAGCAAAATAAGTCAATCAGAGAAAGACATGTATCATATGACCTCACTGATATGAGGAATTCTTAATCTCAGGAAACAAACTGAGGGTTGCTGGAGTTGGGGGTGGGGTGGGAGTAATGAGGTGACTGGGTTATAGACACTGGGGAGGGTATGTGCTCTGGTAAGTGCTGTGAATTGTTGAATGCAACAAGACTGTTGAATCTCAGATCTGTACCTCTGAAACAAATAATGCAATATATGTTAAGAAAAAAAAAGAAGAAGAAGAAGATAGCAGGAGGGGAAGAATGAAGGGGGGAAAATCGGAGGGGGAGACGAACCATGAGAGACGATGGACTCTGAAAAACAAACTGAGGGTTCTAGAGGGGAGGGGGGTGGGAGGATGGGTTAGCCTGGTGATGGGTATTAAAGAGGGCACGTTCTGCATGGAGCACTGGGTGTTATGCACAAACAATGAATTATGGAACACTACATCTAAAACTAATGATGTAATGTATGGTGATTAACATAACAATAAAAAAATTTTTTTAAAAAAAGTGTAGGCTCTTAAGGCCCCTTCCAAACCTGAGTTTCTAGAATTCCCAGATGCTAACTCAAACACCTCATTTTATAGATGAAAAAATTGTAATTAGTCTAACCAATTCAAGCTCTATCACCATAGTAGTTAAGATCACAGTGAGAAACAGAATAACCAAACACAATAATTTGAAAAGAGGTGTATAAAGGACTTTTCACAAAACATGTTTTACACACACTCAGAAATATCAAGTGAGGGGCACCTGGGTGGCTGAGTCAGTTAAGCGTTGGACTCTTGGTTTTGGCTCAGGTCATGATCTCAGGGTTGTGGGATCAAGCCCGGTGTTGGGCTGTGCACTCAGTGCAGAGTCTGCCTGAGATTCCCTCTCCCTCTGCCCCTTCCACCACCCCCCACCCCTGCTCTCTCAAGAAAGGAAGGAAGGAAGAGTTTACTCCATCTCAAGGAAAGAGGGCAAATAAGATCACATGACAAGGACTTGACATGGTGTAAGTAATATAGTTTGTAATCAGGAAATATAAATCAAGAGCTATATAGACATTTTCTTCAGTGTATCTAGCATTACACAGCATTACTATGAAATTTCATTTGAGGTTTGATAAATATGTGGCCACACAAGGACTACAGTTCAGCCACTTACACCCTGTGTCACTTAACCCACAGTGAGCCTTTGATTTCTCATCTGTAAATCGTCTCCTACCGTCTTCACAGGGTTGCCTCAAAAATTAACTGTGATAATGGATATGGAAGTGCTTAGTAAATAAACCAAAATGTCCCCTACAGATAAGAGAGATTAAGATCAGCATAACCAACTACGTCATGAAATGAAAGCAGTCTACTAAGGGCTCCCTCTGAAGTGAGTAGAATTTTAGGTCATCAGAAAAATGCTGGGTTCTGTTTAAAACCTTGCTCATGTTACAGGCTTGTCACCCAGGACCTCTCATCACTGCCTCTGATGTCTGGGAAATGCAAATTAAGTATCATTTTAAAATAAAACAAGATGACAAATTAAAGTCCAGACAGGTTCCTTTGCAATTACAACCTAACACTGCAACTGGTTCTTGTTAAAATGGTTTCATTAAATCCAACTGTCCAATTCCCTTTTGCAATGTATGGTATTTAACTGTTGCTATACAGTCAGGCCACATACGCATTATAAAATTAATATGCCAAAATCATAGGCACTTTGGCCTTTGTTTTTTTTTTTTTAAGTTTTATTCAAGTTCTTTAAGGTATAAACCATATAGTGACGGCTGGGCTGCCCAGACCTCTTTTTTGAGGAAAGTGTTTTTGTTTGAATGTATGAACTGATGAGTCAGAATAGATGCCAAGTGAATTGTGAAAAGGATTATCTTAATTTTATATTTCTCATACTCCTGAGCAAAATATTTGTTAAATAAGCACTAGAAAGGAGAGTGTGGAAGGTGGATGAGCAACTGATGCAAAGAGGCAATTCACAAAATATATGTAAATGTTCAATAATAATGTAAAAAAAATTTCAACTATAAGCTCCATGAGAATGAGGGCTTTGTTTGGTGAACTGTTCTATCTCCACAGCCTCCCACAGAGGTTGGAACATAGTAGATACTCAATATTTATTGACAGGATAAGTGAACTTTCCTGGTATTCAAATAAGTACAAAATAAAACTGTAAATTGTCATTATTTACCTAACAGATAACCAAAATTTATTTTGTGTTTCATGATGAAACCCGATGTTGACAGGGCACAGAAAGAGAAAATTTCAGTATGATTCTATTTTGGAAATTATTTGGGAGGTGGAGAGAGAGAAAAGAGAATGAATGAGGGAGAAAGAAGGAAAAAAGGCAGAGATTGAGGGTCTTTAAATTCACCTCTTCCAGCTGCCTCATTTTGCAAATGACAATGTCACTCATTTGTTCAAGATTGGACCAACTCCTGCCCTCAAGAAGTTTACCGTCAAATGGAGGAGATAGACACTGAACAAAGTTATTGCAAGGAGAAATGCAAAGTGCTATGGAGGAGTGTAATGGGACACCCAGCCTAGTGTGCAGAGTGAGGAGAGTTTCCTGTAAGTGATACTTCAGCAAAGACTTAAAAGAAAGATGGAAGTAAGTAGAGAAAGAAGACCAAAGACTTTGGACTTTAAAAAGTCAGTTGTGGTACAACTAAAACTTGTAGACATTATATTTGAAACAAAACAAGATAACTAAGAAAAGTGGAGCCAAGAAGGCAACCCATCTAAGGAACTTGAGATCCAAAGAACAACACTGCAATGAGTTTGCTGGATTTTCGTTTTGCTTCATATATGCGAGACTGAGTGCTGGAGAAACCAGCAACCTAGAAATGCCTCTTTTTTGAGAAAAATACAACATCCTGCTTTCTCTAGGCAAAGGACCAGGAAAGGGGCCACTCAGCAAGATAGAAAACATTTAGAAGACAGTCACTGTACTCCATGCCATAAAAAATACTACAGCTGCTACCCCAACCCATGCCAGCAAAGACCAACTGAGGAGCCCAGACTTCCACTCTCACTGGACTTTAACAGAGGTTCCCAATTCCCCTGCCAGAGTGATGTGAGAGAAGACTGAGTAGGGAGCTAGGACTTTCATCCCCACCAAGTGGTAATGGATACCGCCCCCCAGCCCCTCAGTGGAGACTATGTGAGGGGCCTGAACTTCTACCTCTACCTGTCAGGAAGAAGCTACTCCCCTCCCTCTCTGCGGAGGTGGTGTCAGGGGAGACCCAGTGGAGAGTTAGGGTATTCATCAATACCACAGTATCAGTGGAGACCAGGTGGGGAGCAGTCATGAGGTACTCTTACCCCTCCTAGCCAGGAAGATATCAGTGGGGACTAGTAGAGAGCCAGAATCCCCAAACCCACCACACTGTAACAGGTAAAGTCTCCCCTCCCTCAGATGTCTATGGAGACTAGGCAGGGAACTTTTACCCCATGTGTCAGTTAATAAGGCAGTACCCACCCTTTCCCCTGCTGGAGTGGTATCGCAATAAGCCAGCTAAAATAGACTGTCTAAACCAGATCTAGCATTTCATAACATAATACCCCAAATGCCCAGAATTCAATAAAAAATCATTCATCATAACACAAACCAGAAAGATCTCCAAACAAAAGCAAAATATAATCAGTAGATGCCAACAGCAAGATGAAAGAGACATTAGAATTATCCAGCAAATATTTTTAAGTAATCATAAAAGTGTGGCAGTGAACAGCTACAAACATGTATGACACAAATAACAAAATAGTCTATGAAAAGAAAGACTAGAAATAAGAACCAATTAGAAATTTTAGAACTGTAAAACATGATAAAGTAAAAAGCTCCATGGATTAGGTGAAAAGGAGAATGGAGGAGACAAGAAGAAAGAAGAAAGAAGAAGAAGAAAGAAAGAAGAAGAAAGAAGAAGAAGAAAAGAAGAAGAAGAAAAGAAGAAGAAGAAGAAGAAGAAGAAGAAGAAGAAGAAGAAGAAGAAGAAGAAGAAGAAGGAAGAAGGAAGAAGAAAGAAGAAGAAGAAGAAGAAGAAGAAGAAGAAGAAGAAGAAGAAGAAGAAGAAGAAGAAGGACTTGTAAACTGAAAGACACAGTAATAGAAATTACTCTATCTGAACAACAGAGGAAAAATAAAGTGAAGAAACAAAAATAAACAGAGCTTCAGGGACTTATGTGGCAATAACAAAACATCTAACATCCATGTCATCATAGTTCCAGAGGAGAGGAGAAAGAGACTGGGAAGTACTAAAAAGAGTACTTGAAGAAATGACTGAAAACTTTACAAATTTGGCAAAAGACAAAAATCGACAGGTTGAAGAAATTGAGCAAACACCAAATAGGTCAACCCAAAGAAATCCACATCAAAACACAACGCAGCCAAACTTTAGAAAATTAAAGGCAAAAAGAAAAAAAATCTTGAAAACAGTAGGAGGGACATGACAACTTACCTGTGGGAGAAAAGTAGTGGTGTTCTCCCATCAAAAGCCATGGAGGCCACAGGAAGTGGTACAAACATTTTTCAAGTGCTAGAAGAAAAGAACTGTCAACCCTGAATCCTATTATCTGATGAAAATATCCTTAAGGAATTAAGTAAGTGGAAATCAAGACATTTTCAGATGATGAAAACCTGAAAAACTCCGTTTCCGGCAATTCTATCCTAAAAGAATGGCTAAAGTAGTTCTCTAAACAGAAAAACAATGATAAAAGAAGAAAATTCAGGATATCAGGAAGGAAAAAAAGAACACAGTAAATAAAATATGGGTAAATGCAGTAAACTTTCCTTCTCCTATTGAGTCTTTTAAATTATATTTGATGGTTAAGCAAAAGACTATAACACTGTCTGATATGGTTCTCACCACATATAGAAGAAATATTTCAGGCAATTAATTATAAACATGAAGAGGCAGGAATGTAAAGGGAGGTAAGGTTTCTATACTTCACTCAAACTGGTAAAATGATGACACCAGTAGACTGTGATAAGATATATATAAATACACACACACACACACACACGGAAGGAAAAAAAAAAACAGAACAAAGGAAGAAAAAAAAAGAACAAACAGAAATCAAAAAATAAAATGGAAGACTTAAGCCCTAACATATCAATAATTACATTAAATGTAAATGGTCTAAATCACTAATTACAAGTCAGAGATTGGCACAGTGCTTTAAAAAACATGACCAAACTGTATGCAAGAAACTCACTTCAAATGTAACCATACAGGCAAATTAAAACAAAAATAATTGAAAAATATATATCATACTAAATATTAATAAAAAGAAAGATAGGAATTCCTATTAAAGGCACACCAGCTAAAGGAGACTTTAAAATACCAGGGATGGAGAGTGATATTATATATATAAAATGATAAAAGGGTTAAGCTAAAATGAAGATATCTCAAACCTAAATGTGTACATACTAAACAACAGAGCTACAAAATATGTGAAGCAAAAATCAATAGAAATAAAAGGAGATGTAGACAAATCTACAATTGTAGATGGAAACCTCAACATCTTTCTCTCAACAATTTATAACACAAGACAGTACATATGTATATAGTAGAACTTGACACCACCATCAACCAACAGGATCCAATCAACATTTGTAGAATGCTACACCCAAGAGCAGAATATCCATTCTTTTTTAAGTGCCCATGAAACATATACCAAGATAGATTATACATCCTGGGCCAGAAAATAAGACTCACCATATTTAAAGAAATGAAATTATACAGGTGTGTTCTCCAACCAGAATGGAATCAAACTGAAATCAATAGCAGAAAGACAGCTGGAAAATCTCCAAACAATTGGAAACTAAACAACACATTCCTAAATAATCCATGGGTAAAAGATAAAGTCCCAAGGGATATTTTAAAAATACACTGAATGGAATAAAAATGAAAATACACCATATCAAATTTTGTGGAACACAGCTAAAGCAGTGCTAGGAGGGAAATTTATAGCACTAAATATATACGTTAGAAAAGTGAAAAAGTTCTCAAAACAATAATCTAACCCTCCACCTGAAGACCTAGAAAAAGAACAAAAAAATTAATCCAGGGGCGCCTGGGTGGCTCAGTTGTTAAGTGTCTGCCTTCGGCTCAGGTCATGGTCCCAGGGTCCTGAGATTGAGCCCCACATCGGGCTCCTTGTTCAGCAGGAAGCCTGCTTCTCCCTCTCCCACTCTCCCTGCTTGTGTTCCCTCTCTTGCTGTGTCTCTCTCTGTCAAATAAATAAATAAAATCTTTTTTAAAAAATTAATCCAAATCAAGCAGAAGACAGAAATAATAAAAAGCAGAAATCCATAAAACACACCAGTAAAGCAATAGAGAAAAATCAATGAATTGGAAAGCTGGTTCCTTGAAAAGATCAATAAAACTGACAAACACCTAGCAACTGACAAAGAAAAAAGAGAAGACACAAATTACTAGATCAGGAATAAAACAGAACCTATCATTAAAGACCAAGCAGACATTAAAAGGTTAATGTGAAAATACTACGAATAATCCTACACATGTAAATTTGACAATTTAGATAAAACGAACCAATTCCTCAAAAACACCAACTACCACAACTCACCCAAAATGAAATGGAACATTTGACTGCCCCCCAACTATTAAAGAAATACCACAATTTGTGATTTAAAATCTCCCTTGAATAGAAATCTTAAGCTCTAGATGGTTTCACTGGAGAATTCTACCAAACATTTAAAGAACACCAACTCAACACAATCTCTTCCAGAGACTGTGGAGGGTTTACTACGTGCCAGGCACTGTTCCAACAGTTTTTACATGTCTGGAGCTCATTTAATCCTTTCAACAACCCTAAAAAAGAGGCCCTATTATTACTCCTTCCCATACGAACAAAACAAAGCCCTGAGAATTTAGGTACACACCTAGGGTATGACATAATCAGGACTCCAATTTACGTTTCTGGGATAAATCTGAACAAGTCAATGCTCGGATTTCTTGTATATTAATCCTAATCTATCACCTAATACATAGTCAAATTTCACTTTTTCGAAGGGAAACTCCGATCTGACCAGGACACATTCTTTCAACAAAGAATTTGGGATACTACTATAGTTGACATTCTCAATAGAAATATGTGTTTTGTAAATAAAAGTAAAGGCTATTCCTGCTGGCAACTGCCATACAATTTCCATCTAGATGACAGTTAAAACATACCCGAGAGAATACAACCAGAAGAGAGGTTTATTATTGGTAATGGTAAAAGCTTTGCTATAGGAGAACCAGCCGCACCACTATAATTACAAGAATCAAGAATCAAAACACTGCTTCATTAATTTTTTCCTTGTGTTTGTTATTTTACTCCATCAAGACTAATTATACCCCTTCCCATGGATTTTAACAAGCACTGTAGACAGAGTGCTTAGAAAAGCTGCGGTATCTAGGTGTATCTGAACTGCCTCCATTTAGGAAAAAACGGTATGTCAAAAACATTATACTGACAAAAAAAATTTTCCCAACGAGTGTTTTCTCTTAACAAGAGAGGAAACACGACTACCTCCCAACAAATGCGAGAAAAATGACCTAAACTTTAATATTTAATAAATACTCTTCATACTTACGTACCTCCTTCTCAACAACGAAGAGTTGTGCATTAACTCAGCCCTCAAAATAATCCATGATACCCCTGGTGGCAAGGCTTGCCCAGGTTTACAGGATATTTGCCCCATTTTGTATCACAAGATATTGGCAGGAGAAGGCCATGCTGCTGGGATGCAAGGCCATCTCTGAGGAACATGGGAATTCTGGGAGTTCCGGGGACTGGGGTGGCCTCTATCAGGGCTTCCCAAACTTTTCCAGAGAGGAACCTGACTCCCACTAGCAGAAGACAGCCCTGGAGCATTTGGGATGTGCTAACTGCCAAGTGCTTGCAGCAGGCTGAAGCATATGTAATGGCCACTCTTTGGTATTTCCAGCAGATTCAACCTCATATAACACCTGCCACGTTCTAGGCAGCACGCTAAGCAGCGCCCCAAGCAAAAGGACTTTATGGCTTCTGCTTTTTTCTAAATTAAGTTTCCATTCCAATTTTACATCCTACAAAGTTATATGTTTAATAGAAAAGCCATGTTTCCCACAAATCTTTGAGAAAAGGGAATGCTTTAAGAGGAGCATTCTGCCCATCTCCCTTCATGGTAGATGGCTTCATACCTCCCTCACAGAGATGACTATATATTCCTAAGGGTACAAATACCCTATTTTGAAAATTGCAGGTGACACTCCCCAGGAAGAGGTTTCTGAGGCAAATCGGTGGGGGGGGGGGGCAAAATAAATGCCTGGCTGACACTCTACTCCTCCCCAATTCTCCTCTGCAAAATCCTTGCCTTACTAAGGCCCCAAAACATTGTTAGCACTTAATTTTTTCCAGGAGAAATAGTTCTCATAGCACTTGACAGAACAATTAACACCTAAGGAAACAAGTTACAAAGCTAGCTTCTAAGACTTCGCACATACAAAAAGACTACTTTCCATACTGGAATAGTTCCAATTGTAATCTGATGCTTCGTTTAATCCAATTTAAAACTGTAATTAAAAACTGTAGCCATGTAGTGCCTCAAATGTGACTCCAACTTTTCCAAAGTCTTTAGATCCAATCACGAAGATACCAGGAGAAAGCTTCATTAGACTTTTTTTTTTTCTTGTGTGTCTATGAATACATACAGAGAAAGGAAGACATGAACTGAGGCTCTAAACCTCCATGGTATATCCTTCAATTCTCTGAAATGTCATTTGTGCAAGAAAGTACCAGACAACCAAGATTTCCTCATGGTCACCCTAACCTACTCAGTGACAGCTATAACCTTGATAGGTTTTCTCCCTTTCTCTCTCCCTCTCCTGGCCCCATATCCTGTTTCCAGCGACAAAGACTAGACTCTGGGCTAATTCACATTCATTAAATTCTTTCTGGGTGCTTTATGTAAGCCTCCTGTCCTAGAGACCAGGGAAATTTTTTTTTTTTTTTGACAGATTGACAAGAATGACTTTGGTTTTGATGAGATTAATGACTACATCTCTAAACACAAATAACAGAGAAGGTTCAGTCCGGAAAGTTATTTCCCCTAAACCTCTAAAGAAAATCGACAATGCGGTCATTTCCAAGTTGGCCCAATTGATGGACTTTTGAATTTAGGGGGACATCTAAACTCACAATAAAAAAACAAAAACATACAAGTGAACAGTTCACATTTTCTCCTTCGTTGTCAGATCTAAAAGTTCAGCCTGGCACCAACACAAAGAAGGAATGATTCCATCAGCAGCCTAACAGATGGCAGGCACGAAATGGCTGTAACCTTCTCCGAATAGCTCCGGCAAATAGCTCCATGGAGTTTAATTTACCAGGATGGGGGCTGCTATTTTCTGCCTGGCACCTCTTGCACAGCAGGCCTGGCCACAGCTTGGAGAGCTGCATCTCAGGGTCCAGCAGTGCAAGGTCTCAGGTTAACCCTTCGAGACAAGCAAGGGTCTTGAGTTATGACGGCATCCTTCTTCTGCACTGGATTCTGTTCCAACAAATGCAACTCAAACTTTTGATCATAACAAAGCCAACTGCACTGGTAGAGTGTTTTTAGGATCGCTTTTCTTCTACTAGCATTTAAGAGACACCACAGCACTTTTTTCTTGGACAGTGAATTACATTTTTCTGAAGGCCTAGAGGCAAAATTCACCAAAAGGGAGAGGTCTCATATTGCCAACTCCCTCCTCCAGCTAGCTACGTAAGGGTTCCCACTTATGGAAGAAGAGACATTGTTTCTGAAGGTGGTAGGAATTTCCACGCATGGCTTCAGGATCAGCTGGGGAGCTTTACGCAATCCAGATGCCAGGGCCGTGACCTAGAATCTCTGGGAATGGGACGCAAGCATCAGTGTGTTTTAAAGCTACCCAGGGGGTTCCGATCAGCCATCAAGGTATGCAAGAAATACTGCTTTTAAAGTTTTAAAGATTGCATTTTACATTTCTAGAAATTGTTGTGATAAGTTAATAAAATTTCTATTCTGAGCCCCCATCACACCGGGCTTGTCATTGTTAGGATTCCACCTCTCTACCTGCCCCAATCTCTCCAATGCTTGTGCAAAGGTTCTCTGGGGTTTGCAGGAGTTAGCATGCCTCACCCAGACATCAGGGAAACACTACCCTGCAGCCATGAATTCAGGAATGCCCTTGGACCAGGCTGTGATAGTCAGAACAGTCTGAAAGTAGAAAATGTTTATGCTTGAATATCCTGTACCCGGCAAGCATTATGCGATGCGAAGTTCCTATGTGGCTGAGAGGAGGAGGCGGTCTCCTGCAGGGCAGCTCCACCCTTCTACATGTAAGGCTGATCCTAGAGAGAACTGGTTATCTTCCAAAAAGTATGATGTGTCCCCTCACTAATTCAGACAGGATCATCCACAACCGTGCAATCTGCTGGTGAGGCTTCAGGGCCACCGAGCTATCCGTTTATGTGTTGGTGTCTCCACTGCATGTCCTTGGCTGATTTTTTTCGGCATTCCTTAAATAAGCAGCCATTGTTTGATTTACTCAGGAGGTACATGCGTCTCTTCTTACCATCAACTGGTGCCCACCGCTGCCATCTGTCCATAGAATGTCAGTGCCGGCCTCCTAGAAACCCCTGGGTCAAGTCAAAACAGAAGGTAAAGCCTGCCTTTTGCTTGAACACAATAGGTGCTCCGTAAATGCTGGTTGAACTAAGGACCCGGGCTCTAATGAAAGAAAAGCATTGACAGGGCGTGGACGGGGCATTTTGGAAGCAAGGCACAGAAAGCCACTCCAATTCATCCAAGTGAAAAGCAGACAAGGGAAAGGATCTCACGGAACTCCCATGGAAACAAAGTACGGAAGGCAGAGCTGAGCCTCACAACTCAAGCAGCAGCTGTGTCTCCCGCCCTCTGGGGGATCACGTGACTCCACGCTGCTGTGTGTCTGTGCTGTGCTTCATTTCTTCTCTCTCGGCCCACCCTGGACCTTTGCCCCATTAGCACATGACCCCCTCAGGTCACCCAATAAAAGGAGCCTCTGCTTATTTCTGGGAGAAATGTTAACGGCTCACCTTGGGGGAAGCGGAGGGCTAACATCCTATGGTGGGTGTTAACACCCGCATGTGGGGCTGCTGTGCAGGACGAGGATCATCACTACCAACGATAAACACAAATTCTGCTGGGTGATGTGATACCCCCAAGAAACTAAAGATCATGCATAAGTATTAATCGTAACACCTTTATTTCAGAATGTCTACAGGATTGAATTTCATAGCTATACAACTAACTGATAGCTCCAAATCACAATAATACTGAACCAGAAATACTTTTTATCCTGCACAAAAACGTGGCCTGAGAAATGTTCATTTGAATTTAACTTACTTACGTTTCACATTATACAACTGTACATATAAAAACACGAACACAGTTGGGGAAGACAACGGCTTCTAGATCAAAAGACATCATCCGTAGCAACATCTCACTTACCTTGAGGTCAAAGATTTGACAAGTGTAGTCGAGAAATCAGGAAGCTATAGGAAAATAGAAAAATCCCGTCACCAGATCAATGCAGCAACATTCATTCGTTTTACTATTCTCAGGAAAGCCCCTCAAAGCCTCACTCAGATCCTGTTTAGTGTTACTTGAGACCTACAGTATGCAGTGACATGAGTTCCCAACCCCAGACAGAACGAGAGGAAGTTTCCTAGAGGCAGGCGAGAGTAACCACTGCAGAGCTCAAAGAGCAGAGCCATTCGGTGAAGGGGCTTTAACAAACCCAAAGGGGGCCTGAAGCAATGAAAAACATAAAGGATGACCTTCAGATTTTTTCATTATTTTTAGTAGATTGTTCACAAAAGCAGGGAAATGTACACTAAGAGTTACAATGTAAATGGCTCAAATAAAGCAAAAAAGATGTGTAACTTAAAAGAACAACCTTGACTAGTCGACACCGTGTACCCCACAATGTCTGACAAATGGGATATTATTACCACACATATACTGCTTATAAAATACACAATTTATAAAAAGTAATACAGCACCTTTTTTATCCACGTATGATGGAAACCATAAAAGCCCCTTCATGGTAAAAGCACCTCAATCACGTAGGGATAGCCTCAGTCAGCTTATCTCTGCATAAGAACTTTATATTGTGTCCTGAGCAGTCAATTCTATTGATCAGTGGGCCCAAATGACTGCAAAATCTTTTTACATGATAGGAGACACAGAGGGCAACAACATGGCCCTTGAAATCAGTGTTTCTCAAAATACGGTCTGTGGAACAGCACGACTGAATCTCCTGGTGAATTCACTTTAAAATGTAGATCCCCCAGTTCCAAGTGAAGTTCCTTGAATCATAATCTCTGCGGGAAGGTCTGGGAGCCTACAGTTTAGCACTCTTCCCCGAGGATTTCTGGTACAAGTAGAAGTGTGGGAATCACTCTACAAAATCATCGCCTTGAAGTGTAGGCTCAGGGGCGCCTGGGTGGCTCAGTTGGTTAAGGGTCTCTTGATCTCAGCTCAGGTCTTGATCTCAGGGCTGTGAGTTCAAACCCCATGCTGGGCTTCATGCTATGTGTGGAGGCTACTTTAAAAAAAAAAAAATGAAGTGTAGGCTCAGCCACCCAGTCAGGAGGTAACTGGCCAGGCCTGTGAATTAACCCCTTCCTGCACTTGTTCCTAATATGCCCGGTAAGGCGGTACTACTCCTGGTTTTGACATTTCTAATTAGTCTTATCACAGGAAAAGGATTCTGACATATAATAAACTCTAACAAGCTCTAATTAATTTTAAAAAGAGCATAAGATTTCGAAGCCATATATGTGAAGTTCAAAGCAATGGATGCCTGCCGAGTGTTTAAAAAAAAATACTGTGGTGGCTAACATAATAAAATTTAAAAAAATAAAAATAAAAAAAATACTGAGTGACCAGAGGATTTCTTGGGAATGGGAAGAAAATACGTATCAAAGCAGTCTTGTAGGAGAAGCAGAATGCAGCTTACATCCAGAATGGGGAAATGCAAATCTATTAAAAATTGGCTGGGTGTTTAAGCTAGGCCTTAACACTCCTTTTTTTTTTTTTTTTTTTTTGAGAGAGAGAGTGAGAGAGCACAAGAGGGGGGAGCGGGAGAGGGAGAAGCAGACTCCCTGCTGAGCAGGAAGCCTGACTCGGAACTCGATCCCGGGACTCCAGGATCATGACCTGAGCCGAAGGCAGTCGCTTAACCGTCTGAGCCACCCAGGCGCCCTAAGCTAGGCTTTAACACTCTCGAGGGAGAGACTGAAAACTACTGGCAAACACATTTTGTATGGCCAGCACAAGTTTTAAACAATTCTGAATTATTGCTAACCTATAAAAACTGGGAGAATTCTTTTCTTTAAAAAAATCTGTCTTTTCCTACCAAACTGGTGGAGTCGCTAGAAAGGCCAGCCACACGGCCACAGTGTGGAGGACCTGGGCAGCAGCTACCCACCTTTACAAAGGTGTGCAGCCCCACCGTCTCGCAGCGGCCACCTGCCCGCGTGACTCATCAGATCACCTGACAGGTGCCCAAAGCCATTTGCACTGGCCACCCCGGCTCCAGGCAATTAGGGCAAAAATTCAGCCTCTCCGTGCTTCACTATTTCTAGTTCTAACAAAAATTCTTGCTACAAAGATCCTTTCCTACTTTGGAAGTGTTGAGAAAGAAATCAGATAATGTCTGAAAATCACCTAGAATTCACTATAGCGTTCTCATCCCTAGCTGCCTATTGGAACCACCTAGGGAGCTTTAGAAAATACGGACACCGGGTTCCAGCCCCAGAAATCCTGCTGTATTGCTCTGGGACGTAACCCCGGGCAGCAGCGGATGGTGCATAAAGCTCCCCAGGTGGTTCTAATGAACACCCAAGGCTGAGAACTCCTGCCTTCAGAGGATGCACGGTGTTGAGTGTGAAGCAGTAAGTTCATTCCAATGTCAACCTCCAAATATGGATTTCTAACCTCTCACCTTTGTGATAATTTACATCACCTTTTATTTTGTGAAATGGGATATTATTCCAAAAGCCTACCAAATGCCATTTACAAACTGGAAAAGGAAGTCAAAGTGTGTTCTGGTTTCTACCATTCCTTTTCCCTCCAACACACCTGAAGAATGAAACACTAAAAAAATAAGGAGAATTATCCTAAGGGACAAAACTCAAGCAGCACAAACAGCTCAAACACAGTAAGAAGAAGCTCACACTGGCAGGCTTGAATGAACAAATAAAATTGTTTTGAAATTCATCACTGCACTAAGTGGAAAAATATTCAAATATTAAAAAAAAAAAAAAAGAACGATTTCCCCAAGTCTTTCCAGTAATGGCCCAATTTTTATCTTAAGCAGATAAATTCCAAATTATTGCCTCTCTTCAAGCTTTCTGTTAGGTAGTGTGCGTTTATATTTTGGCTTCTAATCACGGGAAATGCAAACTACTGTCACCTAATTTTCAAACAGTAATACTACCCTCCAATGCATCTGAAAAGTACATTTTCAAAATGGTTTCACATAATAACGACTTCTGTTTACAAGACTTCTACTCTGCAAGAGGTAGCATACTGCACTTGATAGACATGATCTCAAATCGGTCCAACAACCTCACGAAGTTAATCCCATAACCCCGTTGTACAATTAAAAAGAAAGAGCTTCAGAAAGATTGAAAATTATGTACATGATCGATCACTGAGCTGGTGGGCGGCAACACTTGCACTCACAGGTCTGTCAAATTCCCACACCTGTGCTTTTCGCACTAAACTGCCCCCCGCTTGCCCTTCCGTGTTTAATCATCACGAGACAGAGACATCTGTGCCCAGTTCTCCCCTCTTCCCAGTGAAACACAGAGAGGCTAACGATCTGCTCCACATCTCACAATGCCGAAGTTACACGCTGCCTCCCCGCTCCCCACGCCACGTTCTTTCAGGAGACCAAATGACACAGCTGACATGTTACGTTACAGAATCTATACTGATGGCCCTTAGGTAGTGCTTATGGGTAGATATCAAATGCTCCCGATTTCTGAGAATCAAACATGACTCTAAATACGGCTTAGCTTCAACACAGGCCTGGTACATTCCTTTCTGTTGTCGGCCACCCAGGCATCAGGCATCAGGTTCAACTCCTTTATCTGTCCCCAAATCTTCTCATGAATCCTATGAGCAATGATGCTGATAACATGGGCACCAGTGCCACTCGCCAGGCCTCTAGCCTGTCCTTTGCTTCCCTGACATCGTCACCAGGCAATCAGCAAGACATCCTGAAGAAGGGCAGACGTCACCTTCTATGGGTTTTTTCCTTTATTTGTAAATCATAAAGACACTGTGCCATAAAAATCCCTCTAGAAGGTCTCATATCCAAGAGGGCCACTATCTGAGGCAGGCTCCCAGGGGAGGATATCGTTTCACGTCCTGGCAGGAAGGCCTCCTCTTCTTTAAGCTGCCGACACTGTATCCTTAAGCTTGTATTTGGAAAACTGCATGCATCAGTGATGTGTTATGGCCAAGGAGTGATTCCCGAGCAGAAGTAGCACACCACAGCTCCCCTGCAACAGAAAGCAAACAGGCTTTGTCACCTAATAAACATGTCTCGCCAATCAATACTTATTTGCCTCTTTTCTGAAGCAACTCTTACAAGTCACTTGAATGCTATCACTATGGATAATTCTTGAAGAAACTGCATTTTTGCCTCCTAATGATCTTCGAACAAAGCTGGCATCTTATTTTATTAAGTCCAGTGACCCAGAGGAGCTGGTTCAAAGGGGAGTCAAGACAGAGCTAGAGCTGAGGGCTTCATCATTCCAGTGTGAAAGAACTCTGCTATGTTATCAAACCTCACCAAGCCCCGTCTCCCAACTGCCAGTGGCAAGAACAAACAGATGTCAGGGCTATTTGTTTTATTCAAAAATGACAGGAAATCAAAAATCTATCAAATGGACGTGTCAGCTGCAACACCACAAGCATATTGGTTAGTGAGATTTATGTACCTCCCTTTTGGCTCATGACAAAATCACCTTCTAAGCTTTCTAATTTTCAAATGCCCACGTAGATACACAGGCCAGAGAGAGTTCTGGGGAGTATCTTGAGGACTGGGCACCATATACAAGGTGGTCACAATCTATGTGAATTTAAATTAGGCAAATGTGAAATGGGGTATGATATAAAAATAGTAAATGTCTCCCTATGCAAATTCATCCAAACCCCACAGAATTTTTTTTTTTAATTAAGAACTGCAAAATTCCCAAACTGGCAAATTGAGTCCGCTGTACACAGCACCTAGACCTCCGCCACATCAGAGAGCTGCTTTATCCGCTAAACAAAATGCCTACTGTTCTACTCCCTTGTGCACGTGCACTGGAACTTCATGAACAATGGTAATGACGACGGTTGCTGCTATTTTAACTTCATTGTTGTGATAATTTCAATGCTATTTTAGGCCTTAAAATAAAATCATCCGGGTGGTGAGGTTAGAGCTAATACAGAGAAAATAAACTGTCACACTATTAACTTTGAAATACATATCCAATGCCATATCAAAAAGGTAAACCACCACCACAAGGCTCCTTGATCATAACTGAGGATGGGGCATGCTCGAACCTAGGGGACAGAAAGCTTTTCCTTAAAAGACCAGACAGGAAATATTTTAAGCCTTGCAGGAGAGGAGCGCTCTGTCACAGCTATTCACTCCGGTGTTGCAGCCATAAGAAAGCCAGAGACATAGCTGTGTTCCCAATAAAACTTTATTTACAAAAGCAGATAGCAGGTTGGATTTGGCCTGAGGGCAATAACTGACTGACCCTTCCTCTACAGCCTTAGACCTGATATCTACCCCCTTCCTTTAAATGTGACATTTTATTGCTCATAAAAACAATCCTTCTCCCATTTTCCGTAGAGCCAATTTTGAGAAAAGAAGTTCCATTAAAACAGGCATATTTCAAGCTTGCCAAAACTCTGTAATAATAGTCAAGAAAAAAAAGGGAAGCAATAAGCTGGCAAAAACACGGCAGCAACATCAAAGCCTTAAAATGTTCTATATCATCTTTTTTGCGATGCTTACATAACTATGTATTTGTCAAAACCCACCAAACTGTACACTTAAAATTGGTCAATTTAATTGTACATAAATAATACTTCAATAAAGTGGATATTGAAAAAGTGCTTAAAGCCTCGGCAACAGGCTCTAATTTGGATTAGATTTATGTGGTGAGAGTACATATCCGTTACTTCACATTTGCCCCTCTGGGTCATGAATTAAGAGAGCTTGAATTATGTAAATCCTTCGAAACCTCTGTTGCATTAAATGCCCTGAATACAACTGTCCCACACTAAACTCCTGGTAGTACCCAGACCTCAACCACTTCACTTGAAAGAGGAGAACAAGTTGCTTTTAGAAACAATGCAAAGCCCCGAGTTCATGGCTCAGCTTTCAACCACAGTAAAAACAAAACAAATAAACAAATGAAAAGAGCATAGGTAATTTATGACAATAGGTGAGGCTTGTTGAATTTCCTCATTTCACTTAAAATCAAAAACACAAGTTGGTGTGAGTGTCATCTCTGTTCTTTTCAGTTGTCTTTCCTCCAGTGTGGAGCATGTCACCATTTAAGCAGAAAAAAAAAAAAAAGTTAAACAGGACGTGCGTGAGATGCTAAAATCAGGGAAAAGCCATACAAGAAAATCATTCCTCTGATTAATCTAAAGACAACAAAATACATGACAACAATTTGAAAACTCCAGCTATTAGCTTCCTCAGTGCCCTTGTATTTCATCATCTGTCTCTACTCAGAGACAAGATGTCGTTTAAAGCAACTGTTCTCAGTGTGGGCCCTGGACCAGCAGCAGCAGCATCACCTGGGAGCCTGCTAGAACTACAAATCCTCGGACAGCACCCCAGATCTACTGACTCAGAAACTCTGAGAGTGGGACCCACCAGTCCATGTTTAACAAATCCTCCAGATGATTCTGATATTCAAGGACGTTCCAAATCATTAATTTGAAGTTTGAAAACCAATGTTTACTTATAAGTGGAGTCCTGTCACATTCTCTCATTTAACCTGGAGCTGACCTTAGACCTCACCCTTAGGAGTAAGATGGGATCCGCACTCAAGTGCGTGAGCTCTAGAGCTACTTGGTGAGCCTCACAAAAATGCCTCAAGAATTTTGTTCAAAGAACAGAGTAGATGTAGGAACACAGCATATTTAGATTTCACTTCAACATTTTTGAGCACCTGCCATGTGCTGTGCTTGTGCTAAATGAAATTATCTTATTTAGCCTCCCCAGTCATGAATAAATCTATTCACAGGCCTGGCTAGCGTGTGTTCAATGCCGAAGAACTTGTACATAAATGTTCATTTTGCTTTTTCTTTGGTTAATTGTTCTCAAACTGTATTGTATATCACAATTAGAGTCCAAAGTTGCTTCTCAGATGTTAAAAATCCCAGTCCAATAAATTTGGTAAGAGGCAAATCCATTACACTCATTTATTTTAGGCTCTGGCTCTTTCTTAAATAACTTTGTTCTGTCCTTTCCACTATAGAGACCATTCTCCTTCGTGTAGACAGTAAAAACTTAAGGAAAAAAAAATTAATTCTAAAACCCCCCCGCTACCTGTGACGCCGGCAGCATTCGTCCTCAATTCGAGGTGCCAAGTGCCTTTCCCCCATGCTCTACAGACCACACACGGTGCTCGTCACGCACAGCACCCTCACCCAGAGCCCACAAGTATTCTCAAGCTGCCAGAACCCTTCTCCATAGCGTTTCAGGTAGCCACTCCCAACCAGTGGAAGTACTGATGACCAATAAAATATATTATTTCACTGGCCAATCAGAACATGCCCCTTTCTTGTTTCTCTTTCTGCTTCAAATACAGCTTTTAAACCCCTCCTTTCATTGTTCCCAGAATAAAATTAAGTTTCTGTTAATCCTGAACCACAGTCTACAAATCTAGACCTTGAGGGTCGCAATCACGCTGGATTGTGCTGAGCAGTTTAAACAATTTGAATGCAGCTGTAACCCAGTACGTGGTACCAAACTGCTCTGAAAATCAAAGAAACAAAGTAAATGAAGGTGCTGAAGAGATAACAAAACACCTGTGAAACAGTATGCTCTGCCCGTAACTGGGAAATGTACAGCATGAGTAGCCCAGGGAGGCCAATGCATCATACAGGGCTTAAAGGCATGAAAACATGGCTGGAGTAAATAATTCTGATTTTGCTTTCGGTACTCACTGATGATTCTTTATTCGGCTAAGGGGGCACCACACTGTTCCTTCAGCAGCATCTCCATTATTCTAATTCCCTAGAGAGAGAAGAAAGAACCATCAGAACGCCACAGTTTGTGAACAAACACTTTTACATTCATCACGACCCCTTCCCTTCAAGAAATCCAAGTCGCGGCCCTATACTCATTTCAGAAAAGTAAGCTCATAGTCATACCTTACATTTTTATAATATTTTTCTCACCAATTTCACGTCCATTTTCTCTATATGGGCTCAGAATTAGTCAAGGGAAGCAGGCACAGGAGAGTTTAGAATCTCCATTTTAAACAACAGAAAACAGGCCAAGAGAAGGTAAGTCACTTCTTGAAAGTGGCCCAGCTGCTAAGGGGCATTGCCAGAGCTGGAATAATAATGGCAATAATGAGTACTTACTGAGCACTTACGGATGCGCTACACTGGCTGCCCGGGTTTGCGTGAGCGTGGTCCTGCGTAGTGGGTGCAGGGTGCACCGCAGAGACCCCTCCAGCACCTGGGCACCCCTTCCCCACCTGCCAGCACTGGGGGCGTGGCCACCCTCAGCCAAAGGGAGCTGCCTTACCTGAGGTCATGTCCCCTGTCCAGGGGCCACCCACATCCAAGGACCGGTGGATATGGGGGCCTGAAGGCCCAGCCTCCTTCCCTCCACTCTGGACAACTGAAGGACACCCCAGGTCTAGAGGTCCCCATGGGATCAGCTGAGACCTTCACTGCTCCATCACCACAGTTCGAAGTCCCCTCCTGCCTGATTCCGTTTCCCCCACTCCCTCGTAAGGGCTGTTCCCGAGGGCAGTCACCCTCTGCACGAAAGTCTCTGTCTCTGAGTCTGTGTCCCAAGAGCCAGCCTGGGACACCTAGTTTAATACACACCAAACCCCTGAACAAGTACTATTCTTACTCCCATTTTACAGGTGAGGAAACAGTAACTCTAAGAGGTTCAAGCAATTTTCCCAAAATCATACATCTGTTGAGTAACAACGCAGGGAGAGAACAGAGCCACTCTATTCTGGCTTCAAAGGTTCCCCTGCCCCTTCTCACGTGCTCAACTCCATGACTGCACATCCCCACCTGTCCACGCACCCACCTTGCCAGCCCCGGAGGAAGGAGGACAGCAGATATTCCCTCTTTCCTCCTTCAAGAACAAGTTCTGCAGACCAGGGGATAAACCTTCACGTAGAAAGACAGGATGATGATGTAATTATGAGCTAGAGTTTTAAGGAAGTCAGAGCTGGATCTGGGACTGGGGCGGGAGGGGGTGGGGTGGGGTGGGAATGGGAGACACTGTTCTCAGGGACTAGAAAGTAGTTTACAGGGAATAGGAATGATCTAAGCTAACTTAAAACATAGGTCCCCAGACCGCTCACAGAAACTGAATATACAGGACGACCTCAAGCAGGCCCCAGAGCTGCGCACCTTTAGCAAGCACCCGGCTGATACCCGTGATCGGGCAGGTGCGGTAAACCCTGAGGGAGCTATAAGACAAAAGACTGGGGCTTCCTACTAAGGGTTTATTTTGGGCCAAAGCAAGGGAGCGAGCCTCCAGAGAAGACCATAAAATATATTTAGTGTCAGAGTACACCAAACAAAATGTAACATATCCATGAGGTTTCAGATGCTCCCTCAGAGCTGAGGGGACAGCAAGGCCAAAGGGGGAGTGCAGCTGCACACCAGAACCTGGAGGGGAACCCACAGAAGCACACAGGGCTCCCCACGCCTCACTGAGAGCCGCACCGTCCGCATTTCTGGGGCTGGGGCCTGGAACCCGTAGATTTGTAATATACCTCATGTGGTTCTGAAGCCCAACTGGTTCATTTACTAGAATTTGTGAATGGCAGCCTGACACCACCTCGAAGATCCCTCCCAGCCCTGCCAGTCTGAGAATGCATTTCGGAAGATACGGTACACACTGCCCTCTGGTACTCTTAGAGCTACTCTCCTTGCAAAGAATTAGGGGGAGGAGGAGGGGAGTGGGGACAAAACCACCAGTGCAATGAAATTTAACCTCATTCTTACCCTAAG
The DNA here is from genome assembly GCF_964656455.1 of Halichoerus grypus. NCBI lineage: Eukaryota > Metazoa > Chordata > Mammalia > Carnivora > Phocidae > Halichoerus > Halichoerus grypus. Next base: position 114,426,413 of record NC_135713.1, on the reverse strand, counting down.
ATCTAAATGCTCTCATTTCTGCTCTCATTCACTCATCAACAAATCCACTCAACAAATATTATGCACCTACTGTGTGCACTGGAGATCAAATGGTGAACAAACAAGATAAAGCCCCTGCCAACACTGAGCTTACAATCTAGTAGTTTTCATTCCCCTTGTTTCCATTTATTTGTTTGTTTCAACAAAACCCTGAAAAATAATTAAATGCCTTCCTTCTATTTTCAGGAAGAATAAGGACAGCCACGTTGATTCCGCTGCAACCTCCTTTTTGCATAAATCTGGCGGTATGTCTTTAAAAATAGGAAAGCACACTCCCTTCTTAGGAAGTGAGCACCGGTGAACTCTCCCCATTCGCCTAAGAAGAATGCCACCACTTATGGAGCTGAACACTAATTGACGTAAGTGAAGACTGTGAGGTTGGCCTTGGGAATTGAAAGACATTATTTATTGAATCAATTATGTTCACAATGTGACAGTTGATTTTTCTTTCCCTTTTTTCCCCCCTCTCTCATACCACTTTAGTCTTTTTAAGGAAAACAGTTAGAAATAGAAGGTGGAGAACAGAGGCAGAGAGAGAGACCTATAAAGTGAATTAAAAAAAAAAACCCTAACAGGGCGGCCAAACCATTATTTAGTACCTCTCTTTAGTATGGAGGGACCAAATAAAAACCCAATCGATAGAGTCCTTTCAAATAAAGTTCCAATGCTTAAAACTCAACCCCTAGGAGATCAGGCTTAAAGAGGCTAAATTTACACCACTTATCACACAATGATGTCTGAAATGCAGAGCAAACATTAAGTGAATCCACCTTTATAGATATGGCTTAAAAGCTTTTTGGACTGACAAACCATAAACCAGCTTGATTTTATTATTCCTTTCCCCTCTGAGATTTTTTCTATTACAAGGCTACCTTTCTCTATTTGCCAATGTACAGAGAAGTGAGCCCTCTCACGGTCTCATTTCCCTAATACCAACACTGTGCGGGCCAAGCACATCCCCACAAAGGTGTCCCAGAGTCTCACAGATTGAAAACACTTCACAGATCCCCCACACTAAGAGTCTCTGAGAAATAGCTGATTATTGTGGGAAACAAAAAGCTTGTCTGAAGGGGAGCTGGAAAAAATTGTTTTTAAAGGTGGCTCGATCCAGACAGCATATTTATTCTGTTCTCCAACTGATGCTTCCTTAAGAAGCCCTGATTGACCTAGGAGGTCCCAAAGACAGTGGTATTAGACCTTATAAAAATTGCAGAGTTCTAAAGCAGTTCTCAAAAGACACATCTATGGGGTGCTCTTAACAAAACAAGAACAGCTCACTTAATTATCACAAAGATAAAAGATGGGTGCAGAATTGGGCACACAAAAGGTACTGGATGTTGATGGATTACAAGACTGATAAACTGATTACTTTCGAATGCCAGGTTGAAAGAGTCTGAATTTTAACATTACAGTAGCATTCTGCCCAGGAGTTAGGATTCTTCAAAGAGCAGTGGAAAAGGCCAGGATAACAAGGGCTGCCCAGGAGATGAAAGAACAAAACAAGGAAAGAATAAAGAATGAAAGTATTTTAAAAAAAAAGGTGGAAAAGAATGGTGTGAAAAGAATTTGACAGCAGAGGCAGGACCTAAAATGGGTCCCCAAGAATCTGGATTAGCCATAGGGATGTTTACAAAGTGCAGTAATGTCAAATGCTGAAGTTCACATTAGAAAACCACTCACCCTTCGATAAAAACATTTACATCAAGTTGACCTCACGTCTTTTTCTATTTTTTTCATTCGAGTTGGTTTACACAAAACTTCCTGCAAATCTTTTCACTTCCTCTGTGTAGAATCCTAACAGTATGAATTTAAAAGGAAGGATGAGAATATATCACTCCCTGCTTCAACCCTTCCAGAGTGTCCCATTGCTCTTATAACACATGCACACTCACTATCATGGCTCCAGGGATTTCCGACGAAGGCTGATGCCCTGCAAAGACACAAGCCTGCTTTCCATGCAGGCAGCATGCTCAGTTCCTTTCTCTTTCACGCACTGTTCCCTCCAGCAGGAACATCCCCAGATCTTCCAGTGGCCGGCTACCTCCTTGCCATACTGAGATCTCAATTCACCCAGCACCTTCTCAGAGACTCCCGACGGCCCTAGCTAAAACAGCCTGGCCACAGCCTGGTCACACAGCTTGGTCCTACTGTCTTTATAGCACTCATCACGATAAAAAATGATCGTGCTTTTTCAAATATTTTGTACTGTCGGCCATCCCCTCCCCGCAACAGAATGGAAGCTCCAGGAGAAGGGAGAAACACCTGGCCAGTGGGCATCGTCTGGGGAAAAAGGGAGGAGTCCGCATCCAGTTTTCTCAGTAAAAGTAAGAGAAACACTGCTCAAAGCTTCTCCAGGAAGACATCTTTTGCCCATTAAAGCATCTTTTAATCTGATGTAGGTTAATTATTTTACATTTAGGTCTTCCTCACCCATAAAACTAGGATAACACCAAACAACAGTCAAAATTATTGGCATATACTCTACGCCAAGCACTGTGCTGAGTGGTTTACCTGCCATTGGCTTAGTTTACTCTCCTATCTGCCTCAGAGGATTATCTTTTTTTTTTTTTTTGGATGAGATCTGAGGTTCAGAAAAATTAAGCATCTGGGCCAAAATCACACAATAACTAACAAGCAAAGCGTCTTGATTTGACCCAAAGCAATCAGGATTGAGAGTCCAGGATCCAGGATGTTTCCGCACAAGGGGGCAGAAGGCATAAATGAGATTGCATATGTGAAAATGCCTATTACACTGCTGGGTACACAGCAGGAGCGTGTTCTTCCCTTCCCTATTTATGATGTTCAAAAAGCCTGATAAATAAATCAGACATTGCAGCCCTGCTCCCAAACTAAATGGCACGATTCTTAATACATGAATCAATATTTAATAACCTCTACAAATTATTTTAAATACAATGCTTTTCAAGTAGGAATATCTGACAGGATGTATGACCTCAATATAATTTTCCCATAGCAGCTAAAAAACTCTCGCGTAAGATTCATTTTTATTTTGATAAGTAACCCAAAATCTTTAGGTGTAACTGCAGAACATTAACAGATATAATAACTCAGATGTCTGTGCTTCACGTTATAAAACTCCCTCTCTCCTTAAAGAGAATATTTAATCTCACAACTGGTTGTGGAAAAGAATATACCCCCAAATAATAAAAACTAAGAATTGGAAAGGACGGTAGAATATCTAGTCCAGAGAGCAGTCTTTGCAAGGAACTGTGGGTGATGCACCTGAGTCAGAGAGGTGTCCCAGGATCAAATACCAGGATGAAAGATGACCAAGCCACTTCCCTCTTGCCAGTTCTCAAATAAACTCTGACGTGGCATGAACAGGTTAGTGGCTAAAAGGCATTTAGGCATTGGTGTTTGCCTATTTTATGAAATTCCTTCCCCAACCCTCCAGTGTAACCCCATTAGTCTGTTTTCATTTTTAGTTTTTTTAAACGACATATATATAATTTTATTTTTCCTGACTTGGACTATATGGCTTTTTCACCACTAACTAACCAACAGGGCAGCCTCCAACCTAGTGCCACATGCCATCCATGACATTTCTGACAAACGATCTTCTGTTGCCTGCTTAGAAACCCCCAAGGAGGGGAGGCTTTCTACCTCTATTCCATCTGTCAGTCCTCATTATAAGGCAGTCTTCCCAACACTGAGGCGGCACTGCCTCAGTGCCTGGCACACTGAAGGGGCCCAGTACCAACTCTTTTAACAAACAAACTAAAACACAAGGCTCCTATCACTTCCCTTTATCGGCACTTATTCACTATTCATCAAATTGAAGCACAGTCATAATTCCGCCTTGCTTCTTCCCTGTTCTGAGAGATAAAATGATTACCAGCATGCTTGTTGTCTCTAACAGAATAAATCAATCCACTAGATGCCCAGATAATTCTCCTTTTGCTTTGATCTCTCCCCTTCTTTTCACCCACATTCATATTAATTTCTGTACGTCAACAATTTTCTTTACATGTAAGGCCAGCCTACTGCGTCTTCATATCTCATGTGTCCTTTGAAGGAAATATAATTTTCAAAAGCCATATTTCAGTCAAAAACCCATCACACCAAATCTCACCAATACTGAAATTATCTCAGTTAATCGTCTCAAGAGTCCCCTGAGCTAAAAGACACGTTCACTCTCACCATTTCCAGGTAAGGAAACTGGGCCTCAAAGAGGAGAGTAACTTGCTCAGGGTCACAGAGTGAGTAAGTGACCAACCTGAAATTTAAACCTGGATTTCTCCAACTCTTTCCACAATGGGTATTTACCTCAATGGGTTTGTTTGTGGACCCATACAATGGGTGGAGGGAGGTGAGCAAGCATGCCTCCTTGCAGGATTGCTGTGAGGATTCACTGAGGCAACATATAAAGCTACTGATACATGACAGACTTTTGTCAGGCATTCCCACCCTTTCTCCCTGCGGCCTGAAAAGCGACTATTGATTTCTTTGCAGACCCAAATCTGACTACAGGCCCCTCACAGTGGGACTCCCACAACCAGGCACCCCCCCGTTCAGTGGATGGTCAGTGACCCAGAGGATATGTCAGCAAGGGCTCACCTCATGCCTGGATCAGATTTCTCCAAGCACATTTCACCTGATCTTCACATCACCTCTAAGAGTTACTAAAACTTCCGTTTGACAACACTGAGCCCCACAGAGTAAGCCAGCTTTCTCTAGGTCACAGGGTCTTCAGCAAAAGGAACAGAACTAGAATCCAAATCACAGGAAAGAACTATTTATAGAAAGACTACGGCCCTACTAGGCTGTGCCAAGCACATTATAGGCCTGGTCTCATTTAAGCCTCACACTCAACGTACAAGTCAGTGACGTGAAGAAAATGAGACTCACAGAGGCTCAGAAACTTGACCAACAGCACCCAGCTATGTAAGTGCAGAATCCAGAGTCACACCCAGGTTTTTGTGACTGAGCCCACAATACATCACCTCCTTAAAAAGGTACATTTGCAGGCTTCTCTTAGTCAAATCCCCAAAAAATGACACGTTGCCCTAGGCATAGTCCTTCCTGCCATCCCAAAGTTATTTCCATCTACATCTGGGTGATTTTAATTTATCTATTTAGGGGAGGCGGGCTGAAACGAAGCTACATGTAATTCTTGAAACTGCCCTAAGGATAAAAGCACCTCATCTCATCTCCAAATGCGCTTCGTTTTCTGTTCATACCAAGTGAAGCTCTCCCATGAACTAGGAAGAAGCTGGAGGACAGGCACATGCACAGGTAACATTTCTATTTTCACACAATATCTGCCAATTAGAATTCCTTGGTTTTATCGAAAAACTAGTGAGGCTGTTACTTCCCACAAAAAGCCTTTCATTATTTCTTGGGGATAAAACCCCAGGGAGGCTGAATGAGATATGAGGTTACAGCTTTGAGCTGGAGGGCCGTAATGAACCTTAGCTATATAACTAGGAGGGCTCATCTTCACTCCCCATGCTTCACGTCACCTGTGTAGTGTATGGCAGAACCATGACATCCGTGGCAAGTATAAGCATTTAATACTACAAATTAACACAAACAACCAGAACAAAAGCTACAAATAAATGACTAAATCATAAAATCACTATGTGCAAATAATAGTCTAAAGATAATCTACCTGCTGTTTTTAAGAGTCATTTATTTGCAAAGGGGAAAAAAAAATACCATGTAGTGCTCACAGATGCAAATATTCTTTAAAGTCCCCAGCCATTATCCCCATTATTATCAAATAATAAACTGATAAGGGGAAAGAGAGAGTGAAGAAATGGTTGTAATAGCACATTTGATACTCTTTAAAAATTGCTCTATTTCAATTGCTAACTAAATGGAAGCATTATTGGTTAATCCCTAGGATCTTATCCTTTGTATTGTTAGGTCCCAGATATTCCTTCATGAATTAATAACTCCCACATGGACGACGTTATAAATCTCCCAGCTGCCTTGAATGTTTAACAATGTGATAAAATTCTTCCCTTCGATAAAAAAAGCTACAGTTTATTAAAAAAAAAAAAATTTGCACACCCTTCACGTGGTGAACTGCAAAGGTGAGACTCCTTTTAAAGAACAAGCACCTGTAAGCAATTCTGGCTCCCATTCTGAGACCAAAGCAAAACCCTCCAGGCTCAGGGACACCTGATTCACACTTTGTTTGGAATTTGGCCAAGAAATTCAGGTTCCCTGGAATATCATTTGTTAGACTGGCTGACATGGAAAGGGACGAGCTGCTGGAAAAGTAAAGTAGGAGGGATATGTAATCTAGTCATCAGGTGAAGAGACTAAGGGTCTGACTGCCTCATGTGAACATGGGTTCTACCGCTCACCACCTGTGTGATTTGGGGCAAGTAGACTGTCTCCTAATCTATAAAATGGTCATAACAGTCCTTACCGCAGAGCAGTGTTATGCAAACTGAAGGAGGTAACACACGTAAGTACTGAGGATGATGCCTAGGGCATAGAAAGTGCTCAACAAATATGACCTGTTATTACCTTTCCTATTACCCCAATGGCTAAAAAGTTTCGCTGCCTTTAAGACTATTTTTAAATAAAACAGAATAAAAACAGGGGCGCCTGGGTGGCTCAGTCGGTGAAGCGTCTGCCTTCGGCTCAGGTCATGATCTCAGGACCCTGGAATGGAGCCCCAGGTCAGGCTCCCAACTCAGCAGGGAGTCCGCTTCTCCCTCTTCTTCAACCCCTCCCCACCCCCCCCACCCCTGCACCGCTCATGCTCGCTCTCTCTCCCTAATAAATAAACAAAAAATCTTTAAAAACTAGGATAGAAACAAAGTCTTCGCACATTCGGAAAATCATTCAGTAATATGCACATGTGTTCACTAATTCAGTAACTATTTACTGAGCACTGACTGTGCACTAGGTGCTGAGGATAAAGTGCTGAGCCCTGCACCAAAGCCTCCTGTTCACTAAGGCAAACAAAGAATCATGAAAACCGCCACATCCTGATACCAGTACTTCAGGGAATCTTTTCTACGGTAATGACACAAAATATCAAAGATTCTAGTATAAAGATGCTTCACATGGTCTCGCTTCTAATGGGAACCTTGGAAACGACTTCAGTGTTCAATCCTAAAAAAACAGGGCAATCAATTATTATATAACAACTTAATGAAGTATTATGCAGTCATTAAAATGTTGGCTTTGCAGTTTCTCCAGTTGCTGTGATAGGCATTTATGATATAATATTACCTGAAAAGAGCAAGACATGAAATTGTACTTACACTGTAATTATGACTGTTTAAAATCTGCACATAAAAGACTGAAAAGAACATGCCAATTTGAGCTATAATGGCAAGATAACAGTTATCATTTCTGGAGTATGCCAAGATATTTTAAGCACTTCTTTATACTATTCCCTTTTATTGTCCTGCTGGGAAGGTAGGTACTATCATTCACATTTCACCAGAGGCTCGATCTGTACACTCCCTATGAGAGAGGGCCCAGAGATTTTAAGTTCGGATTCCAGTGACTTCAAAGACAGACTTATCATAACCTCTAAATAACTGTCTGCAGCCTTAATAGGAAAAATAAGTTTTTGCTTATAACTTCCTTGCATTTTTCTTTTTAAATAATAACAACTGATTATCTGCTGTGTGCCAAGTCCTGTCCTGAGCATTTCATGCATATAACTCATTTACTTCTCATAAGTACTTGATGAGGTAGATTCCAATATTATCCTCACTTTACAGATGAGGAAAACGAGACTCAGAAATTAAGGTCAGTTACTCAAGGTCACACAGCTGATCAGTACAGGGCATTCTGCTGGTTTTCAAAGAGATCTAGGGCAAAAGAACTTATATGGCTCTGCTGAAAATATATATTTTAAAACATTTATGTGCAGGTAACGCCTACACAAAAACATTTTAAACAAAACCTTAATTTTTTTTTTTTATATACAGACTGAAAGAGCCTGTTTGGGAGAAGTGCAGCCATTTTTTAAATTATGAAATACTCAAACATATCAAGAAGTGAAGAGAAAAACCAGTAAGCTTTAAAAAATGTTAGTATCTTCAAAAGTAAAAAAGCAACATCCCCACCAGAGGCCATCAACTGAGAACTTTTTTTAATTATAGCCTTTAAATTCTTCTTAAATTGGTGTCAATACGAAAGGAGTTAATTAACTCTCAAAAATCCACCATTTTCCTTTACTAACAAAATTCAGAGAAAAACAGAAACATAATTTAGCTAGACTCTAAGGAAGAAAGCTAGACAAGAAATAAGGAGTCAAGGTGACTCAGTCGGTTAAGTCTGATAACTCTTGATTTTGGCTCAGGTCATGATCTCAGGATTTTAAGATCGAGCCCCTGTTGGACTCCGCGATGAGCCTGGAGCCTGCTTAAGATTCTCTCTCTCCCTCTCCCCGCTCTGCCCCTCCCTACCCCCCTCAAGGAAGGAAGGAAGAAAAAAAGGGAAGAGGGAGGGAGGAAGGAAGGAAGGGAGGGAGGGAGGGAGGGAGGGAATGGTCAAATCCCAGGCAGCAAGTGGGATTCCAAAGAAATGGGAAGTGACAAAGAAATATCACTCCAACAAACCTGGGTTCACAAGCCACAGGCTTCTTTCCTCCTTACCTGGCAGGCTCTCCAGCCTTCTCCCCCTCTCCTTCTGGGGCTCTGCCTGGTACCACAACTCCCACAGAGGGTGGGCACAACCAAAGGGGTCATTCAGCAAGAGATGAAATTCTCCCACAGAGTGGGGACACAGAATAAGAAATCCCACCTACAGAGAAGGAAGAACGATCAAGGGAACAGCTGGACACCTCGGAGAACTCACAGAGCATTTAATTAGTATGCTGCAGGGCTTAAGCACACAACTGACGTTTAACTATTGGATGTACCTTTAAGAAATTAAATTACCTTTGCAATTCAAGTTGCTCTACCCAGAATTCTGTATTAACTCCTGATCTGAGAAGCCTCAATGACATTTTCCTGGCCTTTTGGTCAAACTAAGAATCTTAATTTAGCACAAAGAACCCAGCTGAATTCAAGTCCAGTCCTACAATAGATTTGATCCACAAAAGATTTGTGCCTCAAATGCATTTAATCCACACAATCTGCAGACACAGCCCCAATTTTTCCAGTATTTCAATGCCACCTGGCCAGCGCTGTTTCAGTCTTCAATTCTGTGTCTGCCTTAGGTTTATATGAGGTATGTGAAGATTTATGGCGGCCACAAATACCTATTTTCTTATTGTCTCTGTTTTTGAATTTAGCACAACAGAGTGGGAGAGCGAACTCAGAAAAGTAATAGATTGCTTGGAAAGTCTATCCAGAACAGTGGGGAGAACATGGCTCCCAAATCTCCAAAGATTCCTGGGTGGGTGTGAGAGTAAAGGAGCATTAGGAAAGCAAGTAAGTACCACAGTAAGTGTTACGGAGATGACATTTTCTCTATGTTCTGACAAGTGTTGACTTCAAGGTCATCTGACTCCAAGGTCATACCCCAAGCTGATGGAGACCAGTCATGCATTTGTCCTGTCTCCCCAGTCAAGCTCTTTGGGGGAAAGGATTCTGCCCTCCAGGTCAGGGAGTCAAAGAGTAGGCAGTTAAGAAGATGGGCTCTGAGGTCAGATCCCCTGGAATTCCAGCTCTGCCACCTGCTGCTTGATGACCCTGGGCAAGTAAAATAACTTTTGTGCCGCCACTCCCTCATCTGTAAAATGGACTCTCTCTCAGAGTCACTGGGAGAACCCACTGCTCATAAAATAGTGCAGTGCTTGGCTCATGGTAAAACTCAAAAGATTACAGTTAATATTAATACTGTATCTGGTTTTTTCCAAATTTCCAGAACAGTCTGTGTTTTCAGAAAACATGGATTAAAAATAAGGCAACATGTCTATTATGGGGTACCAACAGCTCAAAGACCCCTACAACTCCTACAAATCTTTTGTAATAAGCACTTTATTTAGCTCACATGAATAGGACTATAAAATGAAACTGTAACATCCCTACCACATGCTTACCAGCCCCCCTTGCTAACTAGTATTTTATGAAAGCATGTTTATCATTTTTAAATATTTTATTGCCACCACCTCAACCCTTGACCATCTACTTGTTACATGAAATATCTCTGATGGTCCTGGATCCCCACTTAACTTAAACTCTTGGATTTTTATGCAGGCTTAAAGACAATTTGTCAGAAAAAATTTTTAAATCTTGGTATTTACACACTGAGGGAAAGGAGGGATGGCTCCAAAAAAAATCACATCATGTCAGAATTAAAACCAACCCTCCTAGTGCAATCTCTGATTTATAAAAGATGATACTGAAGTTCAGAGCAACCAGTCCAAGCAATGTGGCCACTGAGTGCAGCCAAGGCAGGGCCCCCACCCGATTTCCTGATTCTTGGTCCCTGCATTAAATGCTGCATGAAATAAGTCAAGCAGAGAAAGTCAATTATCATATGGCTTCACTTATTTGTGGAACATAAGGAATAGTATGGAGGACATTAGGAGAAGGAAGGGAAAAATGAAGGGGGGCGGTAATCAGAGCAGGAGATGAACCATGAGAGACTATGGACTCCGGGAAACAAACTGAGGGTTCTGGAGGGGAGGGCGGTGGGGGGATGGGTTAGCCTGGTGATGGGTATTAAAGAGGGCATGTACTGCATGGAGCACTGGGTGTTACACGAAAACAATGAATCATGGATCACTACATCAAAAACTAATGATGTAATGTATGGTGACTAACATAATAAAATAAATTTAAATTTAAAAAAATTTTTAAAAAAATAAATGCTGCATGATGTGTGGAGACATGACTTCCGATCACTAGGCAAATAATGCCAGTGACACACGTAGGGCTCAAGAAACCACTTCCTGCCATTTCAGCGAAGGGCCTACCTTCTCAGGCTCATCGAGTTTCACAGCAGGCAATGCCCCACAGTTGCAGCCGGCTGACTGCAGGGCTTCCCCCAAAGTTTTACCACTGAGCAGCTATTACAACCCTGATGGGTTCAAATGAGCCATCACGGGATTCTGGATTCTTAAGTCTCACAGTCAAGGTAAAGGCATTGACTTAAACTCAGGGAAAGGACCAAAGACTGTTATCACTCACAGCATTCTTATTTTCACCGAGAGGTTTTCACTACAAAGGCTACATTGCTTGGGACTAAAACTCTAGAGAAAGCAGGACAAGCTGAGCTGACGGGGAAGGGATAGGTAAGCAGAGGGCCGTTACCATCATTTAACTGATCTAGCAATAAAAAATCTTGAAAAGATTCACATAACCAGGAAGGAAATACAAGTCTCCAACATGCAGTCAGCAGATTATTATACTGATGTTTATATGTCATACTGGTGACTTTTATTTATTCTTTTGAATGACACTTTTATTTGCTGTCTTCCTCTTATCTTAGAATTACTGGGTTTTGAAATGTCCATTCTTTTTTAGGGTAGTGACTACCATGCATGTGTGTCTACTAGACATTCATTTCACAGATGAGGAACTGAGCAGCTCTGGGCAACCAGTCCAAGGCAACACCATTAGCGTGGAGGAGGACTGAGGTCAAACAATTAGTTAATGACAGAAGCATTAACTTTCAATGTCTTTGGAGTAGGCATCAGAAGACTGGAGCTAACAATTTCATTTCCTCTTCACAATAACCCTATGAGGGTAGAATAATGAACCCTGATTTCCTAATGACAAATGAAGTTCTAAGAGGTTAGGTCCTTCATTCAAGTCACACAGCAAGAAAACTGGTAATACCCAGTTGGCTTCTGGTGGAAGCTACAAACTGGCAAAAATTCTTTTGTAAAGAAATTTAGCGATTCACATCAAAGGTCTTAAAAATGTGCACACTCTTTAACCCAGGAAGTGATGAGAAATATACACAAGCATTTGTATTCATGGATTTACCACAATATTATCTATAATGGTGGAAAAAAATAGAAACCAACAAGAAAAGCAATTCTGCCAATGGACTATTATGAAGGCATCAAAACTCATGTTTTCAAGGAAAATGTTAACAGGGTGTCCATTAATGAAAAAGATGGGCTAACTAAACAGAATAATCCCAATTTTGTCGGGGGCGCCTGGGTGGCTCAGTTGGTTGAGTGACTGCCTTCAGCTCAGGTCATGATTCCAGGGTCCTGGGATCGAGCCCCACATTGGGCTCCCTGCTCCTCGGGAAGCCTGCTTCTCCCTCTCCCACTCTCCCTGCTTGTGTTCCCTCTCTCGCTGTCTCTCTCTGTCAATTAAATAAATAAATAAAATCTTTAAAAAAAAAATCCCAATTTTGTCTTTCAGAAAAATACCATACATACATACAGACATACATATGTATGCCAACATACACAAAGACACATAGAAGGAACTAAATCAAAATGTTAAATGTGGATAAAATGAGTATTAAAATTACGGATTTAAACAAATAATAAAAAATAATTTTTAAAAACCATAAACTGCTGCAATCAAATTTTTGTTCAGGTAAGTATGTAAGAGGGTATTTACATATAAAAATATCTTTCTTATCAGAGAACTTCTCTTAATGCTAGTAATTCTTGAAGTTTCTTTATTTGCCAGCCATACTTAATCTTTAAAATATCCCTATGAAGTACACCACTATCACTCCAATTTAGAGATGAAAAAATTGAGGGTCCAAGATGTGAAATGCGACATCTAGGAAGTGAAAAAACCAGAGCATGGACCGAAGAGCACTTCTCTAAAGCTTCACATTCAATCCTTATGTTAAACACACAACCAAAACCTTGTTTCATGCTAACTAATCTTTCTAAAGGCAGAATATCCTAGGTTCAGGAACTGAAATCTGGTACATGATTATGAGGATATCTATAATTTGCTTCTAAATATGTCAGCACATACAGTATCCTATTATGGTGCCCGTGTTAGTTCACACCGCACACCAGGGACAGTCAGTCATCCCAGTGCAGGCTTCGGGCTCTACAGGTTGGGCTATGAGCATTCTAATCAGCAAACCTACTCTCCAGAAACTTCAGTTTCCTTTATCCTTGAAAACAAACAGCAGGGGCTTTGATAATTGGAATAAGGAATGTTAAAATTGTGAATTTCCACTGGTAAAGTTAGTGACTTCCTAGTGAATGTGCCACATGGACTCTCGTTAAATTAATTAGGGGAACTTAAGATACAAGGGTCAGCTCAAATTTCCAGAGACATACCCATCCTTGTACAATGAAGGTCTAAGATTCTATCCAGCAAGCCCTATGCCAGCCAACTTTAGGGATGGCACCCAGGGTTTATGCCTAGATGGTCCTATGACCACCCACTGGATCAGAAGATTTGGCTGCCTGATGCTATCTTTAAAACAGCTGAATCCTGCCTTTGGAATAGTGTCAGCTCTGCTTTCAGTGAGTTAATGAGTATTAAAATTATGTACACACACACTGTACACAACACACACACACACACACATGCACACATACACTGAGACACTGCTGATGCGATTCATGGTCAGAGCACCCAAAAGGACAGAGATTTAATCAAACTGATAAAACAGGTAAACTATTTTGTGCCTACTTCTAAACAAAGGGTTAACAAAATGTACATGTTGCAGAACTTTTTTATAAGCTGGTAGTAAGGTTTTGAGGGTGCAGCTGACCCTTACCAACTTCTAATTATTATCAATTCCCAATATATGTCAAAAAGAATTTAACAGTTGTGCATGCAACTTGACATACCAATCAGCTGAGGTCAGTATGGTGAGCAGTACTGACACTGCTCCTAGTGATTCCTGCCCCTTGGTATTTATGCCCTGTGTAATCCCCTTCCCTTGAGGGTGGGCTACATCTCATGAACACAATACAAAAAAAAAAATGGATGTCACTTGTATGATTAGGTAACAAAAACTATGGCTTCCGCCTTGCTAGCAATCTCCTGCCTCCTCTCTTGCTTGCTGCCATGTCGTGAGGGCCCCGTATGGCAAGGAACCAAGGGAGGCTGGTAGAATCCTACCAGCAACCATGTGAATGCATCTGGAACTGAATCTTCCCCATAGAGCCTTCCAATAAGATCACAGCCCCAGCCAACACCTTGATTATATCTAAAACCCTGAAGCAGAAGACCCAACTAAGCCATGCCCGGACTCCTGACCCACAGAAACTGAGAGACAATAAACGTGTGTTGTTGTAAGCTGTGGAGTGCCGGGATAATGTGTTATATAGTCACAGATGACTAATACAGTTTACAAAGATGATGCGACCAAATAGCAGCCAGGTTTTTCAAATGCCCACTTGGACTACTACAAAGACAGTGTCTCAGTGTATGTGTGCATGTGTGTGTGTGTGTGTGTGTGTGTGTTGTGTACAGTGTGTGTGTACATATACACATACACACACATTTATATATACTGGTATATACCCAAGAATAGTACCTTCTGTCTCAGAGAATTATATTCCACTATTAAAATGGATTTTTATAAACACCCTAAGGAAACAGCATGTTCAGATATCTTTAGCTGTAGCGTGTGTAGGCCAGACCTTCTTTAAAGTGATGTTCAAACTGTCTGACTTGCCCACATTGTTTCGGTGACAAATATTTCACATGCTGTTGAATTCAGCCTCGCTCCGCTTCAGCCTCCCGATCAACACAAGAATAATGAGGGGACGAATAATGGGGCCTTGCCAGGAGAGTGGCTAGGATAACAAATTATTTTAGTACACACTGAAAATGTACTTCACAAACTTAAGGGGGAAAAAAAAAACCTCTACGCCAGTGCATCACGAGAGCTCTGCATTTCCACAGCATTTGTACAAGTGTCTCCAAGCACAGAGACAACAGGGCTAAAAAAGAACACTTGCATGACAAGAGTGTTATTACCCATATTATCTCCTAAGCCTCTCCCAGAAGAATAATACGGGGAAATCTGCAAGAACCACGTGGGAGTCCACCAAAAAGTTCTTTTGATTTTGGTTTGGAATTTTGGGGGTCCGGGGGCCAGGGGACTGGTGACTGAATTTGGGGGAGATGGAGACAGTTACAACCAGTGTGGTATGAAGCATACTTTTCGCAGTGGGAACCACATCAACACAAGGTGACAATTTATTTTGGGGAGTGAAAAATATCTTATACTTTTTATGTATAAAGCAAAGGCATAATATAAGTGTATAAACAGATAATCAGTATCTCCATGGTATTAATAGTTCATGGGGAGGGGGACAAATAGAAAAAAAAAAAAAAGTCTGAAAAGGTTCACTGGGTATGGGTGGGTGCTAATGAAGAAAAGGCTGAAAACCAAGACCCAAGGCCTAGCTTCCCATAACTGGAGAGCACCTGCAGAGCTACACGTGCCCAGGGAATAGCCCGATCTCTCTGCTGTGTCCTTCTCCCAGGATCCCTGAGGTGGGACTTGACTGGCCTGGGCTCAACCCAGCCCTGCTTCACAGCTGTTGGCCATTCCCCTAGGCTGCAGAAATGTGTATGAAGCCTTTCATGTGTCTCAGACTTCCCTCAGTCCCTATTTTCTGTCAGATCCTTCTCTCTGTTTTCTTCATCTATTTTTTGAACGTGCTTGCTTACCTCAAGGCAAGTTAAAATATGTACTTAAGTGGTATCCAGTGTGCCACTTGTCTATGGCACTTTTCAACACTTCCAACCTATCATGGATCGAAACTGTCCACGAGAACCTGAAATTACGACAGAGAGACAGAGACTATGGCGGAGTCAAGAGACAACTGAATGCCTCTCAGACTGAGGAGAGCACCATATGCCACACTTGCTGGTGTCACCAGCCAAGAGTAGAGTCTATTTAGCACCACTCTTCTGGACGGACTTGAGAAAAATACACAGCAATGGTACAGTCCATTGCTGCCATGGACAAAGAGAGCTAGCTATCTCAAAAACAAACTTTTAAGCAGTTCCTCAAAAATTAAAACAGAATTACCACAAAATCCAGAAAAAGAATTGAGAGCAAAGACTTGAACAGGTATTTATAGACCCATATTCACGGCAGCATTATTCACAATAGCCAAAAGGTGGAAGAAACCCAAGTGTCCACTGACGGATGAATAAACAAATAATATGTGGTACAAATACATAATGCAATACCACTCAGCCTTAAAAAGAAACACTGACACACACTATGACATTGATAAACCTTGAAAACACTAAGCTAAATGAAGTAAGCCAGACACAAAAAGCACAAATATTGTATGATTCCACTTACATGAAGTACCTCAAGAAGTCAAATTCACAGAGATAAAAAATAAAATGGTGGTTGCCAGGAGCTGGGAGGAGAGAGGAACGGGGAGTTAATATTTAATGGCTAACCGAGTTATTATTAGGAAGATGAAAAAGTTCTGGATTTGGATGGTGCTGATAGTTACACAACACTGAATGTACTTAATGCACAGCAGACTGCATTTAGAAATAGTCAAACTGGTAAATTTTATGTAACATTATCACAATAAAAAATCTTTACTATAGTTTTTAATAGAGTGGGAGGAATCAGGCAATCTTTACTGTAGGTCTTCCTCTACTTCTTGATTTATGATTTTAGCAAGTCAAGTAACATCTGGAAAACTCATGCTTCCTCTTATCTAACGCTCCACTTCCCAAACTTCAGATCATCGCATGTACTCAACAGCTTGTCCTCTATTGTGTCCCCAGGAGTCAGAGCCAGAAAGTCTGTGTGCAGTGCTTGAATCTGGATTTGATCAGCAGCTCAGGATCCATGATTCCCTGAACTTTCCAACTGATGGATGACATTTTCTGTCTCGTCTCGTATGTCACCAACCACACCATTCCCAACATCACCTTCACAGGTATGTTTTGTTCTTGACGTATAACTGGCATACAACATTATACTAGTCTCAGGTGTACCACATAATGACTCAATATTTGTATGTACTGTGAAATGATCACCACAGTAAGTCTAGTTAGTGTTCATCACCATACATAATTACAGAATTCATTTTTGTGATGAGAGTTTTTAAGATTTACTCTATTAGCGACGTGCAAATATGCAATACAGTATTATTAACCATAGTCACTGTGTTGTACTCTACACCCCATCGTATTTATTTTATAACCACCCCTGGCAACCACTAATTTGTTCTCTGTATCTATGAACTTGGTTTTTGCTTTTGTTTTATATTCCACAAATCAGTGGGATTATATGGTATCTGTATTTCTCTGACTTATTTATTTAGCATAATACCCTCAAGGTCCTATCCATGTTGTTGCAAATGGCAAGATTTCCTTCTTTTTTAGGGTTAAATAATATTCCTGTGTGTGTGTGTGTGTGTGTGTGTATCCCACATCTTCTTTATCCACTCATCCGTCAGTGGATATTTAGGTTGTTTCCGTATGTTGGCTAATGTAAATAATTCATTATTTACACGGGGGTATATATATCTTTTGAGTTAGTGTTCTCATTTCCTTTGGATAAATACCCAGAAGTGGAATTGCTAGATCATAGGATAGTTCTATTTTTAATTTTTTGAGGAACCTCCGTACTGTCTTCCACAGTGGCTGCATCAACCTACATTCCTACCAGCAGTGCTCGAGGGTTCTCTTTTCTCCCACCACCAACACTGATTATTTCTTGTTTATTGATACCAGTCATTCTGACAGGTGTGAGGTGGTATTCTCATTGTGATTTCGATTTGCATTTCCCTGATGATTTGTGACATTCAACATTTTTTCATGTACCTGTTAGCCATCTGTATGCATTCTTTGGAAAAATGTCTATTTGGTTCCTCTGCCCATTTTTTTTAACATTTGTTTAGGGTTTTTGCTCTTGTTTTTTGTGTATGGTATAAGAAAGTGGTTCAGTTTCATTCTTTCGCATGTAGCTGTCCAGTTTTCCGAGTACTATTTGCTGAAGAGACTGTCCTTTCCCTACTGTATATTCATGGTTACTCCGTTATAAATTAATTGATTGAATAAGAATGGGTTGATTTCTGGGCTCTCTATCCTGTCCCTTTGATCTACGTGTCTGTTTTTAGGCAATACCATAATGGTTTGATGACTACAACTTTGTAATATAGTTTGACCTCAGGGAGCACAATGCCTCCAGCTTCTTTCTCAAGATTGCTTTGGCTATTTGGGTCTTCTCTGCTTCCATACAGATTTTAGGACTGTTTATTCTATTTCTGTGAAAAATGCCACTGAAATTTTCTTTTGTAATATAAAGATATTTTTAAGACAGCACAAAAACAAACCCATGATCCAGAGGAAAGCAGAAAAAAAGTATATAACATTAACAGCTGAACATACCCTCCACCTGCCTGGCACTCTGGAATTTAGGTCAGGTAGAATCTGGATAAAACGAGTGGGGGGGGGAGGGGCTCGGACCAGAAGGAAGGACGCTCTCTAGCCATTCGAAACCAATATCATAGCCCTCGTTCCCCTGGTCCAGTCCAAGTTCTTCCATTGCAACTGAATTCCTTGCTTCTGCATTCCTCCGTCCTTACTGTAAATACCATATCCCCTTGCTCTGGCTCTCGCAAGCACACCACGTCTGCTGCCGCACATGCGGGGGCTTGAGTGCAGAGTGCATGAATGTGGCAGTGGGTATACTCATTAACAGTACACGCTGGAGCCAGTGATGTTAGGGTTCAAATCCCAAGTTCACCACTCACTAATTCTGTGACCTTGAGAAAACTGCTTTATCGCTTGGGGCCTCAGGTTCCCAATGCATAATATAGGAGTAAGAGTTCCTATGTCACAGAGTTGTTTAGAAAAGTAATTGGGGAGGGGGGGGCCAGGTGTCTCAGTTGGTTAAAATGTCTGACTCTTGATTTTGGTTCAGGTCATGATCTCAGCGTCCTGGGATGGAGCCACGCATCGGGCTCAGCAGGGAGTCTGCTTCGGTTCTCTCTCTCCCTCTGCCCCCTCATTTTCTCTCTCTCCTTCTCTCTCTCAAATAAGTAAATAAATCTTTAAAAAAAAGAAAGAAAAGTAATTTAGGTAATGTGCTTGGCATCTAGTAACCTCTTATAAGTACAGTTGTTATTTTAATATTCTTCTCAGCACTGACCATAGTGCTAAGCACCGGACACCAAGTGGGGCTCAATAAATTCTCATTATCAGCAGATGTTTATTCATTGCCTGTCAGGCTTTCCACTCCAAGCTCCTAGATACCTGTGAAATAAAGCTGTAGAACGCACAGATTCCACTCTTGTGAATTCTCCTTCCTACTTGTGTCTCCAGCATCCTACCCAGTGCCTAGCACATAGTGGATACCCAAAGTGTTTGTGGAACTAAACTTCTGAGTTGAAAATCTACTGTGTGTTCAGATGAATTTGAAGAGAAACAAACAAACATGTAACCATAAAAAGAAAGTATGAAAAAGAAGCATGTGAGTTAGATTTTTTTTTAATTCTTGAAAACAGGAAGAACACCTTCTGTGTATTTAACCTGTGTTTTTCAATCTACTGAAAACTTTCAACATAGTTTTCACACCTATTTGTGGGACTGCATTAAAATTCCCACCTCGTGGGGCGCCTGGGTGGCTCAGTCGGTTAAGCATTTGCCTTTGGCTCAGGTCCTCATCTTGGGAGTCCCAGGATGGAGCCCCGAGTCGGGCTCCCTGCCCAGCGGGGAGTCTGCTTCTCTCTCTCCCCTGTTCCTGTTCCTGCTCTCTCGCTCACTCTCTCAAATAAATAAATGAAATCTTTAAAAAAAAATCTTAAATTCCCACCTTGTAGACAATTAAATTTAGGATCCAGAGGGATAAAGTTATTTGTGCCACATTACAAAAACAAGGGGCTTTAGTGGGCTAGAAGTTAGAACAGCTTCTATTTCAAAAACACACTTGTATGGTGATTAACATAACATAATTAAAAAAAAAAAAAACACCATAGTTGTTGATTTGGCTACCAGAGGGCAATCCCCATTCACCTGCCCACATACTTCCATTCTAAGATGAAAGTGAGATCCAAGTGATATATGAAAAGTCAACACTTGTGTCAGAAAGGCCCCCGAACTGCAAGTCACCTCCGAGTGGTAAAGGGAGGAGAGAAAAGCAGTTGCACAACCTCTGGAAGCACAGAAATACAAGTGACCTCACCTTGGGGGCCCGCATCCAGGGCCAGCTTCTAACTGACAAACACAGAGATACAAACTTTGTGAGTGCCTCATTGTGCTTTCTCTGGATAAAAATAGATATCAGATCCCATCTTCACCATCACTAAACAGCCTCAAGGATAAAGTCCTAAAGTGAAAATAAAGTCACCTAAAACACTCTCACGGTAACTCCCACAAAAGCCATTTATGCAGGCTCAGCTGTGAAGGTTTATCACGAAGTCAGGCTGATACCGGAAAACATCAGCACTTGGATAAAAGGTAAAAGACAATTTAGCACGAGTGGCTCCTAAAATTGAAAAGCTAACTCATTAAACTAAGCCTCTGGAAAAAAAAAAAAAAAAAGAGGAAAGTCAGAAAAGGCAAAACCTAGCAAGAAAAGCATATTCTTACTTCTGAGCAAAAGTGAGAAAAAAAGAGGAATTAGTTGGATTCCTCACTTTAAAAATTTGAAGTCACTTGATGATTTCCAGATCATATTCATCAGAAACCAACTGAGATGTAGCTGTGCATTCTATCTCCTTTCTACTCATTTCCACATAAATGTAGGAGCACTGCCTAAGCTACTGTGGGTTGAGGGGAATTGGGATTAAGATTAATAAAACCCCCTCTCGGGGCACCTGAGTGGCTCAGTCGTTAAGCGTCTGCCTTTGGCTCAGGTCATGATCCCAGGGTACCGGGATCGAGCCCTGCATCAGGCTCCCTACTCCTCGGGGAGCCTGCTTCTCCCTCTCCCACTCTCCCTGCTTGTGTTCCCTCTCTCGCTGTCTCTCTGTGTCGAATAAATAAATAAAATCTTAAAAAATAATAATAATAAAAATATAAAACCCCCTCTCTGCCATCAAGAACACAGAATCTACTGTGAGACCATGCCAGAAGCCTTTGGGAATATTGGCACATCCCACCACCCCTTTCCCTGGGACGTGACATCCCGACCCTGACCCACAAACTCACAGCCCAAGTCGAGCCTTATTCGTAAAACTTGACTTCCACCCACCTGGCCATGCTTGACCCATGAAAGGACAACAAGAGTCCCTCCCAAAGAATTTGGAAATGAATGAAATAAGCAGACAGCCTCTTTGTTGGCCAGAACTCTACATAACATACACACCTGGACTATGGAGGCCCACATCACATTCTACAGTCTGTGGAGCAGAGAAAGAGAATAAAACAGATGCATACTCTTACGGACAAGTGCTAAAGAAGGAATACTATGGGTTCCTGGCAGCTCTCCGTCCCAGGGCAGACCATTCTGAAGGCTGCCCGCCTCACCACCCTTGTACCCTTACAGTGAGCTAGCCTAAAGTAGTTTCTGTTACTTGCAACCAAAGAGTCGTAATAACTACAGAAGGAGTAAGACCACAACATAAATGCATCTAATACGCAGCATGGTGCTAAGGAGGCAAACATGCTGCTTCATTTATTGGAACATAACTTGACAGTAAAGGGGCACGGAGTAAGACTTGTTGTAAAAGATGGGGATGTGAGTCCAGACTCCACTCTCCTAGTCGCATGACCTTGAGTAAATCCATGTACCCTATGCTTAACGCAGTGCCTAACATAAAGCACATGCTCAGCATGTATGTGTCAGAAAAAGGAAGGCAGGCTAGCAGCCACCCACATATCAGATGCACTTACTCCTTCAAGACATTTCTCATTAATACAATGGGACTAAGAGTGTCTACTTCATGCATCTCACAGGATCAGAATATCCATACCTGTGTATGGTTAAAAGTCATTGATAGGTTCAAATTGATGGACAGGTCAAATATACACCCACCTGAATTAATCAAAGAATATTCATGTATCTAGGGGCGCCTGGGTGGCTCAGCTGGTTGAGTGAGACTGCCTTCGGCTCAGGTCATGATCCTGGAGTCCCGGGATCGAGTCCCGCATCGGGCTCCTTGCTCAGCGGGGAGTCTGCTTCTCTCTCTCTCGCTCCCCCCTCTTGTGCTCTCTCTCTCTCTCTCATTCTCTCTCTCAAATAAATAAATAAAATCTTTAAAAAATAAAATAAAAGATTTTAAAAAAGAATATTCATGTATCTAAAGTGGGGGTTGGCAAACTACATAGCCCACAGGCCAAATAAGAATGGTTTTTACAAACGAATATTTGCAACTGATGGTAGGGAACACTAACTTTGAGTCACAATTTAGCTAACTGTTACGTTCCCCCACAAAACAGAATCCCATTTTTCTGATTAGAAGAACTATACTACAAATAAAATTCAATTATTATTATATTTTAATTTTGTCAATACAAAATTTATGGAAAGTTGTTTCTCTCTTGTTACAAAGTACCAACATAATATTTCCAGTTTGCCTTTTGGCCCACAAAGCCTAACATATTTACCATCTGAAATATGAAAAAGTTTGAAAAACCTTGTCGATCTTGATTAAAAGAATGTACAAGAAAACTCTCTCAGGGATATGGCAATGAAATTATTCTTCTCATCAGCCCCATTACTTTTAGCCCCATCAGTTTTGCAGAACATGGGGGTTTTTACACATGCATACTTTGCAATAGAGCAGAACAACCTGCAGTCATCTCTGTGTAAAGGTCACATCAGACCTTCCAGAAGCTCAGCTACCCACTTCACACCCAGCTTAAACAGGCTGGGCTGGTCTATGCACCTCTAGGCCAGGAACACATTAACCCTGACAGTATGTTTATGGAGTACGGTACAGGATCAAACACTCACTCATCACCCTCAGCCTCCCAGACTAACACATCGTGGTCCAGGTTCATTCCTGAACCTAGATCTGCAAAGGGAGAACAAAGGTTCGTTACCCAGAAAATCTCTGGGGTCATAACAATATTCCTTCAGACCAGCCATTAAACCTACTATTAAACCTATTGTTCCACAATTAATAGCCATTAAACCTAGTATTCTACAAAACAAAACAAGGTAACATATGCATAGCATTAGTCCTGAGTAAATCGTGGAAGTAAGTGATTATGCTCCTCATCACAATTAATAATAACAACAATAATTAAAAAGTAAAATATTATAAATAAAGCAAGTCAATAAAAATGAATTTGCCAATACTGCAAAACACCTGTAATAAGTATATAATCATGCAAAAGGAACAGACTTTACCCTAAAGAAGTTTTGAAAATAATGCTATGAAGGCAAGAAAATAGCACATATACAGCTCTACATAAAGACAGATGTAAAAATAGAATAGTACTACTTAAAACAGGGTATAGACCTTAGAACCGTAATGTGGCCTCTGAAACACCTTCATGGAAGCCTGAGCTCCCACAAGTATGGAGTTTGAAAACCATAAGAACTGACCACCAGGAGCTCATAAAAATAGTTACTTCAAAGGTTTGAGGATTAAATGAGATGATAAATAAAAAATTCTTTTTACATTGGTACAAGTAAGTGCTCAATAAATATTAGCGGTTATCTTTTTTTTGGAAATAGTTGTCATCATTCTGTATATACTGAAAATATAATTATTCATTCTGATTATATCTCTTACTTAGACTCTAAGAATTTCCCATATTATTACATATTCTTCACTGTCATTTTTTTAATTTAATGGGTCACAAATGGTACTTAAGTTTTACTTTGATTTAAATGTATGTAATAATTAGCAAACATAATTATTTTTGCATCTATTTATTTTTGCTTATTAACTGTATTTTTTTTCATGATGTCTGCTCATGAGCCTTATTCAATAACCCAATGGGAATCTCCATGGTTTCTTAAAATGAATGTTGGTTCAAAGCAGAAACAAGCTTACCTTCTGGGCACCCTGTCTTAAGAACGTGCTGGCAAAAGTTTCCAAAATGTAGTTGAGAAAGCCAGCCCCTGTGATTGAAATCCTGCCTCTCTGAATGAACTCTGTCCTGTAAAAAAAACAAAAAACAAAAAAATGCATCTTTGATGTCATTCTATGTTTGGATATTTAACTACAGATTTCCAACAGCATAATTAGCACTTATGATCAACACAAAACAATGCCCATAACAATGCAATAACTACCTATTACAACAAAAGTTTTGTTAAAAAGAGACTTAGAATTTATACATACAATTATTTTATTCAGATTAAAGAATACTTGTTCCACGTTGTTAAAGAGTGAATTTTAAAAGTTCTCATCACACACAAAAATATTTTTAACTATGAGAGGTGATGGATGTGTTAACTAACCTTATTACAGTAATCATTTTGTAATACAAACATATATAAAATTATGTTGTATACTTTAAACTTACACTGTATGTCAGTTATAGCTCAATAAAACTCAGGGAAAAAAGAAAATATATAGCTGTATTAGTCTAATTATAGCAACTGCAGAATAAAGGTTTTCTAGTCACACCTAAGACATAATTCCAGGATAAAAGCGTGACAGTCAAGAGGTCTGTACTCTCTCTTTAAAGTGTTGTTCTACTTGACCCACAATAAAATAAACTTAACTGATTCCAATTAAAATAAAACATATATATATATATATATATATATATATATATATACACACACACACACACACTCATTTCATGCAGCAAAATGGCTTCTTAAAATTGAGTCTGAGATAATTATCAGATGTATAACTTTGGTTAGATTACTAAGCCATCAGTTTCCTCATGGGCAAAATGAGAATAATCATAGTATCATCCTTTCACAACTACTGTGAGAAGTAAATCAGTTAATACACATAATGGGAACATGAACTATTCTTGAGAAACAATGAGCATTCATTAAATGTTAGCCATTATTACCACAGAGAGACAGGCAGTAGAGAGAGACGGGAAAGCCAGAAGCCTGGGATGACTTCTTTAATCTTCGATTG
Organism: Halichoerus grypus; assembly: GCF_964656455.1. Taxonomy (NCBI): domain Eukaryota; kingdom Metazoa; phylum Chordata; class Mammalia; order Carnivora; family Phocidae; genus Halichoerus; species Halichoerus grypus. The sequence continues at coordinate 114,401,548 of NC_135713.1, read as the reverse complement.
GAGAGGGTGGTGAGATTCGATGTGCCACTATGCTATTTAAAGTTCTACCAAGAGGGGCGCCTGGGTGGTTCAGTCAGTTAAGCATCTGCCTTCAGCTCAGGTCATATTCCTGGAGTCTGGGGATTCAGCCCCACATCAGGTTCCCTGCTCAGCGAGGAGCCTGCTTCTCCCTCTGCCCCGCCCCTGCTCCTCCCTCTGCCCCGCCCCTGCTCGCACTCTCTCTCTCTCTCAAATAAATAAATAAAATCTTTAAAAAAATAAATAAAGTTCTACCAATATTAATTATCTCCATTTCATAAAATGGATTAGATAACACTTTTTTAAAAAAAGATTTTATTTATTTATTTGTCAGAGAGAGAGAGCACAAGCAGGGGGAGCAGCAGAGGGAGAGGGAGAAGGAGGCTCCCCACCGAGCAAGGAGCCCAATGCGGGACTCGAGCCCAGGACCCTGGGATTATGACCTGAGCTGAAGGCAGACGCCCAACCGACTGAGCCACCCAGGCATCCGGGATTAGATAACACTTGAGAGTAACATCGAAAGATGGCAGAATAGAAACTTCCAGATCCTCACTCTCCCATGGGGATTCCAAGTTAACAGTACATGGACCAACTTGCCTTTGGGAGAACTCCAGAAACCAGTTAAGAGTTTGCAGCACCCCAGGTGAGTCCAAAGTCAAGAGAAGCCACATGAAAGTGGGAAAGAAAGTTTGCTGCATTTACCCATCTTAGCTCCCATCCACTGAGCAAAGCTCAGTGCAATTGGGGAAAAACTCCCCACTTCTAGCTTCTCCCCCGGGAGGCAAAGAGAAGAATGGAATATCCAATATTCTGGCTTTACAAGGGGGCTGCCCAAGGGACAGGTTTCTATCTCACCTGACTCAGAATGCTGAAAAGAATGGCAGTATACTTTGGGGGCTGCTGAGAACAAAGGCGAGTGCGGTGGCTTGTTACGGCTCCAGAGTCTGCAGTGCCCCAGACAGACACCAGGGACAGCAAGAGATCATGGCAACCTGAGAACAGGGGCAGACCTCTTTAACTAGAAAATTTCACACACAAACCTACAGAAGAATCATCCCCAGAAAAGCTTTGAAAGACCCCCAGAATCTCTACCCAGGCTGATTAGTAAAGGTCTTCCTCTGCATGAAACCAGTCCATTCAGACTGGGGGAGGTGGCTGTTTTTTCAAATGCTTGAGTTTCAACAAAAGATCATGAAGTGTACAAAGAAACATGGCTCACTCAAAGGAGCAAAATAAATCTCTAGAAACCAAGCCTAAAGAAATAGAGATCTATGACTTATCTGACAAATAATTCAAAACGATCATCTTAAAAGTGCTCAGTAAAGGGGTGCCTGAGAGGCTCAGTTGGTTAAGTGTCTGTCTGCCTTAGGCTCAGGTCGTGAACCCAGGGTCCTGGGATCAAGCCCTGCATCAGGCTCTCTGTTCAGTGGGGAGTCTGCTTCTCCCTCTCCTTCTGCCTGCCGCTCCCCCTGTTTGTGTTCTCTCTCTCTCTAATAAAGAAATAAAAATAAAAAAAATTCTAGTAAACTAAAAAAGAAAACAGACAATGAAACAAAATCAGGAAAATGATGCATGAACAAAATGAGAATATCAACAAACAGTAACTATAAAAAAAAAAATCAGAAGGTGAAGTATACAATAATTGAATTGAAAAATGTCCTAGAGGGATTCAACAGCAAACTTAAACAAGCAGAAGAATCAGCAAACTTGAACACAAATCATGTGAAATTACGGAGTTAAGAGGAGCAAAAAGGAAAAAGAAAGAAAAGCGAGACAGCCTAAGGGACTTAAGGGACATCACCAAATGGATCAATTGTACACATTATGGGAGTGCCAGAAGCAAAGAAGAGAAAGGGGCATAGCCTATTTTAAGAAATAATGGCTAAAAACTTGCCAAATCTGAGAAAGGAAATGGACATCCAAATTCAAGAAGCTCAATGAATACCAAAAATGATAAATCTAAAGAGACCTACATCAAGACACATTATAATCAAACCATCAAGCAAGAATCTTGAAAGCAGCAAGAAAGAAGCAATTTATCACATACAAGGGAGGTCCAATGATTTTCAGAGAAACCTCGTAGGCCAGAGTAGAATAATATATTCAAATATTCAAAGTACTGAAGGGAGGGGGAAAAAAAAAACACTAAACACTACAAACCAAGAATACCTATTTGACAAAACTATCCTTCAAAAATAAAGGAGAAATTAAGACTTTCCCAGATAAATAAAAAATGAGGGATAAATTTGGATTACACTTAAACTTGCCTTGTTAATTCACGTGTTCCACACGCTAACCAGCTACTGTACACTGAGCGCCTACTCAGGGCTAGAGACCCACAGAGAGAAAGTCTCTGCCCTCCAGGATCCCACTGACTAGTGGGAAGGACAAATAGGCAAGTGGTTGAGTGTCACACCGGCTAATAGAGCCAGGGCATTCCAATAAGGAAAACCACAAGGCCCCAAGCAAGAGAACATGAAGAAACAGAGAATGTCTGAGAAGCCACAAGTTATCTGAAAATACCCAGTACTTAGTAAGGAGCTTAATAAATTCTGTTCATAGGAATGACCAGAGTATAAGGTGGGCACGGGAGGTATTAGGAGAGGACGCTTAAGGACAAAGGGAGACCAGATTGCAAATGGTCTTCTCATGCTGAGGAGTTTAGACTTTATCCTGCAGGCAGCAAGGACTCCCCCTCTGAGGCCACCAAGTAACAGGTAGAGATGAACAGTTACATGTGCACCACTGACTAAATAGCTCAGTGCCACTCTTTAATGTTTTTAGACCATCTCTTATCCCCCATTTGCAACAAACTACCCACACTCAGTGTGTTCAGTAAGCATTTGTTATGTGAATAAATACATTAATACTACATTTCTTTACAACCGAAAATATTCAACAAAGAAAGTATTTCCTCTACTCTCTTGTATCTTCTATCTCTATGGAAAAGAGATGGGAGCCATGTCTCCTGTATGTGTATTTGGACGTGTGTGTGCATATCTACATCTATGTATCTATATATCTATATATGAGCACACTTGCTTACACTAAGAAAGATACTCTGAGAAAAATATAGATCCAAAAAGCTGTGATTCTGGTAAAAAGTAGTTATCATAACTCTTATTAGACCTTCTAATTCTCTAGTAGCAGTAGCCTCTATACACCAATCATGCATTCCATAAAAGGAAGCCTTCTCTCTCTCTCTCTCTCTCTCACACACACACACACGCACAGAGTTATCCTAGCCAATCTGACATAAATAGTCTAAGCAAATAGTCAGTCTAGGCAAAGCAGCTTCTACCTCTTAGATTTAAGCCTATTTAAAATGATTTGTTCATGTAAAGTGACACTAATCTTTCCTGTCTTTATTCCAGATTAGTCAGAGTAGAATTTTACAATGATTTTAATATTTAAAAATGAAAAGTTGAGCAGTCTTACACTCTTGGGAGAGATAAACTCTTCAGTCCTCAAGGCAAGTGTAGGTGAGGGATTAATAAAAGTCTCTATCACATCATATTCTAACCAATATTTCTTTCTGCTACTTTTGGGAGACGTAAGTGCTCAGGAAAGCACTCTCATGGCTTGCCCACATATCAGAGAATAACAGGGCAGTAAAGCGGGGTCATACCCTCACCATCATTGAAATGAGTTTATCCTAGTATATTTTAAGACTGCTAGAGAAGAAAATGTTGCACTTTCCCTCAATAATTCATTGACAAAGCACATCAGACATTTTCTTCTTACTACACATAGCCAACCTAAATCCCTCATGCTAGATAACCCTTCTTTAAGTTCCTTTGCAAAACATAGCAGGTTACACAACAATATACAGTTTAATTTCAGCTCTTAAAAAAAAAGAAGCAAGAAAGAAAAGATGGACTGATGGATGGAAAGATGAATGGACAGAGCTGCAATATGAAAAGAATCTCTGGATGTTAGAATTATAGGTGTTATTTTTTCATCTTCTGCCTTTTACTAATTTTCTATAATATGTAGTACTTGGTAATCACCAAAACTAATAACAATAAGGACCTAAGGATCATTTCTATATAAATAAAAAGTTACTCTTCAAAAGGCTCTGTGCTCCCAAGAACCATTCTCAGTAAAGGTACATGCTAACTCTGACTTACCATTCACTTAAAATCTCATTAAAGCAACTCTTGGCTTTCCTTTCCCCACACTATGTAACCTCCGTTTTTTGTGCCTTTTGTCCTAAGACTTTCTACTGCCCTCAAGCTTGAAGTGTTTGATGTTTCACTCAAGAGACATAAAGATGATTTGAGTTTTCCTACATCTACCTTTTATCTCTGTGAAGCCTAAAGGAAGGACTGATCACATTTATGATGTTACATACCCAGGGTCACTTTTACTCTTCAAAAACTCTGTAGCAACAGTGTGTATTATGTATCAGACACTGTATTATCTTCTGAGGTTGTTACTCTTAACACATTTTCTCTCTTTTACACATGAGGAAATTGTGGTAAAAAGAAGTTAAATAACTTGCCCAGGGTCATATAGTTTGGTGGATGTAGATTCGTTATCTACTGCTTCAAAACCCCAGCCCTGCTCCTATGTCAGTTAATGATGCAGCCATCCTCCTAGTCTATGATATTAGAGACCTCAGCAACATGTTCTATCATTCCCTTCCTAATCAACCCAAACATTCAATCAGTCACCAGACAGTGTTTATTTTACTTCTAACGGCCCCTCCACAGCCCATGTCATTCTCTTCCCTGCCACTGCTACAGCCACGGCCTGGGGTTAGCATAGCAATTTTCCCTTTCTAGGACCACAGCTGCCTCTCAGTGGGATCCTGGTCTGCAGCGTGTGTCCTCTATAATCCATGCTGCCCGAAGTCAGTTTCCTAAGCACCTGCTGATCCTGTCATAGACTGCTTACAAAGTCGCAGAGAATAAACCCTGAATGCTCAGTTGAGATTCGTCCATATTGCTGCATGTAACTTGTCCGTTCGTTTTCACTGGCGCATAGTGTTCCATTGTTTGAAAATACTCCAAATTATTTATCCATTCTAGTGAAGATGAACATATTATAATGCATCCAGGGACGTAGGTCCAAAGGTGTCTCTAACATATAGATTAGTTGAATGTCTGGGTCACAGGACATGTGCAGTTTCAACATCAGTAGATGATGTCAAATGTTTTTCTAAATTGTTGTACCTGTAGGGTTTTTTTTCTTTACTGCTTCAATGCCAATTGCAATGGCTAGCACATGGTAGACAAATCAATAATGCATTAGGAACAAAAGCAGGAAGAGAAGGAAAGAAGGGAGAGAAGAGAAGGAAGCAAAAGAATGAGAGAATTTATAGCACATCTCAATACTTTTGTCAGGGCAATTTAACTAAATATCTCGAGATTTCTACCTGCCAAGGTCAGTAGGGGGCAACGTCCACTTGGCTCAAAGATAAGGCACCAGAGTATCTGGAAAATGATGATAGAAGAGGAGGCTCACACATGGTGGTGCCTGTAACAGAGTCACATCTCTTGCTCTGTCCCCAGGCAGGCATCATTCAACACAGAACACAATGGAATCGTGACAGAGAATGCACACCTCAAACCCAGGAACATCTTTGTGAAAGTGAATGCCAGTTTATACAATCAGTCTCCTGCTTTTAGGTCATTTAAAAATGTGTTTCCTTCTGGATTTGGGAAAATAAAAAAGCTCAGGGGAATATGGATAAATTAATTCCCAGAGCATGCAGCCACTAGGTCTGAATCCTCAAAATGGCAGTTTCCGGGAAAGCAAAAGCTCTTAATGAGATCCTGTCCTTGAATTATTGACTGGTTAGGTATGGCAAATCTTGCCTAATTGTTTTCATGATGGGAATTTAATTAAAGTGTCTTTGAGGGGAGAAAAAGTTTCCACAGATATTCCTGTTGTGATGACATCTCAGTTCTAATCATGGTGATCCTGGCATTCTCCTGTAACCACACAGAGGGATAGCCCAAAAGAAAGGCAGGGTCTGCAGGTCAGACTGCCCGCTCCCGGTCCCAGGGTCTAACAGTGCTGCAGAGACTGCCGGGCTCCTACGTGATTCCACCACACCAGAATATGTGGTCTCGCCCACGCCATCTTACCAAACCCATTCACATCATAATGCTTCCTCAGAGGACCAATCCAACTGACAGAGTTCTCAGTAAGTGCTAAGCAGTCTTAGCCTTAACACACATACACACACACACACACACACACACACACACACACAAACACACACACACACATAGGGAGAGAGAAAGAGAACACAGATTAAGGGTGTAGTTCTTGGATTCACATCTCAATCTCTAACACAGAGTGGAGACCTGCCAACACAGGCAAGTACCTAATGCTGTGTGAGGTTCAGTCTCCTCAGTCAAAAAGGATTAATAATACCTATCACACAGGTTGTTCCAAAGGTGAATAAGGTAGTATGTGTAAAGTACTCAAGGTAATATGGGTAAGCATTCAATACAGTTAATAATACTAACCTACTTCTATTACTACCACTAATAATAATGCCATCTACTACTCCCACCATTAGGATTACCATTTACACAAAGACAAACACTGTGTCTGAGAAGTTAAATGCTCATAGCACAAATCCAACTCTCATCAACTCCCAAACCTTTGTACCTCAGTAAATTCTAGGTGACCCTCAACCACCCTAAACCACTTGGCAATGAAACCCTCCCCACCTGTCCTGGCATTCAAAGCCCTGGGAGCTCCAGAGCCCTCCCATCTCACCAGCCTCCTCCTCACCCTGCTATCATACATCACACTCGCACACTCTGCACGACAGCCATGGAAAACAAAACACCCCACTAGTTTCTCTAGCCCCCACTGCTGGGGCCCTCCCCCTCTGAGCTGCTCTCCTCTAACAAGTCCTAAATTATTAATAGTGAGCTGCAGCAGGGAATTCCGTAATGCTAAGGAATTATCAAGTGGGGGAATCTCAGGAGCCCAACAGCCTAGCGCAGGTACATATTATAGGCCACAGTGGCTCAGTCTCTTAAAACATGGTGCTTAAGAACTGATAATCAGGGTGCCTGGGTGGCTCAGTCAGTTAAGCAACTGCCTTTGGCTCAGGTCATGGTCCCAGGGTCCTGGGATCGAGTCCCGCATCGGGTTCCCTGCTCAGCGGGGAGTCTGCTTCTCCCTCTGCCTCTGCCTCTCTGTCTCTCATGAATAAAATCTTTGAAAAAAAAAAAAAGAACTGATAATCAATTACAATAGATAACACTTTTTTTGTTAAGTAGGCTCCACACCCAGTGTGGAACCCATCACAGGGCTTGAACTCACGACCCTGAGATCAAGACCTGAGCTGAGATCAACAGTGAGATGCTTAACCAACTGAGCCACCCAGGTACCCCAGATAGCCTACCATGGTATTGTGTTAAGTCCTTTGTATACACACATTGTATGGGGAGCAGTAACGATTCGTATAAGTGATGGGGCTCCAGAACGGATTTTAAATTTGGGGGTTTTAGTTATTTGAGCTTGAGAGTCTTACTATTTCCATTAAAATGACAAGTGAATAAAAGATTCAGATCATACAGAAAAACGAAAAACAGTACATTATCCTCTAAAATCAGAGCTCACGGCAGTAATCACTATTAACACTTGATGCTTGTTATATTTTGCTTTTGTTTTTAAGCCTATCTCAAAAGGAATTTATCGTTTCTCACCCATTAAATTGACAAAAAAATTTTTAAAGTATGTTAATAGGAACTGCTGGCTTAGGGAAATGAACTCTTTTAAGGTGTACAACTCAATGTTTTTGCTATATTCAGAGTTGGGAAACCATCAACTGAGTTCCCGAACATTTTCATCACCCCAAAAAGAAACTCCATGCCCATTAGCAGTCACTGCCCCCCTCTCCCTCCTTGCTCATGGCAACCACTCATCTATTTTCCGTCCTTATGGACATACAAATTCTGCACATTTCAAATAAATTGATTCATACGCTATGTGGCCTTTGTAACTGGCTTCTTCCGAGTAGCATAATGTTGTCAAGCTTCCCCCACATTATAGCACATGTCCTTCATTCTTATGGCTGAATAATATTCCATTTATAAGTATACCACATTTGGTTATATATCCATCAGTAGACAGACATTTGGTTTCCACATTCTGCCTATTATGAACAACAGTGCTATAAACATTCCTGTACAAGTTTCTGTGTTTTCACAAAACACGTATGTTTTCAATATAGTATACACTGCTGGGTCCAGAGGTACTCTATGTTTAACTTTCTGAGGCCCTGAAAACCTGGTTTGCATAGCAGCTGCACCATTCACATTGCCATCAGTGGTGTGTAAGTGTTCCCATTGCTCCCCACCCTTTCCAACACTTGATACCGTGTATCTTTTTTACTATAACCATCCTAGGCAGGTTTGAACTGGTATCTCATTGTGATTCTGATTGGCACTTCTGGATGTAGAATGATGCTGAGCATCTTTTCACGCACTTAATGACCAGCTACCCATCTTTTTTTGGAGAAATATCTACTCAAATCTTTTGCCCATGTTTTAATTAGGCTTTTTTTTAAATTCAAGTATAATTAACATGCAGTGTTATATTAGTTTCCATGTACAATATGGGTTCAATAATTCTATACATTATTCAGGGCTCATCAAAATAAGTGTACACTCTTACATATTATGGATATACATATAAGCAGATATATGGTTTACAAGTATTCTCTCCCATTCTCTGCATTGTCTTTTGACCTTCCTGACAGTGTCCCTGAAGCAGAAAAGTTTTCAATTTTGATGAAACCAATTTCACCTATTTTGTCTTTTGTTGCTTGGGCTTTTGGTGTCATATCTAAGAAATCACTACCTAATCCAAGATCGAAAAGATTTTACCTGTTTTCTCCTAAAAGTTTTATAGGTCTTGGGGTGCCTGGGTGGCTCAGTTGATTATCAAGCATCTGCCTTCAGCTCAGGTCATGATCCCAGGGTCCCGGGATTGAGCCACGCATCAGGCTCCCTGCTCAGTGGGGAGTCTGCTTCTCCCTCTACCCTTCCCCCCTGCTTGTGATCTTTCTCTCTCTCTCTCTCTCTCACAAATAAATAAGTAAAATCTCTTTAAAAAAAAAAGTTTTATAGGTCTTAACTCATTTAGGTCTTTGATGCATCTTCAATTAATTTTGTATTTGGTATGAGGTAGGGGTCTAACGTCATTCTTCTGTTTGTAGATATCCAGTTGTGACAGCACCATTTGTTGAAAAGAATATTCTTTCTTCATTGAATAGTCTTGGCATATAGCTTTTTAAAGTCTTCCTTTTAAATGTTCTATAGCTTGATAGTGGCAGTGTTTACACAACTATGTCAAAACTCCTAAAACCATACATTAAGAATAAATTCTGCTGTAAGAAATTAATATATTCAATAAACCTATTAAAACTTCTCCTTTAGAGAAACATTCATATATTGCATACGTAAGGATCATAGGGTTCACAAATACTATACTACTGTTTGTAATAAAGATAAACTGGAAACTATCTGAACCTCTACCAAAAAAAAGCTAAACAGGGGCACCTGGGTGGCTCAGTCAGTTAAGTGTCTGCTTTGGGCTCAGGTCATGATCCCAGGATTCTGGAATCAAGTCCCGCATCAGGCTCCCTGCTCAGCGGGGAGTCTGCTTTTCTCTCTGTCCCTCCCCGAGCTCGTGCACTTGCACATGCATGCACTTTCTCTCTTCCAAATAAATAAAATCTTTAAAAAAAAAAAAAAACCTAAACAGATGTAGTATAATCATAGGACTGAATACCACGCGACAGTAGAAAGGAATAAGCTAGGTTTTATATATGTTAAATAGATAAACTTCTATTAAGAAAAAAGTAAGTACACAATGACTGACACAGAATGAAAGCATGTACGTGAAAAGAAACAAAACCATGCCATATAGATTCTGTGAATACACATGTAAATACCTAATGGTATCTCTTAAAAGTCTGGAAGAATCCTCAGCACATTGATAACACTCACTGCTTCTGGAGAGAGCAAAAAGGCACCAAGACTGGAGACGGTGATCAGAACAGAGTTGAGCTCTGTTATTTTTCCCCCAAAGGGAAGTCTATTCATTAACTACTTATAGGATTAAAAATTAATAATGTGGGGCACCTGGGTGGCTCAGTCGGTTAAGCGTCCAGCTCTTGATTTCAGCTCAGGTCATGATCTCAGGGTCGTGAGACTGAGCCCACGCGCGAGGCCTAGAGCCTGCTTAAGATTCTCTCTCTCCCTTTCCTTCTGCCCTTCCCCCGACTTGCCCACATGTGCACTCTCTCTCTCACTCTAAAATAAAAAAATTAATAATGTGTACTTTATGTGAGTTATAAACAGACGTTATGAGTATGGAATTATAGCTTTTTAATATATGCAGTCATTTGTGTATCCCTGCACCCAGCCTACACACACACACACAAACACACACACACACACAGCTGATCTTACCAATTTGGATTTTCCATACTTTCCCGGAAGACAGACTCTTCCTTCATGGATGCATATTGTGTCCACGTAAGGCAGTGACTCCGTATGGCCATGTTTCTTTCCTGAGGATTGAGCCATGATTCCTCTTCCAACTGGATACTAGGTACCTTTAAAATGCTCACCTGTCCAACAGAGAGTGGATGGCTTTCTCAATTTAGGAAGAGCGAGCTACATAAAGACTAAGTCCAGAGTTGCCTTTAGTCTTGGATAATTAAGAGGACAAGGGATGCTCATATAGAAATGAAGGCTCACCAATGGCTGTGAGTCCTTGATCATCAAACACACTGTGACCTTACTAAATGCTGGTGAGGACATGCAAATGGCCCAGGATTTATGGGGCCTGTACATCCCTGGCCTTATGTCCCTAACGGCTAAACACTAAGCAAATTATCAACCTCCTTCTTGTCTCCTCTAGGGCTGGTTATGGCCTTCTTAAATTGATGGATTCTAACTGGGCCCACTTATGGGCTCGCATGCAGGACAATATCAGATAAAATATCTTCTTCATTTTAAACTCTGTCCAATACCTCGAAATGTATGGTTTCCAAGGTGGAGGAGACATGGGAAACTACAAAGGCAGCACTGTACAAGTCAGAGGTGTCCTTAAATTATTTAGGAATTGAGATACAAGACAAAGTTGAATGCCTTTTTAAATAATAGATTCAAAGCGTGTATATAGGGCAAAGGCAGGGTATACAGCGTAGAAAAAGCCAATGATAATTCGCTGCACACAAGGGCAACACATGCGGAAAATAAAAAAGTTCTTTTCCATTGTCACATCAGCTTTCTTTCCCTCAAAGAATGTGACCGTCTTAATGCATGACAAGGAAGTGACAGAAGCCAACCTCTTTTTCTACATACAGCAAACAGCACAGCAGTGTAACCTGCAAGCTAATTGGCTTCTCCATCACAAACAGAATCACTTCCAGGTTGAAACAACCATCTGAGACATCGTAAGAAGTGCACATCAAGATGCTCTCCTCTTATTTCCTAATGATTCTAAAAGGACTGTTGTCAATAATCCCACTATGATTTAAGCAATGTTATTAAAACTTCCCACTTACCTTTGCCAACAATCACCAGAGTGCTTAAGAATTTCAAAGAGAGAAAACAATTTGATATCATGAAGATTTCATCATCCCCACCGTTTACAGAAACACACACAAAAGACTTACAGAGAACACTGAGAACATTATACTCCCTGAAATAACTATACTCTCTGAAAGTGAAATAGAAACTGAAACTTTTATCTTCCTTTCTAAAGATGAGACTAAATATTTACCGTCTGCCCATTTCTGATCTTTCTTATCTAAGAGTCATATCTATCCATGGACAGATGAGAAGAGCTGGTCACTTCATGCAAAGTGTCCAAGGTATCTGTACAATAATTATAGACCATCTCTATGTCCACTAAGAGCCCTCCACAAAAGAGAAGCAGAAATAGACAGGAAAAAAACTATCTCTGGTGGCATCTGCCAAAACTGAGGTTAGATATGAGAGTGCTTTCACCCTCTGAGGGGCTATGAGGTACGACTGGGACAGTTCTAACACTCCTATACATCAGAAAATGCTGTCTCTTTCCAGGACTACATGAAAATCATCCAAATCTGATTAAATTTTAAAATGAATTTACCTTCCTTAAAATTTCTGGAACCACATTCTGACAGACTGCAATCCTCTTTCTATAGATGATCCCTGTTGAGACATCTAGAAACAGAAAATTTTTACACTCAAAAAATTTTTAAGGAAATGTATTCTTGTCCTATGTCAATAAAACTTTTCATGTCGATGTCAATTTTATATATGTAGAATTCCTAGAGAAAAATGTTTAACTCAAAACTTAGTGTCCCTGACCACTTTTCTGGGCTAAATCATTCCAAATACACTCATCTGTGATCAAGGAGTAAGGGTAAGACAGCTAACTCACACTGCACATTCTAAAATCAAGGATAAAGAATCACGAACCATTCACTGCTCTGGACAATCAATGTCATCACTCCAATGACAAAAGCCAATGAGCCCTCTGTTCAACTCCAATAAAAAGAATGTTTTAACAAAAAAACTGGAGAATCGATTCTGCCACTTTCAGCACCAACCATGTTTTCAAGCACAGGCTTCTGGCTACAAAATTTAAATCTATAATTAATTATATTAGCCATACTCTTTACTCACAGGGAAGCAGCTTCCCTGTGACTGGCACTACTCTGTTTTGGAGAGAGAATAGCACCAATAATGTAAAAAACACAAAATAAATGTGAATTAAGAAACAGGGAGACCGGGTCAGAGAAAAAAAAAATAACCTTTGAGGTGCTGTCCTTTGCCCTGTAAATTAATGTGACTCAGCCAAGCTCCTATAGGGTTTCTCTAACTCTGGCTAGAGTAGCCTTGAAGGCTGGTGCGAACACCCAGACTGCCCAGAAGCCACTGCCAGGGTGAGAAGCGGGCTCATCTCCTTGCCACTGGCATTCCTTTAGCCATCCCATCCAAGGTTTGCGGCACACATACTTAAAATGGATTAGCCAATCTTGCAGGCAAAGACGCCCCCGTCGATGGTAGAATTTATAATTAATGTTTCTATACCACTTTGGGATGTGCACACTGTTCTCTCATTTGACCTTCACAGGCAGGATTATTATTATTTTCTTCTTCCAATTATTATTATCTTCTAAGCAGGATTATTATTTTCCCATTTAAAAAAGGAAGAAACTGAGCCTTCAGGAAGTTAGGTCATGCAGGTAATAATCAGGGCTGGAAATCAGATCTCTCTGATGCCAAATAACACATCTCTCCCACACTGAGTGCAGATACATGAAAAAAAAAATACTTTTTTAAAGTATTTTTTGTAGACATGAAGAAAAGACCCTCACAAGCAAACAGTTTTGTGCTCACCAAGCACAGAGAAGACTTCAGAGTCACGTAATGAACAGTGGCCTAGCGTATGTTTTCTCGGAAGGCTCAAGAGCATGTCAGAAGTGGGCCTGGGTGTTTCCAAGGGTTTATACACTGATTCCGTCCATCACTAGAGCTTCCTGCATGGCCCGGTTCCCAAGCAAGGACAGTGGAAATGCTTACAGTGACATGCGAATGACAGCGAGCAGGGCAGACTCCTACACTCTAATTCGGGGGTGAGTAAACACTTCCTGTAAAGGGCCAGATGGTACATATTTTAGGTCTTGTGGGCCAGACAGTCTTGTCACAACAACTCAACTCTGCTGTCGTTGCAAGGAAGAAGCCACAGACAATATATAAACAAGTGGGCATGGTTGTATGCCAATAAAGCTTTATTCACAACATCAAGCAGGACAAGCATAGTTTGTCAACCCCTGCTCTGGTCAATATGGAACCACACTGTCAAGTATAGTTATGATTCCATAATCTAATCACTATAGTCACATTTTATATACATGCTACTAATCACAACTATTTTGCCATCTATAAAATGATGTATGAATGTATGATAGGGATATAGCCATATGACCTTGGGCAATTTATTTAACCTCTCCATACCTTGGTTTCTTCATACATTAAATGGGAGTAATAATAATACATACACCATACATTAGTCTAAAGATTAAATGAGTTAATAAAGTGCGAGTGCTTGGCACATACGAAGTGCTCAGAAATGTTAGCTGTTACTACTGTCACCAGTTATTAATTGAGAGAATGACAAGAGCATACTGAGCAAGCCCTCTGCTGCTGTAAGTGCTGGGTACTCTTTCCTGTCACTTCAAATACAGAAATATACCAGGGTACACACACAACACCTTTACGAAAATCAGTATCACTTAATGATCATCACCGAAGTGAGGTATAATTCAGAGAACTTACCTCTTTTTTCCTCCACAATTTTTACAGAGATGACATTTTTATCCATGGGGTTGGGATACTAAATGAAAACACATAAAGAAGAATTACCATTTGTCTTTTACCAAAGTGAATTCTTTCCCAGCAACCACAGTTTTTTTGCAGGAACAGTACATATTTTCCAAGGAACCTCTAAGGCCCGTTTTCAATCAAGGCTCTTCACTTTACTACTTGGGCCTAGATGAGTGAGAGGCTATCATCAACTGAACCTGTATAAATCCAGGGAAAACCTTGAGATCCAACCTAGCCCTGGGCGGAGAAGGGAGGGTGAGGTTAAACTAGGTTAATTATGGAAACAGTCTTACATAAATGAAGAGTGTCCTCTGTGCCAGGCCCTGTGCTACACGCTCTATTTACTTACACGATCTTGTTCAAATCCCAAAACAGCCTCTCTGCTGTGACTGGGTCACGTATTATCACTGTCTCATCTGTCAGAAGTGGAAACTGAATAAAGATCGGAGAGTCTAGGATCACCCAGCTAGTCAGCGGGAGAGCCGTGAAATTAAACCGGGCCTGATGCAAAGTGAACCTTTCCCTACGATCGTACATCATTGTCTGACAGCTGGGCTGCTATCACAGGAGAACAACTACAGAAGTAGTCTACTCCAGGGGCTCAATAAGTCGTTCATCTATTAATTCCCCTGAAAGACAATCTGGATATAACAAGGCTGGAAAAAAAGCGACCATTTTTGTCCCGGCAGTTTACATACATTATTTCAGTTTAATTCTCAAATTAACACCATGAGGTATATGCTGCTTTTTCCCTTTCACATGTGTAAAATAAGGCCCAGATAAACTAAGTAGTTTGCTCAAAATCACCCAGCTAAAGAGCCCCGAGACTGTAATTTACCCACAGCTATTCTCTATTGCCTTTTTAACCTGCCTACCTAACTTACCCTTAAATCTCCTCAGAATTACCCAAATCCAGTCCTTTCTATCGCTCAGATGCAAAGAGCGGAAGTGACTTCGGGAGTGGAAGTGACTTCCTCAAACCCATAGGACAAGGCAGCCCCTAATCCAAGCCTGCTGAGCACCCCTTGGGCTCTTTATCTAGAAGCTCACACTGCTTCATCATGGGACCAAACCTGAAAAGGAAATTACAGGAAGTCCCATCCAAGACATCATGAAGGACCAACGGGGGATGAAAGCAGTGAAGAAGCTGAGAGGCAAGGGAAGAGGGCCCGCCACTCGGTGAACTTGAGCTTCAAGTCTTTGGAACCCCAGGAAGTGGTACATGCAGCTCAGTGAGTGTGGGTCTCCCCATCTCACACCAGCTACCTGTATGCATACGTGTGTGTGTGTGTGTGTGTGTGTGTGTGTGTGTGAGAGAGAGAGAGAGAGAGAGGGGTCGGCTAACTGGTTGATCTTCAGAGAAAAGGGTCCACTACTTCCACACATATTAAAGATATCTGTGGCCTCGAAAGACACTGAAAGACACTCACAGGCTCTGTGAGAACAGGAATCTGATCTACTTCCGTCACTCCATCTCTACCACTAACACAGTGTTTGGCACATAGTAGGCACTCAATAAATTTTTGCTGAATGAGTGATTAGGGAGCTGAACCTCGCTGACCTCAGGGGTCAATTTGGAAAATAAACCTCACTTTGCTTGGGGACCTATCTGTGAAGAGAACACAGATGGTCAGTAATCAGCAGCCTCGACACCGCATCATGCTCCAGGCCAAAAACTCTGACATTCACACTTGCATCCTGGCAACTGCAATTTTGAGAACTAATCACAAAGTGGATTTTTAAGTATTCATTCATTCATTCATTTCTGCTCCAGAAAAAAATGCTCAAAATTATGATGACTGCTTTCTTGAAGTTTAACTTTCAGATAATGTCCACTAGGGAGGGTCAGATTTAGCTACTCTGCTTCTTGGCAAGGGGCCTCGCTTACAGAGCACCCTTGAAGCAAGGAAAATATCTCAGCCTCACCCAGATCCCCTGAATTGTGTGTGTTTGTGTGCGTGAATAAACACTTTACTAAGGTAAAATGAAAGTCTGAAATTATTTCCTTCACTAGTCCTAGTTTGCTCATTTTGTATTCATCAATACATCCTGACTCAATATTACAAATATACTGTAAGTTGTAGGAAGATTACTGAACTAAATTATGGAAGAGATTTGAAATATATTCACCAGAGGAGGACAGTGATAAAAGCTTTCAAGTTTTGATTACGTCACCAAGTTATCAGTGAAATTCCTAAAGACTATAAACTCAGAAACTTCACATTTTTACATAATTTTAAGACTTGCTTATTAAGCCAAAGGGCACTGACTGAAACAACAGTGAAAATTCTCTATTCATTCTTCATTTAAGAGGTTTTTGAGTGCCTACCATGCCAGGCATGGTAGTAAAGAAACAAACAAAACTGTAGCCTCTTACAGAGGTTACGTATTAGTTGGGGAAACAAACAAAAAAATAAACATATCAGGAGAAAAATAAACACATCAGACTCAGGGATAATAGGGAAATGGGAAATTGTGGAGAGGGGTCACTGTAAAATACCTAAGGGTCACCCTTGTAAATAACAATGAAGTAAAATGAAGGTTTCAGCCAAACACAAGAGATCCTGAACAATTCACTTTAGTAAAATCATCTGCATGATCCAAGTCATTTTCCCACCCAACTACTTTGGGGAGTTGAATAGACACGAGCCTCATATTTCCACATGAGAATGGGAGAAGAAATGAGAGGTTTATTTACAATAGCTAAATCCCATGACGTGAAAGGCATATATTCTAACTTTTTTAAAATTAAAGATTTACTGTGCTGAGGCTCCCCCTACCTGGCATTACTTGAAATGATCTGACGCCATCTTGTGGTAACTTGAATATTCATGATTTAATTCAGAAACCTTCTGAAGTCAGGTAATAAGGGGTTGAGAGAGGGAAGGCTCTCAGAAAGAGGGTCATCACCAGGAATGCCAATTTGAGAAGACAGGAGGCAGTGGACAGGTTTCTCTGGACACCTTTTCAAACATGGTGTGACATTAGAACGGATCAAGCTAGGTCAGGGTCAAGACCATCAAAGACTTAGTGAGCATCCACTGATCTAATGCCCCAGGTATTAGAGGCCATCTCATGCATTATCTCGTTTAGTACTTCCCCAAAGGAGAAGGCCTACTAACTACTATTAAGACAAGGAGTTTGCGCTAGAAACAGAAATGGCGTAAAGCCTGCACACAAGCAGGGTCACACAGATTTCCCAATCCCCACTCCACACTAGCAACTCTCATGGAAGCAAAGCGGTCTAAACACCCAGATGTCTGCCAAAAATGCCTGCCATCCCAGAACCTGGCTCAGTGGATCACAAACTGTAGTGGCCTAACGATTACCACATGGGGTCGTGTATATTCACCCCGCGTGCCGTATGTTCTGGGGGACTTACGGGATTATCCAAAGTATATTTCACTTCATTTGAACTTACTTATGATATTACTTCCTTTATAGAATGTATAAAAGAAATCCTTTTTCTTTCCCCAAGATATAAATCTATTAGAAATATCACAGTCTAACCAGGGTAAAATGTTGACTCCTCTACAATGTCTTACACCTTGCTTTCATTTACCTTTTACATATTGAAAGGTAAGAGGCCTAAATAAATAAAAAAAAAAAGGTAAGAGGCCCCAAACAGCACTGGGTAAAAAAGAAGGTAAAAAAGAAAATATACATTAAGACAAACAAAGAGCTTTGAAAAGTGAGAGGCCAAGAAATTGAGTCCATCTAATTACAGGAGTAAGAGTTAATATATTTGTGGAAGCAGCTTCATGAAGATACAGTTACTTACCTTTCTCATTTACAAGGGAAAAATATACAAGCTTTCATAAAGCCTACTCTTAAGAGTATGGAGTTTTTATTTTTATTTTTTTTTTTTTAAAGATTTTATTTATTTATTTGAGAGAGAGAGAATGAGAGAGTGAGTACACGAGATGGGGGAGGGTCAGAGGGAGAAGCAGACTCCCTGCTGAGCAGGGAGCCCGATGCGGGACTCGATCCCGGGACTCCAGGATCATGACCTGAGCCGAAGGCAGTCGCTCAACCAACTGAGCCACCCAGGCGCCCAAGAGTATGGAGTTTTTAAAATATCAACTTTCCAAAAAGCTTAGAAGTCAATGCCTGCCTTTTATAATAACACCCCCCCACAAAAAAAAGTTAATGACCTCCAAAGGAACCATTGTTTACCAACTTCCAAATGGTATTATCAAAGAGAGCACAAGGAAGCAACCGAGCTGACAGATCTGTATGGTTAGTCGTACAAAGGCCAAGCGGACCTAAAATAAGTCTGTATATTAAACATTTCTGTTTTATAAGCACTACGAAAATCTTTGCTGCTCAGGCTGCTTCCAAAAATGCATGTGCAAATGGGTGGAGCAGCTGAAAGGAGACTTGGCCTTTAGCTAAACAAAGAAATCACCATGAACTGTGCCAAATTAATGAGCTACACACAATAGTGTATCTTAGAGGAAAGTAAAGTTGATTTTATACCAAGATCAAATGAATCATCGATTAATCAAAATTTCAATGATCAAGGACAAAACATATTTAGGTCAATAAATTTTTCAACAGTTGTTCCTTGGCCTTTCAGACCAGTAGGAGGATGAAGTAGAAAGAACAAAAGACAAGGAGTCAAGACCTACAGACCATGATGCTGCCATCTGTGAAGCCAGAGGGTGGGCCACCAGAGGATACTCAAGGCCCTTCTGGCTGCGACAAGTTAGATTCTAGACAAAGGCCAACAATGTCACATCACCCTTATTCACTCAAAGATGTCCTAACAGGGATGCCTGAGTGGCTCAGTCGGTTAAGCATCTACCTTCGGCTCAGGTCATGATCCCGGGGTCCTGGGATCGAGCCCCACATCGGGCTCCCTGCTCACCGGGGAGCCTGCTTCTCCCTCTCCCACTCCCCCTGCTCGTGCGCTCGCTCACTCTCTCTCTCTCTCTCTCTCTGACAAATAAATAAAATATTTTTTTAAAAATGTCCTAATAATTGGCAATGACATAATAAAGTTTTTTGAAGGAAACAGCTTATAATTATGACATAAAGGAAAACCCTCGTATCTCAACGTTAAATGCATACATAAACCAAATGCATTTAAAGATACGAAGTCTACAAAATAAATGACCAGTACTCTGCAAAAGTACCATGGTCCAGAAAGACAAAAAAAAAAAAAAAAAAGCGTGAGGAAGTGTCCCACAATGCAGGAGACTTAACACATAACAACTAAATGCAATGTGGGATCCTGGATTGACTCCTAGACTGGAAAAATGATATGAGTGGACTACTGCCAAATTTCAATAAGGTGTGTAGATTAGTTAACACTGTATCAATGCTAATTCCCTGGTTTTAAAAATGATACACCGGTTTAGGGAAGCTGGGTAAAGGAATTTTTTGTCTGTTTTGCAACATTTTGTAAGTCAAATTACCGTTGACCCTTGAACAACATGGGTTTGAACTGTGTGGGTCCACTTCTATGTGGACTTTTTTTTTTCAATAAATACAATACAGTACTGTAAATGCATCTTCTCTTCCTTGTGGTTTCCTTAACATTTTTTTTCCTCTAGGTTTCTTACAGTCAGAATACAGTATGTACTTTACATAACATGCAAAATGTGTGTTCATCGACTATTCGTGTCATCAGTAAGGCTTCCAGTCAGTGGCGGGCTACTTGTAGTTAAGTTGTGGGGGAGTCACAAGTTACACAGATGCAGAGTTTAAATTGTGTGGGGGCCAGGGCCCCTATAAACACGATGTTGTTTAGGGTCAAATGATTTCTCAGTGAAAAGCTAAGAAATAAAAAGCAAAATGAAAATGAATACAGAGTGTTGAAAACAGAATGAGCTTTAGAATCCAAGAGACCTCAGTCTGAAGCCCATCTGTGGGAGTCTTGGGCAAATTACTTTAACCTCAGCCTGCCTTAATTTCTTCATCTGTACAATTAGGGGAAAAAATCCATCTCAAAGAGTTTCAGAGATTAAAGGGAATAATGTTATGTAAAGTATAACACCTGGGCACCAGGCAGGTTCTCAATAAACAGTACCGGTTTTTTGCTACTAAAGAATGAAATCAACATTTTTAAAACTTAGTTTCAGGACTTCAGTGTCTATTTTGCAATTCACTGTGGTGTGGCACTGAGTATACTCCTAGTATCCTTCTGCAAGCCAAACAGATTTAAGTGATGACTTAAAAATTATTAGAAGATATTTCTTCTTTTTCTGACTAGTAAAACTTCACAAGCTAATGCTTTACCGATTTGGGGTCTGTGTGACAAGAACTCCTGACACATTCCTCCCTGCTAGCATTAGGGAAGGCATCATAGGAGAGAAGTAGGAGGACTAGAGAGAACATTTACTTTTTTAAAAAGGCAATAAACTCTAAGTACTCTAAAAGCTGTCATAGATTTATAATTAAGATACGGGGTGCCTGGCTGGCTCAGTCGTGTGACTCTGGATCTGGTGGTCATGAGTTCAAGCCCCACAGTGGGGTAGAGATTACTTAAAAACAAAATCTTATAAAAAAAAAAAAACAAACTACAATCCTTGCCCCACACACTATGTCTATAATATGCCCCTGAGAAAGCACTCATGATAAAAATTAATGTATTTCCCTCTGTCCCCTTGACAGTGAGGTCCTTGAGGGCTCAGGCCATGTTTTATTTACCTCCTCATCTCCGGAGGGCAAAATGATACACAACTTATTATAAAATGTCCATTAGTAGACATATGAAAGCTTTACTATTACTGCTTTGATAGTTAAAAACTGCCCTACCTTCTATAAACTGATTAAGCCACAACCACCACTAGATAAGTTTCCAAGCACACTTTCCCATCATTTAAATAACATTTAAAAAATAAGTCATAATTCAAATGTGCACTGTTATTCATGCTCTTTCTTCTCTTTATTACTCCAGGTTGGTGAAGATTTCTGCAGACTGCTTCTCTCAGCTTTCTATTTTCAGGTTCATGGGATAAATGTAAGAAATTATTATTGTCAGGAATACTATCAAGATATTTAACAAGTACTTTAAAGCACCTACTGTGTGCCGACATGAAGTTAAGTGTGTTACATGCAACTACGTGCGTTAGCCACTTAATTTCCCCCAACAATGCCAGAAGACAGTTACTATTATCATATTCTGCAGATGAGGACCCTGAGGCAGAGAAAAAGAACTGACTTGCCCAAACACACAGCTAGAAGCGCTCCGTCCCCCCGGCTGATGTCAGAGCCCGTGCTCTTCCCGTTTGCACCATTCTGCTTCATGTCGTACCTAATCTTCTTCTAGCAGGATTGAGGACAGGAAGATAACAGAAAGACTATTACAGTGTAAGTAAAAAGATAAATAACCGTTATGTTAAACTAGCCCTATCATTTGTCAAATCATTTATTTTGGAAATATGGGTTCACCCCAAATAGTTTAGGAGCTTTTCAGGAAGAGATGTTCCCCACAAGTAAGTGGCAGATTTGCAAGGGAGAAAAGATAGGATCAGAAATGAAAACATTATTCATTACCCAATCAACTTGCTACTCTAAATGGAAATAGCCATTCATAAATCGCCTTTATGAGTTTAAGGGTAAACACTCAAACCATTTTGTTCAGCACGTCAGGCTCCTGGCTAGAAAAAATAAAAACCCAAGGCCACTGTGTTGAAGCAGAAAGAAATTATTTTAATCTGTCCATTTTATTACAGTGCCGTAAGTAAGGACATGTTACTGAAGCCCACACTAACTTCAGTCTCAAATTACACAAGGCTAAACTCCAGAGTGGTGTACTTCATTCACTCACTCCACAAGGATTTGTTGAGCACCTACTACTATATTCCAGGATCTCTTTGGGTACTTGGGATGCATCAGGAACAAATGGAAGATCTCTGCCCACGAAGCTTACACCCAATTCACAATGACTCCTTTGCCTACAGCACAGAAAGAAAATTAACCTGAACAACTCTATAGTAAGAAAAACTCTAACCTCTTTGGCCTTAACTGAGAATAAACAAGAAAATCCAGTCAACAAAAAGGCGCTCTGAGTCCTTTTTAATGACTTTAAATTTTAGGTAGAAAAACTGAAGGAGTGTTTGAATCCAGCTCATGAATGCAAGCCCAGTAAACAGACCCACGTGGGCTTGTATAGATGAGTGAGCTTCTAGCCTGCATCCAGGCAACCCTGTCTGCTCTTTGTGGGTGGTTTTAAGTAAAAGGAAGGAAACAGCTGTAAGTGATAAGAGCTAGAAAGCTAAGTCATACAAAGAAAGCAGCCTAAATGCACTGTCAGGTGCACTGACAATGTAGTGCATGGAAACTACAGTTTAGCATCTGATGAATAAACCATTTTGGGTCTCATAGCATTCCTCCATGAAGGGTTCATTGAGAAACACTATATTCCATGAACAAAGAGTTCTGTGGTGTTTGTTTTCAAGGTGCCACTTAGCTTTGAAAGCATGTAGCTAATATTTTGCCTGTGGTATCCAACAGGCAGGTGTAAGAAGAGCAAACATTCCTCAGGTTTTAAAAATAGTAGTATATAATAACTTGGAAGGCAAGTCCTAACATACCAAAAGACGTAGATCAGTAGATTCTATTTAAAATAGAACATCCTCAGTGCTGAAACAGCTTCAAACATACCATTGTGCAAAATCAGATTAAATGCTTCCAGAGATCCTCATATGATTGTCCTTTCTACCAAGTGCCTTCCTTTGAAAAAAATACATAAAGACTAAAAGAAAAATAAAAGTATATTTAGCCACAAAGATCATTCTTACTACCTTACACTTATAAAAAGCTTATGCTTGTCAAACTCTTACACATTTGATCCTCACAACAATCCTGGGAGATGAGGTACATGGCATTATTGTTTCACAGACACAAAATGAAGACAGTAGGGTTGTCATGTACAGTTGTGCATGTTGCTCACTGCACAAGGTCTTCTGGTCAAGGAGGCCAGGGGGCACAGGGCTACCCAGCCACCTAGTGGAAGGAGTGCTGAGACAGAGCAGCGACCAGATTGGGTCCCCACACCCAGGAACTGGCTAACAAACCACAATAACCCAGCTTTCTAGCCCTGCGAGCAGGTGTTGCTTGCCATCAGAAACTAAAGCCAGATGCCAGGAGCCACAAGCTCCAAACAAGCCCCCCTCACCCAGTTTTCAACCAGTCTGATCCACTTCAGACACTGTGCAAACGCTCCAGCGCCTAAAAGGAATGCTTGGCTGTGAAAACTGAACCAATCTAAGCCAAGATGGACCCCACTGATGACCCTTTTTCAGCCTAAGCCTCCTTAAAACTCTCTGAGACCTCTCCTTGGGGAGCCAGACTGCAGAATCTTTATTCTGTCTCCCCTGTACTGGAGCATTAAGCCCTGATAAAGCCTTGCCTGGAACTCCCGCTCAGCCTGCATTTCTAGGGCTTAGACAGCTCAAGAGCCTGACTGGGTAACAGCCCCTCTTGCTAATTGGCATAAATAGCCCCATTTCCTTTCCACTAGCCCCATTGACTGTGAGCTTGTGGAGTCCACCATCTAGATGAGGCCTCTTTCTAATTTGCACATGGGCACAGTACAGACTGGCGAAAACTGTGTCCCAAGGCCACCCAAAAACTGCTTTTAATGGGGAAAGCACAATGATTAGAATCCAGATCTACTGACTTCCAGTTCATGGCTTTAAGAAATATAAAGTGAAATGCTCACAACAAGTGGCTTTACTGACATCTCAGAATTTATTGACTCACACAGCCCCTCTGAGGCATTGCTTTGTGAATAAAAATAACAGAAGTGTGGTGTCACCCATAGTGTTTGCATTGTCCCACCGCTAGGCCTTTTCTGAAAATATTCTTTCCCTAGCCCTACCTTCCAAAATATCCTATTTACTATGTGTCAGGCATTTGGCTAAGTGTTTTATAAGAATTCTAACACATTGTAACTGAATGCAGCTCTATAAATGACCTCAGCTGTAACATATGGCACACAAAAACCAGTCAGCCGAGCCCAGTCAACCCACAGAATCCCAAGACCCAAAAGTCTACCATTGGTTTAATCCACTAAATCACAGGGGCGATTTGTTACAGAGCAACAGAAAACTGAAACACTGTATTTTCTCACCTTAGCACACATCCCTACTATACCCTTACATCAGGCACAAAGGGTTCAAGATGAATAAACTGTGAG
This sequence comes from Halichoerus grypus, assembly GCF_964656455.1. NCBI lineage: Eukaryota > Metazoa > Chordata > Mammalia > Carnivora > Phocidae > Halichoerus > Halichoerus grypus. The sequence continues at coordinate 114,377,014 of NC_135713.1, read as the reverse complement.
AGAAGACTAGACAAAGGAAAACTGAGATGGGATGAAGAGCACAGCAAAGATGATTCTGGAACATTTTATTCCCTCAATAATCATCTGAGTGCCTATTATGTGGCAGGCAGCACAGCCTGGGGACTAGGGGTTGAGACTTTGGATGTGCTGAAATCCTGGATCTCCCAACTGCTGGCTGTGGGAACTTGGAAAAGTTGTTTAAACTTCTCTGAACCTCAGTTTCTCTAGGTAGGAAATGGAAATAGGTCCTAAGTCCTTCCCGCTGCTGCTGGACGGAGTAAACAGGATAATGTATGAAAGCACTCTTCCTCCCCCTCCCTTCTTCCCTAAGAAACTCCTATTCACACTTCAGCCATCATTTGACAAAGGCCACTTTTTCAAGAAAGGCTTTCCTAATGGCCACCTTGGGGGACTTTAGCAGGCCTTCCCTGCTATATTTGGTCCCAGCAACATGAACTTTCTCTGTGTAAATACACATCATCAATTGTAAGTATGTGTTCATTAGTTGTTCATTTATTAACATCAGTCTCCCCCACTAGAGACCATCAGCTCCATGAGAAGAGGGTCTATCTGCTGGGCCCTAGCCCCGAGCCTGGCACACAGAAGAAAAGTATCTCTAAACACCTGCTGAATGAAAGAAAAGCATTTAGCCCAGAAGCATGACCACATGCCAAGTACCCTCGAAAAGAGAGCTTGGCATTGTGCTATGTGCTTCTGCAGGAATGAGTCCTGCCCCCAAGAAGCTTAGGGTCTCATGAGGGAAAAAGGTATGTGTAGAAGTAACTACCCAACACTGCAGAGGATAGTCAGTGATGCCTAGGTCAAGTGCTCCTCCAGTTCTGACAAGATGGAGATCAGCTCTTGATAAGGATAATCCAGAAAGGTATTCCAGGGGAGCAGTGACATTAGAGAATCCACCCTCCAGACTGCCAGACCTAATAAAAAATGGAGTGTTAGATGTAGTGAAAAGAAGGGCCAGGGCGCCTGGGTGGCTCAGTTGGTTAAGTGACTGCCTTCAGCTCAGGTCATGATCCTGGAGTCCCAGGATCGAGTCCCACATCGGGCTCCCTGCTCGGCAGGGAGTCTGCTTCTTCCTCTGACCCTCCCCCCTCTCATGCTCTCTCTCTCATTCTCTCTCTCAAATAAATAAATAAAATCTTTAAAAAAAGAAAAAGAAAAAGAAAAGAAAAGGGCCATATGCACCCCAATGTTCACAGCAGCAATGTCCGCAATAGCTGAACTGTGGAAAGAGCCGAGATGCCCTTCAACAGACGAATGGATAAAGAAGATGTGGTCCATATATACAATGGAATATTAGCCATCAGAAAGGATGAATACCCAACTTTTACATCAACATGGATGGGACTGGAGGAGATTATGCTAAGTGAAATAAGTCAAGCAGAGAAAGTCAATTATCATATGGTTTCACTTATTTGTGGAACATAAGGAATAGCATGGAGGACATTAGAAGGAAGGGAAAAATGAAGGGGGGGAAATCGGAGGGAGAGATGAACCATGAGAGACTATGGACTCTGAGAAACAAACAGGGTTTTAGAGGGGAGGGGGGTGGGGGGATGGGGTAGCCCAGTGATGGGTATTAAGGAGGGCATGTACCGCATGGAGCACTGGGTGTTAGACGAAAACAATGAATCATGGATCACTACGTCAAAAACTAATGATGTACTATATGGTGACTAACATAATAAAATTAAATCAAATTAAATTTTTAAAAGTTTTTTAAAAAATGGAGTGTTGACTGTTTCTCCTTTGGGCCCAGAAGTCTGGCCTAAGGCAAAGTCTCCACCAGATCCACAATTCATTCTTTCATTCATTTATTCATTCATCATTTACCAGTTTTTACTGAGCACCTACTAGGTGGTAGGCACTATTCTAGATACTGAAGATCAATGAAAAATATCAACAAGCTGACATTCTCCTGAAAAAGAAGGAAAAAAAAAAGCCTCTATGGCAACACCATGTTAACCAGCGTCCTAACCAATCCTTGTGACTGGGTCCCCAACCACATCACCTCCTCTAATGGGGGTCCGGTCTTATCACTTAAAAAACTGACTTCCTCTCCTAGCATCTCTGTTTTGCTTCTGGGTTATACATGGAGCACACTGTCTGGTGGCCGCTGCCCAGGCAAACTACAATTCTTGCAAATCTTACTTTAAAAAGTGGAAGCTGAAGGGGAACCTAAAATACCTTCTGATACAAGACTCTTATCTTAGATGCAGAAAGCGAGGCCTGAAGAGAAGATGACCCTTGACCAAATGAAGTAACTCACGGCAGAGACAGACTACAGTTCAGGAGTCTCAGCTCCCAGGCCTGGGTGCTCTCGATTTCTCAAAGAAATTTCCGATTCTTCCACCACGAGCACAGTCCTAGGAGGAGCCCCTGGGATAAAGAGGACCACTGAATATTGAGCCTAGGGTGCAGGTGTAGTAGTACAAACAACTATAACATTTCAGTCTAAGCACTTACGGGAACCATCTCACTTGATTCCTCACAACCAGCCCTTGGCGTTAGTACTTTCATTTCCCCCATTTCACAGATCAAAAAACTAAGGCACAGAGAGGGTAAGATACCTGCCCCAAGTCCCACAGCCGTTTCATAAAAAAGAAAGTAGCGAGGTGGAAGAGCGACAATGCTGAGTAAACTAGGGTGATCGCTTCCACGGCTCCCACTGGCTTTTATGGGAGGGGGGGTCCAAGATGTACTAGAAAGATCGACAAGTCATGTGCAACTTCAACCAGGCTCCAGAACTTGTATTCCCTACGCCTGTGGGGCAGGGTGTGAACGTGCTGCCGCGCACGGAACCTTCCCCTCATTCCAGGGAGGGTAGGAAGCCCTCGAGGAAATCCACTTCCACCCCCGCCCCGCACATCCCGAGGCCAAACGCGCAGCTGCGGCGCGAGAGCGCGGGCGCGGACCCCGCGGGGGCAGGGGAAGAGGCAGGGGCAGGGGCAGGGGCGGGCGGCGGGCCCCCGGGAGCGCGGACAGCTGGGCGGGGGTCGGGGCGGCCCGGGGGAACGCGAGCGCGGCCCGGGGCCGGAGCGGGCGGGTACCTTGCGGAGGAAGCTGGCGACCACCTGCTCGAAGGGGTACTTGTACACCTGGCGCACGTCCACCGTGACCCCCATCCCCGCACGCCAGGTGCCGGGCTCTGCCGCGGCCGCAGGCGTCCACACCCGCCGGGCCAAAGGGGCGTGGGGGGTTTTTTCCCTCCCTTTTCAAACTTCCGAAACTTTATTGTCCTCCCGGAGGACAGACAGCCGCTCGCGCCCCGCCCCCTTCCGCCACCGCGGTGTGTGGGCGGCGGGAGGCCCGGGCGCGGCCCCGGAGGTCTGGGCACTGCAGGCACCTGGAGCGGCCCGGCCCGGCCCGGCCCGCGCTCTGCAGCCTGGACCTCCGGACGCGTGCTCTTCTGTCGTCACCTCGCCTGAGCTTCGGACTCAGCAGCCCTAAGAAAAGTGATCATAAATACGGAAACTACCCGCCCTCCAAGTTTGGGTTGTAATATAACCCTCCTCCGTGTTGCTGCCTCCCATGTGACAAAGGTCAGCAACTGCATGACACACACGACCTGGGCCGCTGCCTCAAAAGCTGTAAGTTGGGCCTCTAGGAAAAACTGCCTATATGCCCTGGGAGTGTTCATAAAGAATCATGGCTTAGCACATCCGACGCTGTAAGGAAATTCCTATGCCCCTCAAAGTTGAAACACCATGGAGCAAGGAACAAAGGGACAGGAAAAGAATTTGAGTACTTTTCACTGGACTGTACAGATTTTGCAAGAACGAGCAAGTGAATCCATTTATTCAATAAGTTATTCAACGTCTCACTTACTGAGCATCTACTCTGGGCCAAGCACTGTGGTAGGCACCACACATTCAGTAGTAAATAAAGCATGGTCCCTGCTGGCAGGTACGGTGGGCCAGCCAGGTGATTTGACATCCAATAAACAAAATAGGAAAACAAACAGGATAATGGATTAAAGCTATGGGGGTGGGTTCTGATTTTAGCGAGGATGAATGAGGAAGGCGTCGGAGGTGGTGACTTTCACATTTATAATTTTATGATCTTGCTTGCTACTGACACAAAGTCATCCTGGGGTTGCAAAACCATACACTGGGGTAAATCCAGCTCCCCATTACTCAGGGCTTCACTCCCGCCGCTGCAAGAGACTGGAGACAAATACACACCCATCCTAACTGGCCTCATTTTAAATTCATAACCACTAACCTCAAGGGGCCTTTTAATGGTGCTAGACAAAAAAAAAAAAAAAAAAAAACTACATTTCTCTCATCCACTAACTGTCCCACAGTCTTCTCATCTCAAACCCCCAACACTTCCTTCCCAGCTTATTCTCAGATGACTTCCTTGCTTCCTTTTTTACTTAGTGATTAGGAAACCTCTCTCTACCACATCTGTCTACTCATCTGTCCAAATGCCCTGCCTTCTCTCCTGTTCCTGTTAACTGTCATGCTTAGTTTAATGCCGTCTCACCACTGGTCCACTGAATAGAGCAGTGGGCTCGCAAATGGTTAACAAACAGCCCTCCTTCTAAAAAAACCACCAAAACAAGGCCCTGATGTCTAATGATTGCAGTCTCTGTCGTGTAAGTACTCCCACCATAGCCAATTTCAAACTACCAAAGTGATGTCACTAACCATGGAGGGGTGAAAGACATGCGCAAAAATGCCTGGGTGGCTCAGTTGGTTAAGCATCTGCCTTCGGCTCAGCTCATGATCCCAGGGTCCTGGGATCGAGTCCCGCATCAGGCTCCCTGCTAAGGAGCCTGCTTCTCTCTCTCCCACTGCCATTCCCCCCAGCTTCTCCTGCTTGTACGCTCTCTCTTTCTCTGTCTCTGACAAATAAATAAATAAAATCTTTTAAAAAATGCGCCACTGTGTGGTATCTCTACCATCCACATGTAGTAGACATGACTGCAAGAACATAGTTAATGGAGTCAATGCAATCTTGAGAAGTAACGAAGCTGGAGGTATCACAAATTCTAGATTTCAAGATATACTACAAAGCTATCATAATCAGAACAGTATGGTACATACACTTGGTAGGAATGTAAATTGCTGCAGCCACTGTGGAAAACAGTATGGAGGTTACTCAAAAAGTTAAAAATAGAACTACCATATGATTCAATAATTCCACTATTAAGTATTTACCCAAAGAAAATGAAAACACTAACTCAAAAAGATATAGGCACCCCTATGTTTATGGTAGCATTATTTATAATAACCAATATATGGAAGCAACCTAAGTGCTCATCAAACGGATAAGGAAGATATTGTGTGTATACACACACACACACACACATATATATACATATATGTATACATATATAACAAAGGATAGTTGGAAGAAAGGCAAGCAGGGACAAGGGCCTCTCCCCCACCCTAAGAGGAAACTACCCTTAGAAGGAAAAAGACCCCATCCTGTTATTCTAGTCTCTACTCAATGCCCCAGCTTTATGTCCTGGGAGGACTTACAGCTTATCTGTAACAGAAAGGAAGGGAATGGCCTTGAGTGTCCTAACCCAGGCCCAGGGGGCCAGCTCAAAAGCCAGTGGGATTTTTTTTTTTAAGATTTTATATATTTATTTGAGGAGGGGAAAGCGGGGAGCCCGATGTGGGGCTCAATCCCCGGACCCCAGGATCATGACCTGAGCCAAAGGCAGACACACTTAACCGACTGAGCCACCCAGATGCCCCGGCCAATTGGGAATTTAAACAAAGAGCTGGATCTGGCGGCCTGTAGCTGGCCGGCATGCTTTCTGGCAGTGGTGGCCACCACCCTCTTGGTCCCAGAACACCACCCTAGAAAGAGCCCTCCACCCTTTCCCATAGGAACAACTACCTGATAGGTAGACGAGCGTGTGGACAAAAACCTGATTGGATGACAGGTGTGTGGAGGGTTAATCAGATTAAAACAGTCCACACCAGAGAGCCCATAAAACCCCTAGATTTAAACGTCAAACAAGCAACCCTCTCGGGTCCCCTCCCTCTTCGGGAGCTTTGTACTATCGCTCAATAAACTTTGCTTTGCTACTCACCACTCTTTGTCTGGTTTACCTCTTCCTTCTTTGAAGCAGTGTGACCAAGAACCACAGGTACTAAAGGAAAAGAAATCCTGCAACATATATGTAATGGAATATTCCACAGCCATAAAAAAAGACTAGATTGTGGGGCGCCTGGGTGGCTCAGTCGTTAAGCGTCTGCCTTCGGCTCAGGTCATGATCCCAGGGTCCTGGGATCGAGCCCCGCGTCGGGCTCCCTGCTCTGCGGGGAGCCTGCTTCTCCCTCTCCCACTCCCCCTGCTTGTGTTCCCTCTCTCGCTGTGTCTCTCTCTGTCAAATAAATAAATAAAATCTTTAAAAAAAAAAAAAAAAGACTAGATTGTGGCATTTGAGACAACATGGATGGAACTAGAGAGCATTACGCTAAGTGAAACAGGTCAGACGGAGAAAGACAAATACCATATGATTTCACTCATATGTGGAATGTAAAAAACAATGAATAAACAAAAAGCAGAAGCAGACCTATAAATACAGAAAACCAATTGATGGTTGCCAGAGCAAAGGGGGGTGGTTGGATGGGCAAAATGGGTGAAGGGGAATGGGAGATAATAGGCTTCCAGTGAATTAGTTACAGTCATGAAGTGGGAGAGCTAGGTTCTTGTCTCACGGAGTCGAAGAATGAATCTTGTGGACAACGGAGAGTGAGTAAAGCGATAGAAGTTTAATTATTAAGTGAAGACACAGAAAAAGCTCTCAAGAGTGAGAGAGTCCCGACAGGGTTGCCACGAGGGCCTTTAGGGTTGGTCTTTTATAGAAAGCTAAACAGGGAACTTAAATGCTTTTAATACTTCTATTGATATCACCATTGAGCAAGGACTAGTGATAACACCTTCAATGGCTTATATCCTTTTTTAGGGTCTGGTTATTCTTTGTTGGTCATAGGTGATTATCATAAAAAGACACCCACCCCACACGCCTAGGGTAGGGTGGTCCAATTTGTCCCCTTATCTCTGGTTTCCCCGCACATCCACGTTTTTGGGATTTCTGTGAGCCTGATCACATAGCCCCCTATCTCTCTCTCCCTACCTAGCCCCACCTGTCCCTTACTCAGTAATAAAAGGCAAAGCACAAGGCATACAGTCAATGATACTGGAAAAGCAATGTATGGTGGCAAAAGATAGCTACACTTGCGAGGAGCATAACATAACACATGGAGTAGCTGTATCACAATGTTGTACACATGAAACAAAGTAACACTGTGTGTCAACTATACCCAAATTAAAAAAATCTTTCTTTAAAAGAATACAGGGGCGGGGCGCCTGGGTGGCTCAGTCGGTTAAGCGTCTGCCTTCAGCTCAGGTCATGATCCCAGGGTCCTGGGATCGAGCCCCACATCGGGCTCCCTGCTCCGCGGGAAGCCTGCTTCTCCCTCTCCCACTCCCCCTGCTTGTGTTCCCGCTCTCGCTGTGTGTCTCTCTCTCTGTCAAATAAATAAATAAATAAATCTTCAAAAAAAAAAAAAAAAAAAAAAAAGAATACAGGGGCACCTGGGTGGTGCAGTCAGTTAAGCAAGGGACTCTTGGTTTCGGCTCAGGTCATGATCTCATGGGTCATGAGATCGAGCCCCACATAGGGCTCTGAACCCATCGGGGAGTCAGCTTGAAGATTCTCTCCCTCTGCCCCTCTTCCCACTTCTTCTCTCTCTCTCCCTCTAAAATAAATGAATCTTAAAAAAAAAAAAGAACACAGTTAATGGTTAATGTAGTAATTAAAAAGGGATGAGTTTTGAATACCTATTACCTTTTTTTAAAAAAGATTTTATTTATTTGACAGAGAGGAAGTACAAGCAGGGGGAGCAGCAGGGAGAGGGAGAAGCAAGCTCTCCACCGAGCAGAGAGCCTGACATGGGGCTCAATCCCAGGACCCTGGGATCATGACCTGAGCCGAAGGCAGACGCTTAACCGGCTGAGCCACCCAGGGACCCCAACCTATTACCTTTTTAAATATAGTTTATTTAATTGTAAGTTTATATAATTTAATATTTAATAATGTCTGCTTAACAACCCACCAACGGGATTCAGAGCACAGTAGTCCAAAATATGGCACTATGGCATATTGAATATTTTTAAGCTGAAGGAGTTTGAGAAAATGGCAGAAGCAGGAAGTTCTCTGACCTTCCCCTCCCCTTCTTGCCTGAAGCAGGTCATAAGACTGTCTTCTAAGGAGTGCTCTCTGCATACCAGAAGGAAAGTAGCAACCTTATCTCCAAGATGGGAATTTTCAGAAGAATCCAAACAAACATGCCTTGCCAAGCTTCCCAACATTGATTACACTTACCTTATATCCTTTGTCCTATTAGATTTCTACACTACCACCCACTCCTCATCAAACCTTGTATAAAAATCCTCAGGTACACCATTTCTTCAGGTCCTCATTTCTGTATGAAGAAGCCCATGTCCCACAAAACTTAAAGTAAATGTGTATGCTTTCTTGTCTTTGTCAGTTTAATTTTCAGACCCAGCCAGGGACCCTAAGATGGTCAAGGAAAACTTTTACCTGCCCTACACAGCTGTACGGCAGCACTAAAAAGTTCCTTGTCCTCTTTCTTGTCCAAGGACATTTATCTATCCATACCTGCCCTTTCTTACATCGTCAGTTTTGCCTCTACTGGGTCATTCCAACCAGCACACACTATAGGGTACGCTGTGATTTCTTCCATCTTAAAAAAAATCCCCTCTTAACCCCATACCATCCTCCAGCTCTAGTCTAATTCTCTGCTCCATTTTTCCTCCTCACAGGAGTTGCCTACAATCTCTTGAACCCATTCCAATCAATTTGGGCCCCTGCCAGTTCACTGAAACTACTATTGTCAAGGTTACCAATGACGAAATGGCTAAATTCACTAGTTAATTCTTAATCCTCACCTTACTACACCTAAGAGTGGCATTTCCTTGAAATACTTATGAAGGGTGGAATGGAGGGTTGGATGTCAAAGCCCTTAAATGTTGATTGTATGTAGAGAGCAACTCTACCATACATACAGAAAAACAAATAAATACCAGCCTCCTAGGGAGCTACAGAGACCCACAAAGGAGAGATAACTGACTTGCGGAGTTGATGGTGACCCTTATCTGCCTCTGTTACCAGAGAATAGCTGGAGACAGTGTGTGACACAGGAGACCCCTGCCAGGCTGGGTCCTGCACCCCTACTCCACTCTGACAACTGCTTTCTTCCAGAATGTATCCTTGGGCTTGCCAACTACTTATTAGCTGCCCACAAAAGGCCAAGGTTGCTTCCTGAAAGATTAAAGGACCCAGAACCTGTTGGCTTTAGCTGGACTTGTTGGCTGTAAGAACAGAGGCCACCTGCCTACTCCAAGGACATCTGGGTACTCTGAAGGTGGAAACGTGTGCCAGGCTTGACAAGGGAAGCTACTGCCAAGGAATCTTGTGGCTCAGAATCCCAGCCAGCTTGCACAACAGTCTCACTTGCTATGTCCCCAGGGAAGAGAGAAGGAACTGCAAACAAATTGCCATTGCTTTTGAAATTGGGTGGCTTAACTAGTCAGGGACTCGAGTTTGGAAATTTGCAAACCTCACAAGTTCTTCATTTGGTCTCTGAGATACCAAACTCATCTTTGTATCTTCAAGGCAAGGCACAGTGGCTTGAACATAGTAGACACCCAGTCCACTTTGAGGGAATGGACGGATGACTGGCTCTTTATAAATGCCGTGAGGCTGAAGTGGACAGGGGCTTCAGCCAGGACCCTCTCTCCTCACTCTCCCCTCTTTGCTTTTCTCACCCTCTTCATGCTGGTTCACTACGCTCTTCTGACCATCCTGACCATCTCTCCATCACTGATCTTTTTCACCCAATCTTATAATTGTCTGTTTATGGAAATTCTGCACTGAACTACGAGCGTGTCCAGACTGGAAAGAACAGTGTGTTATTCCCTCTTCCCTATCCGGTGCTGAGGAGGAAAGCCCGGGGCCTGCTGCTGTGTGCCTCCTTAATTCCATTGCTGCTACCATATTCACAATACTTTTAACACCAGCTCTGGAGGTTTTCCCCACACCACGCAATTCTGTGACACCAGCTGGGTGTCCTACAATTTCACTCTGTCTGGAGATAGTGCCAGATCCCACACGTTCAGGGCTCAGTCCTACAAGACTGCCCCTCCCCCACACCACCTCGGGGTGCCAATCACAAGGCCAGGTTGCTTCCTGTGCTGACTGATGCACTATAAATCAAAGGTTCCCATGACCTCCTCCTCAGTTTGATTTACTTGCTAGAGCAGAACTCAGGGAAACCATTTACCTACTGTTTACCTCTTTATTTTAAGAGGATATGATAAAGGATACAGATGCACATGCAGATGGGAGAGATGCATAGGACAGAGTCCGTAGGTGGGAAGGAACACAGGGCTTCCAGGCGCCCTCCAGGTGCGCCACTCTCCAGCACCTGCGTGTGTTCACCAGCCTGGAAGCTCTCCCCAACCCATACTTGTGGGATTTTTATGGAGGCATCATGTAGGTAGGATTGATCATTAACTCCATTTCCAGCCCTTCTCCACTCTCTGGAGAATGGGGTATGGGGCTGAACATTCCAAGCTTCTAATCATGGCTTGGTCTTTCTGGTGACCGCCCCCATCCAGGAGCCCCCCAAAGTCACTTCATTAGAACAAAAGACACTCCTATTACACAGGAAATTTCAAAAGCTTAGAAGCCCAGGTCAAAAACAAAATATTAGAACAAAAGATGCTCCTAGTACTTTTATCGCTTAGGACACTACAAGGGTTTTAGGAACTCTGTGACAGGAAAGAAGTGAAGGGGAGAGTAGAGAGTGGGTAGAGGGGGTGAGGAAGCAGAGACCAATATTTTCTATTATCTCACAAGTACCCAGCAAAATATCTGGCACATAGTATATGTTGAATAAATTCATGAATATACTTCACAGAGAATATGACCTTGAGCAAGTTCTTTCCTGTACCTGAACCTCAACAAAGTGACCAAGAGGGCCAAGACTATTTCTAAATTCCCTTATAGCTCCCTGAGATTTCAGATGTGAGCTAAAGACTCAGGCAGGCAACACAGAGTTACCGGAACCAGGGTACAAAGCAGGAATTTGCTGGGGGAACAAGGCAAAATCTCAGAACAAGTTCACAGTATCAGGATAAGCATCAGTGAGCCAGACTTTTCTTCCCTCAGTTAAAGATGAAAATGATCAACAGTTTTGAGGAGTTCAAGAACTTTAATCGGCCAGGGAGGAAATATTTCAGGGCAAGGAGCTCCTAGGTCATCATACCATCCCACATGTTACAGAGGACTTAGAAGGTCTATCACATTCCAGTGCCTAGCGAGAGAAATAAGTAAAACTATTACACAAGTAAGGATACCAAAGAGAAAAAAATAAAGTAGGGAAGAAGGATGATAAGTGGGGGTGGCGCAGAGGGGAAGACCTCCCTGACAAGCTGACAGTTAAGAAGAGAGGGAGCAAGTCATGCCCGTGTTTGGGGAACCATCATTCCAGGCAGAGGGGTGGCCAGTTACAAGGCCCTGAGACAGCAGTTCTTTGCCTGGTGTGTTTGAGAAATGGGAGGAGGCTAGTGCAGCTGGAGCAGAGTCCTGGAAGATAAGGTCAGAAAAGCAACAGGAATCTAGGCACACAGAGTCTTCTAGGCCCCTGTGAAAACGTTACCTTTATCTCTGTTATGAGATACGGAGATCTTTGAGCTGGGCAGAGACATGATCAGAACCCTGTTTTCACAGAACCATTCTGGCCAGTAATGGTGAAGTGACCTTGGGGAGGCAAGGGGAAGAGAGAAACCAACTAGGAGGCCATTGTAATAATGTGGACCAGAGGTGATGAGTGATCATGGAGGTGCTAAGGGAGCAGTGTTTAGATTCTGGATCTTTTGTGAAGGGAGAGATGGCAAAGCATGCTGAAAGATGAGAAGTAGGGTGTGAGAGAGGAGCCAAGGACATCTCAGCGCCATACCGAACACCACCATGGGGAAAGCCCACCAAACTGGACAAGGAAATAAAGCCAGATGTATTCGCTTCCCAGGGCTGCCCAAACAAAGTACCAGAAACTGGGAGGCTTACACAGAAATTTGTCGTCTCCCGGTTCTGGAGGCTAGAGGTCTGAAATCAAGGTGTTGGCAGAGTTGTTCTTTCTGAGGGCTAAGGGAGAATCTGTTCCAGGCCTCTCTCCTGGCTTCTGATGGCCTCCGGCATCCCTTCACTTATAGATGGTGTGCTACCTGTCTTCACATCATCAGCGCTCTATGCTTGTCTGTCTCTGTGTCCAAATTTCCCCTTCTTATAAGGATACCAATCACTGGATTAAGACTCACCCTAATGACCTCATCTGTTACGTGCTGAATTATGACCCCCTCAAAATTTGTATGTTAAGCCCTAACCCTCATACCTCAGAATGTGACTGTATTTGGAGATGAAGCCTTTAAAGAGATAATTAAGGTAAAATGAGGTCATATGGGTGGGCCCTCATCCAGTATGACTAGGGTCCCTATAAGAAGGGAAGATGAAGACATAGACCTGAACAGAGGGAAGACCATGTGAAGACAGAGGGTAAAGACACCCGTCTGTAAGCCAGAGAGGCCTCAGAAGATACACACCTCCTCCCTTTTAACATTGGGAGATGTAGTATATATGATTTTGTATACTTTTGTCATGTTCTCTAACAAATTGAGAGCATTAGCTTCAAAAATATGATTTTAATGATATTAATCATATTCCATTATATGAATGAACCATCAACTTAAATTATGTTTTATCTTATTTTTTATAACTACTGCTCACAAAAATCCTTGTAGGTAAATTTTTATCACCATATTTTATTGCCTTTTTTAAAATAGAGTCCTAGAAGGGTAGTTCCTGGGTAAAAAGAGAGGACCATTTTGAAGGACCATTTCAACCCTGTCGACACCTTGATCTTAGGCTTCTAGCCACCAGAACATTTTGCAAATAAAGTTTGTTTGTATAAGCCATCCAGTCTGTGGTACTTTTGAAGCAGGAGAGGTAGGTTCTTGTCTCACAGAGTCGAAGAATGAATCTCGTGGACAAAGGGGAATGAGTAAACTGATAGAGTTTTATTAAGCAAGGATACAGAAAAAAAGCTCTCAAGAGTGAGGGGTCCTGACAGGGTTGCCACTGAGGGCTTTTGGGTTTGGTCTTTTAGACCAACTTTAAAAGACTGATCTCTCGCCAGCTAACCAGGGAACTTGAATCTTTTTGACTTCTTTACTGGCAGCACCATGGATTAAGGACTAGTTATAACATCTTTAATGGCTTACTTCTTTTTAGGGTCTGGTTATTTTCTGTTGACCACAGGAGACTGACATAAATAAGATTTCCCCCTCAGACACCTAGGGCAGAGTGGTCTGGTGTGTTCCCTTATCTCTGGTTTCCTTATTCCTCCACATTTTGGGGATTTCTGTGAGCCTGATCCCAGAGCTCCTATCTATCTCTCCCTACCTAGCCCAGACTGTCCCTTACTCACTTTGTTATGGCAGCCCTAACAAACTAATACATCATCTTAACTTAATCATCTTCTAAAATCCTCTTTCCAAATGAGGTCACATTCCCAGGTCCTGGGGGTCAGGACTTGAACATCTTCTGGAGGACATACTTCACCCCACAGCACCAGACACAAAACAAGCAGAGATGAAAGATGAAGACAAAGTCTGGTGGCACCAGATCTTCAGTTCTGGCCTGGGAGCACCACCAAATGCCTTGGTTCCTGCATCTCCTTCTGGAATTTTCTGAGCTTCTCCAGGATCTTCCAGTCAATCTCCTTTTGTGCTTAACTTTATTTGAGTTGAGCTTTCTATCACTTTCAACACAGACCGCTAACTAATCTGATGTGGAAGACAAATTTAGCCATTATGAGTTCATATGCCAGAAGAAAAAGAGAAAAGGAAAGAAAGGAAAGGAAAGGAAAAGGAAAAGGAAGAGAAGAGAAGAGGAGAGGAAAAAGAGAAAGAAAAAGAAAAAAAGAGAAGAAAAAGGAATCCTTCACTGTCAGGTCTTTTTCCATCTCCAAATCAACCCAACTCCTGAGACCTCTGAAAGGTGAGCTGCCTAACACATTTATAATTTCAATTCTCTATTTTTACTCTTTTCATCTTCATTGTTTAGAAATCCAGTAAGATTTTTATTCATTTTGTTTGTTTGGCAAAATTGCATCCTTTAAAGGCAATTCACCTTACAGTGTTAGTATAAAAGGGAAAATCTTCTCTGTGATAGCAGTAGCAATTAGTTAATTAATTAGCTAATTAATTAATGGCATGCATTTTAAAAGAGTCTATTTAAGATATTTCCTGTCTGAGAAGACCAACTTTAAAAGACTGATCTCTTGCCAGAATGAAGACCAGAAATGACTGAAGGGCAGTTATGGTCATAATATAGAGAATGATAATAATAAAACTAAAGGCACACAAAAAGAATTTTAGATGAAGTATAACTTAGACAGCTAAGGGGTAACATATTGCACCTCAGTGTGAGTAAGTTTACCAAATCTTTTCCCTTCCCACAAATTTTCCAGGGGAAGGAGGTGTATGCAGTAAAGTACAGAAGGATTAGAATAGGTAGAGGGTGTTAAAAAGGAAAACCACAAGCCAGAAAGGGCATCACTTAGGCCAAGTCACCAAACCAGGGCTCAATACCTAACCTGGTTACCTTCAACCCCCCCTGGAAATTTAATTTTAAAGGGTCAGTCAGGGAATTTTCTGAGAAGAAGAGTGAGGTAACCTGTCACTTGGGCCCTCTCCTAGCCCCAAAGGAAGATAAGGTGATTTGCATAATAAAACCAGCTGTGAAGACATACAAATGGCCAACAGACCCATGAAAAAAATGTTCAATGTCACTTGGCATCAGAGAAATACAAATCAAAACCACAATGAGATACCACCTCACACCAGTCAGAATGGCTAAAATTAACAACTCAGGAAACAACAGATGTTCGCGAGGATGTGGAGAAAAGGGAACCTTCTTACACTGAGGTGGGAATGCAAACTGGTGCAGCCACTCTGGAAAACAATATGGAGGTTCCTCAAAAGGTTGAAAATAGAGCTACCCTACAACCCAGCAATTGCACTACTAGGTATTTACCCAAAGAATACAAACATAGGGATCCGAAGGGGCACGTGCACCCCAATGTTTATAGCAGCAATGTCCACAATAGCCAAACTATGGAAAGAGCCCAGATGTCCATCAACAGATGAATGGATAAAGAAGATGTGGTATATATATACAATGGAATATTATGCAAGCATCAAAAAAATGAAATCTTGCCCTTTGCAACTATGTGGATGGAACTAGAGGGTATGATGCTAAGCGAAATAAGTCAATCAGAGAAAGACAATTATCATATGATCTCACTCATTTGAGGAATTTAAGAAACAAAACAGAGGAGCATAGGAGAAGGGAGGGAAAAATAAAACAAGACGAAATTAGAGAGGGAGACAAACTATGAGAGACTCTTAATCACAGGAAACAAATTGAGGGTTGCTGGAGGGGAAGGGAGTGGTGGGGGGGGACGGGGTAACTGGGTGATGGACATTAAAGAGGGCACATGATGTAATGAGCACTGGGTGTTATATAAGACTGGTGAATCGGGGCGCCTGGGTGGCTCCATCAGTTGAGCATCTGCCTTTGGCTCAGGTCATGATCCCAGGGTCCTGGGATTGAGCCCCGCATCAGGCTCCCTGCTCACTGGGGAGACTGCTTCTCCCTCTCCCTCTGCCATTCCCCCTGCTTGTGCTCTCTCTCTCTCTCTCTTTCTGTCAAATAAATAAATAAAATCTTAAAAAAAAAAAAAAGACTGGTGACTCACTGAACTCTACCTCTGAAACTAATAATACATTATATGTTAATTAATTGAATTTAAATTTTAAAAAAATAATTAAAAAAAAGAAAAGTAAAATAAACCCTTATAGTTAAAAGAAAAAAAAAAAAACCAGCTGCTACTCTTCTCCTAAGGGAAAGTGACCTGGCCTGGAACAATCCTTTTGTTTTGTTTTGTTTATAACTTCCTTGCCCCACCTTCCTTCCTATAAAACCTTTCTATTTTGTACAACTCTTCAGAGCTCCCCTCTCCTTATTAGATGAGATGCTGCCTGATTCATGAATCGCTTAATAAAGCCAAATAGATCTTCAGATTACTTGGTTGAATTTTGTTTTAATGAGAGGAAGCAGGGAGAATAAAGGTGGTGGAGAAGGAGGCAACCATGAAGGGCCCCAAGGCAACAGAAGAATGAGTTGAGGGACAAAAAACAAATTTAACACTACATAACTTTGCCTTGAGCTAGTTATTACATTATTTTTCTCAAAGTACTATCCGACTGATGAGATCAGAAAGAAATGAGAACGTTATCAGTCCATGACATACCACCCAAGAATAATGACAGCTCTCAAAAGTAAATCCATTCCCCACTCCAAAGTGAATGCTTCCCAAGGGCTTTATATATTCAATCTTGCAACAGTCTGAAGAAGTGGCATTTATCTTAGATGGGGTTCCCTGGAAACAGACTTTGAGGCAAGAACTTAAATACAAGAAGATTGGGGATGCTTCTGAAGTGAAGAATGCAGTGCTCCAAAATCTGGTTCCAACTGAGGCCTCAGCCAATCTTATAGGAAGCTCTAGCACTGGGTGCCCGCCCCATTGAGGTAAGGGGGCTGGGTGAGCCAGTTCCCTTGCAGTGGAGGACAATTTCCAGTAAAGAGCACAGCTTTGGGATGGGGGTGGGAGGGAAAAACTCTGAAGAGGGGAGCTTGGTGGAACACTACTACCACGTCAATTACCACTATTATCCACAGAGAGCCTAATTAACTCATGCAAAGGGAGTAAAATCCAATCCTCCCTAATGTTTATCTGCAAAGGTGTAAACTAATAGATACAAAGTCACTGAAGGAAACTGGAATGGTATGAAGGCAGAACACACAAGAGTGTCCACATTAAAGGCACCGATGTTTCCAAAAAACAAATAAGCCCACCGAAAGAGGTACCTGTGCCTACAGCCATACCATCCTGAACGCATCTGATCTCAAAAGAGGTATGGTGGCTGATGAGAGCATGAGAAAATAAAATCCAAGAAATAAACATAGATATTGAAGAAATTACCCCTTGAAACAGATGATTCACATAAGGACTTTGAGTAATTCTTTCCTCAATAGAAAAGAATATTCATTTCCTAAAATGGTTATATCAAGATTAACCTAAGCCATCAAGCAAGTGCCTCCCGTCTTTGCCCCCAGAGCAGGTTGAGCTCACCAATAGGAGCATTTCTAATTGGTGTGGCAGTGATGTCTCAGAGTAAATAAAGGGGTTCCTGGTTTTAGCTTCCCAGTAGCTTAAATGACTATTGTGAGTGATATTACGCACTGGTTCTGTATACTTGGCTGCCCCACGTCTACCCCTAAGACATGGATGCTCTCTCCTAGAGATGAGATAAGACAGTTGCCACACATGCAAGTTAAAGAGTTAATTCCAGGGATGTGACAAACTCACATAAACCCTAATACGATCCTTACATATGACCAGGCATAACAGACTTGGTTTTTCACTAGAGTTATTACCATTCTGTTACATATAGTGACCAGGAGCCTAGGCCAACCTGAAGTTTTTGCATAAAATAACATTTCAGTGACGTTCTCAGACTCTCCCTGGGACAAATGATTAAACCACTGTTGAAGGATGGGGAGATTGTTCTTAGTCCTCCTAAGATACTAATTAGTCCATCAACAGCTGCTTCCCTAACCTCAGAGCTGGAATAAAGAGGAAGCTTAAATGCTAATTTCTCTGGGCACAAATCTTAAAAGATTGACTCATCTAACAGGATATATGATACCAACCAGCCAAAAGAAGCCCCGTGACCTGGGAATGAATGATGAATGTCATGGTTTATAATTAATCAATGAGGGGACTCCAGAAGAAAGGGCCAATCGAGACTGCCCCTCTGGAAATTCTGGGAATAGCAGGAGTTCATGGTCACGTTGCTAAGAGAGAAGGCAATTAAACCAGAAAAAAATGGTTATGCTAGTTCCGGGGACAAGCTTTTCTAGGACTTTGGAGGCTTATGGAAGGTGAATAAATAATTCTTTGATAAGTCTATTTGTCCATTCTTTCTACTAGTATTTAGCACCTGGCACAGAACATGAACATAAATAAAAGTAAGATACAGTTCTCCCTTCAAAGGGCAGATGGGGAATTGTTGATAGCTTACTCTGCATTCATTCTGCCCTTCGGTCTTCAAAATACAACCCTGTTTTCCTTCAAGTTTTCACCCCACCCCTAGCTCCAGAAGTGGGCCTTATTGCTCTACGAGTGATCTTTTAGTTGATGAAACCTTATATAAGAAAAGTATAGAATAGCAATATAGTAAGTTAAGTTGGAAATATCAGTGTGAAATAATAACTTTAATAATACGTTTTCAGGTCTCAGTGGCCCACCAACCACATCAGTGCATTCTTGCTCATCACATTCTCAAGTGCACCCCCAGAGTCCAGCTCCTGGTCTTTAAAATTATTGCCTATTCAAAGGAAACAGAATCCCTTGGAAGCTGGCTAGTTCCATGATTTAGGACAGAAAAAAAAATTAAGAACATTTCTCCAACACCCTATTGTTGCCAAAAAGCAAGAATGTTTTTAAGAACGTCAGGAGCATTGTATAAAAGATAAAAAAGTCAACATAAAGAGCAACCCTGCTCCCCGACTATAAGGTGACAATTTTTTTAAGTGAAATTTTTATTGTAAGAATAAAGCACTGGTAACACACACACACACACACACACACACACACACACACACACACACACAATTATAAAATGTATGCCCAGATCAAAAGGTAGAACTTCGACTGCTCCTCCCACAAGCTTCTTCCATGAGCCTCATTCTGATCACACCCCCTTTCCTTTCTGTATATCCTCACTTTTATAATAAAGACTTGCTTATATTTTTTAATGTTTTATCACCCAAATGTATACCCCTAGACACTAGAGTCTTGCCTATAAAAAAAAAAAAAAAAAGATCTGTCTCTTAAGATGAAGTTATAATCTGAGTATCAAAATCCTGTCACCACCAGTATGACATCAGCATGGCTTCTAGGATAGGGTAAGGCTTGTGAAAGGCCATGAATTCGAAATGGCTCAAAACAGAAAAGCTAATATGAAGTCTGCCCAAAAGGTCACTGTAATAGAAAATGGTGAATATAAAAAAAACACACACATTTATTTTCATTAGTTTTAATAATCAGGAGAGTTTGATACTTCTTCTGTTAATCCTGTATGTTTATAAAGCTCAGTCACATGCCTATCTCTAGCTGCTTAAGGAGAATAAACATTGGAAACCATAAGCCAAGTAGTCCCAGAATAAGTAGACTGCCAAGAACAGGAAGAACTATTCATCTTGGGTGGGCACCCACAATAACCAACCACAAAGAGGACTCCACAGTATTTATCAGTAAAATGTATTAGCCAGATGACCTACAAAGGAGCACTAACTACACAGACTCAATCTCTCGACTCTTAAAGAGATTAAATCTCAATGCTAATAAGGGAGATACAAGTTTTTAATGCTAAGAGATATAATCAATTTTTGATTATGACAGGATAATCAGTTATATAACAATGGCGAAGTGATAATTAAAAAACCAATTTCAGAGATACACACTAGGTTGGAAAATTAAATCTTAGGCATAAGATAAGGCCTGAAATAGTCTCACTGACATAACAGATAACATTTATCCATAGAAAAGCTTACTATAAAAAAGGTGGTTTGGGTTAGAATCACCTTGGGAAAAACAAACAAGTCTGACCAAGAAGTAATCAGTCAATAAACCAAGTTCTACAATCTAGGTGGTGCTGATAAGGTAATCTTTTCTTTGAGATCTGCTAAGAATCTTGTGACTCAAGGAAAGGAGTAAAAATAATAATGCTGTAGCCCTCAGGGTGTATAAAAACTAGCAGAGAAAAATAAGAACAGAAGGAAGAAAGGCATTAAACCCATGATATTGGTGCTTTAGAGTAGATTTAAGTGAAATTACAGCAATAAATTCTGTAATCTTTGTTTTATATGTTTATGAATTAAGGTTTTGAAGTGTTTAAAAGGATCAGCCATTCTAAATATATAATTGCGATTAAATTGTTTAAACTTTTATGTTTTGGTTTTTTAAGATTTTATTTATTTAGGGGCGCCTGGGTGGCTCAGTCGTTAAGCGTCTCCCCCTGCTTGTGTTCCCTCTCTCGCTGTGTCTCTCTCTGTCAAATAAATAAAGAAAATCTTAAAAAAAAAAAAAGATTTTCTTTATTTATTTGACAGAGAGAGAGAGAGAGAGAGAGAGGAAACAAGCAGGGGGAGTGGGAGAGGGAGAAGCAGGCTTCCTGCAGAGCAGGGAGCCCGATGCGGGGCTTGATCCCAGGACCCTGGGATCATGACCTGAGCCGAAGGCAGACGCTTAACAACTGAGCCACCCAGGTGCCCCTAAACTTATACATTTAAAATTATATGATTAATACATCTGTAATCAATGTTTAAAGGCCTCAAGAAAAAAAAATGTTTTCAGTTTGGGGAATTAGATTCATGAACTTCATAAATGGAGCACCAAAGAAGGAATAAACGATTGTATTTCTCTCCATGGGAAAACCCTTTGGAGATAAAAGGATCTGTCATTTTACCATACGTCACTTATCTATCCCTGTGTTATAAATGGTCCCCAAATTCACCGGCTTGAGGGGGGATTTTTTTTATTAACATAAAATGTATTATTTGCTTCAGGGGTACCGGTCTGTGATTCATCAGTCTTACACAATTCACAGCACTCTCCCCAATGTCCATCACCCAGGCACCCCACCCCTCCCATCCCCCTCCACTCTAGCAACCCTCAGTTTGTTTCCAGAGATTAAGAGTCTCTTATGGGTTGTCTCCCTCTTGAAACAACATTTATTATCTCACGGTTTATCATCTCACAGGTCAGGGATCCCGCGGGGCTCAGCTGCCTGCTTCTGGCACCAGATCTCTCACAAGGCTGGAATTAAGATGTCATCCACCCTGAGTCTCAGGCTCAACTAGGGAAGGAGCACCTTCCAAGCTCACTCACGTGGTCGTTGGCAGGATTCGGGTTGCTGGACTGAGGGCCTCAGTTCCTCCCTGGCTATCGCTCTGCCGTGTGGACCTCTGTTCCTTGCCCTGTGGACCTCTGCATAAGGCAGCTCACAACGTGGCAGCTGGTTTCAGCAAGTCGGCAGGCAAGAAAAGCCAAAGAAAGTATCGTAGTTTTTTATAACCTAATCTCAGAGGTGACATCCCATCATTTTTGTCACCTCCCATTGTGAGAAGTGAGTCATTAAGTCCGGTTCACACTCAAGGGGATTGTACAAAGGCAGGAAAACCAAAAGGTGGGGATCACTGGGAGTCATTTTAGAAGCTATCTGTGAAATTTTCCTTAGACATTGGCTCAGAAGAAAACAATACACTGAGGGTCCTGTGTGTGCAACTAAATGTCATGTTTCTGCAAACACCAAATCACCAAATATTTATTGAACACCTTCTACACACCAGGCATTATGGTAGATGCAGGGGATATAATGATAGATGAGGCACACTTTCTGCCCTTAAGGAGCTCATAGCTGAGTGAAGGATACCAACAACTAAAGGAGAGTTAACCACTCTCTATTCTCTGCCCCTCCTATAATACCTATCATTTTATTTTCCAAATATTCATATAAATCTCTGGTTCCCTGTGAGACTATAACGTCCCTAAGAGAAGGTACTATGTCTGTTTCATCTTCTGGCTCCCTGTTTTTTCACATGGCCTTACTCCTAGGAGTCCTTCATTAATATAACACTTTGAACCTATAAAGCAGACATGGTCAATAATCTATTAGCCATTCACACCTTAGTATGAATTAACGGCTCCAATCTTGTGAGAAATAATCATTAGCAGGGAAGAAGAACTTGGGAGCTAGACAGAAGCGATGTTAAGGGACTGGACAAAGAGGAAGCTTGTACCATTAAAGAAGATAAATGCTAAGTCTAGTTTTGTTGAGGCCTGATTTAACTGCCCCATTCCTACCACCTTTCCCCACTCCTCCATCCCCAAACAATGCAGCAGTTATACTGTATTATGGTTCCAGGTCTTTTCATCTCTGGGTTTTACATGTTCTTTAACACAGGCAGTAATTATATGCCATAATTCCAATACTGACAGAACTCCATTTCTCTCACATAATTGCATGAATGTGAACTCTCTGTAATTACTGTGTTTAATTAGAAAATGAGATGCAACTAATTAGGACAGGTGATAAAAACAACTGCGAACATTTCCTTCAAATTTACCTTTATCATAAAATTCACTCAGATTAAGCCCTAGTGAACCATAGAAACTTTTTTATAAATGCCGCTGGCACCAGTCTAAATGAATATTATTACCAGAGTGATTCATATATGTGGAAGACTTAGAATAAGAACGACATCATCTTTCTTAGAAACTTAAGCTTAATTGATGTCTTTGGTCAGTTTAATTTGGAAAGGTAAATTATGGGTTACACAGTTAATGCTTAACGTGGACTTCAAAAAAATATTTTTAATGTGCAACTCTCTCTAAATACCAACAGAAAAAAGCAGAGTTGTTCTAGTGGAAAGGTTTAGGGCAGACGGGTTGGGCCCCCCTTTACCCCACAGAATCAACAGGCAGGGAGGGGAAGATAAGAGCCCTTGCAAAGCATGGTGTCTTTCTAGAAGGGTGGGGTGTGTGAAGGGAAACCTTCTGGCCCTGCAGATCTTTGGAAGAGTAGATAGGTCTTGAGGCTAAGCCACATTTGGAGAGAGGGGCCATATAGATGAGTTCTGCTCTTCAACAGAGTTAGAAGAATAGAGGGTACACTGGGATGGAAAGGTAGAGAAGAAAGTTGGAACCGGCAAGGATGGTTCTAAGTGGCCAGCACACGAGCAAACAGGTCTTGCTAAATTCAGCTGAGCTGTTACTACAGTAGTCTCCGCCCCCTGGTTACCACCCCCATTTTCAGTACAGTGTGTTACTTTCACAAAAGCCTAGTAAGGCAAGATGTTTGTGAAGATCACCAGAAGGGCTTGCATGTTTATGGTCCGGGTGGATGTGACGTGGAGAGGAACAGCATGTGTGGGGCTAAAAGATGGCCAATACATGGGATTAATTCGATTGTTAGGACAATTAGTGGAGTGTCAAGTGCCTAGAACAGCGTCCTGCACATGGTAGAGCTGATATGTGATTGTTCACATAAACAAATAAATAAAGTCTGTAATTAAGCCCCCATGGCGAGCTCAGCTAACCTGGCCAAGCAGAGGAACAGAATCTCTGGAGTCAGTAGCAAAGGGCCGCAGCAGTATCCTCCAGAGTTCTACAACCAGATTCATTTATTATGCTGACTCAGAGGCCTAAGACTATAATCTCATTAATGATAAATACCAAGAGTATTTTCATCTTTCAATCCGGACAATCTAGTATAAATACTTGGAATATAGTAGAAATCCAGTAAGAAATTCCTCAATGGAGAAGTAAATGGATAGATGTCTTCTGAAAATCTGTATATTAATTTTTTAAAAATTTTAAATTGATGTATAGCTGACATAGTTAAAAATTTTGGATCATTTAAAAGACACAGCATTATTTTAATTATAGCATCACTAGGATATTTGTTTAAGATTTTATTTATTTTGGGGGCACCTGGGTGGCTCAGTCGTTAAGTTTCTGCCTTCGGCTCAGGTCATGATCCCAGGGTCCTGGGATGGAGCCCTGCATCAGGCTCCCTGCTCAGTAGGAAGTCTGCTTTTCCCTCTACACCTCCCCTCTGCTCGTGCGTGCACGCACTCGTGCTCTCTCTCTCTCTGTCTCTCTCCTGCAAAAATAAATAAAAATCTTTAAAAAAAAGATTTTATTTATTTTTATTTAGAGAGAGAGTGTGTGCACTTGAGCGGGGGGAGGGGCAAAGGGAGAGGGAGAGAGACTCTCAAGCAGACTCCCTGCTGAGCATGGAGCCCCACACGGGGCTCAATCTCAGAACCCTCAGATTATGACTTGAGCCGAAATCAAGAGTCGGACACCTAACCAACTGCCCCACCCAAGCACCCCAGCATCACTAAGATATTTTTTAACCATCATAATTGTTTCTAGCTCCGAAGGAATTCTTGTAGCCTTGGGAGTATCAGTTGGCCAACCTTGCTCATGACAGTAAACTTACCCATAGCTCTGCCCAAACCAGCCTCAGTGTTTGTAGATCACAAATCTAGAAGTGGATATTTTAGTGCAAATTTATCTCCACAGATGGGGTTTGCATACCATAGATCATAAGCAATATTTCTGGGTACAAAGGACAGCAGACAAGACTCTATGGTTCTACCTTCAAAATATATCCACAATCCAGCCACTTACACCATTTCCACTAGCAGCACACTGGCCCAGGCCACCGTTAGCCGCCACCAGAATTACTGCCATGGCCTCCTAACTGGGCTCCCACTTGCACTTCGGCTCCGTGGTGTCTTCTCTCAACACAGGCAGCCTTCTAGAGAAACTTGTTAGAATACAATCAGACTGTGACCCTCCTCTGCTTGGAATATCTGTATCAGTTGGCATTCCATCGGGAAAGCCAGAAACCACTCTTCTGTGCTGTTGCAAAGAGAGGGCGTATCTATTACAGGGCACTGATTATAAAGCTTAGTAACGACAGCAAGCCACCACCCCCTTTAGGCTGGAGGAACAACAGGGAAAAATGGTGTTCCACTGAGCCTGCGATCAGAGCCGCTGAAGGGACTACAGTTGGAAACGAGCTTCCTGAGCCAGCAGTCCTAGCTGCCGCAGCTGCCACATGGGAACGGCTGTCCGGATCCCCATCAGAAAGAAAGGGAAGGCTCTCCCTTCCTCCCATCTTCCAGCTCTGCTAGTACCACCTGCTGGCAGAACTTAACAAGAAGCCAGCAGGCAAGACTGGGAAGCGGAGTTTGCAGGTCTCCTGCCCCAGCAGTAAGAGCAGGGTATGGAGGGACAGGGTATGCGGCTGACAGAAAACAGACCCCATCCCGAGCAGCACTTCACTCAGTAAAACCCAAGTTCTTACAAGGGCTCTGAAGGAAGGTGCCCCCTCACGCCAACACACACGCGCCTTCCTTTCTGACCTCGTTTCCTGACACTTGTCATCTTGTTCACTGTGCTCCAGCCACACTGGTTTCTTTGCTGCTCTCCAAACACATCAGGCTCTCCTTCCTATAG
The DNA here is from genome assembly GCF_964656455.1 of Halichoerus grypus. Classification (NCBI taxonomy): domain Eukaryota; kingdom Metazoa; phylum Chordata; class Mammalia; order Carnivora; family Phocidae; genus Halichoerus; species Halichoerus grypus. The sequence continues at coordinate 114,351,722 of NC_135713.1, read as the reverse complement.
GCCTAGCACTTGCTGTTTCCTCTGCCTGGAATAATCTTAGCCCAGATATTTTCACAACTCCCTCCTCATCTCCTTTAGGCCTTTATTTAAAGGAAACCTTCTCAATGATGCTTCCCTGAAAACTAATTTAAATTTGCAACCCCTCCCAACTCTCTATGCCCCTTATTGTTTTATTTTTCATCAAAGCATTTATCTTTTTCTAACACTCTATACACCTATACATTATATATATACATACGTAATTATATATTTTAATTCTCTGTTGTGTACCTTTTGGTTGTCTCTAAATATATACTCCCTCTATATATATATATATATATATAATACATTAAGTATATGTTTTCTGTTCTCAGCATCTCCCCACCAAAATGTAAGCTCTATGGGGGTTAGGATTTTGTCGGTTTGGTCTACTGATATATCCCCAGGGCTCAATAAATACCTGTTGTCTGAATAAACAGATGTAATCATTAGTGTATGTATTTATTATGAGATGAAAAGGATTAAAGTCTCCAAAAAGCATGAAGGAAGGAAAAGAAGCCAATACTGCTTACACTTCTTCCTCTGGGAAGCCCCTTGAACCCCACTCAGGCTATGTGAGATGTCCCTTCTATGTGCTTCAAATGCTCCTTGTAATTCCCCTGTCCCAGAACTTGTCACACTATGCTGTAACTATCCGTTTGCAGATCTGTCTCCTCCACTGAAACTGTAAACCCCACGCACTACCCAAGGGATGGTGCCCATCTGGGTAACAGTGCACATCAAGCACGCGGGGCTCAAAATATGTATTGTCGAATGTTCCTGTCAAAAAAGAGAATACACTTAGAGGTCTCCTGTTATCATTCCTTCCTCTGGTACTCTGGAAAAACAGAAGAGTCAGAAGCTGTGAGAAAACATACACCAAGTCAGGAAACAGCTAAGTGTAGAAGCAAAGAAAGTTCGTGAGCAAAATTCTATCATTCTGGCTAAGAGAGAACAGGCAAAATTTATCATGGATTCCAAAAATATTTTAATCTTTTTATTAGAAGTGTTTATATTTCCTGAAAAGCATTCCACTGTTGCATTACTTTAACAGCTGAATATTAGAGAATAACAAACAAATCTTGAAAAAAATTCAGTTATGGAAATCAAAATTATCATAGAAAAGCCATGTGTCTCAATAGATAACAGACTTTATAGTGTTATTCTCAAGGGGTAAAGGGAGTGGGTGTTAGAGCTACAAAAGTTAACAAAAGAATTTTTCTAATTTTATAACCAACTTTAAGACAAAAGAATTACCTTTAGCATGTGTATTCTCATAGAAAGATAATTCTTAAAAATCTGCCTTCGTTAGTTTTTCTTTTTGAGGTTTCCAATAGATAATTATAAAATATCCAATCTTTTTTTGAAGAGATTGTGGCTGTATCTTAGATTTAAAATACATTTATTTATTTGCTAATAATTCAGGGGCTGGAAGAAGTCGTATCCCACACACATACTTAAGCACCAAATTTATCATAAATAGCTTTGACTTGGCTTATAACCCCAGTAGTTTAGAGGCACGCAGAAATGTCTTATCTCATCTGGTCTTAAGAAGTAGCATTGCTCACTGCCTGCATGAATACTACCCAAGCGTATCACACAGGAGAGACTCGGGACTTGGAAAGAAAGGCCTTCTCAGCTTGCCTATCTTCAGCATGAAGCACATACATGTTGTTTTATTTTCGGTGGCCTGTGAGTACATTCCTCATCAGGCATCCCTTTCCTCTTCTGCTTAATTAAAAATTCAATCTGACCAATAATGATTTGAAATGCATTATAAGCTACAGGAATTCAGTTCATCAGAAACCTGCTTTTTTTTATTCCTTTCTCACTGCATAATTTTGCAAAATAACTCCCAACCAGAAAATGACTTAAACCTGCTGCCTGAAATGTACATGTATTTGCTCAGTAGTGCAGGGAAGAAACTGAGCTAAGTCAAGTAAGATGCATGCACACGTTCCTGGAAGGATAATTTTAGAACCCGTTTCAAAGCAGACTCTAATTCAAAAATGCCTCTGCCACTTAGAACCAGACGGAGATGCTCCTAGCCTTACAAAATGTCATCAAGTGACTGAGTTTTGCCAGTGGAGGAAGTGGTCACAGCCACTGTGGCTTCCTTGCTGGGAGAGGGAAGAGAAGGAGGGGGCAGGTTATTAGAAATAGCTTCAGGAAGGATGCGATCACGGCGGACGTACAAAGCCACAAGCTATTGATTGCAAATCTGGCAAGGCTGCAGGCCATTCTCATTGCAGGCAGGGCAGCGCAGGGCCCGATAGGACTCCTTAAATCTGTTGGCCAGCATGGAGAACTTGCTGCCGTGGCACAGAGAGCAGGTGGCACTGCCCGACCCTCGGCAGTGAAAGCAGTTGTCCTCGGGAAGCTCCCCTTCCTGCAAGAGACAGGTCAGGGTTTAGTGACGGCAGTTCCAGACCAGGGTTCCAAAACAGGCTGAAGCAGCACGGGGCTGCCCGAAAAGGCGGAGGCAGAGTGAGAGTACAAAATGCTTCCCACAGTGCCAATGGGGGAACTGGCCAGAGGCACAGAATACTCACTGGAGTTTCATCAGAGGGTTTCCCTGATGGAATCTCTAAGGCGGCAGCTCCTGCCTTGAATTCTGTCCCTTTCCATTCCTCGTCGCCCTTGTCACCATCTGACCTGTAATTTCTGTATGCTCCACCAGGACAAGGGCTTACTCTTCCTCATGGCCACATACTAACAGCGAACCCCTGTAGCATGCTTAGTAGGTGCCAGGTGCGGTTCTAAGCTTTCTCTACACTCACCTATCTAACCCACATGACAGCCCGGCGAGACAGTGCACGTATTATCATCCCTGCTGCAGACGGGAAAATGAGAGACCGAGAAGTTCAGTTATTTGCCGATGGTCACACAGCCTGGAAGAGAGGAGGCAGGTTTTGATCCCAGGCGACTGAGCAGCCGAGTTCCTGCTCCTCGTGACTATGCACACAGTCCCTCCTTGTAGCTGTCCAACATCAGGCATTCAAAAAGACTGTATTTGTGTGACTGACAGACTGAGAGGATGGATGACTCGACATTACAATCCTCCAAAGCTTAGCTCTGAATTCTGGTACTTTACCTTTCTTTTCTTTGAGAACTGTGATAAGGCCTGGAAGAGCAATCATGCACCTTGGACACTTCCCTTGACCTCTAAATCTTTGATTTTCTTCACCTGTGAAATGGGACTGGTAATGCTCACCATTCAGAGTAGCTGGATTATTAAATGAGAGAGTATGTGAAAAGACCACAATAGATTATCTGCCATATTACAGGTTCTCCATAAAAGTTAGTTCACTTCCAAGCCTTGCTAGTAAGTCTGGACTTACTAGTCCTCGACTCGCATCCTGCAGAAAATGCCCCCTGTCTACTGCCATGCTCCTTCCCTAAAACATCTCAAGGAAACCGGCAAACTTCGCATTCTGCAAAGACTGTGCATAGACCACAAACCTGCCAAGAAATAAGGGGTGGTACCAGATCAATAACAGGTGGATCTAGCACCAAGTCCTGTCTATTTTACCTGCTAAACATCTCTCAAATCCATCCAGTTCTCTCCGCCCACAACCACAATCCCAGTCCAGATACCCACCAACTCTGGCATGGATTCAGGGCGGAGCCCTTGTGGGCTGTTCTCCCCAACCCAGTCAACTCCTGTTGGGTTTCAGAGGTCGGCTCGGCAGTGCCTACACCTCTGAACCAGGAGGGCTGACCCGCCTGTACTGGCCCAAGCACAGCAGGTCTCATAATCAACTGAAAGCTTCTGCTGACCACACAGGAAACTCTGCGCTAGTCCCTGTCACCATCACTTCCAAGACTTAAAGTGCGGTGACTGACACAATATTTGTCGTTCACATGTCTGCTGGATGAATAAACAAAACGACGATATCTGGAGAACCCTACCAATTCTTAAATTCTAGAAACTAAAAGAGGACTGGAGTCCACTGGGTGGCTCCACCCAGCTAACACAGCTTTCTTTTATAACTTAAGAATAAAAATAATCTTGAAAAGGGAGGCATAAGTTCTGAAAGTAGTTCCATTGTGCTACAAAGTGCCTAAGAAGGCATAAAATTTTATTTATTCTAGATTTAAGGAACAGAAGTGATTACCCAACTGACAAAAACCTAAATGATGTCTATGTATCCTTTTGTTAATATTTTATTGATTGCTGCCATATTTTAATATATTAACAATAGGGAAACTTGTTTTCTTCCCTTAAAGCATTCAAAAGAAACGTATTTGCCAAAATATTCTTTAAGCAAATTGTCACGGTCCATTTTTTCTGCCAAATCCACATGTTCTTATTTTGTACTGGATCCCAGTGAGATTTTAATGTTGCCAAAGGAAGTACAGTAAATTCCTACCATAATGCCATACATGTCACCCAAAACTTAATTTGCATAGAACGCCAGGTTCAGATATTAAAAGAAAGAAATAAAAGGCATCCGAATTGGCAAAGAAGAAGTCAAACTCTCACTCTTTACAGATGATAGGATACTTTATGTGGAAAACCCAAAAGACTCCACCCCAAAACTGCTAGAACTCATACAGGAATTCAGTCAAGTGGCAGGATATAAAATCAATGCACAGAAATCAGTGGCATCCCTATACACCAACGACAAGACAGAAAAAAGAGAAATTAAGGAGTCGGTCCCATTTACATTTGCACCCAAAACCATAAAATACCTAGGAATAAATCCTTTTTTTTCAAATTTTTTTTAAAGATTTTATTTATTTATTTGACAGAGAGAGATATAGCGAGACAGGAAACACAAGCAGGGGGAGTGGGAGAGGGAGAAGCAGGCTTCCCACTGAGCAGGGAGCCCAATGTGGGGCTCGATCCCAGGACACTGGTACCATGACCTGAGCCTAAGGCAGATGCTTAACGACTGAGCCACCCAGGTGCCCCATACTTAGTAATAAATCTAACCAAAGAGGCAAAGAATCTGTACTCAGAAAACTATAAAATACTCATGAAAGAAATGGAGGAAGACACAAAGAATTGGAAAAACGTTCCATGCTCATGGATTGGAAGAACAAATATTGTGAAAATGTCAATGCTACCTAGAGCAATCTACACATTTAATGCAATCCCTATCAAAATACCATCCACTTTTTTCAAAGAAATGGAACAAATAATCCTAAAATTTGTATGGAACCAGAAAAGACCCCGAATAGCCAGAGGAATGTTGAAAAGGAAAAGCAAAGCTGGTGGCATCACAATTCTGGACTTCCAGCTCTATTACAAAGCTGTCATCAAGACAGTATGGTACTGGCACAAAAACAGACATGTAGATCAATGGAACAGAATAGAGAGCCCAGAAATGGACCTCAACTCTATGGTCAACTAATCTTCGACAAAGCAGAAAAGAATGTCCAATGGAAAAAAAGACAGTCTCTGCAACAAATGGTGTTGGGAAAATTGGACAGCCACATGCAGAAGAATGAAACTGGACCATTTCCTTACACCACACACAAAGATAGACTGCAAATGGGTGAAAGACCTCAATGTGAGACAGGAGTCCATCAAAATCCTAAAGGAGAACACAGGCAGCAACCTCTTCGACCTCAGCCGCAGCAACTTCTTCCTAGAAACATCGCCAAAGGCAAGGGAAGCAAGGGCAAAAATGAACTCTTGGGACTTCATCAGGATAAAAAGCTTTCACACAGCAAAAGAAACAGTCGACAAAACCAAAAGACAACCAACAGAATGGGAGAAGATATTTGCAAATGACATATCAGCTAAAGGGCTAGTATCCAAAATCTATAAAGAACTTACCAAACTCAACACCCAAAGAACAAATGATCCAATCAAGAAATGGGCAGAAGAAATGAACAGACATTTTTCCAAAGAAGACATCCAAATGGCCAACAGACACATGAAAAAGTGCTCAACATCGCTCGGCATCAGTACCACCTCACACCAGTCAGAATGGCTAAAATTAACAAGTCAGGAAACGACAGATGTTGGCGGGGATGTGGAGAAAGGGGAACCGTCCTACACTGTTGGTGGGAATGCAAGCTGGTGCAGCCACTCTGGAAAACAGTATGGAGATTCCTCAAAAAGTTGAAAATAGAGCTACCCTAGGACCCAGCAATTGCACTACTGGGTATTTACCCCAAAGATACAAATGTAGGTATCCGAAGGGGTATGTGCACCCCGATGTTTATAGCAGCAATGTCCACAATAGCCAAACTATGGAAAGAGCCACGATGTCCATCGACAGATGAATGGATAAAGAAGATGGGGTATATGTGTATATATATATATACACACACTCACACACACACACAATGGAATATTATGCAGCCATCAAAAGGAATAAGATCTTGCCATTTGCAACGACGTGGATGGAACTGGAGGGTATTATGCTAAGCGAAATAAGTCAATCAGAGAAAGACATGTATCATATGATCTCACTGATATGAGGAATTCTTAATCTCAGGAAACAAACTGAGGGTTGCTGGAGTGGAGGGGGGTGGGAGGGATGGGGTGGCTGGGTGATAGACATTGGGGAGGGTATGTGCTATGGTGAGTGCTGTGAATTGTGTGAGACTGTTGAATCACAGACCTGTACCTCTGAAACAAATAATATATTATCTGTTTAAAAAAAAAAAAGAAGAAGAAGAAGATAGCAGGAAGGGAAAAATGAAGGGGGGGAAATCAGAGGGGGAGATGAACCATGAGAGACTACGGACTCTGAGAAACAAACTGAGGGTTCTAGAGGGGAGGGGAGTGGGGGGGATGGATTGGCCTGGTGATGGGTATTAAAGAGGGCACATATCGAATAGAGCACTGGGTGTTATACGCAAACAATGAATCATGGAACACTACATCAAAAACTAATGATGTAATGTATGATGATTAACATAACATAATAAAATTAAAAAAAAAACAGATTAATGAAATGACCTGGCGAGCCTGCTGCAGGGAACAAAAACAAATCATCGATCAAATTTTCTCTAATGTCACGTGGTTATACAATGCAGTATTAGAGCTTGACTGGAGTTTCCACTCTTACTCTGAGTTACCACCCTCCTTCCAACCACTTGAGCCCTCAGCACACTCATTGAATCATTTAATGATTCATTAAATCAAGTGTTACTGAGCCTCTACTCTGTACACGGCATGCGAGATGCAAGCTTCTGTCTTTCATTCTCAGCATTTTAAAATTCTTCTCAGAAAATATTCGGTAAGAGGACTTAGAACATAGTTGTACTGCACAGCTGAGGTTCTAGAACCAACAGACCTACCCAAACCACCTCTTACTAGTTGCACAAGCAAGGAAAGGGGCCTCAGCTTTCATTGCAGACTCAAAGGCTTGGGTAACCCTGAAGTAGCCAACAAGCACCAATCTGGAGGCTGCTCAGCAAGCAGGTTAAGATTATAAGGTTGGTAGTCAGGTGGACCAGGATTTGACCACTGGCTCTGATGACCTCTGGCAAGTTACTTAACTTCTCTGTGCCTTGGTTTCCCCAGCTACAGAAGAAGACTGCTAACAATACCGCCCTTAGAGAGTCCTTGTGAGAATAAAAGAGACTAATGCATGGAAAGCACTGGGCATGGTGCCCGGTGATCATGGGCCCTCAATAAATGGCAGCTCTTATTATTATTATTACTATTATTTCAAAGGCAAGATCTTTATAAAGCATAAAGAAGCCCAGATGACTTATGTTCTCAGATCCACTGAACATACGGCCAGATTTTTCCCCTTCCCTATTTCACTGTGGCTCAATTCAATTATTCCTCTCCTTTTCTTTTATAGTTAATACAGAGGGTCAGCATGGTCTGGCTTTTAGCCTCGGCCCGCTCTTTCATCAAGGTTCCCACTGCTTCCCTGTTCCATCTGACACAACAAAGAGTCTCCTGGTCAAAAGGGGCTCCTTGATGTTCCCTGACCCTCTTTTTTAGAATAAAACCTGTCTGGGCATTTACTGCACGAGGGATTTGGCAAACAAATAGCAATTTAAAACAGAGTTTAAAAGACAGGCGAGTGAAGTATAACCTTTCACGGCAACTTTCTGCTGCACGCCTCTGTCCTAGTTTATGGTAGTAGAGCAAAAACACATGGATCTCTCCAAATTGAATTTAAAGGTAATTGTCATGTCAGGCCTGTCGCTGCCTTTTTATTCAGGCCTGCAGCGTGACCTGCATTTTATCATGTCTGGCTCTCTTCTGAAAATATATGCTCCTACAAATTACCAAATGGTATGAAAAAGAATAGAATTAATGAATTTTAAAGTGGAAAGGAAATGCTTTGGATCACAATGTTTAGTAGTCCGCCGGCAGCTCTGCTAGGTTCTGAACAGTGCTATATAAAAGGCAAGAGGCAAGATAGTACTTATCAGCAGGCTCTCTGGTCCCAAATTCCAGTACTCTTTCCACGAACATTTAACTAGTATCTACTGCACACCTACTCTGTGCCAGGCTCTATTTTTTATTTTTATTTTTCATTTTTTTGACATGGGAACTACTACGCTACACCCAACATAAATACGGCCCCTGCCCTCATGGAGAGAAATTCTAGCAGGTGACGGTAAACATTAACCAAATATTTACACAGGGAAATATAAGATTGCAACTGAGGAGGGGTGTGAGGTGCTCTGAGGGGTCCACCCTTGGGTATTTCATCCTCCTAGAAGTGAGGGGAGGCCCCTCTGAAGAAGTGATGTCTCCACTGAGATTTCAGGTGCTAAGGGCAAGGCAGTGGGGAATCTGGAGAACATTCCAGGCACAGGGAAGTTGCCTCTGGCAGGATAGAGCAAAGAGCATATGAGTGGTAGCTAGATGGGCAGTGTGTCTGGGACAGAGAATGAAGAGAGATGTGTAAGAGGAGGCTAAACAGGCGAACAGTGGCCAGGCTATCTACTGTTTTATTCCAAGCAATGAGAGGTCACTGAAGTTTGTGGTCAGGGAAAAAAGTGATGAAGGGGTGACGTGATCATATTTGCATTTCAAAAATATCAAGTGTGAGATCATGTTGGAAAGAGATATGAGTCCTTGTGAGCAGAACTTTAGTAAGAGTCTTTTGCTAGAGTCTGGTCATCACCTTCTTGTTCCTGTCCTCTAAATCCTACGAGGGTAGGGACATCACTCACGTATGAGGAAGTCCCTGCCCCATTTTGTCACACCAATCCAGAGGAAGTGAGAGAGAGTCCCACAGTAAAGTTGCAACTCCCAAGAGATGGAAACTAAAGAGAGAGAAAATTCATTTCTGCTGCTATCCAAGCTTTTACCCTCTTAGCTTAAATCCATCAAAATTGCTTTTCCCACTGCCAATCCCACACTGTGAACTAATGAATATCATCACTCTACCCCTTTATCTGAGCACATCTGAGCAACGTTTCCAAGGTGAGGAGTCCGCATCTCCAAGAGGTATGGGCAGAAAATCATTCTAAGTATTTCTATTTAATTTTTATCTTAAAAAGGCAAGAAATTAAGCTTCAACCATATTTTCAAAAGAAATTGTTATGCTAATTTTTAATAAATTAGTTGCTCCTGGCCCCTTCGCTAGGTCAGGCAGTCAGCAGACAAATACAGTACCCAAGGGATCCTGGAGTAAGCATGATGGAAAGTGACCTCTCTGCACATACAGTGACAGTGGTGTCCCAGCTCATTCATTCACTTTGATCATACTGCAGCATACGGAGGTTCATTTGTCCCTGGTCCAGCGGATGTACAGAGAATAGTGCTTAGTTTTAACTAACTAATCTCTACAAAACCCAGACACGTGGCTTGATAAGATTCTTTAAGGAAACTAGATTGAAGATAACCCCAATAACAGAAGCACAAGCAAACCCATAAGAAAAAGAACAGAGCTGATTTTTCCCATCTCTGGAATAAGCTGTTCTATGCCACAATGCAGAGTGAAAACAATAAATACCTAAACAGATCTCAGAAGAAGTCACCAAAAACAATTCAAATTATGCATATTTGAAATATAGACATAATTATTATTGCTAATCACATACCATTAAAATCTAATAAACTTAAAATTCCTTAACATTTTTAACAGTTAAACATCTTAAGTATTTATATTCAAGTTTTCACTTAAGTAGTGCACAATCAAAACCATTTGGAGACCACTGCTGTAGGGCCAGCCCCAAGGAGGACAGTGAACCATTCTGACACACCTGCGGGTACTGGTTATGAGGAAATGTGCTTTCCGCGTCTGGCAAATGCCCATCGTTCTGGTTGCGGTCTCCATAGATTTCCTCTTTGCTCATCAGAGACTCTTCCTCAGCCTCCTCTTCCTTCTGGAGGATTTTCCTCATGAAGTCTCTCTTGTCCATTGGGGTTCGAATGATTTTCAAGTTATTCGTGTAGATGATGATCTTTCCAAAATCTATAATAGGTGGGGACTAGAGAAATGAAGAATGAGCATGGCGACTTACCAGCAATCACCACATACAGGGCTGCAGAACCTGTTCAACATCCCAGGAAATAGGGGAGAAAGAACTTGTAACTGTCTAGCCCGTAGGATTCCAACAGATCCCAAAGCTAAAATTCACTCCCTGGTTTGTTCGCTCTCTCTAAAAACCCTGAAGACCAGCTTCCTTCTCCCTGTTGATGGTAACCAACCAAAGCTGAACTAATCCTATAACTGGGGTGTAAGACTCTGCATGGCGAGGGCCAAAGCTTCTACTCCCACTGCATACCACAGTAGCTGATGCAGAGCTGGGCACGGTGAGTGTTTTATAAACACAGAAGAATGCTTAAAAAAATAAATAGCTCTCCAAAATTTTTATGCATAATAGTAGATAAAATTTACTGAATTATTATCATTATTTTATTATAGTGGATAGCATTTATTTTGTGTCAGACATCATGCTAAGCATTTTACAAACATTACCTCACTTTCCCCTCAAACATCCCTTGAGGCGGATGCTATGATTTCTACATTTTTACAGATGAGGAGACTGAGTCACAGTGGGGTCAAGAGCCTCCTAAGGTTACCGTTGGTCAGGGTCTGTGGCTGGGATTCGAACCCCAGTCTGTCTAACTCTAAAGCCCATATTCTTAACACCTACACTGCACTATTCACAAGTATTTTCCCTCCAAAAAACCTGTAAGATCATTATGTATATAATGATCATATATATATATACATATATATATATACATATATATACATATATATATATACATATATATATATATATAAGTAGTGATCTTACATATATGTAATATCTTATATATGTAATTTTTTTTATTATTTGTACAATATATAAATCTTTTTATGTCAATAAATATACTTCGGTAGCATCATTACTAACAGCTTATGTTCCTTTCTGTGGATTTATCATGTATTACTTGATAATTTGCTGAGGAATAATTTACACAATACAACAATGCAGCAGAGAAGCATGGGGGAGTAAATGTTTAGGGATTACTTAACTAAGAACCCAGAGATAGGATAGCTTGGCAACAAACAACACCAATCTTAATGCTGCTATTCACCAACTGTAAGGTATAGGAGAGTCATTTGGCCTCTTAGAACCTCAGTTTGCTCATTTGCAAATGGGGTGACATCTAACTGGTGGGCATCACCACAGACAAAATCATTATTAAAACAGGAATATGTGGGGCACCTGGGAGGCTCAGTCGGTTGAGCGTCCGACTCTTGATTTCTGCTCAGGTCAGGATCTCAGGGTCCTAAGATCGAGGCCCGAGTCGGACTCTGCGCCCAACCTGGAGTCTGCTCAAGATCCTCTTTCCCTTTCCCTCTGCACCCCGCCCCCCCATTCACACACTTGCGCACACACGCTCTCTCACTCTCTGTCTCTCAAGAAAACAAAAGAAAACAAAACAAAAAAACAGGAATACTTGGATACTGGCTGGTAAGCAGGTGCTGTCCTGCGACTCCTGAGTGCCCTCCTGTCACCCCCAGCTGTCTTCAGGGAGCCTCTACCGCCCCCAAACCCAGCAATGTAGCAGTTAATGCTCAGGAGCCCAGGTCTCAGGGCCCTGCCCCAGCGCTCGGCTGGCTTCTGTGCTGGTGCTGGCCGGGCAATGTTCCTGTGGGGGAAGATTTCGATGCTCCTCCCTGAGGCTAATTATATCGATTTCTAGGGGTGGAGGTGCAATGAAGAATATATAAAACAGGGTTTTCAAAGCTAAAGATACTATGCAGGGGCGGGCATTGTTACTGTGGCTGGTATTAAAAGCTGTTCATTAGTACTGCATGCACAATCATGCTACACAGCTAAGTACCCCAGCACCAAATATTCCGCCCTGCATTTATAGAAGTGTAGAAACCAAATTTATTGGGATGCCACAATCAAGCAGTCTCCTATTTATAGCCATAATACATTCAGTCACAACCTGGCTTAAACAGGACTTCAGTACTGGGATCCCCTTCCTTGAAACACAGAGTTTTCTATCATTATTTATGAAGCCACGGGCTTCCTACTTGGCCCTGTTTTCTCTCCCTCTCTTCAAGGGATCGTGTGGCAGCTTCCATTTCCTATTGTTTGATGCACACTGGGTTCCTGTTTCACACTCTGGACTATCAGTTTCTGAACATCAGAAGATAAAGATGGTGGCACTTTTAGAAGGTTCCATTTCTACTTCCACTAATAGCCAAAGAGGTTTAGTTACTAGGGAGCTTTTTTTCACATGTAAAACTGGTTTTTTCAAGGTGAAACTCTTAATCTACTAAAAAAAGGTGGGGGCGCCTGGGTGGCTCAGTTGTTAAGCGTCTGCCTTCGGCTCAGGTCATGATCCCAGGGTCCTGGGATCGAGCCCCGCATCGGGCTCCCTGCTCCGCGGGAAGCCTGCTTCTCCCTCTCCCACTCCCCCTGCTTGTGTCCCTCTCTCGCTGCGTCTCTCTCTGTCAAATAAATAAATAAAATCTTAAAAGAAAAAAAAATCTGTGGTCATCTGGTCCAACCTCCTGCCTCTAAGCTGGTCTATATCTGAGACACCCAAGATACTACATTTATTTATTTATTTATTTTTAAAAGATTTTATTTATTTATTTGACAGAGAGAGACAGCGAGAACAGGAACACAAGCAGGGGGAGTGGGGGAGGGAGAAGCAGGCTTCCCGCTGAGCAGGGAGCCCGATGTGGGACTCGATCCCAGGACCCTGGGATCATGACCTGAGCCGAAGGCAGACGCTTAACGACTGAGCCACCCAGGCGCCCACTACATTTATTTTTAATGTACTTGAAAGAAGGAGGGTCCCAAATCACCTGTAAGGTGTGTTTATGTTTCATTCACCCTGACAGCCAAGTTCTTCCTTGTGTCTAAGGGAAACCCTTCAGGTGTAACTAAAGTTCACGTTATCTGGTGACACTGAATTGCCCGTGAGGAACACCCACTCTTACATTACAGAGGGCCAGGACGAAGCCAGGAATTTTTGTGTTTCCTTCCATAGTGCCCAGAATGACATCTTGGGTGACTGAGCTTCATAAGTGGCCATGTGCCTGGAGACCGCTATTCAGGCACCATGAAACCTTTCCACTTAAAATGCAGGGACACCTTCCTGAATCCTAGAAATGCAAAGGGCTTTGGAGGCAGGCAGGCCTGAGGTCAATTTTTCTGTGCAAGATTTGCAAGTTCCCAAACCCCATGCGCTGTTTGTCCAATTTGTAAAATTCTCAAAGAATTACTGTGAAGATGAAATGACCTACGTACAAAATACATGTTCAGTAAATGCCACGTCCCTTCCTTCCCTTCCATTTTTTTAAATGAAACTTATAAACTTCAAATGGTTTCAATTCTTTAAAATATTTATTTGTTTATAACCACTTTCTCTATCATATACAATTTTTTTTAAAAGACTCAATATTTCTTTGATGAGAACCTGGTCGTTATCACAATGGAAGGGAATATTTGCTAAGCACATCCAATGTTCCAGGCACAATGTTAAGTATTTTGTACGTATACTCTTTTTTTAATCACCACAACAATCTTCATAAGTAGATACTTTTACTACTCTCATCTCCTAGAGGACGACATAGAAGCAAGGCAAGATTAAGTGGTCTGCTCAAGCTCCCACAGTTAAGTAGGTAGAGTGGACAGCAAGCCCAGGTTTAACAGACATCATAGCCCCTGCCTTTTTTTTTTTTTTAAGATTTTATTTATTTATTTGGGAGAGACAGAGAGAAAGAGAGAGCACGGGGGGGCGGGGGGCAGAAAGAGCAAGGGAAGCACACTCCCCGCTGAGCAGGGAGCCTGATGAGGAACTCAATCCCAGGAACCTGAGATGGTGACCTGAGCCAAAGGAGACGTTTAACTGACTGAGCCACCCAGGCGCCCGCCCTTGCTTTTTTTTTTTAATGATTATTTTTATGGTGGTAAAATATACAGTACATAAAATTTACCACTTTAACCATTTCTAAGTGTACAGGTCAGCGGTATTAGTACGTTCACACTACTGTGTAGCCATTACTACCAGTCATCCCCTGAACTTCATCTTCTCAAACTGAAACTGTATCCCCAATAAGCTCCCACTTCTCCCCTCCCCCAGCCCCTGGCAACCACGGCTGCATTTTCTGTCTCTATAAATCTGACTATTCTAGGCGCTTCACATAGATGGAATCATATAGTTCTCTCTTTATGACTGGTTTATTTCACTTAGCATAATGTCTTCAAGTTTCATCCATCTTGTAGCATGTGTCAGAATAGCCTTCCTTTTTAAGGCTGAGTAATATTCGACTGTGTGTATATACATTTTATTCGTCCATTCATCTACTGAGGGACATTTGGGTTGTTTCCACTTGTGAGCGACTGTGAAAAAGCTGCTGTGAACATTGGTGTACAAATACCTGCTCAAATTCAGAGCCTTTACTGTAATTGTTGTGCTTAACTGCTACCCAGTGTTGCTTCATAATCAGTATTTACTAGGGTTTATTTTATAGTTGGATTCGCTATTGAAAAACCATGGTTTTCCAGTTCTCGTTTCCTTATGTTTCATAAATACCACACTGACAACCTCTTTCAGTGGGCGGAGCTGCAGGAATCCATCCTGACCCCTCTCTCCACCAGAGGCTGGCTACGATTGGGAGGTAGCATTTGGATCAGGCAACAAAGAAAACAAGGATAACTGGATCAAGCAGGAAACCCGATCAAGCAGGAATCAAACTCTGAAAATGGTCTCCAGAGTACTGTGTTTAAACCAGTGTTGTGGTGCTGCTATGAAGACTCAATTATCTGGTTGTATAAGTCCTTACCAAATCATACACATTTACATAAGTGCCAAGTTTGACACATGACTTGTGATGGTCCAGTGGTCAAATTATCTACCATGGCCTTGTAAAAGGTCTGTAGAAACTACAACTTTTTAAAGTCTAAACCTACAAGTAAGATTTAGTTTAAAAGAGATATGTAAGTACAAGACAGAGCCAAGAACCTAGGATATAATAAGCACTCGGTAATGGTAACTATTACTATTAACATCATCATTATTAGTAATGGTGAGAATGGAACTAGAATAAAAAGAATAATTTTAGAGAATAAAAGGGAACATTCCATACGACCAAAAGCATGAGGAATCAGAACACCTGGGTTCTTATTCTGACTTTGCACCTAATGACTCTCTAATACTGGGTGGATCCCTTAACAACTTGGCACTCGGTTTTCCTCATCTGCAAAATGGGAATGACCGTATTTTGCCTTTCTCCTCGAGGCTGTGGTAAAGACCCAAGGAGAAATTACATGAAACTACTCTGTAATGCATAAGCCACTCCACTAACACGAGGGGTTGTTCACTCCAGCCCCCTTTATTATCAAAAAGAAACTTGGTATTATCTCTGATAAATGTGGACTCCTGTAATTACACTTTACCAGTGCCAGAAAGGCCAATGCATTTGTCTGCCATAGATGAATTATCTGTTCCCTTAGGCAACTAACAATAAAAATGATTAGAGAGTAATTATCTGAATTTCACACTTTAAAGATGAGAGCATATCCTGGTGTACTATTCATTAATAGTACATTAATAGCACATTATATAATTGTATTTAATCTTAAGGAAAAAAGTCCCAGTGGCAGACATATACACATCTCCCTTTCATTTTTAGAAATCAGTGAATATTTTCCAAGTTCTTCCAGCTTAAAAGAAAATCATGCAGGGGCTTTTGATTATCCATGATACTGGGAAAGATAATTGAAATTAACAGATAAAATACACGTTTCAATTGAACTGTTAGCTCAGACTTCTTCCCCAAGTAACATTTCCTCTGGTTGACATGCTTTTCGCCATTTCTTCCCAGGACTCCAACCACTCAGGGTTCATGCTAATGAGCAATGGAAAGGCAAAATAAATAAAGAAACAAACACTTTTTAAAAGCAGGCAGCAGGAGGGAGATAGGAAATAAAACAAGACATGGATAAACCACAAGCTGAAAAACTGGCTGGAGTGAAATGAGCACCTTCAAACACTCAGCTCTTTCAGGAAACAAAACAACCAGTTGTCGCATAATTTTCTAAAACAGCAGTCTCGCAAGCTGAAAACCACTGCATCTCTATTTAATTTATTTACAAGATAACCCAGCCAATGACCCAATTACAATTTACTATCCTGGATGGGACTGAATACTATACATGCTTATTGCACTTTCCAATAAGCAGTCAGCAAGCATGTTATTTTTGTCCCAGAAATATTATTCCGATAGTGGCTTCTCATTTGGTGCACCTACAGCTCTGGTTGGTACTGGAGCACGAGCAAGATACAAATTTGAATCAGTTAGGTGTTTTCCTATATACATTTTAGTCCTTAAAGTTTATACACCATGCACAATACCAACCTTATGGTCATTCGCCTTGTAATCATTGAAGAAAGCCTGGCTGCCCGCCAAAGTGTAGGCATTGCCCTCTCTAAACACGCTGATCCTTTGAGCAGTCAGCTTAGGGGAGTATGGTCGGGGCTTGGGGGCTTCCCCAGACCCATAAACACCATCCATTGGTTCAAGGGACTCTTGGAGAAAACTGTGAGGGTATTCCTCCTTTGGCGACTCTAATTCCTGCCCATCCTCAAAGACCTGCTTCAACACTCTGCCACTGTAGGAGGAAGAGATTTTAAATCGTACTTTCCGTGGTTTGCCGTCACTCTTCTGGTTCAGCTTCTTCTCAGGGTCCTCCATCAGTAGAAATTTCACCCTGTGGTTTCCAGGCTTCAGTGTAGCCAGTAAAATTTGGGGCTCTGAGGAAAAGGCATTTTATTTTCTCTCCTCTTGCATATTATTAATTCAAGTTGGTGCTGGGGTATGCTCAGTTTACAGCAACTGACACCCACACATTAAATATTGATAGACCCTCATGCAAAGGTAGGCAATTGTGGGTTTATGGAGTGGATGGAGCGCAGCGTAAGACAAGATTGGGTCCCCTTTGAATCCCAAACTCCCCTATAACTTCACCCCAATCCTGGCTTTTCCTACCTTGAACAAGGGTAGATTTATTTAGACTGAACAAGTATCAATTCAGTAAGGCTCAGTTACTCCATCAGCTGGCAAATGTCTTATTAATATTCTTACCAACAACTATGACCTAGTGAGCACTTAATAGGTGCCACAGATTTTTGCATGCATTGCCTTACTTGGTCCTCACAATAAGCCTACATTGGAAGTATAATTATCCTTGTTTTACCGGGAGGAAAGTGAGGCTCAGAGCAGTTTCCCCATTTGTCTATTCTGTTGCAGCTAGGCTAAGAGACAGAGCAGGGATTAGAACTCAGTTCTGACCCCCAAACCCATGGCCAGTCCACTAAGCCAAAAGTTTTCAAACTGTGTTTCATGGAGCCCTAGACAGGAGGGAACCATGGATCCTGGATTCTGGGCCTTCGTCCCTGTATGAATCAGATAGGCTACATTTCCTTTTTTTTTTTTTTTTTTTTGGCTTCCCAGGGGAATTCTACATTTTTGGGTTTTTTTAATTATTATTATGTTCAGTCTACATTCCCTATCTACTTTGTATTTAAGATTTCATTTGCAAGCACCGCACTAGGCCCTGCTGCCTGTTGTAGACAATACCCAGTAAATGCTTGACACTGCACTAGCAGATGGGATGAGTATCAGGGAAGTATGAGACGTGGGGCTTATGAATGACAGTCCTGCAGTCTACTTCAGGAAACAGACCTAACACATATGAAATAACAGCCTCCTGCTTGCAGCAAACTGTCCACTGCTGAATCCCAGAATATCTATTCTGGGAAGAGAGTAGTCCCTAAGGAAACAAGGATGCAAGAAGGCTTGTATAGGAATGGGCCCCTGAGTTATGTCTAAAAGGAGGGGTTGGATTTGAAGAGCTAAAATGGTGGGGGTTGAGTCTTTCTCCTTGTTTTGTTAATGATTTCATCACTTATTCAGTTGCCCAGACTGACTAGCCTTGTGTTCTTGCAGCTGTTGCTATGGATTCTATCACCACTGCATTCTTTCATCCACCCCCTCCACCCTGACCCTAGGTCAAGCCCTCCTCACTTCTGTTTTCAAGATTGCAACAATCTCCTAATGACCTCCCCACCCAACCATTCTCCACATTGATGTCAGAGCCATGTTTTAAAAAACTATCTGCAGGTGCCTGGGTGGCTCAGTCGTTAAGCATCTGCCTTCGGCTCAGGTCATGATCCCTGCGTCAGGCTCCACCTCTCCCTACACCTCTGCCCATCTGCCCTGCTTGTGCTCTCTCGCTCTATTTCAAATAAATAAATAAATAAAATCTTTAAAAAAAAAAAAACTGTCTGCAGATGTCAGTCTCCTGCATAAAAAGTCCTAGCCTTTCTGTGCAGCAGGCAAAATTCCCCCAAACCTAACTGTACCTTCATTTCCACCCTCATCCTCTGTCACTCTTCTAGGTGCTGTGTGAAACTGGCGTTCCAGACACACTAACAAGCTCCCCTACTTCCTAGAACCACAGGTTTCTGTCTCTTATCCAATGATCTGTTTCCTGACTGAAATGTCAAGCCTTCACTCCTAACTTCAAGCTACACCTCAAATGTCACTGCTACTGGAAAGTCTTCCCACTTGCCCCAAGTCAAAGGCCACGGAACTTTGGACCAACCACCATTAAGCGCTTCTTGCTTTCTCTGACCATTCCTGGGTTTCCCTCCAGTTTAGTGAGTCTAAAGTCTAAATGCTTTAGACTCAGAAACCGCCTTTACCATTTCTCTATCTCCAGTGTTTAGCTAAGTACCTGGTACATAAAAGAACTCAGGTAATAACTGTTGAGTGAATGACTCCTGGTAAGAAAAATCAAATAAATCAAACTTTTGGAATCAGGTTGAGCATATTTTATGGAGAACAGGTAGGATCAGAAAGGGGTCAAGAAAAACATTTGTATTTCCACTAAGGAGGGGTTTCACAATTATAAGGTCCTACAAAATCAATGTAAGGACTAGGTTACACACACACACACAGAAGCATTTTTTTTTTTTTAAAGATTTTATTTATTTATTTGACAGAGAGTGACATAGCAAGAGCAGGAACACAAGCAGGGGGAGTGGGAGAGGGAGAAGCAGGCTTCCCGCAGAGCAGGGAGCCCGATGTGGGACTCGATCCCAGGACCCTGGGATCATGATCTGAGCCGAAGGCAGACGCTTAACGACTGAGCCACCCAGGTGCTCCCAACAGAAGCATTTTTTTAAAAAGAAAGATATGCTCATCGTGACATCAGAATAATACACTCTTCTAGGTTTCCTGGGGTGTAGAGCTGGCCCTGATATACCGGGCATGCATTACGGGAGGCTGATACATGGCTCCCTCAGCCCTCAGGACAGCCAGGTAGGGCCTAGGCTTCTAGGTGACCATCCCCGACGACACTAGCCTCATTCATTTACTCCAGTGTACAGGATGAATGTCATCATCTTACAGTATTTGAGAAAAAAATTGATTTGAATCAAGCAGCACCAAACTAGAAGTGGTTAGGAGTGCTCCACCAACAGGAGCGCGGGGAGAGAGACTTGTATAGAGAACAGGCGGAGACAAAGTCAGGAAATTATTGACTGGCTATTAGTGAATGGCTGCCCTCAGTGCTTTGACTTCATACCCATTAGGCGCATAGGGCCTTAGATTTGGGGTTATATGGCTTACACAGGCTGCCCCAGCATTAGAGCCACATCAGTTTAATGGCCTCCTTGTTTAATTTAATAATTCCCCCATTTGGGTCATCCTCTTATACACAAGAGGTTGACCAAACACCTGCTATTGGCGTGATTCTCAGTCACCATCAATACTAAGTTGCTCTTGTCTCATTATGATACTCATAGGGAATGACATCAGATCCACGGAAGAATTGTCTTTGTGTTCCTCTCATTGTTCACCTTGTTTCTGTTTCTCTGAGGGCAGTGAGACCACACAAGGGAGACTACAAACAATGGTTAACTATTAGGAGGGTAACACCAAGAGACAAGTATACTCATTAGCCAGGGCACCCATGAACCATACCAGCTGGTATCAAACAAATTTTAAAAAATGTACCTAAAAGGGCATCAGCCTGTTTTAGCCCAGCAGCGTATTTATCCATTTCTTGTATTTGCTACGAGACCACAAGTATCGATTCAGGTACAGCAGGAGTTACTGGCTATGGCACAGACTCTTCTTTGTTCAGCCAGGAAGTAAGCTAAAGCAATTCTATTCTCTAAAACCACCTTAGCAGGAAAGTCAAGGGACTTTTACTGTGCAGCTATGGCCCTATTGGTACATTCAGTGAGAGCTGCCAGAATTAAGGAGCACTCTCCTGTGCATTAATAGAAAAAGCAAGTAGCAAAAAAGCAAAAAGAATAAAGTTTTTGTGCTGGAGATGAAGATCTTGATCTGTGAACTCGGGAGAGCTGTCTACTCAAGATGCCATCTGTTTCTGAGGTGTAACCTCCCTAGTCAGTTTTAATTTTAGATCTCTAGCTGATGTGCAATTCCAAGAGTCTGAAGTCTTTTTAACTGGGAGATGTGCATCCAAGATTCAAGTTCCTGAAGTCTGACTTATGTATGGTAGCGAGGAGGACCTGGTATGGTCTCTTCCAAGGAGCGGGTCAAGGCAGTCTTTTTTTCTTAGTGATTCCAAATCAGAAGGATGGGAGAAAATTGGAAACTTTAGTATGGAGAATTGCAGGCACAAGAATTCAAGATCCACTTCAGCTTACAGGTATATAACAAAACCTCAAAGACAATAAACAGGACTAGAATCTGATGTCTACAAGTTTGTGTATAATATCCTAAAAACACAATTTTTTCCTCTACAATCACCCTCATCTCTATCAAAGATCATCACAGTAAGACTAATTTGTTTGCAAAATAAGTCTAGTCTCATTAGATTTGGCCTGATTATTTACATAAATGCACCAAGCATAGTGACCGACCATACAGATTCTTTTTAAATCCTCTTTGCTGGACCTTCTCATAATGAATATTAGACCAGACTGTTAAAAGCCTCTCCAGGCTAAGAAACCAAGCCAAGAACTCACCATCAGTCTTCACCTGGAATACCTACAGATTTGCATGAGTTCTTCTTTTTGAAGGTATCCTGAGGGTTCCTGAGGATAAGTTTACAGGGAACCCTTAAGCAAGGTATCAGGCTAGTTTTTCCAAGGGGCTTTTATTGGTTGCATGAAGTCAACCTTAGCTCCTTCAAACTGTCTGGTCATATTTGTTGGGGTTTTTTTTAAAGATTTTATTTATTTATTCGAGAGAAGAGAGAGAGAGAGAGCACAAGTTGGGGAGGAGGGGCAGAGGGAGAGAGAGAGAGAGAGAGGGACAAGTAGACTCCCCACTGAGCAGAGTGCCCATGTCTGAATCAAATCATATTTGATTGTATACATATTCTCAAACATGACATTCCAGTCAAAGCTTTGGTAATAGAACCAATGTTTGCAATTGTGTCCTGTTATAAGGCAAATAGATTCTATTGAACTTATGCAAATAACCATATTGCCATGAAAGTAAGAATACTCAATAGGTTTCTGAATTCTGGAGGGATCAGATAGGAAGAAAAAGTAAATGTTACATTTGTTTACAATGGTATACTTTACAAAATTACTGTAAGTCACAGATAGCTTAAGAGAAAAGAGAAAAAGCTTTCCTTAAATCTGGAAGAAAACAAAACTAAGCAATCAGCAATGTTTCAAAGAAACAGTTGTAAAAAAATTACAATCATCCTCATCAGTTCATTCATCAGTTCATTCAATTCCATGTTATTAATTTTTGTTCTGCTTAAATCCAGTTTTTCCTTTAGTTCTGGAAATTCTTTTCCAGTTCAGTTTTATGATCTTTTTTTTTTTTTTTTTTTTAAAGATTTTATTTATTTGAGAGAGAGAGAGCACAAGCAGGGGGAACAGCAGAGGGAGAGGGAGAAACAGACTCCCCTCTGAGCAGGGAGCCCGATGCAGGGCTCGATCCCAGGACCCTGGGATCATGACCTGAGCCGAAGGCAGACGCTTAACGACTGAGCCACCCAGGCGCCCCTAGTTTTATGATCTTAAAGTTATCAGAAACCTATAGGAAAGGACTATCAGAGTCTTTTCCATGATTTCTTATCAGAGTCCTTTCCATGAATCTCTCTGAAGATGAAGCACCTTTACAAAAGCATCAGAGTAAAACAGTAATTGTCCGTAAATGACAAAAAGACTTTTAACCAAATAGCCATGGTTATAAATAGAGTTCATTTGATAAGGAAATGTTATTTCTGTGGCACACAATAATTTAGGCTAATAGTTGGACAATATGAGAATATTGACAAATTTCTAGCAACTTTAAACAATTTCTGGAATACATATATTAGTGACAGACATTCATATACATATAACCTAAGAAGGTTTATCATCACTTCTTATTTGACAATGCTTCCCAGATAACTTAACATACCAGATAAACCTAATTAGTTTAACATCTCTCTTTAACAAGATGACAGAGCTTCTAACAATCCTCTGGGAAATCTCAAAGTTACTCTAAGGTCAAAAAGGCTGCATTTACAATTTGATTTTGGGAAATTGTCAAAATGTCAAAAGGTGACTAAATAGGATCTCAGATCATTATGAAATAATACTTAATTATCAATTTAACTATAGAAGATTTTAAAGACCAATACAGAAGGTTACATAGTTGTGAACAAAACTTACCCTTTTAATATTGAGAAGAATGGATTTTCTTTTCTTTCTACTTCTTCTTATTTTATTTTTTTGAGAGAGAGGGTGAGCCAGACAGAGAGCACAGGAGCGGGGCAGAGGGAGAGGGAGAAGCAGATTCCCCTGCTGAGCAGGGAGCCCGACGTGGGGCTCGATCCCAGGACCCTGGGATCATGACCTGAGCTCAATCATGACTGAGCCACCCAGGCACCCCAAGAACACTAGGTTTTCTTAAGTAATCAAAGATCTGATAAAAACAAGTGAAGAGGGGCGCTTGGGTGGCTCAGTCGGTTAAGTGTCTGCCTTCAGCTCAGGTCATGATCTCAGGGTCCTAGGATTGGGCTCCCTGCTCAGTGCAGAGCCTGTTTCTCCCTCTCCTCCTTGCTTGTGCTCTCTCTTGCTCTCTCTGTCTCTCTCTCTCCCTCAAATAAATAAAATCTTTTAAAAAAAAAAGTGAAGAAACATTACATTATTTTGATATAACACAAACTCTTTGCTTTTCAGGTTGATTACCCAAAAGGCAAAAAACAACAACAACAAAAACTGTACCACTGTACTTTTGATACCGAAACTCCTTCTTTAAAAACTTAAAGAAATCCATTTTAATCAGCTTGAGCACACACAAAATTTCTTTTCCAAGATTCCTTTTCTTAAACCTTCTTAAAAAGCTCTTTTTATATTCATTTAGGTTTTGGTCTATGTTTTTCTCTTTCTCATTCTGGAACACCTGGTCATTCTACTTTCCCTACCTACTTTTCATACACAGCTGTTTCCTTTTACCCTATAATTTCTAAGTGGTTTTAATTACACGTATTAATTAGAATTCTTAAACTTTAGAATCCTTTATTCCTAGTGAAAAGTAAGAAATAAGTAATTCTGGATTGTCTGTCATCTACCACTCTGTGCATCTGCAAATTTATAAATCCTTCTCACAATTTCTAGAAGTATATGTTTCCTCAGACAAATTTTTAGTGTGGCACAAAACATGTTTACGAAAAGACCCAAATATCTTTAAAAGGAAGCCAAAAGTGGATAAACCTATGTTCAGTAATTAATTTTTCAGTCCTTTATCTTATTTGGGAATGATCTAGATATTCAGTGACTAGCCATCATTTAATTTATCTCACTATATCTTTAAGGTTACCAAAAAGATTCTGGAAACCGTTTTTAAGTAGACATACCATAAAGCATAATTGTTGTTGAAGAGCTCATTTATAAACTTTTATCTTACTTAGATCTATTTAATTTACTTGTTCTTAACAATTATGTTTAGATTACTCATGAAAAATTTCATGAGACATTAAACAGCTAACCATCATTTTAAGTTATCTCTCTTGCTGACAAATTCTGTAACAGAGATAACATAAGTTTATTTGATTTTTAGTAAACCTAGGTAGAATAAAAGATTATAGTTAATGCTGCTAACTCTAAAGTCATGTGTTTTAATTAAACCAACAAGCTTAAACTAGCTTTTATATACCAAAGATTACCCTACATCACATGAACTTGAAAAACATTTGTGTTAGTTTTTATATTTCTGAGAGTATACTTGATTAATATAAACGCTTGTTTGTCTTTAAGCCATTTAAATAGAGTTCTTTACAAGTTAATTTGGGCAATACCATCCAGAATTAGAAAAATATCACACATCTGTAACATACATACATAAACATACACAAGCATACAGACAGATGCAGAAATCTTACAGCTTTCATTTGAAAATATTAGCCATAAGACAGATATGATCATGCAAAACTCACTAGTTTATAAAAGAACAGCTGGGTCCAAATTGTGTCTCTAGCAGATAGAATAAGTAAAGGTTTTACCTCTTGAGCAGCTAAAATTTTACTAATATTTGTGGAGCAGACTTTTAAGATTTTTTATTCATCTAATTTCCAAATTATTGTCTTTTTTTCCCTCCTGATCAGAATTACCTCCCTGAAGTTCACATTTCAAGAGAGGACTCTGAGTTCCTAGAGGAAACAGAACATTTACAACTCAAAGGGAAAGAAAAGGATCTAAGTTTCTTCAAGAAGGGCTTTTTTTCCCCTCCCTAAATCCATATCTTCTACAATATCTGCAAGACTTTTGAGATAAATAGGGGAGGTTCTGGTATTAATAAAAAGAACAGGTGGGCTTTGCATTGTTTCTAGAGCCAAATTTCCATTCCTGTAATGACTCAATTTGTAAGACAAGTACAGTGCTCTTGACTCCTCAAAGAATTGGGTTGCAACCTCAATGACTTCAAGAGGCTGACCCAGCCATCTGACTACCTTATCCTCAATTTGCTTTTTATCAGGCAGATCTTCAACTAGGATAGAAATCAAAAGATTCCCCTGTTCTAGATTTAGATCTGTGTTTCTTTGGAATGTTTTTTTATTCCTTCCACAATGGCTTCAGAATGTTTTGCTTTCCCTCTGGATACATAGTTTCATTTTAGCTTAAGGGAGAAGATCCAAAAAAAGTTCCTATCAGGCTCTGAATATCAGCTTCCAATTTGGCCAACTTCTGAACTTCTGATCATAGAGCTACTTAAAAACAACAACAACAACAACAACAACAACAACAACAACAACAACAAAACACCTTTCAAATATCTTGTCAGGTTTCAGCCAAGACAAAGAGTAAACATTCCCACCAGTATTTAACGATTCCATGGACACAAAAGGGGTCCCCAAAGAGGGTTGCAAAAGAAACTACCCTCCCAAGAGCCAGAGCCACTGGCAAAGATAACCGAAAGAAAGACTTCGACAGCTTTCAAAAGTCAGTAGAACCCTAGCCGCAAATAGAGTACAACCGTCATTTCTGTCCGACCATACCAACCATATTTTGGGGGCCTACAACCTGACAGTTGCCAAGCCAAGTTCTCGGGACACAAAATGAGACAAACAAGAGGCAAAAGCTATCCCTGGGAGAGAAAGAATTGATAATTAATGGGTTTTTTTCCCCGCCAATCTAAACTTGGAAAGAAAGAACAATGTGAAATTTACCTCCCTCTCTCGACCAGGCACCAAAGAAAGAGACCTGGGAGAGCTGACTTTGGTTAGTATTCTTAAAATACAGATGACTTCATGCAAATATCTGGAGAAAACTAAATCTTCAACCCTCTGCCATTTTTCCTCTGGTTGAATTCAAACAATAGAAAATGTTTTACTATAAAAAATACATTCTTCATAACATATTAATACAAAAGGAGTGACTTTAAGTCAAACTTAAGGTAGAATCATTTACTCAGGATTGTGCCCATTTGCAGAAAATTTTGATTAGTTATTGAAAGGAGACATGACTTACATAATAAAATCAATCAATTTATAACCTTATAATGGGGTTCATTACTTTTTAAAAGCTCTGATGGACACCTAACCAAGTGATTAGACTTGGTGTCCCTACTGGTGGAACAGACTGATATTCTGTGCCTCCTAATGTGATGCTTCATTGGCCGACTAGGTGTCCAAACCAGGACATTCTTGGTGGTGAAAGGCACTATTTACACTGGGACAGAAGGCAAATGGGAATAAATAATCATCCCACTGATGAGGTATAGTTAAAAGTTTAACGTTTATCTAATGCTGAATTTCAACCTAGCTTTTGGGTTACAAGAAGCACAGGAAATAGAAGAATGAGCTAAATGACCCCAAGAGATAACAATCAGATGCACAAAGCCACTTATGTGGGACATCCTACAAGATTACTAGTCTCACCACAAAATCAATATAGTGGGAAAAAATGTTGGGATGAGAGGATTATTCTAGATTTAAAGAGATATAACCAAATGTAATATATGAACCACGATTGTTCCTGAAGAAATCTGACTCCAGAGTTGGTATCACATGGAGCTAGAGAATTATTGGCAGAATAAAGCCATGTGATTATGTGGGAAAATATCCTTTTAGTAAGAGACACATGCTGAAATATTTAAGGCAATGTCTGCAGTTTATTGTGAACAAGTTTATCCACCCAATATATATTTATAATTAAATATATATGCATGTATGTGAAGTAAAACAAAATTGAAAAAATGTCAACAATTCTTCGTGGTTGTTTATTGTACTACTCTAACGTTTTTCTGTTTGAAATACTTAAAATAAAAATTAGGGGCAATAATGTTCTTACAAAAATATTCAAAAATATCTAGGTCTACTTCTATGCATTTTGATTTAGACCCCAGTGTATCCTGAATCTTCCTAGGAGTAGAATTTTTATCCTCTCCTGTCTGATGTCATTTACCGGACTTTATTTTTATGTGTACTCTGGGATTTGGGAGATTATATTAGATATGTGTCTTGATGAAAGAAATGTGTAATTATTGCAAATTGAGTATGAACATTATCCTTTAGCAATCTTTCCACATCTATCATTTCTAATCAGGGTAGCACTTATAAATTAAACATATTCTTTTAATCTGCTCCTACATAACTACTAAGAGTGTGTGTGTGCGCATATGTGTGTATGTGTGTGTGTGTGTGTGTATGCATGAGCGTGTGTGTATTTAAACCCCAGTCTGGCATTTTGAAACTCTTTTGAGATATTGTTATGGTAGAAGATTATGATAGCTATTGATCATTTGTAGAGAATTGTGAGAGTTCATGAGACTTTATATCTAGTTTACGGTCCCCTCTGCTCCACCACCAACCAAAATAGAAATTTCCAAGGCAATGCTTTAAGTGACTGTATTTCACACCACTATTTTTTCCCCCTAAGGTTGTCTAAGCTCCCTCAGGGATGGGTTTTTCATTATGGACCTAGGTGGCATGGGACGTAGTCTGATGCCTTTGTCCCATTTGTCCCACCCCTCCATGTCACAGGACAATCTGACAAGGAGACCAGCCCATCCAATCAAGGAGTTCTGATTAGGTCAGACATTTTCTCTCATGCTGTTATTTCCCAAAGTATGCTTCACAGAGCTAATAGTTATTTCTTGGAGTGGAAAAAAAAAGCTAATAAAATAAGTTTAGGAGAGGCTGGTTTCAGCCAAGTTAAACTGATTTCTTTACTGCAGAACCTCTCAGAATGTTAACTGCACTAATGTACTTTATCAGTCTCCACTAAGAGATACATCATTTCCAAAATGTAGTGACCACAAAACTCTTTATTGTTGGAATTCTACTTCATGGGACCAGTGTTCTAGGGAATACAGTCTTGGAGACGCTGTTCTAAGATGCTTTTCTGCTTAAAAATTCTCACCTCCCACTCTCACTTCTTTGTAGTGAACAACAGTTACTGCTTACTGAGTATTTGCTATATATGAAAGAGGTATTTCAGATAGGAAAACTGGAAACTGAAGCTCAGAGAGGTTAAGTTATCTGTCCACAGTTCCACAGCCATGAAATCTGACAGTTATTATTCTCAGCTTGGTCTGACCCTAAAGTTCAAGCTTCTCAGCATTTTTGCTTCTCTCACCTCACCAAACTGACCACTTGGGGAGAAAAAAGTCAATTCCTTAAAATTTTTCTGGAACAGAAAATTATTTTATCTAGTCTAGTCGTAATCTAAAACGCTTAACAGACTTCTGAATATATGATAAGCAAGGCCTCTCTGTGGCTGGAATGTAACTGAGCTGCCCGTGTGGCTGCTTCTCTACGGTTGCCTCAGAGGAGACCCCACAGTGTGCTTTGAAATTTAACCACCTGCATTATCTGTGAATCACTGGAATGGAGCGATAGGCCATCTTTGGTGTACTTTGAAATGCTTTTTCCTCATTGCCTCTGGTAGACCTGGCACAAGGCTTTGCATCACAGGCCAAAACCCCCACGTCAGAATGTAAAGGGAAGGTTCCCAGAGGACCGAGCAGAGGGTGTGTGTAGTGGAAAAACATCAACCCTGCCAGAAACCACAGGCCAAAATCTGGGGCTTCATTAAAAAATAATAATCACTTGGGATTATTCTACCAGTGCAAAGACCCTATCCCTGTAGCCCCTGGTTTGCCAGCTAGAGAATAAGGCACTGATGTTTCTAACTCCTCTCTCACTTTTGAGTCATTATGCACGGCTACCGGACAAAAAGCAAGAAGGGATCTCAGAGGCAGCAAAATGATCTCAACACTTTCCAACAGAACTAGAACTTGATCCACATATGTAGTTTTAAGTTTTCCAGCAGCAACATTAAAAAAGTGAAAAGAAACAAATGAAATTCATTTTAATATCCTTGAATCCAAGAAACCCAAGCTTCTATCATTTCCACACGTAATCTAATATAAGAATGGTTGTTCATAACATATTCTGTATTCTTTTTGGCTTATTAAATCTTCAAATTATGCTGATATTTTACCCTCAGAGCATCTCAATTAGTCCAGCAAACTTTCTATTAGAAATATTTGATCTGTATTCAGATTTCAGGAAATTTACAGTAGACAAGGTAGAGATTTACATACCCAACCAAGCTGGTCCCATCATACTTAAAAGTTTCCCAGTAACTGAGTCGACCATTAGTTTTAAAATGTGTAAATTAAATTAAGAACTTTCGTTCTTTAGTCGCACTAGCCTCATTTCAGGGCTGAATACAAACCTGTGACTCGTGGCTACCCTATTACACAGCACAGCTAGCGCAGCAGGTCTTCAGGGGACCAGGAGTGCCCCCTTAGGGGCATTCTGGAAACATACGGAAGCATTTATTTCCCAGTACTGTACTCACAATGAATGAACACCACAGATATTTAGTGGGTGGGAGGCCAGGGATGCAGAACATTCTGCAATACGAAGGGCAGTCCTGCCCAATAGAAAACTGTCCCACACCCCAGAAGCCCGTGTAGGTAAAACACCTGTTTATAATTATCTGACTCTAGAACCTGTTCGTTTGTGTGTTTGTGGGTGTGAGCTGGGAGCTCGGCTTTAATACACAATACATGTGGGGGGACCGAAAATTCCTATAAACTAAGGGAAGTTTGTACTTTATTTTACTCAGAGCTCTGCCAAGCGCTGTCTACCATTTTAGAAAATCCCTTCACAGACTGAAAGGCTGCTCCTCTCTCAGACAGCATGCAGGGCTGTCGCATTCACAGGGCTCCTAGACAGAGGCAGAATATCTGACCACTTTATTATCACATCTCCTAGGGACATCACACCCAAGCATTTGCTATTACAATACACAGTATTTTATTATCAATTACTTTCCCTTTCTTTCTATTTATACTCAAGGTTTTTTGAGAACAAGGGTGTTGTGTTGGTTTTTGAAGTTCTCTTTCTAGGTGGATTATTTAATCGACTAGTTTCATTCTAGAATAGTAAAGGGCTGTCAGGAAATAAGTGTTACTGAAAGCACACCTTGCCTTGCGTCTGAGGGCCGACAGTCACTGGTCCACGAAGTGTGGCTAGTTCCAGCCGATGAGGACTGCCACCTGCAGGGAGGGAAGCGAACTGAGGCTGCATCCAGGAACCCAACCCACGAGGAAAGAATGTGGGTCAGGAAAAGGCTGCTTCAATTAAAGAAATAGGTATTTTGCACCTCCGAGGTTGAAAGTTCTCTGCTTCTAGAAGATAAGGCTATGGAAATGACCGAACAACCATGGCTCTGCTCCCAAGTCGTTTGCAGTCCATATGGGAAAGTACTGGATGTAGGTCTGGGGGGTGAGGATCAGGTCAAGTGGACAAGAATGAGTGGCTGCTCAGAGACACTCCCCACCCGCTTCAGACCTCTCTGCTGGTAACTTTTTCCAGTTAGTTGATCTAGGAAAATGTAACAAGAGTGCTAAATTTTCTACACATACATATTTTTTTCAAAATTTACACCAACCTAGAAAATCTATATAAAAACTTAACACAAATGATGCATGAAAACAGCCTCTTGTAGGATAAATTTTAAAAATTAGAGTGGCATAAAGGATAAAACAAAAGGTCTGCTTTGCTCTTCCAAAATAAGTAACTATTACTGTAAGTCTAGAATATGGCCTTCCCAACATTTTATGCATTTATATACATATGATGCAAATACAAGTAGATGGCTTTGGTGTTTTTAATTTTTGTATTTTTTTAAGATTTTACTAATTATCTGACACAAAGAGAGAGAGTACAAGCAGGGGGAGCTGCAGGGAGAGGGGGAAGCAGGCTCCCACTGAGCAGGGAGACCAATGCGGGACTAGATCCCAGGACCCTGGGATCATGACCTGAGCCGAAGGCAGACGCTTAATGACTGAGCCACCCAGGTGCCCCGCTTTGGTGTTCTTTAAACATAAATGAAATTATAATATATACATATAGGCACATGTATACAGACACATATGTGTATATAACTCCATTTATATTCAAATATATATATTAATAGCTTTACAACTTGATTTAATTTAAAAATATATCTTGGACATCTTTCCATGTCAATTCCTAGGGGTCCCTCTCATTGATTTTAAGAGTCCATAATAACTCATTGTAAATAATTCATTCATTCTTCAACAAATATTTATTAAGAACTGACTATATGCTTCAAACTATTCTAGGTGCTGGGGATATAACAGTAAACAACAACAAAAGCAAAAAAAAAAAAAAATCCTGCCATCAAAGAACTTACATTCCAGTGGCAAGAAACAGACAATACACTTAATAAGTTAATAATATATAGTACATGAAAAAGTGGTAACAGCTAAGAAAAAAATAAAGCAGGGTAAATGGGATTGGACAAACTAAGAGTGGGGTAGAATGCAATTAAAAACAGAGTAGATAGGGGCGCCTGGGTGGCTCAGTTGGTTAAGCATCTGCCTTCTGCTCAGGTCATGATCACCCAGCATTGGACTCCCTGCTCAGCCCAGAGTCTGCTCCTCCCTCTCCCTATGCCCCTCCTTCCCACTCCCCCAAACCCCGCTCCCCCGTCATGCGCTCACTCTCTCAAATAAATACATAAAACATCTTTTAAAAAACAACAACACCGGGGGGGGGGGAGATGGCGGAGGAGTAGGGGACCCTATTTCAACTGGTCCCCAGAATTGAGCTGGATATCTACCAGACCACTCTGAGCACCCACGAAACCAGCCTGAGATGTAAGAAGATCTGGATCTCTACAAACAGAATATCGCAGGCGGTTGGTTCTGAGGTAGGAAGCGGAGAGCCGTGATTCCGCGGGCAGATATGGGAGGATAAACCGCAGCGGGAGGGTGCCTGGCCGTGGGGATCCTACACCACCGGTAAGTGATAGCCTCGCGCGCTGGGGACGGGGCACAGACTCGCAGACCAGTAGCAGCGGGGAAAGGACTTTAGGGCAGCCCCCGGACGGAAACCGGGAGCGGCGAGGTGGCGAGCGCAAAGTGGGAGTGGCTGGCGGTTTTAGAAGCACAAAGGGCAGAGAGGAGCCCCAACCTGGAGGCAGGACTGGGGGCGCTGCGGAGGGGCGCACAACCCAGGACACTGCAGTTTATAGCAGCACGGACAGAAACGGAGACGGTGTGGCCTGGAGAACTCACTGAAGAACAGACTGCTATCTCTCTGCTCTGAGGCAGAGGGCTGGAAACGGTCTCTTCTGCTCTGACTCGCGGAAACGCGGAAAGCCGCCAGGGAAAGCTGCCAGAGAACAAAAGCCCCAAAAACTGATTCCCGCTGAGCCCATCCCCCGCCACAAGGGGGCAGGGCAACTCTGCCCAAACAGGGTTGCCTGAGTAACAGCGCGGCAGGCCCCTCCCCCAGAAGACAGGCTGGGAAAACAAGAGGCCAGCAACCCTAAGGTCCCAAGAAAACAGGTGCATCTTGCTTGGGTTCTGGTCAATAATTTGGACTCTATACATTCCCTCAAACACCCATCAACAGAATGACTAGGACGAGGAGCCCCCAAAATAGAAAAGACTCAGAGATTGACTTATGCTGCAGATTTACAAATGGATGCAGATATAACCAAGATGTCGGAGATGAAATGCAGGCTAGCAATTGTGAAGACAATGGCTAGAATGGAGAAATCAATTAATGGCAACATAGAGTCTCTAAGGGCAGAAATGAAAGCTGAATTGGCAGAATTTAAAAATGCTATCAATGAGATCCAATCCAATCTAGATAATCTAACAGGTAACTGAGGCAGAAGAGCACATAAGTGACCTAGAAGACAATATAATAGATAAAAAGGGAAAAGAGGAGGCCAGGGAAAAACAACTCAGAATCCATGAAAATAGAATCAGAGAAATAAGTGACACCATGAAGCATTCCAATGTCAGAATAATTGGAATCCCGGAGGGATTGGAGAGAGAGAGAGGACTAGAAGATGTATTTGAGCAAATCGTAGCTGAGAACTTCCCTAATCTGGGGAATGAAACAAACATTCGCGTCCTAGAAGCAGAGAGGACCCCTCCCAAGATCAAGGAAAACAGGCCAACACCCCGACATGTAATAGTAAAACTTGCAAATCTTAGAACCAAGGAAACCATCTTAAGGGCAGTTAGGGGGAAGAGATTCCTTACGTACAGAGGGAGGAACATCAGAATAACGTCAGACCTATCCACAGAGACCTGGCAAGCAAGAAAGGCCTGGCAAGACATATTCAGGGTACTAAATGAGAAGAACATGAAGCCAAGAATACTTTATCCGGCAAGGCTTTCATTTAGAATGGATGGAGAGACGCAGAGCTTCCATGACCAGCAGAAACTGAAAGAATATGTGACCACTAAGCCGGCCCTGCAAGAAATATTAAGGGGGGTTCTATAAAAGGAGAAAGACCCCAAGAGTGATATACAACAGAAATTTACAGGGACAATCTATAAAAACAACGTCTTCACAGGCAACATGATGACAATTAATTCATATCTTTCAATAATCACTCTCGACGTGAATGGCCTAAACGCTCCCATAAAACGGCACAGGGTTGCAGATTGGATAAAAAGACAGGACCCATCCATATGCTGCCTACAAGAGACTCATTTTGAATCTAAAGATACATCCAGACTGAAAGTGAAGGGATGGAGATCCATCTTCCATGCCAGTGGACCTCAAAAGAAAGCTGGGGTAGCAATTCTTATATCAGACAAATTAGATTTTAAACTAAAGTCTGTAATAAGAGACACAGAAGGACACTATATCATTCTTAAAGGGTCTATCCAACAAGAAGATCTAACAATTGTAAATATCTATGCCCCCAACATGGGAGCAGCCATCTTCATAAGCCAACTGTTAACCAAAATAAAGAGTCATATTGATAACAATACGTTAATTGTAGGAGACCTCAATACTCCACTCTCAGCAATGGACAGATCATCTAAGCAGAAAATCAACAAGGAAACAAGAGCTTTGAATGATACATTGGACCAGATGGACCTCATAGATATTTACAGAACATTCCACCCTAAAACAACAGAATACTCATTCTTCTCGAGCGCGCATGGAACTTTCTCCAAAATAGACCACATACTGGGTCACAAATCAGGTCTCAACCGATACCAAAAGACTGAGATTATTCTCTGCATATTCTCACACCACAATGCTTTAAAACTGGAACTCAATCACAAGAAAAAAATTGGCAGAAATTCAAACACTTGGAAGCTAAAGACCACTCTGCTCAAGAATGTTTGGGTCAACCAGGAAATCAAAGCAGAACTTAAACAATTCATGGAAATCAGTGAGAACGAAAACACATCGGTCCAAAACCTATGGGATACTGCAAAGGCAGTCCTAAGGGGGAAATACATAGCCATCCAAGCCTCACTCAAAAAAACAGAAAAATCCCGAATTCACCAACTAACTCTACATCTTAAAGAACTAGAGAAAACACAACAAATGACGCCTAAGCCATGCATTAGAAGAGAAATAATTAAAATTAGAGCAGAAATCAATGAATTAGAAACCAGAAACACAGTAGATCAGATCAACGAAACTAGAAGTTGGTTCTTTGAAAGAATTAATAAAATCGATAAACCACTGGCCAGACTTATCCAAAAGAAAAGACAAAGGACCCAAATTAATAAAATTATGAATGAAAGGGGAGAGATCACGACTAACACGAAGGAACTAGAAACAATTATTAGAAATTATTATCAACAACTATATGCCAATAA
Organism: Halichoerus grypus; assembly: GCF_964656455.1. Lineage (NCBI taxonomy): Eukaryota > Metazoa > Chordata > Mammalia > Carnivora > Phocidae > Halichoerus > Halichoerus grypus. Next base: position 114,316,689 of record NC_135713.1, on the reverse strand, counting down.
ACTGAGCAATCTGGATGAAATGGAGGCCTTCCTGGAAACCTATAAGCTGCCAAGACTGAAACAGGAAGAAATTGACAACCTGAATAGGCCAATAACCAGTAACGAGATTGAAGCAGTGATCAAAAACCTCCCAAAAAACAAGAGCGCAGGGCCTGATGGATTCCCTGGGGAATTCTACCAAACATTCAAAGAAGAAATAATACCTATTCTCCTGAAGCTGTTTCAAAAAATAGAAACAGAAGGAAAACTTCCAAACTCATTCTATGAGGCCAGCATTACCTTAATCCCCAAACCAGGCAAAGACCCCATCAAAAAGGAGAATTTTAGACCGATATCCCTGACGGATATGGATTCCAAAATCCTCAACAAAATCCTAGCTAATACGATCCAACAATACATTAAAAAGGATCATCCACCACGACCAAGTGGGATTTATCCCCGGGATACAAGGGTGGTTCAACATTCGCAAATCAATCAATGTGATAGAACACATTAATAAGAGGAGCGAGAAGAACCATATGGTCCTCTCAATTGATGCAGAAAAAGCATTTGACAAAATACAACATCCTTTCCTGATTAAAACTCTTCAGAGCATAGGGATAGAGGGATCATTCCTCAAGTTCATAAAATCCATCTATGAAAAACCCACAGCGAATATCATCCTCAATGGGGAAAAGCTGAGAGCCTTTCCCTTAAGATCAGGAACACGTCAAGTATGCCCACTCTCGCCACTATTGTTCAACATAGTACTAGAAGTCCCAGCAACAGCAATCAGACAACAAAAAGAAATGAAAGGTATTCAAATTGGCAAAGAAGAAGTCAAACTCTCTCTTTTCGCAGATGACATGATACTTTATGTGGAAAACCCAAAAGACTCCACCCCCAAATTACTAGAACTCATACAGCAATTCAGTAATGTGGCAGGATACAAAATCAATGCACAGAAATCAGCTGCTTTCTTATACACTAACAACGCAACTGTAGAAAGAGAAATTAGAGAAATGATTCCATTTACAATAGCACCAAAAACCATAAGATACCTCGGAATAAACCTAACCAAAGAGGTAAAGGATCTATACTCTAGGAACTACAAAACACTCATGAAAGAAACTGAAGAAGACACAAAAAGATGGAAAAATATTCCATGCTCATGGATCAGAAGAATAAACATTGTTAAAATGTCTGTGCTACCCAGAGCAATCTATACCTTCAATGCCATCCCGATCAAAATTCCAATGACATTTTTCAAAGTGCTGGAACAAACAATCCTAAAATTTGTATGGAATCAGAAAAGACCCCGAATCGCCAAGGATATGTTGAAAAAGAGAAACAAAGCTGGGGGCATCACGTTGCCCGATTTCAAGCTATATTACAAAGCTGTGATCACCAAGACAGCATGGTACTGGCACAAAAACAGACATACAGACCAATGGAACAGAATAGAGAACCCAGATATGGACCCTCAACTCTATGGTCAAATAATCTTTGACAAAGCAGGAAAAAACATGCAATGGAAAAAAGACAGTCTCTTCAATAAATGGTGCTGGGAAAATTGGACAGCCACATGCAGAAGAATGAAACTTGACCATTCTCTAACACCATTCACAAAGATAAACTCAAAGTGGATGAAAGACCTCAATGTGAGACAGGAATCCATCAAAATCCTAGAGGAGAACATAGGCAGTAACCTCTTTGACATCAGCCACAGCAACTTCTTTCAAGATACATCTCCAAAAGCTAGTGAAACAAAAGCAAAAATGAACTTTTGGGACTTCATCAAGATAAAAGGCTTCTGCACAGCAAAGGAAACAGTCAACAAAACAAAGAGGCAACCCACAGAATGGGAGAAGATATTTGCAAATGACACTACAGATAAAGGGCTGGTATCCAAAATCTATAAAGAACTTCTCAAACTCAACACCCAAAAAACAAATAATCAAGTCAAAAAGTGGGCAGAAGAGATGAACAGACACTTCTCTGAAGAAGACATACAAATGGCTAACAGACACATGAAAAAATGTTCATCATCATTAGCCATCAGGGAAATCCAAGTCAAAACCACACTGAGATACCACCTTACACCAGGTTAGAATGGCAAAAATGGACAGGGAAAGAAACAACAAACGTTGGAGAGGTTGTGGAGAAAGGGGAACCCTCTTACAGTGTTGGTGGGAATGCAAGTTGGTACAGCCACTTTGGAAAACAGTGTGGAGGTTCCTCAAAAATTTAAAAATAGAGCTACCCTATGACCCAGCAATTGCACTCCTGGGTATTTACCCCAAAGACACAGATGTAGTGAAAAGAAGGGCCATATGCACCCCAATGTTCATAGCAGCAATGTCCGCAATAGCCAAACTGTGGAAAGAGCCAAGATGCCCTTCAACAGATGAATGGATAAAGAAGATGTGGTCCATATATACAATGGAATATTATTCAGCCATCAGAAAGGATGAATATCCAACTATTGCATCAACATGGATGGGACTGGAGGAGATTATGCTAAGTGAAATAAGTCAAGCAGAGAAAGTCAATTATCATATGGTTTCACTTATTTGTGGAACATAAGGACTAGCATGGAGGACATTAGGAGAAGGAAGGGAAAAATGAAGGGGGGACTCGGAGAGATGAAGAGACTATGGACTCTGAGAAACAAACTGAGGGTTTTAGAGGGGAGGGGGGTGGGGGGATGGGTTAGCCCAGTGATGGGTATTAAGGAGGGCACGTACTGCATGGAGCACTGGGTGTTATACGCAAACAATGGATCGTGGATCACCACATCAAAAACCAATGATGTATTGTATGGTGACTAACATAACATAACAAAATTTTAAAAATAAATAAATAAATAAAATAAAAAACAACAACAAAGTAGATAGAGCAGGCCTTAGTGAGAAGCAGGCATGAGCAGATGAGGGAAGGAGCTATGAGGACACTGGTGGAAAAGAGTTTCCCAGACAGTAGGAAAAGCCAGTATAAAGGCCCTAAGATAGGATTCAAAGAAGAGCAAAGATGCCACTGTAGGTAGAAAGGCCAAGAGAGGAAGCAGGAAGACCAAGTAGAAAGTGATTGCAAAATCTACAAGAGGAAAGTGGCTTAAAGATCAGGGTAGTAGCTGTGCAGGTACTGAGAAAGGGTCCGAATGTGAACATATTTTAAAGGTAGAGACAACAGGACTCAACAGTCAACGTGGGGAGTGGGAGGAAAACAAAAGAACCAAACACGACGCCACTGTTTTACCTGAAGCACCTGGAGCTACTCTGGTGCATTAACTGAGATGTACCTGTTCCATGAACTAACATTTAGGTAATTTCTGGGTTTTCTCTATTATAAATGATCCTACAAAGATTACCCTCTTACATGTATCTTTGTGCACACCCAGTTGGGTTTCCCACTGAACAGTTTCACTTGTCTCTCACCTTTGGAACGAGCTGATCTAATCTAACCAACCAGGGAGGACAGGTGTGTGCTCGGGATGCACAAAGAAACCAGTGAGCTAAACTAAATGAAGCATGAAGAAAAGGTAGTCTTTTCTCTTTTGTATTTTCCCTTTCTACATCATCCCATTCCCCAATTAATACTGTGCATGATAAAACCAAATAACAGCTAACATTTCTGAGCACTCAAGAGCCAGGCATGATGTTAAGTGATTTATAAGCATTATCTCCCTTTTACCCTCATAACAACATTATAAAGTAAATCTTATGTCCATTATATAGATAAGAAGCAAAATAATTCCTTGGAGGGACTGAATGTTCCCCCGTGGTCACACAGTAAGTGATGGAACTTAGATTTTACCTGGACAGTCTGACCCTGGAGACCACACCCTCAACCAGTTGTACTATGTATGTATCATTTAAATATAAATAAGCTCTTATATTATCCCTGTGATTTTTTTTCCTAGCACAAGCAATTCCATTTACAGTAAAGATAATGCCTAGCCCCCTAAAAGGCAGTGCAGGGTAATGCAAAGGGCATAGGCTTTAGAATTAACTCCTTCTGGTTGTGTGATCTTGGATAAACTGCTTAACCTCTCTGAATCTCAGAAAAGTGGGTCAGGACCCTGAGAAAATGAGACGTAGCCTGGCTAATTTTCTAGAGGGACTTGTGAGTATAAAAACCTTTTAAAGATTAATATAACACTGTATGTTAAAAATACTTCAATTTTAAAAAAAGAAAAAGAAAACTCTTAAGGATTTTAGATCCAAGTGTCCTGTTTATGGCTAAAGACTGGCAATAAAGTCCAGAGTCTCTACTGGTGAAATCTAGAGCATTCTGTTCACTCCTTGAGGTCCCCCTGTTATAAATCAGTTGCCTTTGACATTCAACATCCTCCCTATCTCCCTTCTTCACAACCTCCTGCCTATCCTGTGTTAGAGCTGTCCCTGAAGGCACTGCAAGATTTAAGGGCCATGGAGAGGTTTGCCTTAGAGTCAAAAGATGAGAACTCTTATCCCAACTCAATCCATGGAATTACCATGTGACTGGTACAAGCCCTTAGCACTCTCTGGGCTTCGATTTCCTCATCTCTAAAAATGTCATCTGACTAAACAAACTAAATTCGCTCTCAGAACGAACATCCTACAACTCTATCTCTAGTAGTGATGACAAGATGGGAAGGAAGAGAACGGTGGACATGGCGAACATGAAGAATCTGGTTTCCTACCTATATTTATTGATTTGTCAGAGGCCACAGTAGATTGCCTCTCTGGAGTAGATGAGCAACTGTCGTTCATGCAGCGAAAGCCCTTTTTTGCCTGAAGAAACAAAATGTCCTGGGAAATTTCACAAAAATTGCTCTTAAATTGTCTAAAGAGCTACAAATTCACACCAAGCAGGGCATTACATGAAGCCCAAGATCCCAAATGTTGCCTATGAGTATTTCTCCCCAATGAAAATTTCTACAACACTTCAGAGATGTGTCCTGGGCCGCTGTGGTTTAACAATCAATTGTGTCAAAGGCCGAAGAGCACACGTGGCTGGAGCTGACGTAGGTCTAACTCCAAATCCAGGGAGCTGATTTGTATGTGAATATGGGTCTCTGCCCAGAGGAGCATTAGGTGCTGAAAACAGAACTCTGGGAGGATTACATCAATCCCCCCACCCCCACCCAGCCCAAGGCCCCTCCATCCCACCCAGTCAGACTCCCAGAAACACACACACACTCATGCACACAAACCCCACATCCACCCCACTCTGAGAACCATCACTGCTGAACAAACAGGGTGATAGAAGGAGACCCAGAGTAGGAGCCGGGATACTGTGGTTCTGGCCTGACAACTGGTGGATCTTGACCCTGGAAATGGTCTTTGGGCCTTAACCGCACTATCTGTAAAATGAAACAGCTGGACTTGAACTTGGTAACTCTGACAACCTATGATTCTTGCCTGACCCCCTGAGGAGCTATGCTGGCTTTTTCCAGGCTCTACCAGGCTCTGGTAGCTACAATTTTTGTCTGTTCTGCACAATTTCCCAATTGTGGAAGGATCTTTGAGCATCTCTTCCCCCTGCTCCATGTGGTCTCTGTAGGAGGCATTAGCCCCACCACCCTGGCCACAGTGATTTGTTCAAGGCTGAGCAGGTGAACTCAAAAAGAATATATCAGATGCTCGTCTCGTCTTTCTGTTACCTATTGCTGAAGACCAAAATGCCCTGAAACTTAATACCTTTAAATGACACCACTTTATTCTCTGTCATGGTTCTGTAGTGGGGCTTTCAGTCATGTGGAGGCTGGACTGGGCTGGAACACCCAGGACGCTCGCTCACAGCCGGCATGTTCACTCATGGTGGTTGTGGGTGCTGGGTAGCAGCTGAAGGCTCAGCTGGGACTGCTGACTGAGCATCTCACTTCTTCCCCATGGTCTCTCCATGTGGCCTGGGCTTCTTAGGGCATGCCAGCTGTGTTCCAAGAGGGAGCATTCCAAGCAGACAAGTCCCAATTTGCCAGTGAATAATCAAGCTTCTGTTTACATCATGCTTGCTAAAGTCCCATCAGCCAAAAAAAAAAAATCACACATCCAAGCCCAGTCACTGAGGGATGACATGATACAAGAGCATGAATACCAAAAAGCATAGTTCTTTGAGGGTCACCAATTAACTAATAAATTTCCTTTTGTATTTAACGCTGGTTTGAGTTACTATCACTTGTTGCCAAAAGACTCATGATTAATATAGAGTTAAAAGATCTGAATTCATGAAAAGTACAGCATAGGGAATACAGTCAATAATATTATAATAACCTGTATGGTGACTGCACTTGTGTTTGGCATTTCATAATGTATACAATTGTCGAATCACTATGTTGTAGTCGAATCACTATGTTGTACACCTGAAACGAATGTCAACTATACTTCAATTAAAAATAAACAAACCTTAGCACAATTTTTTAAATTTTTTATTTAAAATCAATTTAGTTCACATATAGTGTATTAACAGTTTCAGGGGTAGAATTTAGTAATTTATCAGTTGCATATAACACCCACTGCTCATTACATCACGTGCCCTCCTTAATGCCCATCACCCAGTTACCCCATCCCCTACCCTGCTCCCCTCCAGCAACCCTCAGTTTGTTTCCTATGGTTAAGGGTCTCTTACGGTTTGCCTCCCTCTCTGTTTTTATCTTATTTTATTTTTCCTTCCCTTCCCCTATGTTCATCTGTTTTGTTACTTATATTTCACATATGAGTGAAATCACATGGTATTTGTCTTTCTCTGACAAACACTTAGCATAATACTGTCTAGTTCCATCCACATTGTTGCAAATGGCAAGAGTTCATTCCTTTTAATAGCTGATTAATATTCCATTATACACACATACACACACACACATACATACACACACACATATACCACATCTTCTCTATCTGTTCATCTGTCATTGGACATCTAGGCTCTTTCCATAATTTGGCTATTGTGGACACTGCTGCTATAAACATAGGGATGCATGTGCCCCTTCAGGTCACTATTTTTGTATCCTTTGGATAAATACCTAGCAGTGCGATTGCTGGGTCACAGAGTAGTTCTATTTTTAACTTTTGGAGGAACTCCATACTGTTTTCCAGAGTGGCTGCACCAGCTTGGATTCCCACCAACAGTTAACACAATTTTTTTTAAAGCCCTGTATTCAGTTCTTGTCCTTACCACTGCACGACCAAAAAGTTACCTGCCTGAGATTCAGCTTCTTTATTCTTAAAATAGAGATAATATCCAGTTCAGATTACCATTATGAAAAGTAAGTAAGATGAAAGGCCTCAGAACATTTTATAAATCCAAATATACTCTACAAATAGATGTCCTATACAAATAAACATATCATGGTGATGATGAAAAATGACAAACTGAAAGTTTAATTCAATTCAGTTTGTTATTCATTCATTTCACAAACAGTTCTTAGATACTTCTTAGATGTACAGTACTACTATAACTGGCTGGCTGTGTGGGGGGAAAATATGTCCAAGCTCTCAAAGATTTTAGAATCCAATAGGGGAAATAGGTATGTACAGATATAACATCCACCCAAGGCAAAAAAAAAAAAAAAAAAAAAAATGCTGCCTTAAGAGAGGAATAAATAAAGTACTATGGAGAGAGATGGAGGAAATAAATCATTATGAGCTGCGTGGGGCTTAGAAAAATGAGGACATCTTAGAAAATATGTTGGCTTTTATATGCACAAAGAAGGCAAAAGGCATTCAGGAGAGTGGTCACTAAATGAACAAAGGCTGGGACACATAGAAATATCATGTATGTATATGTATGGACTGATAAATGAACAAATGGTCTTCCAAGAATAGCACACAGTCCAGTGTTTCTGCAGTAAAGGGAATATGGGAGTGCATGGTGACACAGATTAGGACTACATTATGATGAGTCTTAAAAACCAGACCAAGGATTTTGGCATTTATTTCAACGGGGAGTCACCGAGGATCTTAGAGCATAATAGCGACAAGATCAGAACCGTGTTTTGCAAGAATCAATCTGGTGGTAATGTGGGATGAACCTGACAATGACAGCTGTACTTCCCTTTACAGAAGCAGTCCTCCCTCTCTCTCAGTCTATGGAGTGTTGGTGGGCCTGATACCCCTACTCTCATATTCTACTCGAGGGGTGGTTAGATGAATCAACTTGGCCAATGGGAGCATTTCATCACCCTGGATCACAGTGATTGGTTCAGAAAGAGGCACCTGATTCAACCTGGGCCAATGAGATTGTCTCCTGGACTTGTCCCCATTGGGATTATTAATGTAGTATTATGTAATGCTGAAGTTTATGGTGACCAAGAAAGCCTGCCTGAGAATGAAGCTAACAGAGAAGAAAAAGAGATAACAGACAAAGGGAGTCAATGACCAATGGCTTCATTTGAGTTCCTGGACAGAGCTACCGTAAAAGTAATGCACCCCTGAATTTCCAATCACATTAGAAGTGATCCAACCACATTCCATTTGAATTGGTTTTCTGTTTGTAATGAAATGATTCCTGACTTAATAGAGTTGGGCATTACGGTCATCTCTTAACAGTCATTCATTCATTCATTTAAAAAATATGCTCAAGTGCCTACTATGTGCCAGGTACCATTGTTGGCACTGTAAATAGAGTGAAAAATCAGACAAACAGCCCTCCCTCATAGGACTTACATTCTGGAATGGATGGGGGGGTAGATTAGATGAGATTAGAATTATAATGGGGAGGGGCAGGAGCCTGGAGGGCTTCATAGGCCATTTTAAGGATTTAACTTTCTTTTTTAGATTTTATTCATTTATCTGAGAGAGAGGGAAAGCAAGAGAGATCACAGAGGGAGAGGGAGAGGGAAAGGGAGAAGCAGACCCCCGGCTCGGGGGAGAGCCCGACGTGGGGCTCGATCCCAGGACCCTGGAATCATGACCTGAGTTGAAGGCAGATGCTTAACCCACTGAGCCACCCAGGTGCCCCTTAACTTTCTGTTCTAAGAGACAGGAAGCCATTGGAGGGTTTTGAGCAAAGGTGGGGCATACACCAATGCAGATTTAAAAGGATCACTGTGGCTATCACACCGAGTATGAAGAAGAAGGGCATGAGTGAAAGCAAAAGGCCAGTTAAGAGACCATGGAAATCAGGAAAGAGGATGGTAGCTTGGTCCCTGGTGGCAGCTGTGAAGATGGTGAGACATGGTCAGCTTCTGAATCTATTTTGAAGGTGAAGGCCAACAGGTGTTGCTGATGAACTGGACATGGGGTCATATAAGAGAAGGAGAAATGGCGGAGAAGACGCCAACATGTTTACTTGAGCACACCAAAGAACAGAGTTGCTATTAATAGATATGGGATACTGAGAGAAGAGCAAGTCTGGGGATGAAAGTCAGGAGTCTGTCTTCATCACATTAAATCTGAGTTGCCTGTTAGACTTCTAAGTGGAAACATGGAGAAGACATCTCAAGTCCAAAGACAACATCTGATTTGGAGGTATGCATCAGCACCATTCTCAAAGAAAGATCAGAAGACGCTTTAGCCTCATGAATAACAAGGGGAGAGATACTCCTTCTGCCTTACTTTTCCTCTGTCATGTCCTCTTTCCATTTATAGCTGTAATTGCCTGGCCAGGCAGAGAGCTCAGATGTGTTTTCTTCCAGTCTCAGAGGGAGATTCTGTATTCCAACAATCCCATCCAAGAATATTTTTTTAAAGAAAAAATTTCAAGTTTAAAGTTCCACTCTAAAAATCCAAGAGAACATGAATGACCACACGCCAAAAACGAGAAAGAAACTTACTTACGAGGAACAAAGTTTCCTAGCTGAGAGGTCCCAGGGAAATCTGAAATTCCTGGGACGTACACAAGGAGGAGCAAGACAGGCACAGAGCGCAGCGCCTGGGCAACAGGTGGCAGAGTAGGTGTCGATTCAGAAACCTGCTGGGTTTCATCAGCTGATGAATACTGAAATGCTCTGATGGTTTTTCAGCTTAAAATAGGAACAATGAATATGGAGGGATCTTTTAAATGTTAATAGAAGCAGTATTAAGGAAGAAAATTGAACCTATTGTTTTGCAAACAGCTGGATCTACTAGAGCAAATTCAGTGTGTATTTCTGAGGGTTCCTTTCAAAATATGCTTAATTATAATAAGCAAAAACTCCGGGGAGGCACACGACAGGGAAAAGACCTAGGGATTAGGAATCAGATGATCCGGCTTCCAGCTCCAGCTCTCTGGCAAATCCCTGACTTCTGAAAGTCACATTCTAAAATGCAGGGTCTAAAATCAATCATACTGCTGTAAAGTGGAAGAAAGACAATGTGAGTAAGTAACGATGGGTCTAGAAGCACTGAGAGCTACCACTTGCAGACACTGGGCTAGGTGCCCAGTGGGCACCGTTGTAAGGCTTCCACATCTGGAAGATATCGGGGGTAAGGTTGAGAGCTTTGGAAGAAAAGAGTGTGGATTCAAATCCCAACTCTGAATGACCGTGAGCAAGTTACTCACCATCCCTGCACTCAGTTTCCTCATCTGCAAAACAGGGATTACAGTGCTTCTTCATTAAGAAAGTTATCAAGAAGATTAAATGCGGTATTATATGTGAAGCACATAGCACAGTGACCAGCACATAATAAGTACTCAATAGTTACTAGCCTTTATTGCTGTCATGTATAATTCCTGTAAGAAGGCCATGGAGGTGTATAGACTCTATGACTCTCATGTGATAGCTGTCAAATTAGAGTGAATGAATAACTTGTCCCAGGTCACATTGCTGTTAAGTAATAAACATCACTAGTAAGTAGTTAAGAATGTGGAAGTGTTAATTATTTGTATTTTAGCATTTGGAGGGGGTTGCGGGGTCTCTTTTTCTCCCTGATGTTGAACTTATTCCAGGCACAAGGCTTCCTCCCATTCTGTTCATTAGCAGCCATGCTAACTTCCATCTCTGCAGCTGCTGCCATCCAAAACTCTACTTTTCATTCCCATGTCACATTTTCAGAGAAGTCTTTCCTCTTATCCTAAAAGTTCTCACTACTCTCATCTGAGAGTCCTATTAACATTACCCTGATTTATTTTCTTTACAGAAGTTATTAATTAACTTGCTCATTTGGTTGTTGTCTATCTCTTCCTACCAGAATGTAAATTCTTTGAGGGCAAGGATTTTGACTGGCTTCTTAACTTTTCCATTCGCAGTGTCCAGAATAGTGCCTAGCACATAGTAGATGCTCAGTAAATGAAAGATGAATGAATGACTGACAGTAATTCTCTCCATCTATCCGAGCTTTCTCACCACGATTTCATTTTATGTATATAAATCCTTTTCAGTTAGTCTTCTGTCTTAGATTCATGAGCAAATGACCAAAGAGTTGGGATAAATATTCCTGCTCCTTTTACTGCCCTCTCCTGTGAATTTACAAGGCTAACAGGACAATACAATCAGACAAGATTTTCTCCTCTCCTGGAGGCTGGTGCTAAATTGTGAGGATTAATGAGATCCCCATTGCTCTCACTCATTCTAAGTGTCATGCCAAGGCTGAACCAATATTGAGACTCATATTGTACATGGGAGTTCATTTCATTCCTATGCTGTTGTACCTGCAAGCAGAGTCTCTGTCAAGTTTGTTTTAATAACAGGGTTCCAGAGGGAGAATGCCAACTGAATTCATTACTAAAATAAATCGAAACTACACAAACAGACTGGAGGGCAAGAGACATCCAAGAAACTTTATCTTCTCAAACTCGGGGGCTGATCGGAAATTGACAGCCACTGAAACACAAGCTCTCACTGGAAGGTAAGATCCTTTTGGTCAGCACCCCCAGACCATTAACCAAGAAAGAGGATCTTGTTGCCCAGAGTTGTGTATTTTCCCTTCTTTGCAATAATTTCCCCACTGTCCATAAAAACAGTGGATTAATAATGACATAATAATCTACCACCTCGATACTAACCTCTGTTGCAAAGCCTTGGGTACAGTGCTAACGATAACTATACCTCCTGTCTGCACTCTAATGGGGGAAAGGACACAAAACACATATAAATCAATACTTCCTGCCCTAAATCACTCACTTATTACAAAACAGGTTGTATTTTTTTTATTGAAGTATAATTAACACACAGTGTTATATTAGTTTCATGTGTACAGTATAATGATTCAAAATTCTAGACATTTCTCAGTGCTCATCAAGATAAGTGTACCCTTACTCCCTTTTATCTATTTTACCTATCTGCCCACCCACTTCCCCACTGGTAATTACCAGTGTGTTCTCTGTATTTAAGAGTCTGTTTTTTTGTCTCTTTTTGTTGTTGTTGTTGTTGTTGATTTGTTTCTTAAATTCCATATATGAATGAAATCAGCTGGTATTTGTCTTGCTCTGACTGACTTATTCACTTAGCCTTATACACTCTAGGACTACCCATGCATGTTGCTGCAAATGGCAAGATTTCATTCTTTTTATGGTCAAATAACATTCTAGTGTGTGTGTGTGTGTGTGTGTGTGTGTGTGTGTAACATCTTTTTTATCCACCATCTGTCAGTAAACACTTGAGCTGCTATAATTTGGCTACTGTAAATAATAATGCAATAAACACAGGGATGCATATATCTTTTTGAATTAGTGTTTTTGTTTTCTTTGGGTAACTACCCAGTAGTGGAATTACTGGATCATACAGTAATTCTATTTTCAATTCTTTTCCACAGTGGCTGCACCAAACTGCATTCCCACCAACAGGACATGAGGGCTCCTTTTTCTCCACATCTTTGCCAACACTTGTTATTTCTTGTGTTTTTGATTGTAGCCATTATGACAAGTATACGATGACATCTTATTGTGGTTTGCATTTCCCTGATGATAAGCAATGTTCAGCATCTTTTCATCTGTCTGTTGGCCACCTGTATGTCTAAGAAAGGGTTTTAAAAGCCATTCAGTCTAGCTCCGAGTTATACATTCTTTCCAAGATTCTATGGCATTTCTTGCTTAAATCAGAGAAGATGAAGGGCTGACACTTCATTAGGGGAAGAGGCTGTTTCTTTCCCTGGGTGTCCCTTGCATATTGTGGTGATTGCTGAGTGAGGTTGCTGGGGAAGCCAAAGCAGCAGCTGTGGGTTTACAGTTTGGAGAAGACCTGGCTTAGTAACAGAAAGGAGGTAGAATGAAAAGGAGACTGAAATGAAACGAAGACAGTAGGGTCAAGAAAAACTCTACCTGGAGAAAGTATGACTGACAAGAGACCTAAGGAAACAGATAAGAGATAAAACATAGAAAGACAGAACAAACATGAAACAGTCAATTCACTTCTCCCTTGAGAGTACACTCCAGGCAGTACTTAGATATTGGCTGAATTTCAAAGTCCATTTCTGAACTCCCCCTCCAATCCCATAGCCAGGCTCTTTTGTCCCATTCTCTCCTTTATTTATTTAAAATGCACAAACTGTTATTCCAGTGCAAGGCACTGACACTACAAAGATAAATGAAGTGATCAGTGACTGGTCTTGTCTAAAAGGGGTTCACTTCTGGGGTGCCTGGTGGATCAGTCGGTTAAGCATTCGACTCTTGATTTCAGCTCAGGTCACGAACTCAGGGTTGTGAGATCAAGCTCCACATCAGGCTCTGCGCTGAGCGTGGAGCCTGCTTAAAATTTTCTCTCTCCTTCTGCCCCTCCCCACTCCCCTGCATGCTCTCTCCCCAAAATAAATAAATTAATAATAATAAAATAGGGCTTACTTCTGACTCCCCAAGTTGGCCAGCAAGTGTCTAAGCCAGGGGCCCTAATGAGTTTTACCACTGTTGGGTGTCAGTGTTGTCCCAGGCATTATGCCATCTCTAAGAGTAAAAAAGTAGTAACATCATTCTACCCATCAGAGCTCAGGGCCCTAGTGAAGAGACAAATGGGTCAGTGGACCAGTTACAACCCACTGGGGCAAGAGCTGTGGGAAAGAGAAGTGCCAGAGGCCATGGAAGCTGAATGGAGGGTTCTTATGCCTGACTGGGAGTCATGAAGGCTTCCGGGATGAAATGTGCCTTCTTTCATTCATGCAGCAAATAATTCCAGAGCCCCTGTTATATGTCAGACATTGCTCTAGGTTATAGAGATGCAGTGATGAACAATAAACCTCTGACATCCCAGGGGGAGGAGAAGACAATAAACAAATAATAAGCAAATAAATCATTTAAATAATTTGACAGATGGTGTTAAGTGTTGTGAAGAACACAGAGCAGAGTGAAATGAAGGAGAGGATAGGCAGGGAAGCTACTTTAGAGTGGGTGGGCAGCAAAGGCACCCAAATATCAAGACAAGCCAGCCATGTAAAGACCTGGAGGAAGAGCATCCAAGACAGAAGCCAGGGCAAAGGCCTAAAGCGGGGACAAGCACAGCCTCATCGAGAAACTGGAGGAAGGCCAGTGTGAGTAGAATAAAGTGGTCAAAGACAGAGTAGACAGAGAGGAGGTGAGGTAAGAGAAATAAGCAGGGCCCGGATTTGGATTTTTATTCATAGAGCAATGGGAAGCCACTGAGAGAGTTTAAGAAGGATACTGATATGCTCTGATTTACATTTTTAAAAAAGGTAACTCTGGTCAACTGAATTGCTCAGCACCCAAGACTGTGAGCATTTATCTTTTTTTTAAATAAACTTTTTATTTTGGAATAATTTTAAATTCTTAGAAAAGTTACAAAAATAGTACAGAGACTTCTTATATTCTTCACCCAGTTTCTCCTATTAACATCTTACATAACCATGGTACATCTAGCACAACAAAGACATTAATACTGGTAGACTGCCATTAACTAAACTACAAACTTGATTAGAATTTTACCAGTTTTTCCACCGGTGCTCTTTTTCTGCTCCAGGATCCAACTCAGGAGAGCACCCTGCATTTAGACCCATCATCTTTTAAATACTCTTTCTGTATTTGAGGAAATACCTCACACTAGCAAAAGCTAGAATCAGCTTCCCTGGTTTGTCATGAGAAGTCCTGATAGATAAGGGGGAAGAGTGGGCTCGGGCAGGCTACTTCTGGAGTTACCTGGAGTCACCTAGGCAAATCATCTAGGCAAGGGATGTAGGAGCCTCCTCAAAAGAATGGGGTGGGAGTCAGTTTAGTCAATACAATGACATCTATTATTGTCACCTCACAAAAGGGTAATTTTAATACTCCCAAATTAGGAAGAACACAGGCTCAGAATAGACAGTATTTCTACACTAAATAAATTTAGCTTTATGACAAAACTAAAACAATGCGCTAAATTTTCTCATTTTTGTCCAAGAAGCATGACATTTTATTTGGATGTATACCTATCCAGCCCCACAGAGTCTCGTCTGGGGACAGCTGCCTCAAAAAAACAAAAACAAAAACCTATGTGGGAATGCAAATTGGTGCAGCCACTCTGGAGAACAGTATGGAGGTTCCTCAAAAAGTTAAAAATAGAACTACCTATAATCCAGCAATTGCACTACTAGGTATTTACCCCAAGGATACAAAAATACAGATTTGAAGGGGTCTGTGCACCCTGATGTTTATAACACCATTACCTACAATAGCCAAACCATGGAAAGAGGCCAAATGTCCACCGACTGAGGAATGGATAAAGAAGATATGGGGTATAGACACACACACACACACACACACACACACACACACACACACACACTGGAATATTACTCAGCCATCAAAAAGAATGAAATCTTGCCATTTGCAACAACATGGGTGGAGCTAGAGTGTATTATGCTAAGAGAAATAAGTCAGAGAAAGACAAATACCACATGATTTCACTCATATGTGGAATTTAAGAAACAAAACAGATGAACATATGAGAAAGGGGGAAAAAAGAGAGAGGGAGGGAAACAAACCATAAGAGACTCTTAACGATAGAGAACAAACTGAGGGGCGATGGAGGGAGGTGGGTGGGGGATGGGCTAAATGGGTGGTGGGTATTGAGGACGGCACTTGTCCTGTTGAGCACTGGGTGTTATTTTTACATGGTGAATTACTGAATTCTACTCCCGAAACCAATATTGTACTGTATGCTAACTAACTAGAATTTTTTTTTTTTTTAAAGATTTTATTTATTTATTTGACAGAGAGAGACACAGTGAGAGAGGGAACACAAGCAGGGGGAGTGGGAGAGGGAGAAGCAGGCTTTCCGCCGAGCGGAGAGCCCGACGCGGGGCTCGATCCCAGGACCCTGGGATCATGACCTGAGCCGAAGGCAGACGGCTTAACGACTGAGCCACCCAGGCGCCCTAACTAGAATTTAAATAAAAATGTGAAGGAAAGGGAAAGCATAGAAAAAAACCAACCAAACCTGTGGATTTGTAAAATTACAATCACTTAATCCACACACATTTACTGAACACCTTGTGTATTTCAGGCACTGTGCTAGCCTCTCAAGACAGACGTTTCCTGACCTACTCGAGCCTATAGCCTGTGTGGACATCAGAAGAGTCCTGGTTTTAGACGCATGCTAGAGACCAAGAAAAACCAAATAACTAATTGGAGGACCTGTTCAGAGATGTATTACTAACCCAATGGAGATGGTGATTAAAGACAACGAGACACTGATGTGTTGGCCGTAAAATGAGGGCAACAATCGGGAGTGCCTGGCAGGAGATCATATCTGGGATGGGAAAAAAGCCTCCTGTGAGAGGTGAGGTTCCCAGCATAATCTAATCAGAGGAAACGAGTTTTGAGGCAACTTCAGGTGTGTCCACACCTAAACAGGCAGCCGTCTTTCTTTAGTGCAGTGTTTCTTTCCTGGCCATTTCAGTGGGTCTAAATGGGGATTCAAAGGTTAGAAAAGCTCCTGGTAGGAGATCTCAGAGCAGAAGATAAAAATCTTGATTCTAGTCCAGAAGGTTAAAAAAATAATAACAAATATTACTGAGCTCCTACAATAAGCACAGCAGATCCAGACGAAGAGCTACTCAGCTGCCTCCTCCCCAGCAGCAGAGGTAAAGACCAAAGAGCAACAACCAACCAAGTGATGCTGGGCTCCCAGCCATCCTTGAGAGAGTGCTCGAGGCAAAGCTAGGCCACAGACAACTGGGCTTCTTGTTTTCTTTTCCTAATGCTGTAATCCGAGAAGCAGTGGTTACTTTAAATAGTGGCTTGGAGGCTTCTTGCATTAGGATCTTCTGAGGCGCTTAGTTAAGAATGAAAAACAGTGAGTCTCTCGCCCAGGCCTCTTGAATCAGAATTTCCAAAATCTGCACGTTAGATAAGCTCCCCAAGTGACACTGACCTATGTGAAACTTTGAGAACTGCCATCCTAAGAGGCCCACTACCAATCTCTGGATGGCCACGGTGAGAGAGAAGTGAAGGGACGATGCAGATGACTAGGAGAAGGTCTCATAGGCCGTGACCAGTGGAAGCAAGAGCAGGGGCATTTCCCACTACCATTCCTGGGCCCTGCTTTGTGTCCTTTTTTGGTAATCTCATATGCTCTGTGGCTGTTCTGTAAACCCTATAGTTATTGTTATTGCATGGCTTGACCCTTCCAAGGTTATTGTCCACCTTGATTCTCTAGAGCCCTTTGGGCTGAAAACTTCAAAAGCCAGATATTACTCTCAACACTGTCCAACTTTCACGTAGAAGTTTCCAGACAACCTCAAGCCAGTGAGTCCCAATGGTTAAGAGAGGCTCTAGAATCTAGACACTTAGAGGGCTTTGTCTTTGGACTTCTTGTGCCTCAGCTTCCTCCTCTGTACAGTGGGTTTACTACCAGGACCCCCCACATCAGGGTGTTGTGAGCAGCAAATGAGATCACCTGTTCAAACTCTCCGAGTGTGCCTGGAACACAGTTCATGTGTGATAAATGTTACTTCAAACACTCAACCAGTCAAAAATACTGCCCCCCCCCATGGGAAAGTGCCCACAGCAGACACAAGAGTCACCGTGGAGGGGTGGGGAAAAAAAGAAAGATGATCTTATTCACGGAGAACCGATGATGCTGTGCGGAGAATTCAGAGCTGTTCATGGCTGTGTGAGAGCGACGGGGTAGAGGAAATGGGGGGACACTGCTCAGAGCCCCTGCTTGCACTGGGATGGAAATCATGTATGATACGAAAGGTAAAGAAGGGAAGTGAGAAATTCATTGTGCGTGCTTCTGTCATCCTTGGATGAGCAATAGAGATCATAAGAATTCTCAAGACCAGGCTGCATCATTAGATGAAGAATAAAAAGGCTTATTATTAGGGGAAATTGATGCTTTGTGAAAGCAGAACTTTTAGAACAAAGAGAATCAGACTGACATTTTATGAAGCTGGGAAAGTGCATTTCAATCATGATCCATTACAGGTCTTGGAGTCTTTTGTTTTATTGTTCTCTTGTCCCATTTTCTCCCCCAGGCTCCAGGCTGAACCCTGGGGGGTGAGCAGTGGATGAAAAAGCTCTTAAAGGGAGGGATTGGGGAGGGGGGAGGATTTCTTGTCCATGAAATACACACAATCTATATTTTGAAGGGCTTTATTTGAACTGCTTAGAAAACACTTCAGAGGCAACCTTACACTTTTTGAAGGAGGCAGTTCAGGGGGTGGAGAAAGGCATGGATGTAACTATCAGACCAGGATTTAAACAAAGTTCAAATGAAGGTGACTGACTGTGTTACCTTGGTGAAATTACTTAACCCCTTGAGCCTCAGTTTCCTCGTCTGTAAAATGGGGTGGAGATTATAACCGACCTTACAGGGTTGTTGTGAAAAAACGAGTCAAAGTAAGCATGGGGCAGTACAGAGCAAGCCCTCAGAGGAAAGGCACTCTCCACATCGATGTCATTGTTGTCACCATTCCTAAGAGGTTATGGGAGCAACAAAGGAACCCAGCAAAAAATTAAGCTGTTCCCTGGCTTAGAATCATAGAAGCCTTCAGAAAACACACAGATCACCCGTTTCAACCCTAATAACAAGGGGAGCCATCACCAGATTTATTTTTTAAGTTCCCTGTCTTTTTTGAGAAAGCAATTATTTCCAGGGCTGGAAGTCCCTAGAGTTCACATATCTTTTAAGTTACAGAAAGGTACTGTTGTGTCAGGACAGACTGATTCTCCACAGATTTTGCCTGTTGCCCCCACCCCACCCTATCACCAGAAACCAATTCGGGAGTCTCCTTTCTTCCCCAAAGTTGACCCCCAAGGCACAAATGGCTCAGGAAGGAACAATTCATATTTTTCTTTCTCAGGTGTTCCTGGTTTTTTTAGCCCCAAGTATTAGTGTTTCCATGTTCTGGTTTGTGGACTGCTTTGAAGATATTTTGGAAAGAGAAGAGGTGTGAGAATGAGAGTAAATGTGCAGAAAATAGTCAAGGACCATGATCCAAAAAAAGAAAACATATCCTCCCACTCACTTACTCACTGAATCATTCTGTGAACCCACTGTATGGCAGGCCCTGTGCTAAGAGCCTAGAAGTTCCCAGCCTGGAAGGTAGACAGCAATAAACAACCATAGCAGTAGAGAGGGAGGGGCACCTGTCACACCCTCAGGTTTGGCCCAGTGATGCCTTCTGGTAAGATTAATGGCCTCGTGTCCTGTGAACCGGCCTCAGGAGGAGGTACTGAACACGCAGGGATATCCCAAAATACCCCTGTGTCCCTCACCTGGCTCCATGCTTGAACTCTCTCATTAGTCTTCATTTCAGAATAAAAGACCATCCCCTCACTGAATGCCAGTAGCCCTAGAGGACTTCATCATCAGCCACGCCAAAACCACTTTCCTTAATTCCCTTCACAGAACTTAACAGTTTACAAAACATCTTTATGTTTATTATCTGTTGGTAGGACAGGCAGTTTTGTCCCCATTTTACAAACGAGCAAGTTAAAAAATTAGCCTGTGGCCTCACATTTCTGTTTATTAATGTGTCAAGTTTTTATTTAAATTCTAGTTATTTAACATGTAGTGTGGTATTGGTTTCAGGAGTAGAATTCAGTGACTCGTGACTTACATCCAACCCCCAGTGCTCATCATCACAAGTGCCCTCCTTAATCCCCCTCACCCATCTAGCCCATCCCCTGCCCACCTCCCTCCATCAACCCCCAGTTTGTCCTCTATCAGTAAGAGTCTCTTATGGCTTGTTTCCCTCTCTCTCTCTCTCTTTTTTTTTCTTTTCCCCTATGGCCTCACATCTCAAAGGTAACTGAGCTGGGACTTGAATCCAGGTCTTCTGACTCCAACCTAGTGTTCCTCAAAGCCAGCCAGGATCATCACTACTTCCTGGCACCTAAGGTGAAGGTACTCTTTCCTCTCAAAAGTAGATACATCATGCTTGTGATGGAGAAAATAAACTTGAAATAAAGTTAATGTCCCACTCTGCATTCTTCAAAGAGCTCCAGGGAAGGAGGGGCTGAGAGGTCCCCCGTCCTCTGATGCTCACAGCAGAGACTGCCCAGTCCTGCGGGCACCGGGAAGAGGTCAGGGTATCAGGGAACAGCTGGTAAAAATGACCGGTTCCTGGACGCTTACCGTGTGGCCAGCACCGGGCAGCATGCTTCAGCTACATCACTCAAAGTCCCCTGCCTCACTGCTGTCACCTGTACAATCACAGTCCCTCCCACCGCCATTATTTAGGGATCTCTCCCCACCCAGAGGGAAAACCCGGGGAACAATCCCCTCATGTACATTACTATCTACTACCCACCCACAAGTTCCTATAGGAATTGCCTTCTCATCCCATGAATGCTGTGGCCTCTATTAAAACACTGCTGTGCAGCCCGGGATGCTGCCTCCTGGGAAGGCTAACAGACTTGGGGTCCCTTAGATTCTCACTGTACCCCTTGCCCCAAGTCTGCATTCTGTCACCTTGGCCTCTGAACCACTGAGCGTCCCACATCACCAAGTGAGAAGAGATCCTTCGGCTCATGGCTCTAACCCCTGCCCCACAGGGGTTGAGAAGTTCTTGGAGTCAGGCAGGGTCGGATTCCTCATAGAAATTTCCACTGTCCCTGAGTCCGCATTTCTTTCCCCAGGCCCCATGCAGAGGGCTCCTCCCTTCTCTTGTAGTCCAAAGCTATATAAAGAAATTGGGAAAAGTTGAGAATGTAGGCCCCACAAACCAAATGAACATTGCTGGAGAATTCTGTAAAAGTGACCGCTCAGGGAAGGCATGCAGGAGTTGGAACTCTTAAAAGTCCCCCCAAAGAAACAACATCTGTCATTCACTGAGTCCTCCTATGCTTACCTAATTATCCCTCATAAGCACCCTTTGAAATGAGTACTGTTACTGCCTTCAATTTGATAAGAAAATGGAGTTCAGAAGGTCACTTGATGAGGTCACACTCCAAGCTACAAAATCAGGAGATGAGCCCCATCTATCTGACTGCAGAATCTAGACTCTGAACCCTAATTCAACACTCAGCCCCACCCTGGCTGTTTTTAAAGGCTTGCAGATCCAGGTAGCATTTCTTGCAACTCAAGAGCTCTGAGAAGCAATGACAAAGGAGAGTTTAAGTATTGGGTGGGTGGGTGGGAGGGAGGAGGAGAAGCTGTTAATTTTAGATCTGTAATTCAGACCGCTCATTAAGTGGCAGAGGTGTCACCATGCCCCTTATCTTTGCCATCCACCTTCTAAAATAAAAGAGTCAGGGCCTATGATTTCCTCAGTGGGAAGATCCTTCCTTGACATACTTAAAAACCCTGGGGATGATGAGACTTTTTATAAAAGACCGAAGGAGACTCTGGCATGTGGAAGTCTCCTGTCATTTTCCCCAATTTCCCCCAAACATGTCCTCATCACCTAGTAGGAAGCAGTAGGAGATTATTTCAGAAATTTGTTTTTTGAGCCTGTAATGCCTCAAGGGGACCAGACTGATAAAACTGCCAATGGGATCTGGTCAGTCTGGGCCCCTCATTCCTGTGTCTGGGTCACACAGATGCCCTTAGCAGAAATGACTTGTAAATTCTTACCCCATAAAATACTAAACTCCTCCTCCTCGCTACTTTTTTTTTTTTTTTAAGATTTTATTCATTTATTTATTCGGGGGGGAGAGGGCAGAGGAAGAGGGACAAGCAGACTCCACGCTGAGTGCAGAGCCCCGCGCGGGGCTCGATCTCACTACTGTGAGATCATGACCTGAACCAAAATCAAGAATCGGACGCTTAACTGACTGAGCTGCCCAGGCGCCTTCCTCCCTCCTTTTATCAGTTCTATATAACTTGAAAATTAAGTTATTATTTCACATAGTCAAAACGAGGACCCTAAAATTAGAATTCTAGCCAGCTTGTGATGATAGTAGCTCACATCCAACTGGTGTTCAATGTGTGCCCAGCACTGTTCTCCAAGTGTGGCCTGGGAATTGGTTTGAAATGCAAATTTTCAGGTCCCACCCCAGACCTACTGAATCAGAACCCCTGAGGACAACGGAGTCCTGCAATCTGTTTTAACAAGTTTTAAAGGAATGATTCTGGTGCATTCTAAAGTTTGAGAACCCTGCCTTACTTTACTGAGTCCTCACAAACACTGTAGACAGTACAGGAACATTGAGCATTACTGTTCCCATTTTATAGAGAGGGAATCTAAGTCTCAAAAGTATTGAGCCACCTATCCAAAGTAAGTAGTAACACAAGGACTGGAATGCAGGTTGTCGTTCTGCTACCCTAAATATGTTTCCTTACCAGTGAAAAGGAAGCATGACAGAGAGTCAAGGAGACAAATGGCTAGTCCCCTGGAAACCAATTAAAGGCAGCTTCAGTCCAGGGTTGGGAAAGAAATTAACATCTATGGAACAGCAGTTGGGTGCCAGTCACGATACATAAATACCTCATTTCACTTAATTCTCACAAAAGTCCATGCCAGGTAAGCATCCTGAAATCAGATCAGGTAAGGCAAGCAACTGTGCCGGGCTCTCACAAAGCAAGGTGCAGAGTAGAATCTGAATCCCGCTTAGTCTGTCTCTAAAATCCTCCCGGCCTTCCGGGAGCACACATACACATTCAGCATATTCACACGTGTCCTCATGGCCAGGAGACCAGAAAACCAAGGCTGAATGCATATGCAGCAGCAAATGAGATCACCCTGCTCCAGGGGTGAAAAACCACCTTGACAGCAATTGTGTGGCTTTCACAGCGTCATCAATCACCCTGTCTGCTCCTCCCCTCCCGTCTTCTGCTCTCAAAAACCACAGACTTTTCCCTTTCCCCTTCTGACACAGGGAAGTCAAGTTCTCACCAAACTGAACATGTTTCTGCTCTTCCTATTAACTGAGTATTCACCTACCTTTCCAGGGAAGCAAGGCCCTTAGTGGGCAAGGACGCCAGGAATGAGATGAAATACAGTTGGAACCCTAGCGATATTCAGGGAGGATTATCATAATGTTATGGATGCCTTTAACCAGCTCCCCATACAGAACACATACACACCCTCAAAACTGGCGTGGAATCTACCGGCAACCTTCTAAGCTGATGGCTTAATTAACTTGCAGGCTGTGTATGCCATGTCATGAAACGTCTCTAAAATCTAAGAGCACAGGAAGGTATAAAACTTAGAAACTACAGTTTCTCAGTCATCATTTCGTAGAGGTTTATTTGTTTGTTTTAAAGATTTTATTTATTTATTTGACAGAGAGAGTGAGAGAGCACAAGCAGGGGGAGCAGGAGAGGGAGAAGCAGGCTCCCCGCCGAGCAGGGAGCCCGATGTGGGGCTTGATCCCAGGACCCTGGGATCATGACCTGAGCCGAAGGCAGACGCTTAACCATCTGAGCCACCCAGGCGCCCCTGTTTATTTTTAAGTTCATTTATGTTTAAGTAATCTCTGCACCCAACGTGGGGCTCGAACTCACGACCCAGAGATCAAGAGTCACATGCTCTCCTAACTGAATCAGCTAGGTGCCCTTAGAGGCTTTTTGTTTTTGTTTAAGACAAAAAAAATTACCTTCCCTTTTCACTTAAATACATAGTATTTTCCCCCTTGGTTCATAAAATTGAGGAAACATAAAATGAAAACTCTGGGTGAAAATATTTGTTGACATAAATATATAAAACAGCTCCAAAACCTCCCTAGCCTAAAACCTGTACATGGCTCTCAGCTGCTTTTCGGATGGAGCCCAGGCATCCCAGACTGCTTCATCAAGCCCTTGCGACCAGGTGGCTGCCCACACTCCAGTCCTGAAACCTGACACGCCCTGCCCCAAACTCAGTGCTCAGGCTATAGAGAATACAGGCTGTTCCCGGAAGGTCCCAGGTCCTCTCCTGCCTTCATGCCCTCACACCTGTGGGTCTCTCATAATGCAATTCCCAACTCAGCCCAGGTGCCACCTCTTAAGGGAAGTGTTCCCTGATTTCCGGGGGGGGGCGGTCTCCCACAGCACCATGTGCTGACCCTCATCACACTACTTCTTCTATTTTGTGATCATCGATTTACTTTGGTATCACCTTCCAAGTCGCAAGCTCCAATGAAGGGACCTGTGGCCCACAACCGTCCAGGTACATAGTAAACACTACCTTTGATGAATGAATGAGTGAATGAGTAAATTAATGAATGATGATCCCCATGCATTTTCCCACAAGCTCCGGATACACCAGGAGAGATAGGATTGTTCTCTCCCGACATCTTTAAGATGCTGTTTCCACTCCCAGAGACTCATATAGTCCAACATGGTCAGAAGTATCTCAAGGCCCTAGTCCAAAACATTATCTAGATGAGCCCGTTATCATTATCTAGATGTATCTAGATGAGCCCAGGGGTATCCACCAAATTCAAGATTCCTGAGATCGGTGACCAAAGGTAGGCAAACTCCTGGACCTGGTTCTAGTGTGAACTAATCTGGAAACTCACTTTGGTTCAGAACTTCTTAGCATAAGGCCAGTGTAAATGCGTTTTCAGCATTTGTATTTTCTATTATAAAAGCAGTGGATAGAAAAGCAAGCCCCACAGTTCTAAAGCTCTGTCGGTAAGGGGCCGCGCAGCCACAACTGGGAGAGGTGCCGGGAGTCCAGACCCGGCTGGGCCATTCCCCGCCCCCACCCGGACGCCCGGTGCCCGGCGGCCTGGGATCCTACCTGGCCGGGGAGCGGGACCAGGGCGGCATGTGCTCCTCATCCTCAGGTCGTGGACGCACCGGGGCGGCAGGGTCCCCGGCCAGGGGACGACGCCTCTTCCAGACCTGGGCCGGGCCGAGACCTGCGCTGCGCGCGCTCTGACCCGCCGGCCCGGAAGGGGAATTTCCGGTTCGCCGTCCACCGGAAGGGAGTGTAGCGCTTAGCGGAGGACCCAGCGAGGATCCCCGCGACCTGTGCGCAGCATCTACAAGTTTGTCACTTTAGGAGTTGGGGACTTTCCTGAGCCGGATACCTCTCCAGACAACGAGGGCAGAGCCGTACATCTGATACCCAGAGAACATTCGGGAGGAGTTACTGAGTGACATGGTCTTGGCCCCATTCCCAGGTGGGGGGTCCTCAAGCCTCGCTGTGGCCCCTGAGCATCCCTCTCAGCTCTTGCTGAGCCCCTACTTGGGCATCTCTGCTCTTTGCTCAAACTCGGAACCCACTGAAAACCCACTGAGGCGGCTGTTGGTGTCGGAGGAAGGTGAGTGCCAGCGGGAAGGTGGGAGGGACTGGGACCAGGGCTTTGGGCCGCCCTACACTTCTCAGTCTCTCCCTCTGTGTCGCTGCTGCAGCCGCCGCTCGGACTGGAAGTTCGAGGTTCCACCTTGTACCACCTTTTCCCAGGACTGCCAGGTCTTCCAGCTGATTGTCTTCTGCTTTAGGGATCCATGCCTGGTGGGGGCAGAAGCAGGAGATACGACATGGCCTGGGCAGCTAATAAGACTGCCGGACCTAGAGTGTCCTTGACAGGGCCATGACCAGCCTCAGGAGGCTTGTGCTGAGCTGCCTGAGGGCAGGGTGGGTGGGGAGGAGACGCTAGTTCTGTGGAGGGTGATCAGTTCTCTAGGCCCAGAGGTTGGGACACCGCCAGATGTCCTGGGCTGTGAGCGAGAAGCTCCTTCCTGGCAGGGATCACGGGCCAATGGCGAGGTCTCCAGGATCAGGGAAGGAAGCATGTTTGACCAGGGCCCTTTCCTGGCAGATCTGATCGTCTTCACTGAAGGAAGTGGACACTCCCCAAGCTACACCCTCTGTTTCTTGGTGGGGGAGTCATGGCCCCAGGACCAGCTGTGGATCAAGAGGCTTGTGATACTCAAAGCTGTTCCCACGAGGCTCAGGGCTCTGCTAGACACAGACCTATTACACAGACCTATTAGGGGATGCCTCCTTACTGGAGAGCACTGTCCACCTGCACATTTCCAACAGCCACCCACTCTCCCTTCCCTTCACCAGTACAAGGCCTACCTCCAGAACCTGGTGGAGGAATGAATTTCTAAGTCACTGGGGAGGCCTGAGCCCTCACTCCTCATTGTATAGATCCCTTGCCCCTCACCTCGACCAGTAAACTGGTTCTTGCCATGGTCAAACAAACAAAAACACCCTCAAATATAAAGCAATGTATAAATAGTACAGTGGAAGACCGTAGTCTGATATTATCCCAAAATACGATTTGCCAAAGATAACCATTGTAAGAATATTTTAGAGGTTGATAGGCAGTGAGCCTGAAAGACAAATCCAGTTCACAGATGACCACTTACAATATATATTTTTTAATGTTTCTAATGGTTGCCACAAAATAAAAATCAGGAGGTTCATGTAACTGAAATATTTTCATGGAGCTTTCAAGGTGGCAGAGAAGTAAATAGACTATCACAAAGTAGCATGAAAAGTACTATGATTTATAGGTTTTCAGGCAAAATCCAAAGATCTGCCAACTCTTTAGCAAAGATTAGCTGAAGCTGACTGGTGTCAGTTGCTTTCCATGTTCTCAAGGTTGTCACAGTCCCTACCTGACCCATTTCTAAAACCAGTCTGGCCCCCTTATGCATTTGAGTTTGCAGTTATTGATGTCTGTCCTTCCAAAACCCTTCTGTAATATTATGAGTGTTACGAGCACAGCCTACAGTCTTCTTTTCCATTATATCCATGTCAGTGTATACAACTCTACCTAATTTGTTCCACTGTATGACCACATTATGATACATACAACCAGTCCCTTCCAGATGGATATTTTGGTTAGCTCCATTTCTCTTCAGTTACTAACAACAGAACAGTAAATACCCTTTGTTTGTATCTTTGCATATTTTGTGGGCGTTTCTCTTGAATAAAATTCTAAATGATACTGAGTAAAAAGAACACACATTTAAAATTTCAATAAAAGGAAGACACGTTTAAAATTTCACTAAAATGGTGAAGTTGGTTTAGAATCTAAGCCTTTTTTTAGTCCCAAGCAAGGGACAAGGAGTGGTTGAATTTGGAGATTGGCATCAAGAAATGAACTGTCCACCATACTCATATTCCACCCCTAGGTAATGGCTATAAAGATAATATTGCAAATGGAGAACTAGACCTAGCAGGATAAATATATTTAGAATTCTCGCTGAAAAGTTAATTCAGTCATAAATTGGGCATGAAAAACAAAACAAGATAACAAGTCTGGTTATATTTATGACATTCTTCATTTGTTATTAAAAACCAAAGGATTTTTTATCCAAAAGTGTTGGCTAGTTTTTAGTTTTTTGGCATTTCTCATTATTTTATCTAAAAAGGAAGTGTTCCCTCCTTTTGTGTTTCAGGCTTATTTCCCTTTCTGTTTCTAACAGATTAACCTGATGTTACTGTGTGAAGGCTGCTTATGTTTCCAAGGTTTGGGCTCTCCTGAGTGGAAGTAAAGATAAAAATTTGCAATCAAAAGTGCAATAAAGTATTGATTAAATTAGCCTCTTTTTTATGATAAATGCAGCAAATGGGATGACTTGATGGTTAACAATGCAGACTCCCTGGGCATAAGGCCTGATTTCCCCCAAACACTGGCTGGGGCAAAGTATAACCACTCTCTACACCTCTGTTTCCTCATCTATTAAGATGGGAGTAATAATAGGGTTATAGTTCCTTGCACAGAATCTGGCACAAAATAATGTTAATTGTTATTATTTATTCCAACATAATAGCCAACCCCATGCCCTCTTAAAGTTCTGCAGGGTGCTGCAGTGCCCAAGACCAGATAAGCCTCTGGGCAGCTGCTCTGTGAGTTGACAGTCATGTCATGACCAAGTCGGAATGAATAATTCCTTCCCCAGGGAAATAAACCAGGAGTTGGGCTCAGTCTTAAACTATACTTTACATGCAACATGATAGATAATAAGACGCCTGGTAACAGAATAATAGCTGACCTTCACTGAGCACTTACTCTCTGTCACACTCTTTGAAGCATTTTATGAGCATTTTCTCACTCTGTGCTCACAATAATCCCATGCAGCAAGTGCTGTTATTACCATCCCCGTTTTCCAGATGAGAAAACCAAGTATACAGTGTTTAATCAACTAGCTCAAAGTCACATTCTTATTTAATAAGATGGCACAGACCTTCTGACTCCAGAATGTCTGCTCTTAACCAGTAGAGTAAGTTAGAAACAATTGCAGAGAGAGGTAAATCACAGCTAGGACAAGAAGAGGAATTCAGATACTGTCGACTGGTATCTTTCAAGCAACTTGTATGCAGCAGACACTGTTCTAAGTGCTACCAACACTTATTAGGAAGTTTATTGCTTGTGGCAAGCCTGAGAAGTACATATTACTGATAGCACTTTTATGGATAGGCTTAAGCTGTTGAGTATCCAGGGTCACAGAACTGTTAGTGATAGAGGTGAGTTTCCAAAGCATTCCCAAGCTTTCTCCCCTAGGAATGCAGTAAGAATCCAAACACAAGTGAGTCATCCTCATCACTCAGCAAACATTTATTAAGCACTTACCGGTGTCAGGCACAAATGAACAATACAGGGATGGCTCCTGCACCATGGAACAGAGATTACGTGGAAGAGAGATACAATTTATAAGGCCAAATGAGTAAATAACATAATACTGTATAATTAATGATAATTAGCACCATTACAGGGCCCAAGAAATGTCTAATTGATTTGACAAATGTTTATAGTAAGTTATAGAAAAATAATTCTAATTCTTAAAAAAAAAAAAAAGAAGACATTTGCTTCTTGCGTATTTCATATCCTAGAAGACCTACCCATTAAGAAACATCAAGGACTAATCAGGGTATTTAGGGAATTACTGAGTTTTGCAACTTTCCCACCTGTGATCAAAAGTATGAGATTGTGGTTACCCAATACCCTAGGCAAACTGTCAGCTTTTGCACAGACTTGCCCTGAGTTTAATAAGAATTAAGGTTGCATCCTGCTCATGGTTTTGAATCAAAACATTTACTGATTTCATCAGATAGGAAACAGTAAAGGAAGAGAAGGAAGACCGGTTAGGAGTGAAGTGATCACAGCCCTTTTCCTTTGTAAGCACAGTATCTGGTGTGGATTAACATTTACGTACAGCAGTTTCGGAGCTTTGTAATTATTTTTCTTTTTAATGGCTGTCTTATCAATGGTAATGAATAGGGTATTAGTGTTATAGGATTTAACTGCCTCTATTGTAAATGTTTTAGTAAATCTATAGTGATTTTTACGCTATCTTCATTATTTTTGAAATATCTTTGAAAATTTTACACCAGTAACATGTTCACTGTAGAAAAATTAGAAAAACACATGAGCAAAATTAAATAAATTTAAATAAAATCAACTAATAAGTCCAGAGGCCAGAAATACCTGTTGCTGACATTTTGGCATACATCCTTCTAGTCTCAATATTATATATCTTTGTATTATTATTAAATAACTTGGGCTCATACAGCTTGTAAGTTTGTGTATTCAGTTAATTATGAATGTCCTTCATGTCATTAAACATACATCTCCACTATCATTTTTGATAGTTGTATAGTATTTGTGTGTGTGTGTATGTGTGTATATATATACATACATACATATATATCTCACTGTTTATTTACCCACTCTGTTGTTGTTGAACATTAAGAATGTTTTTAACATTTTACTATTATAAGTAATTATATGAGGAACATGGTTGGGTATGTATCTGTGACATTAGTATAAGTTTCTAGTAGTATTGCAGGGTCAAAGGGTAGGGACATATTTGCAAGGTTTTGAATATATAGTTTTTACTGGTTTCCTTTTCTTTTTTTATTTTTTTTAACTTTTTATTTTGAAATAATTATAAACACAAGAAGTTGCAAAAATGGTAGAGAAATCCCTTACATCCTGTAACCAGCTTCCCCCCTTCCCCCCAACATCTTATATATATTACAGTATAAACACTAGGAAATTGACATTAGCACAATACAGTTAAGTTACTACAGACTTTACTTGGATTTGACCAGCTGAATTATTTTTTAAGCTGAATTACTTTTTAAATATTAATAGAATAGTAAGGTGCATTCTTACTTTCCTATTTTCTCTGCTCACACAGCTGCCTTTAGAATTCCTTTCTAATCTTGTAGAGGAAAGAATAAAACTATGTTTAGTAGATTATTGTCTTCTGTTGAAAATGAAGAGGAGGAGATCCAAGTAAGAGTCCCTCACACAAATGCACAGGTGGTGAGCCACCATTTATGGCACAGGAAATGGTAGGGTTCTGCCCTTCTTTAGGTTCTTCACAGTCATTATAACTCCTTTATGATAAACTAGAACAGAGTTTCCCAAAGCCTGGGGTGCCCCCAACACAAAATGGTTATCATAGACTCACACAGTAAGAAAGTTACCACTTTTTCCTTCACTCCTCTGATTACGTCAAGGAGAAAGCCTCAGTACCTGTCTATGGCAAACAGCATAAAGATAGGATGCACATGACTGAAGTTAGGGATACGTTGCGTTAGAGCATCTTGGTCCATAAAGAACTGACCAACTACATGGTCTGGTATGTTCTTTGGGTTTAGTTTGGATTAGAGAAGATGGCTCTTGGTTCTCTTATGGGATCTGCTTGCAAAAAAGAAGAAACATAAGAAGAATCCTCCATCTATTAAGCATTTATTGTATGCATCATTTCATTGACTCCTTGGAACAAATCAACAAAATAGGTCCTATTAGTAACCTCATTTTATACATAAGGAATTCAAGGAACAGAGGAATGTAGTAATTTGCCCAAGTTTTCCATCTAGTGACTGGCAGAGCTGAGATTCAAACCAGGTCTATTGGACTTTAAAACCATGCACTTGAGTGCTGGTTTCTCGTTAAACTTGAGGACCATAAGACATTTCTAGAAAACGTGGGATGGAGTTATCCTTGCAGGGGGTTTGGGTCACTTTACTGTGGGTCTAGTGATTGAATACCAATATCCTAAAGTACACTCATCACCTACAAACATCTTCCTGATTGGAGAGGAAATTTCATAGTCAACTTCATTCTGGGTCTGCATCTTTCAAAGAAGGAAAGAATGTCTGATAGCCATTCAACCCCTGCCATTCCACTTTCCTTCATTTTTCCACTATTGGAAAGTTTCCCACTTTCCTCCAATCATTGCTCTTCTTGAATAGTTCCAAAGGTTTCCCAGTATCATTAGAAAACCAAATCAGAGAGGCAAATTTAGTATCAGAGAAACATTAAAGTGAAGTTTCAATTATGTATTTAAAACATTTCCAAATTTATACTAGGTACTGAGGAAAGAGAGCAAAGAAGTACAAAACTTGGCCTCTGCCAACAAGAGTCCTACATCTAGGATGGCCTCTGCCAACAAGAGTCCTACATCAAGAAAGTCTTCATGACCCCTTCAGTTACAATGCTTTAGATTTCCAATTACTTGAACCCCTTTGGTGGATTTATGGATTGTTTTACAAATGATTAGCTTTAGGGCAAAGATCCTGAGACCACCAAAGGGTTAAGAGCCAGTCAAAAATAGCACAATTCTAAAATTATAATTCCAAAGAATAAGTAAATTTGATTGACAAAAAATTGCACACTTGTTTTGTGACCCAATTTTAAACTTGAAAGAAACTATCTTAGCCTGAAACAAAGGCTTGCTTGCTTTCTTGCTTGCTTGCTTGCTTGCTTGCTTGAAGGTAATTTATGTGAGAGCAAGGGTTAGGGATAGAGGAATGATACAGAGAATGAGGAAGAGACAACACAAGGGTACATTACTGCATTAGGCACTCAATAGTTGAATGGTACTCATCCCACAGAACCTTATGAAGAACCTTATGAAATCTCAGGACTGCCTACTCCAAAAGATGAAATGAGGAAGTGTTTTACAGATTTCCCATTAGTAAAGAATCTACACTTCTGGATCATGCACACGTGAGTGTGGAGCAAGCTCCCATGGTTATCCCATATTGCTGGAGGCAAGAGATACATGGCAGGGTCCCAAGGAAAGATACCACCACATAGCATACACCTGAATCTGGCAAAATTTCTTTCTAAGAAATTTAGCCTAGGAGATGAGGCTATGGACGTTCGAAGTGGCACCCAAGAGGTGTCCAAGGTAAAAACATTATCAACAGTTTGGGGGTGGGGGGAGGCACATGGCTGGCTCAGTCCACAGAGCATGGGACTCTTGATCTCAGGGTTGTGAGTTCACATCCCACGTTAGGCGTAGGGCCTACTCAAAAAACAAAAACAAAAACCAGTTTGGTGTACATATGCCCAGACACGATTTTTTAAGAACATCATTCATTCATTAGTAAACCATTCAAAAACATTTACTAAGCATCAGTCACATGCCAGTCACTGTTTTAGGTTTAAGGGAAAGAGCAGTGACAAGACACATAAGTGCCTTGCTTTTCTTGGAGCTTGTCTGTTTGGGGAATCACGCATTAAATCATTATAACATAATTACTGAATTATGGTTGTGATAACTGCTATGAGGGACAAGTGTAGGATGATAAACTTTTTAATCATGAGAGTCAAGGAAGGCTTCCCTGAGGAAGTGGCATTTAAACTAAAACTTGCAAGGGGGGCGTAAAAAAAGCAAAGGGTGGGGGAGAGTAACTAGGAAGAGAGGAGGAGGAAGAGTGTAACTAGAAAATGTTGCAGACAGAAAGAAGAGCATGAACAAATACCTTCTGGTGGAAAAACAAACTGTCCTGAGTCAAGAGAGAAAGCCAGTGGGACTGGTGTGGGTGGGTGAAGGGGAGATGTGCAGTAAGCTGAGGCAGGAGAGGTAGGCAGGAGCCAGATTATGTTAGGCCTGGTAAGTCAGAAAAGGGATTTGGATTTTATCTAAGGTCAATAGGAACCTACTGAAGAGTTGTAAAAAGGGGAACAATATGATCAGATTTAGGGTTTTGTTTTTGTTTTGTTTTGTTGTACATAAATGGAGATGTACTTGTAAATACAAGCAGCAGAAACTCATAAACATCACACAGGTATTGAAAAAGTACAGTCTGCAATCATTATGTCCCAGTACAGATATATACAGGAGGGTTGATGGGGTGGGAGCAGTGGAGGTGGTGGCCTGAGCCTGGACTCTGGCGAGGCATGCATAGTTCACCTTTTTGTTCATTTTTGAGGACTACTTGTTCATCTGATTTGACGCCAAGGTAGCATTTGGGTAAGCCAGGATGAAATCCCCATTTAAAACTCCCTCCTCCCCCAGGGTTTTTCAAAAGCTTCAAAAGTTTCTACCAAGACTAACCTCATATGTAGGTGGTGTTGGGGACCACCTACAGGGTGTGAATTAAGAGGTACTAAAAGACCACTCCGGCTCAGTGTAAACTTTCTCTGTCTTTCACTTTCTGCCTAAGATTCTACCGTCACATTTCTGTTCTGCTGAATCTTCAACTGCCAGATATGGAGTGCAGAGCAGCCTACTGGATCTATGCTGCCTTCCTGGAATGGAACTGGGTTTTTGAGTTTTGTTGGGGATGGGAGGGTTTGAAGCTATTTGAGACCACTGGCCAAGCAATGGCATGGAGGTGCATGAGACTGGGCAGTTTATATCGTTTTGTTTTAGGTTGGCTCTGAGATCAACTGGTGTGTGGATATGGACATATGTATAAATGTGTATGGGTTTATACAATAAAGATATATGGGTATATTCATGGCATGTACATGACTTTATAATGTGGGAAGCAATAATGGAAAGGAACACAGGCCCTGGGACTGGGCCAGCCTGGGTTCAGAGCAGAAGCTTTGTAATCCTAGGAAAGTTATGACACCTACCTGATTGGGTGGTTGGGAGGATTTAATAAGATAATCTGTTTCAAGTCTTAGCACAGGTCCGTGGCATACAGTAAGTGCTTCATAAATGTTACTCTCAACGGTTATGTGTGTGTTTGTCTTTTTGCAAGTATGTGTGTGCGTGTGCATGTGGTGCAGATTTGGGCATCTAAGGGAGATAAAGTGTGTTTAAGAACAAGAGGGGAGGAGGGAGAGTGTTGCTCACCCCTGCAGCAAGAGTTCTGGAGGTGGGGGAGACCTTTCTGGAGGGTGAGGGACTGCAGGGCAGCTCACAGAGGAGAGGGCTCAGCTTTACCAAGTGGGAAAACGAGTAAGGGACCACAAAGGGCCTCAGACTACTGGAGGCCTCCTGATGAGCATAGAGTTTATAAAAGTAGAAATTAATCGAAGGAGATAGGCAACAGAGTGGATTTCATGTTGTTGAAGCCCCAAAAACCCTTCATAAAAGAGAGCTAAAAAAAAGAGTTGAATTGGGGCGCCTGGGTGGCTCAGTCGTTAAGCGTCTGCCTTCGGCTCAGGTCATGATCTCAGGGTCCTGGGATCGAGCCCCACATCGGGCTCCCTGCTCGGCGGGAAGCCTGCTTCTCCCTCTCCCGCTCCCCCAGCTTGTGTTCCCTCTCTCGCTGTGCCTCTCTCTGTCAAATAAATAAATAAAATCTTTAAAAAAAAAAAAAAAAAAAAGAGTTGAAAATGGTTTCTGAAATTGACATGTACTCAAATCAGGTCTCTGCTCAGAGGACAGATGACTTCATCTGCCCCATCCTAAAGCTCTCCGCTGTTGTGAGCTCCATGCATCTTTGCTTTTTCAGAAATAACATGGAAGAACTTTCTAAAACATGTAATCTACCACCATCTGTTCTCGGGCCTCTTGGTCCCCTCTTAAGATTTTCCCATGGAGTTGTAGCTAAGTACTTTCTGCATCATAAAGAATTGTCATCCTTAAGTTGAGAGAGGAGATACAGTAAAAAGAAAAAAAAAGAACACCAGTTTCTAGTCCCAGTTCTGCCCCTAACTTACTGGGCAACTTCAAGGAAGCGCTTGATCTTTCTGGGCACAGCTGCCTCATCTGCAAAAGAAGTTGATTGGTCAGCTTGGGTCATTATCTTTTGACTTCCTGCCATCCCTGATGAGGTTTACCTCCCTTCAACCATCGCTCCTCCCCTTAAAGCTGTATCACCTTAGGACACGGTAGTACAGAGCGCGGAACACCTGTCTCTTGTTAGCTGTGGCTCCTGGAGTGAGTTATTTGACTTCCCTCTGTCTCAATTTCCTCCTTTGCAAATGAGGGTAAAGAAGAGTGTAGTGTATTACGGGCTTGCTAAAAGGATCAAATGAGTTAATACAGGTAAAGTAGAACAGTGCTTAGCGCAGATAAGGGCCACTCTGGGGTTAAGTAATATTATTGAGATTATTTACTTTATTGAATACCTATGTAACTTTACATGAAATGTTTATTGATAAATCAAGACATGAAAGTGTAAGTATTATTTGGGGCTATGAAAAGATTCCAGTAGGCCCTGGACAGGGAGAGAGGCTGGAACCATTCCTTTTTCAAAGCCCTTCTGTGCTTTGAGTTTTCAAAGATGTGTTTGTACTACCATGATATGACTTTTTTTTTTAATTTAAAGAGATTGAGCAAAAAGATCACTAAAGTCTGTCTCAAATCTACAAATTCAAGGATTGACTATGTTTTTTAAGGAGCAGTACTCTTCAGGTGCCTGGCTTATCTTTGTTATAGCTACCCTTAGTATGTTTGACCTTTTCAGCAAGTCCTTATAAAGGTTTAAAATAAACACAGTCACCTTGGCATGTGTATAACTGAGCATGTTTCAACTTCTGGGAAAGGAGACAAAATGAGAAAAGTGAAAATATAAACTATAAATATTTAGCCTTAGGGGCTGGCTTGTATTTTGTCCCTAATAATCTTTTCCCAGAAATCGACTCAGTTACATGGAGGAAAGATCAGTAGCAGAGAATGAACTGAGAGAAAAGCGCTGCAGACTGGCCAGGCAGTGAAAGCGTTAACAGGGCTGAGTAAGGCGATCCTTGAAATGAGTAAGACTCAGAGTTGTTAAAGTTTTCAAAAGCGCAGCGGCGGCTCTTGGGGAAAAGGAAGCGAGTCGGAGGGCTCCTGGCCAAGCAGAGGATCGTGCTGAGCTGAACTCAGCTGGGGTTACAAGCTCAAGGTTAGTGTCCCCCCGCACATCTCCGCAGAGCTAACGTCTTTGGAGAGTAGTCTCAGGAAGGCAAGGTGCCACCTCTCATCCTGGTGTGTCAGGTCCACTTGGCTTACTGGGGGGGCCAGCCGCCCTCCGGCCAAACCTCCGGGGCTGCTCTGCACAGTTTTGGCGCTTGTGAGGGACGGGTGACCTCTTCCCGGGAGACTTCTCTCAACTGGAGACTTCTTTTCAGACGTCTACAAGGAAATTGTTTCTGGAATAAGGATGTTTTCAGACATACACAGGCACACGCACACAACACCTGTATGCAGTGCTCCATCTTAATTTTTGCAGGTTGTGACCACAATCTAGAATTCCTATCTGTTTCAGGTGAAACTGAGAACACTTGTCAGAGTAACTAAACAGGCTGTGTGACTTCATCTTGTGGGAGGAATATTGTCTCTGAGGCTAGAATAATCAGGGAAGAAAAGGAAGGGAGGGGAGGAAGGTAGAAAGGGGAGAAGAGAGGGAGGGAGAGAAGGAGGGGAAAAAAAGCTTCCAGGCATCCTGGCCTGTAGTTAAGGAAAGCAATTTTTAAAAATGGGTTTCTCATAGAAATTTTTCTTGCACATTGCTAGAACAAAATAATGGGGGAGGATGCACAGTGAAGGAAATAATTCTACATCTGCATGAGGTTCAGATAAACATGTCTATGTAAACCTGTCTGCTTGTGCTGCAGATAACAGATAAACCTAGGGGAAGAAGGCCTAGACAGCTTCACAGAAATTGCATTCTGAGGAGGCCTTGATTTGAGAACTGAAACCGATTGTCCGGAGGGGAAAAGGAGCCCCTTTGAGCCCTAGCTGGGAGAGAGGCGTGCGTATGCCACTCCAGCGGCCCAGTTTCGTCTGTTTGCTCTTGCTTGCACACACAGAAGCAATGAGTAAGTCGTCAGTCACCATGCTGAATGCTCCCTCAGATCCTCCAGCAGCCAAGAGTTGAGCCTTCTACCTGCTAGCACTGAATCAGAATGAGTCATTTGAAACTTGGGTGCTGGAACAAAGTACTTGCAAACTGCCTTATGAGACACTGCTCCATGTAGGTGGGATATACCTCTCAGAGCAGTCACATTTTTTTCCTCTCTTCCTTTCTCATTCAAACAGGCAAGACATCTGACGCTCCCAAGAGAGACTGGATTTGCCTGTTGGGCTCAGCTCACCCTACAATGCGGACTTTGCCCCTCCAGGTCAGGACTGGAGTTTTAAAATAAAATGGATGATTTGACGTTACTTGATCTTCTGGAGTGCCCCGTGTGCTTTGAAAAGCTTGATGTCACAGCCAGAGTCCTCCCTTGCCAGCACACCTTCTGCAAACCATGTCTCCAGAGGATTTTCAAGGCCCACAAGGAGCTGAGGTGCCCCGAATGCAGGACCCTGGTGTTTTGCAGCATCGAGGCACTGCCGGCCAACCTGCTGCTCGTGCGTCTCCTAGATGGTGTGCGCTCAGGGCAGAGCTCGGGCAGAGGGGGCTCCTTCCGCAGGCCTGGCGTGCTGACCCCGCAGGACAGCAGGAAAAGCAGGACTAACCCCAGAGGTCTGCAGTCCAGCCCTTTCCGGCTGGTGCCTAATATCAGAATCCACATGGACGGGGTAAGAAAGATCTTATTTGTTCGTATCATGTCCATTTGGAGGTTGGATTTGTGTATACCAGCAGCTGGAAGTATTTTCCTGTAGTTATGTTTCAAAGAGTGCTGCCACTGATTTCCCCAGAGACGAGTTTCTGTGGGCAGTGATCATTTTACTGAAACCTGGTGGAATCCTGAGCCTATCTCATCCATCCAGGAATTCGTAGAATTGTGAAAGTCTCCTAGGCTCCCCCTGCTTCTCGTCGAGAAGATAGTAAAAGCCTTCGTGATTATTTTTCATCTTTCACTTCTGCTGTTTGCGTCCCAACCAGTGCATGGGAAATGCACGGAGGAGGGGAAAAAGAGAGAAAACATATCCAGCTGCCTTTTGCTTTTGAGATCTTTGAGAAGTTAAATGTCAGGTTTTGTTTTAATTTTACCCAACTCCATCTTCCCACCCCCAGTCCTAAAGCGCTAGTCTGACAGTGCTCATTCATGATCCGTTCGAAGCTGTCAAGATACTTGAGCACCCGAAGACTGTGCGGGAGGAAAGAGTATCTGTGGGTGGACTGCTTGATAGGAAGGCTGGGCTCTGAAGTCCAACACGTGTACAGGAGCCCTGCAGATGTCTTACTTTACAAAATGAATCAAAGGTACATAAAATGCTCCTCAGCGGCTGCCATGACCACAAGGGCCCAGGAGTGGCGCACAGGAGATCCTAGTCATGCTTTTGGTGTTTGGATAATGCGAATCACTCTGTCCAGCCATGTGAATGGATCCTGAGGACTTTATCTGACCTGGCTGCGAGCCTTTTGTGGGAAGCTGTGTTCAGGGCACATCTCGAGAGGAGGACGCAGTCCCTGTGAGTCCAGCAGGATTATGTGCGCTGTCACCCCAGCGGGATTATGTGCGCTGACACCCCAGTGTGTCAAAGTAGACACAGAAAGCTGTGACCTGAGTCGCTGGCATACTTAGGAAGTCAAGGCTGCATTCTGTGAAGTCTTACCTAATTTAGCTAACAGCTTTAAAGCTACCAGCCGAGTCCCCCAACTCCGTTGTGAAGAGTAACAGTGGGTGGGAGGGTCTTCTGCGGATTCCTTCCCGCAAAGGAGAATAGGCTTATGATGTGCATTCAGGACACTCTTCTAAAATGTTCATTTCAATGGCTCACCCCTCCTTCTGTTCAGTGCACCTCCAGGCTGCCCAGTGCAGTAGGGGAATGTGGAACCGGAGGAAAATGAGAGCGGGAAGAAGCGGGCCTTGGTGTGATTTCTTCACTGCAGACTTTTTATCGCCATTGTGCTCGTATGTGTGACCACATTCCAGAAAAGGGCTTGGCGCCCTTCTTTCAGGCTTCCTGTTAGCCCAAGGTCTAGTCATCAATCAGAATCCACAGGCCTGGAAAAGGCCGGGTGGGGGTAGGGCAGCAAACTTCTCTCAAGTGCCCTGTTTGGAGAGAATAGGGCTCTATCTGAGGTCAGCAAATCCTCGTTTGAATTTCTAAGACCCAGCAACCTCCCCCTCCCCCACCCAGCAAAGTCTGACTTGCCTCCAGGTGGAGTGTCTTCACTCACTACTAAGAAAGTGTTGCCAGACTGGGAGGAGGCCAGTCCCTAACATCTTTGAATGTTTTTGTTCAGGTTTTTATCTTTTTTGATGTGGCTGTGTTAAGAAAAGGTAGCAACGAAATGTATCCACGGCTACCAAGTTTTCGAACTGTAGAAGATTCCAGGCGCCTCCTGGCATAGGGAGCTGTGGGACCGAGAGGTGGTGATATGTAAGAGACAGCCGGTAAGATACTGCATGTCCCTGGAACCCTTTCACAAGGACTTGTAACACCAGACAAAGGCGCCAGTGACAGGGTCGTGCCCATCATCCAAGCCACACTGGAACAAGTCCTTGTCGGGAGGCTGCAACACAGAAGCGGGCTGTGGAGGGCCACCGCTTTCAGGCAGGCCCTGCCTTCGTAAAGACATTCGGCCAGAGAGCAGAGCCGGCGGCCTCCCCCAACCACCCCCGTTCCCTTCGTTTTCTGAGGCATCCTTACTTGCAGTGGCTCATCTCATCCCTTTTGCCTTCCCTCCATGGGGCTGTGAGGAAACTGTTCCTGGATGTTAGGATGGCTGCCATTCTGCAGCCTGTCTCCGCTTCCAAGAACGTGGCCATCTGTCCTGTAAGGGCACAAGCAGGCATGCATCCCTCAGCTAAGAGAACCGAGTATTGCCTGGGCTGCCACACTGGCCTAAGAGTTAGAGGAGGCCCTCGCATCCTCAGGCAGATCCTCACCAAGTGACTTGCCCTCCCTGCCTCCTCACTTTACCCAATGTAGTCAGCAGCTAGTAATACTTGCTACCCACTTCCTCCAGGATAGTGTGAAAACTATCTTTGCAACACACTCTTAGTGCCTTAGAAAACACATGCCCTGTAAATGCAGAGCATCATCACTATCATTAATTTAAACCTGGTATATGACTTCGGACAAGCCACTTAAGTTTGCTGGGTCTCAATTTAAAATTCTATAAAATAGGAAAATATATTGTAAAAACAGAGAGCCATTGTGAGGCTTAACTAATTAGTGTTTACATAGCACTTTGAGATCCTTAGATGAAAGGCATTTGGAAGATCATTATCATAGTAAACATTGTTATTGACTGTTTATTGTGCCCTGCCGTGCACAAGGAATTCCACAAAACACAGAAGGACTGATAGCCCTTGCAGGAGAGTGTAATAGGTATTATTATTGAACTTGAGTCTGGGATGAGTCCAGCCCAGGATAATACTAAGTATAAAGGACTCCCCTAAGAGGGCATAAATAACCTGTTGTCGCAGGGTACCATTTTGTAAAACACCTCTTCCAGAGGCCATGATGTTAACCTGACACTCTGAAAGAGTTCACTTAACTTCCTGTGAGTTCGTGAAGCCCAAAGTCTGTTCTGCTCACCTAGGCTCATCTAATAAACGAGCTCATCGGGATTTTCTGGTGGCTCAAAGAGACCTGGTGCTTCTCATGCCAGCCAGTATGCCGGGTGGAACCAGTTGTCACACTTCATGGTGCCAGCCCAAGAGAGAAAAAACAGTCCATTGTGCCTACCTGTCTAAAACCCTCCCAAGCCGATTGGGTAAAAAGAAAACTTGAGAAGTGGCTGTAGGTTTCTACAGCATGCAGTTATTTCAAACCAACAGGCGAGATCAGCAGAGTCTTGGACAGCCACTGGCTGTGCAGACCCCACTCGTTCTTACTGCTTCCCTCACTGCAGTCAGGCCAAAGGAACTTCACAAGCCTTCAAGAAGATAACAGCCTCCTGAATAGTTGAGCTCGCTTTCTCCTCACTGTGTGAATTTTTAGAAATTAAGACAGGCAGGAAAGCAGTGAAGCTTGCAAGCTGAGGTTTGAAAAATAAAAGAATTCAAATCCCGCTACCGCTGCTCCACAGTTGTATACTTTGGGTGAGCCCCTTAAACCTCAGGGCCTCAATTCCCCATCCGTGAATTGAAGATAATAGTAGTGCCTACTTCAGAGGGTTGCTGGGAGAAATAAATGAGATGATTCATGTCAATTAGCTCTTAGCACGGGGACTGGCTCCTACTCAGTAAATGTTAGCTGGTATTGTTATTGAAGTGACTCAGTACTTCTCACTCTAAATTGCACGCCCTCTTTCACCCGCTTGTTAATGGAGTGTCATCCAAAGATGGTCCCGGGTACCCTGATTTCTGGCCTGTTTGCTTTTTCTCCACATGATCCATGGCTATGATTCAGATGTGTGATTCTTCCCAGCTTGCACTGGCTTGGCCGCCCACTTCCAAGACCCTTAAGGAGCTAGGAGCTGATTCCAGAAGAAAACTTGCTAGCAACCTTCACTTCCCCAAATAACAAGCTCAAATGAACACCTCATGTAGGTCAAGAACCTTCCACTCCGCGTCTGTGATTCTTCTGTAACTTCTCTAGTTTTCCTTTCTCCTGACTCTATCCCCAACACAAATGTGTCTAGCCCCAGGTCTTGCAGGGCCGGACTTTCTCCCTTCTTTGTTACACATCATGCCAACCACACACATTTCTGTCTCACTTGCCCCAGCTCAGCGAAAACACACCTGCCGCCTCCAGCACACAGACCAGGTGGCTGTGTCCTAGAAACTTCTTCAGCTGGTGTTGCAAGCACGTGAGGGGGCTAGAAATCAGGTCAGAAAACACATGAGGGACTTGAGGCTGAGTAGAAACCAGAAGGTATCCATCTCCTTTTCTGGGTCTCAGCTGCTGTGTCTGTGACAGAGACAGTGGTTTCTGCAAAATTTGCAAGGGGCCTAAAACTATCCCAAGCCCCTGAAAACAGCAAGCAGGTGCCACCTGGGTCAGCAAGGACCGCATGTGACAGGTGGAGGAAGACATAAAGGCAGGAGCTGAGGTGGAGAAGTCAGGAGACCCAGATGGTTCTCCACCTTCACACACATTTGCAAATCTTTTTAAAAACCATATGGCGCCAAATTGGCTCTGCCCCCAACCTCTCTCTGTGTACATCCTTCCTAGTTACAATCCCTTCCCTTTTATTACTTACCATAATGTTAAGGATATGTCATCAGATGGAGCTGGGTTTGTGCTCGGATTCAATTATTTGCCTTAGGCAGGTCACTTAACCTCTCTTACCCCCAGTTTCCATATTTGTATAATGGAGATAATAATGGTGTGCCTCTATCATGAGGCTATTGTAAGATTAAAATGAGATAATGTATGTCAAAAGCTGAGTACAAATGCCTGGCACATCACAGATGCTGATAAATGTTAGCAACAGAAAATAACAAAACAGTAACAGTGGAGGAGAGAGCCTGCTGGCATGGGATTTGGAGTTCTTCGCACCCACACATAACCATGCAGAGACTTCCATTAAGAAATGAAGCAAAGGGGATAGCGAAAGGAAAGGGAGTTTTAAAAAGACAAGACTATAGTGATGGAAAATAATGGTTCTGAGTGGTTGCTAGAGATTATGGTGTGAGAGAGGATGTGACTAGAAAGGGTCATGAGGGAGTTTTCTCGAGTCAGGGAACTGTTCTGTACCCCGACAGTGGTGGCAGTTATAGGGGTCCAGGTGTCTGTTAAAATTCACAGGCATATATACCAGGAGGAAAAAAAAAAAAGTCTGTTTTACTGTCTGATGATGTTTAAAATATTTTTAAAACAGAAAGGGAGCTCTTGTACACTTCTTATAGTCTCTGCCTGATTTCACCTAGCCCAGTCTGATTTCCCTTCATCTCTTCATGTACTGGGTCAGTGCTGTTTTTGAGGAGGACTTTGCCATCATTTGAATGGCCAGGGTAATTCCTACAGATGGGCTCCTCTCTGTTTTAGCGAGCCATCCTATCACCTCTTTCAGTTTTCTCATCAGTTTAAGCTGTCTGGCCAAAGTGTTGGCCAAACACAGCAGCTCCGCGCCCCTAGGGTGGC
Organism: Halichoerus grypus; assembly: GCF_964656455.1. Lineage (NCBI taxonomy): Eukaryota > Metazoa > Chordata > Mammalia > Carnivora > Phocidae > Halichoerus > Halichoerus grypus. The sequence continues at coordinate 114,273,488 of NC_135713.1, read as the reverse complement.
CAAGGCACAGGGCTGGGGCAGCAGGCTCTCCTGATGCAACCTCGGTTATCCACCACTCAGGGCAGGTCACCTAAGGGATTAGCCAACACCTATTTCTGTGTTGTTTTCCTTTCCTCTTAGGAAAGGTTGCCTGCCCACACGTCCCTTCATAGGATAAAGAGAGATTACGAGAGCAGGAGGGAGAGTGCTTGTTCAGCCCTTTTACTCCTCATCCCTCCCATTGCAGACGCCACTACATAGCTTTGGGCTGTCCTGGGACCAGCTCAAATACAGCTCTCCTCGCTTTCCTTGTCTTCTCCCTTTCTTTCTCATTTTTTAAAAAAAACCATGCATACATATTAGAGCAATCTTTCACGAGGCGTATTCTACAAACTATGGATGGATGTTCCTTAAAGCTCTGGGGCCAAACAAACCCAAGCTTAAAACAGAGCTAAGGAGGGGCACCTGGGTGGCTCAGTTGGTTAAGCGTCTGCCTTTGGCTCAGGTCATGATCCCAGGGTCCTGGGATCGAGCCCCGCATTGGGCTCCCTGCTCAAGTGGGGAGTCTGCTTCTCCCTCTCCTGCTGCCCCTCCCCCCACACTCATTTTCTTTCTCTCTCACTCAAATAAAATTTTTACCAAAAAAATAAAAGAGCTAAACATTTTTTCCTTTGCAGCAGCATTGTCGGAACTTTTAGCATGCTGATGAAGTGTGAATCTCTAAGCAGAAAACTATAATAAGAAATGTTTCCCAAATTTCTTTGACAGTGGCATGCCCCTCTCCTCCCTTTTTATTAATACCTTGAATAATATTAATTGTCCATGCAACAAATTTGGGGAAATGTCTCATACTAATGCAAAGGCAGCTGAGCCCACAAAGAGAACCTGATATTGTAGTTAGAGACTCCTGACTCATTCCAAGAAGAGTTTTAGGCAAGTTCTTGCCATTAGAAGATATTTTTGGAATACTGTTTGAAACTCACTATCACCACCCTCTGTATGTTTATTTAGCTCCTATCAGTGTCCAGCTATAAGCACTATGGGAACACAGCAAAGTTAAGATTCTCACCTTCCCAGTGCTTATTGTCTAGTGGCAAAACCAACTAGTCGGTATACATGTATATACACACACGTGTGTGATACACACACACACACACACACATCCCTGACTCAAAGATATTACCCATTAGAAGATGTGTTATCATTTTAGTTATAGCACTTAAGGAAAAAGGAAATATCATGTTGGATATTCACTGTAAGATAAATCCAATTTTAGAAATGTTAAGATATGAAAAAAGGAGTGTCTTACTTATTGTCTGATTCCATTTATATAAAATTCTAGAAATGGCAAAACTATATAGTGATGGGGGGGTAATGCAAATGTTTTATGTGATGGTGTATAGGTTTGCCTAAATTTATCAAACTATACAGTTAAGAGTAGTGCATTTTTTCTCTATAAATTATAACTCAATAAGGTCAGTTAAGACAAGGAAGTCTTAGACTCAAGAGTGATGATTTATTAAAATGTCAGGCAGTGAGGTGGTTCAGTTTGAGGGAAATGAAGCTTGGCCAATCAAAAGAAACTTCCTAGAAAAAACAGGTGTTTTAATGGTTAGGAAGGACATGGTCAAGGGGTGAAAAGGCAGCATCTATCCTGGGCACATGGGTGCTAGGAAAGGCAGGACAGGACAGGAATATCTGGAGTAGAATCAAAGTTGGAGGAGAGGGAGAAGGAAACAGATGCAGAACAGGCCAGGTGACTGGATACCTAGCCTCAAACCACCACTGGGAAGACACATGTCAGGTGCTCTGTATGATAAAGTCTCTCCACAGCCACACTGGTTCCATGTCATCTCATGGCCCATGGACTGTATCTGCCTAATGGAGTCAGTGCAGCCAAACAATGCTCCAAGTGGATGGCTGAGCTCACCGGGCAAGTGAGGAGCAGTCTCCACTTCACTGGCAGACAAAGTCATTTTTTCCCCATTGGAATGGTTGGGATACCCGATAACCCTAGCATGTAGGAATGCCAGCTGGTGCATACAAAGTAAGGGATAGAACACAGGCAAGGAAAGAAAGACAAGTCTGTTTGTCATGAGCAGCTTCCTGCAGCTTGGGTCTCTGTGGCAGCCCCAGGGTCATACCGCTCCAGATCCCCAGCTCAGAAGCCAGGACATTCAACAGAATGCTCCTAAGTGCCTGCTCTGTACCAGGCTCTGTCTTCAAAGCTCACACGGTTGCAGCCTCATACCACAGATGCTCATGGGCTCAGACTCCAGGACTCAAATAATAGCTGAGTTCACCTCCGATCGCTGTCTTTTCTCCAAGCTTTTATCCAAGCACAAGGAGAACGGGCAACTTCTTTGGTCTCTCAGTACTGTGCTCAGAGCACCCAGCCCACAGCCTGGCCCATATTAGGAACCCCCAAATGTTTTGTAAATGAATGAACAAATAAATGAGTACCTTCATGTCTGTGGTTGACTTCATGTTATCATGGAATAACTCCTGAGGATGCAGGAATGAACTCTTCATGAATCAAGCCATTAGAGAGCTATGTGAGGAATGAGCAGCACATTATATTGGGCCTAACATCATACAGTAACTGAAATCTTCTAGATGTAAACCACCTTATTAAATACCTTTTTGGGTGACAGCACTCTCTGGAAAACACAGTGGGCCAAGTTCAAAACCACTTAGTTCATGAACTGCTAACCTACTAAGAACATAGGTAATGCCACTCCACATATGGCTAAACTTTGCGTCAGATATCACAAATTTTATATGCTCCTTTGATCTTGGGAGAAACATTATCTTGAGTTAATTGACACTTAGTCACAGGGATACCAATGACAGAAAGGAAGAGCTGTAAAAGAATTTGCCAGCAGAGTTATGAGCTGCATTGACCTGGGTTCCAGTATGAAAGGAAGGCAGCATTCCATAGGGACATGGCCCTGTACCTTTTGTGCTGCCAAACCTACATCACACACGTATATAAAAGATACATAAGATTTACCACTTCAATCATTTTAGGTATGCAGCTTGGTAGCATTAATGCATTTACGGTGTTGTGCAACTGTCACCACTATTCATCTCCAGAACTTTTTCAGCATTCCATACTGAAGCTCTACCAGTTAAGCAAGAACTCTCCATTGCCCAAAGTACATATGTGTGTGTATATATATGTGTATATATATATATATTTTAAAACTTCTTTCTGAATAAGAGAATAGGCATTTTAGTATTGTTTTTAAAATATGTATTCCAATTTTCTGCTACTTCTGATCTTAGTCTTCCAATAAGATAAGTAAATAAGTAAATTGTGATTCAAAACAACGGCTCTCAACTCATGTCCTGACTCTGTGCCTCTGGCCAAGTTACTGAGCGACTCTGAGAATCATCGCTATAAAAGGGAAACAGAAAGCTCACCTCCTCAGGTTATTGGAGGGAGGATTTAACAAGGTGATACCTGTAAAGTGCTTAGCCAGAGTCTGGACAAAGTAAGCTCCTAGTAAAGGTTAACTGTCTGCTTGCACTCCCTTCTAAAGTACTACCACACTTACTGCATTTGGACTGCTATTTTCCACGTTGTAGACATGGAATGACAGCGATCAGGGCCTCATTTGGAGGATAAATCAAGATACTTTGTGTAAAGTTCTTAACACGGGGCATGACACACAGTAAACCCAGTGACAATGAATGTGAGGCACTGTTGCTGTTATTTCCCATTCATTCAACAGGTATGTATAGAATGCTTTTTATGAATAAGACCTTTGCTGGGCTGTAGTGATGAACAAAAATCAATAAGATATGATCCTTGCTCCCAAAGAGCTTATGGTCTTTCAAGAGAGCCACGTGAACTAAAAATTATGATGCAGTTAATAAATCTTAAAGGACTTACTGTGGGTCTGACACTGGGTGAAGTACTTTTACTTAAACGAAATCTCACTGAACACGTTCTACAAGCCCCTGAGAGCTGTTGTTGTCTCTACTTTCATATAAGAGATTTGCGCTCAATTTATGTTCATATGAGACAACAAAATGGGAGAAAATGGTTACAGATAAAAATTTACAGCATCCTCTATTTGTGTTTGGGGCAGTTATGGAGGTTGCAGATGGTCTGATTCCTGATCACCCAAGCATTCACAGAAACCCACGATGCTGAGGATTGCAACCCTCAGAATAATTGAGAGGCACATACTTTGGGTGGTGAGTTCTGGCACATTGGTCTTGATACTGCTGGTTTTGGACACTGTGCCTTTCAGCCACCATCCACGTGTGCAGCATGGAAAGCCAAGAGAAGAGGTGAGAGAACTTGGACCATTCACTGTTACTCTTCCTTGAGAGGCTCATGGGAAAACTTTAGCCTGGAGATCAGGAGAAATAAGGAATATACTCCTGGGGTGCCTCAAATAGATCACCCCAGCCCAGGGGTTCAGCCAGACTGCCAGTGTTAGAGAAGGCAATAATGAAACTGTCCACCAGTCAGAAAACTGGCCCACGTGGCCGCTGCTACCCATCCTTAGGTCTCGGGGTCTCAATGTAACCTTCACTCCTCTGGGAAGTCAGCCCTCTTTCCAAATCCTAATCTGGCCATAGGTTCCTCCTCAGGTTCCCAGAGGCCCCAGTGCTGTCCTCTGTCTCCCACAGCACGCATCAGACGGTATAGCATTTTCCACTCACTTCTCTCTCCTACTGAACTATAAGCTCCAGAAGGTTAAGGAGGTGTCTTGTCTCCTCTGTACCTAGCAGACTGGCTGAAATGCAAACAGCATTCAGTAAATATTTAAATCCTGAATGTATGCTGCTTGCCATGTTGCACGAAACTGCAGTTAGATTCAGCAGCTTCATGGCTGAAGAGCTCCTGATGTCTTCCCCTGAGGCTAGAGGGAAAGGGGATATACGAGCCATTTTGTCCCCCGGATCCTTTCCAGCCCCTGTCTTGTTGACAAGGGTGTTTCTTGATGTCAAGCCAGGTGTGTTAGGAATGGCACGTAGGTGCTTGCAGGGGATTCAGAGGTAATTGGGAGGTGAAAAAAGAAGTCAAACCAGAATGGAGCCAGAGAGAACACCAACTGCCTGACATGCCACAACCCTCTGAGCAAGCTGCCCTGGATTTGCAGAATTAAGGATGATATTGGTACACACATAGAAGTATTTTAATTGGTTGCCAAGGCAATGCAGCAGAATCAGTGGGCATGGGGCAAGAATAGAACTCTGCAGAGCTGTGTTCAGGAGGGGTGTTTGTGATACTAACAAGCTGTGTGGATCTGAGAAAGGCAAGGCTGCACTGAATCTCATTTGGGACTTTTGCTTAATAAACAGGAATGGCAGAGAAAAGGAGAGACAGAAGAAAAAACTTCCCTTCCTGGCTTTCTGGAGAAGCAGGAAGGACAATCTTCTGAATTTCAAGTTTCTCCTTGGGTTGGTAAATTCCCATACATGAAGGAAATCCAAGTAGACTGGTTCCATGCTTGAAGGCAAGGGGAATAGGGTGAGTGAAGAATGGAAGGAGATGGCCATGTTCTCTTCCTCCTGAGAAATCATAGAAAGATCCAGGACACAGGAGCCTGCATTTGAATAGAAAGGACATTGCCCATCTTCTTTTATATTAGAAAAGAATTTCTGATTAAACATACATCTTTTTATTGTTTTGGTTTTATTTTCTGAAGATTTTGAAACACTAGGATTTTTTTTTTCATTGTCGTAAAATTCTGCAGTTGAGACATGTTCTGGGTTTCCTAGCTTCCCCGTTCTAGTGGCTATGCCAAGGCCCAGCGAATCAAGTAGACTTCATCCTGTGGAGTGCTTGTCCTGATTGCTTGGGCAAGGAGGGAGGGACCAGGAAGGAGAGAAGCCAGAGAGGAGGTGGACATGTTTATCAGTCAGCACCTTAGCCAACGGCCTTCATGTAGTTCACACCAGGTGCCAGACGCTGTGCGAGATAACCATGGTTTTCCTTGAATCCTCCTAACAACCTGTGGAGTCTGTGGTATTTTCCCACTTTAGAAAAGTGGCTAGGAAGTGTCAGAACCAGGATGTGAACCAGGTCTGCCTGCAACCAAGGACTGGGCTCTTAACCAGATCAGTCCAGGTGACCAGGACAAGCACGGTGGTTCCCTTGGAGCTCCACGGAGCTCTGCACTATCTGCCATTGCTGGTTGGCACCAACACTACCATTCTGATGTTGCTGATAAGCTTCCAGACCAAAATGTCATCTGTGGCCAACCCATTTCCATGTTAATGATGTGCTATGTCTTAACTGGGTGCCACTTGGTCAGAAATTTAAGGTTTTAAGTAGTAGCAATGAGTTTAGGTGAATAGGGAAATGAGACAGGGGGAGTGGAGTCAGAGGAAAGAGGAGGGTAGAGAAGAGAAAGGCAGAAAAGTTTGCATCTGTGATCTACACTGGGGTAACAGAAACCAGGGAGGGACAAGGAGGAAAGGGAGGCAAGCTGATCAAGTGGCCAAGTGCACAAGGGCAGAATACTTGGGGAGATAACGTTATCAGGAGTTAGAACAAGCTCTGACCCCGAACTGGTCTGCTTTGCCTAGAAATGTAAACAGAGTCAGAACGAAATATTTATGTTCCATTCCTTTTGGAAACCTGTCATCTGGACAGGCAAAATGGTCCATTATAGGTGGGGACAAAAAGAGCCTGAAATTCAGGAAAGTCAGCTTCTAATCCTGCCTTAGCCGAAAACCAACCATGTGACATGAAATGTATCTGAGTGCTTAATAGATGTTAGCAGTTACTGTAGTTACAGGAAAAGTCCCAGATTCTCTGAACCTCCAGATTCTAACATCTCAAATGTAAAATTTGTCCTTTTTGTATTTTACAGAATATACAAATGATGCACAAGAATTTGGATTTATGTTTTTCAGAAATAAAGGTTTTTGGGAAAATAGGTACCAGTTTTGAGCCCTTAGAGCCTTCAAGGGACTGCGCTAAATACTTTACCTGCAAAAGCTTTTAAATCCACAGAGCAACACTGTTTTACAGATAAGGAAACTGAGGTTCAGGAATACTTGAGTAGCTTGCCCAAAGTTACTCCTATAGACTGACTCCAAGCCCACATTCTTGACCATTCTTGACATTATGCTGGTTAATCTTGCAGCAACACTAGCTCTGTCTCTCTTATGCAAAGAGCATGTATAGCACATACCTTCTTTAACGTATTAACGTGGCATTTGTAAATTTCTCTCAAGTCATGTCCTTTGTAAATCTTGTCACTCCAGAACTACATAATACCGACCACATGTGCAGGGACTGAGTGAGTCTTCTAATTCCTTTGTATTCTATGTCTAAAAGAGATCTTAAATGGCCTCCAAGCCAGCCATCCACCTCTCCTGTGCTTCAGTCCTCTCGGACTTGCCACATAACTGGTGCATTTAAATCTCCAGTGTGGGGGAGTTTTCTGTGCCTGAACATACTCTATTCCCTCCACCTCTGGGCAACAGTATTAGAAAAGTCTTCCTGAAATTGAGCCAACAAAACACAACTGTCCTTTCTTTCCGTGAGTGATTACAGGTTGTTGAAGGCAACTAAAAGAGGTGCAGTTTATTTTTATTTCTTATTTTCTCCAGGCTGAAATACTTCACTTAGTTCATCTGGCGAGCTGGTTTTAAGTATTCTTAACCCAGGGGGTGAGATTGAGGAATAAGAGCAGGGGCTCTGAAGTCATAATAGTTAATAAAAATCCCAGTTCGACCTCTTGTTAGCTGTGCGACCTTAGGCAAGTCATTTAATCTCCCTGAGCCCTGATCTCTCCCTCTGAGAATGGGGTAACGTTACCTGCCACATACATTGGCTCTGAGGATTAAATGACATACTACAGGTGACACACTCAAGGACTGGTCCATAAATGCATACTTAATACATGTGAATGATTTTTGTTATTCTTCCCTATTATTATTGCCAGTCTCTCTGCATAGGTATCCATCTTATTTCGCTGAGGGCACCTGGTCCAGGGTCCAGTTGCTTTCTGTTTAAACCATGCACAAATAAGCATTACAGAGTTTTGTCATATGAAAGATCTCTGAAGTATCTATACACTGGGTTTCAGGTGGCTTCAGGAAGAATTGCCACACTCCTAGAGAATCTCTCTTGGGATCTCTTCCTGGTAAAGAACCTCTAGGTATAACAAGCCTTGCTAAAACAACACTTTAACAGGAATGTTATTCTTGAAAACACCAGAGAAAATACCTTTCCTTTGGCTCTAAGTTTTGGAGGGCACATTTAACATTTCTGTGGGGGCATGGTAGGTTACTGGCATAAAATAAACTCAATAAAAGGAAGATATTTTGCATTGCAATAGTAATACCAATAGTATTCATTCATTATGTAAACATATATTGTTTACTAGGTACCAGATACTAAACTAGGCACTACAATATAACCATAAACAAGATAGACATATAATATACACTCTCCTAGAATAGATAAAAAGAACCAAAAACCCCATGGTCTTAGTTGGGTTCCCCCAGAATCAGACCCTGTCATGAAGATTGAGTGCTTATAGATTATTTGAGAGATATAATGACATTGGCAGGAGAGTGGGGATATAAGGGATGGTGGCTAGTAAAGGTGTGTTATAAAGCTAGTTACCACAGGGGGTGACTGGAGCTTCATCCTTTAGGAAAGCTCTGGGAAGAAGCTCAGAATTATCCTGGCCAAGAAGTGAAAGATCTGGGGTATTTATACCCATATATATCTGTCAGTCATTGGTTAAGAGCTGCCCCAAGGAACAAAGTAGATTCTAGAAGCTCAAGGGAAGGCTTCCTACAAAATTGTAGGTGCGGGCTATTGGAAGTAAAGCTGGATTGCACAGAAATGGTAAAAGTATCTGAAAAAATGTGGGTTGAGTACCATCTGCATCATGCATACACACTGAATTACCAAAATAATGACAAAATATGATAAAGCTTGCTCTATAAACTAACTCTACACAAAGGTTTGAAATAGAGGATAAAAGGGAAGGTTTCTGACCAGAGTAGTCAAAGAATGCCTTGCTAAGAGAAGGCATTTTTGCTAAGACCTGAAGGATGAGAGGAAGACAGTTGAGTGAAGAGCAGAGAACTGGGTTGCAGCTCTGGAGAACATCCTGAGCCCTGTTCCCAGAGGGCAGAGGGAGCTTAGAGTCTGGGGAACTGACTAGAGACCCAGATGACTGCAGGGGGGTGGGGGAGCAGTAAGGTGAGCAGTATGAAAAAAGGCTTCAGGGGAAGGTCTAGAGGGACCAAGGTGCCATGGTGATGAAGGGAGATTGGATCCTACTTGTAGTGAGAAAGATCCAAGACTAGAGCTGACATGACTTTCAGTTTAATATATACTTTGGCTCCTGTGTGGGAGATTAATATCTGGGGGACAAGGATGGAAGTAGAAGATCAATTCTAGTCTTCTGGCTGGGGGGCCTGGACTAAGATGGTGGCAGTGATGGAGAGAAGTGGATGGATACATGAGCAAATCTGAGAGCAGAAACATGAGAACCTCCTGCAATTTGGCCTCTTAATGTGTCACTCACCTTCACTGTGCTAAGCACTTCCATTTAACTCTTGCAACCTCTGCATGAGGTATTACTTTCATCCCCATTTTACAGGTGGGAAGACTTAGGTTCAGGAAGATTAACTTGCTGAAGGTCACACCAAGAATAAGAGACAAAGGTGGATTTGGCCAAAGTCAGTGCTCTTAAGGAGCTCTGTTGTAGCATTAAGACAGAAGGGTGGGGATCAGCCACATGTCACTCTCTCTGAATGTGTACATCACTGTTCACTTCAACAGTGTTCACTTGCAGGATGTCTGTGAGACAGAGAGAAAATCTCAGGCATTAAAACCCAAAGCCACAGGTTTGAATCCCAGCTCTCTCACTTGCTGACTATCATTATAACTTTCTGGGCCTCAGTTTCCTTCCTAGTAAAGTTGCATAACACCTACTTCAAATGGTTGTTCTCGAGATTAAATGGTAGGTTATAAAGTTGAATCCGTAAGGTGTCCCAGCATCACTTCAGACCACCTCCCCAGGTGCCTCCAGCTGGGAGCAGAATTAGGGCCAAGTCAGGCTCCCAGCCTTGGGAGTTGGTTCAGGAGACTTGACTCTGAGGACTCTGGGACAGGTTCCTTCAAAGGGGAACTCTTCCAAGCAAATTCCTCCCATGACTCTGCCTGAGGCCCGACCTAGACTGAGTACTGTGTAAAGGCACTCCTAAATCGAGTTCATCTCAGGCTTTTTTGAAAAATGCTACCTTATAAGGAATCATAAAGCATAGGTGCTGAGAGCCACAAAGGGCTATAAAAAAAATCTCACCTGGTGTCTTACACACACGTGAAGTCTAAGGCTTAGCGAGAAGAACAGACTTCCCAAGGCCACACATTTGTACAGTGAATAGGCACGAGGACCAAACTCCAGGTCTCCTGAATCTCAGTCTGAGCACTTTGTGTGTTACCAAACAGCCTTGCATCTTCCACAAACCATTGTAATTAGTTTGCTGGGCTTGGGTCAGAGGCCTCCAAAGCAGATTTCAGCATAAAGAATATTTTTAGAAGCATGAACACATTCAGATCATGTGTAGTGTTTTGCACTGTGGCCTCTTCAGGGCACTTTCAGACCTCTGGAGCCCAACTGCAATTTGGTCTGAGAAGCAAATAACCATTTACATAGTCTCACAGTTTATGCCAATTTTGAGCCTCAAAAGGCAGTTTCCAAAGACTCAGGGGACAGCACAAGGGAGAAGCTAAACAGAAAGACAGACCAAAACTAAGTGGCAATGAAACCATGTTTCAAATGAAGAACAAAAGGTCTGAAAATGCTAAGCATGGAATTAGCCGCAAGTGCCTCCAACATCATGGATATTGTTATCCAAAAGCACTTTTGTAGGCAACCATTTGCCTCACTCCAACGATTTTGGTTTTTGGTTTTGTGTGTGTGTGTGTGTGTGTGTGTGTGTGTGTTGCTTTTTAACATTTTAAATTATTTCCAAAGAATAGAAAAATGATCACTGGGTCACAGGAGATGAATATTTTCAAGCCTCCCATATATAGTATTAATTTGCTTTCATCTGTGTTTGCAGAACTCTTTCAACTGCAAGTTACTAAAACCCACCTCAGGCTACCCCAAACAAAAGTGGGAATTTGTCAGCTCGAAGAGTGGCAACCTCAGGGCCTCTTAAGGACCCAGATTGTCCTGTCACATCACTCTCCCATGTCTTGATTCCACTTCTTTCTGTATATTGGCATCATTCACTCCAATTGCAAATGACATTTTCCATGATGCGCATCAAAGAAGGTGAATCCTCCTGGGTTCTTAGTTACAAACAATAGAATCTACTGCAAAAACAGATTCAAGAGACAGGATTCATAAAAAAGGATGTGAGGCAGTTCACAGAACTTCTAGGAGGGTTGCAAAGCCTGATTTGAGGGCACCTTGCCAGGAACAATGCCCCAAATGACCAAGGGTTGCCTTCCAGGGCTGACCCCACTGGCACTGAACACTGAGGCTTGCCCTGGCCCTGTTCCTCCTACTGCTGCAACTGGAGGTCACCCTAGCTTTAGCAAACTCTGCCACCTTGCCACCAAATGGAGGTGAGTCTAGCCTGGTCCCCTCTTTGTGTCACTAGCTCCCAATTTGAAATTCAAGTCAGGTCTCTCCAATTGACAAAACCTAAATCCCTGACTGCAAGCCATACTGATAAAGCTGGCATCTGAACTTCTTAATTTTGAGGCAGTTTCTGCCACCCACCAAGATTTATAATGTAGGTGAGTTCCCAAACATAGAAAGGGGGTTCAGATACAGGGCATTCAAAAGAATCCTGAGTATGTACTATAAGAAACACAGCAACAGCTCAGATTTACACCGTCCCAGCTCCATAACACCAGGAGAGAAGGAAAGTCTCTTCCAGCACCACCTAGTTCAGTACCTAGCACTTAGTACATACCTGTCAAACTGAAAGGACCCAGAAGCTTTAAAAAATAAGGCCTGATTCTAAATCCTAAGACTCCTTTGTGTCCGATCCTGACAAGACTAAGATGGAATTAAAGTCTTATGTCCTCCTCATTTCCCTCCATATGAAAGATTTGTTCCCTGAGCTTTTGTTTAAGATGGCCAGGTTGACCTACCTCACCTAGTCTTTTGTGACTGTCTAATTTCTTTTTCGGAGGTAGGGGGAAAGAACATAGCATTTCTAATAAATGGAAATCTGGCAGTTTTACCAATGGAAGTCTACTGAAATAGAAAATGAGATTCTTGCCTAGGAAGAATATTAATAGGATGTAAAATTGCTATTGCCACTTAAAGATACATTAGCAGGGTCAAAACTGGGATCAAAAAGAACCCAGTAGGCAAGGCAGATGGCAAATAAATTCTCAGTTTCATTGAAAACAGGGCAGGAAGTTAGAATGCAATCCCTCAAAGAGTGTTCACAGGTAGTGTGATATTTGATAACAGCAGCAACTGATGGAAATTTTTATACAGATGCTGAAATTAGCTTTGCTAACACATATTCCTGTGGTCAGCACCACCCAGCCTTGACTCTTGCAAAGTTGCCCATGGAGATAAAGTGAAGAGGCCAAACTGGTATCACTTTTGAAGACAGGAGGATTTTTTAGGAGCCACTGCTCTCCTGCAAACATCCTTTTCTTTCTTTCTTTTTTTTTTTTTCTTTTTAACAAAAGAGTTTTTAGTGGGGAAAAATCCTAAGGGGTTCACCTTTAGATGTCATTTGTGACAGTCTCCCTAATTTGGTAGTAAAAATAAGGATGTGTTGAGTCGTAAGAGTTTACCCATTTCTCTGGAAAGCACATTCTTCAACTCATCTCCAGATTACTCCTGCCTCTTTCTGGCCTGGGGGAAGGGAGAGAGCCAGAGAGAGAGAACATGGCCATAGTGGATGAAGTAACACTCCGTATTTTAGGTGCAGATAGGGAACTATTTCAGGATTCTTTGGAATGAAAGGACTGAAATACCTAAAATATAGGAAATAATCATTGTGATGAGTGGTCAAAAGAATTTTTTAGCTTTGGTCTAAAAAAAAGAAGTCTGGGCACCCACTTGGGGGCATGTACTGTAACCACAGTGGTGTTGTCATTTTAACTGAAGTTGCTGACTGCGGCTGTCAATTTAGTAAGAAAGAGAAGTTGGCCAAATCAGATGTGTCAACCTGATGTCAATTTTTATATTGATACTGTTTAGACCAGTGTATCCAAGGAAATTTCCTTTACATCAACACAGTTTGTCAGCTCTACGTATGGACGACCTTTCCGGGTGTAATTTGCAAAATTCCTTGCCAAACTAACTTGAAAAAAAATGGGAGAGGGTGACTAGAGGATCGGTTTCATGGAGATCTGACGAGTGGATCTCAGGCATGGTGGGATCTATGAGTTCACAGTGATCTGAATTCTGTCTCTCTCCTCTGCCTGCTGCTGCTTTCTTCATTCTCAGGGAAGTTCTTTCCAGGAGGAAGATACTGGCAGCCAAAGTCTACATCATTCTTTTTTTTTTTTCCCAAAGTTTTTTTTTTTTTTTTACCAACATATAATGTATTATTTGTTTCAGAGGTACAGGTCTGTGATTCATCAGTCTTACACAATTCACAGCGCTCACCATAGCACATACCTTCCCCAATGTCTATCACCCAGCCACCCCATCCCTCCCACCCCCCACCACTCCAGCAACCCTCAGTTTGTTTTCTGAGATTAAGAATTCCTCGTATCAGTGAGATCATATGATACATGTCTTTCTCTGATTGACTTATTTCGCTTAGCATAATACCCTCTAGTTCCATCCACGTCATTGCAAATGGCAAGATTTCGGGTTTTTTGATGGCTGCATAATATTCCACTGTATATATATACACACCACACCTTCTTTATCCATTCGTCTGTTGATGGACATCTAGGCTCTTTCCATAGTTTGGCTATTGTGGACATTGCTGCTATAAACATTGGGGTGCACGTGCCCCTTCGGATCACTACATTTGTATCTTTGGGGTAAATACCCAGTAGTGCAGTTGCTGGGTCCTAGGGTAGCTCTATTTTCAACTTTTTGAGGAACCTCCATACTGTTTTCCAGAGTGGCTGCACCAGCTTGCATTCCCACCAACAGTGTAGGAGCGTTCCCCTTTCTCCACATCCCCGCCAACATCTGTTGTTTCCTGACTTGTTAATTTTAGCCATTCTGACTGGTGTGAGGTGGTATCTCATTGAGGTTTTGATTTGGATTTCCCTGATGCTGAGTGATGTTGAGCACTTTTTCATGTGTCTGTTGGCCATTTGGATGTCTTCTCTGGAGAAATGTCCATGTCTTCTGCCCATTTCTTGATTGGATTATTTGTTCTTTGGGTGTTGAGTTTGGTAAGTTTATAGATTTTGAATACTAGCCCTTTATCTGATATGTCATTTGCAAATATCTTCTCCCATTCTGTCAGTTGTCTTTTGGTTTTGTAGACTGTTACCTTTATTCTTAAAGCTCTTAATCTTAGAGAAATGGAGGGTGTCTTCTTCCATGACAGGGCTACCAGGAAGACTCCAATTAGCTTACCTTGGGTCCAGTGTGCCTCTCTGAGCAATTGTGGTGAATAGGATAGAAAGAATACTCTGATTAGTCAGGACTAGGTCCCCCAGCCAACCCTCAAGCCAGAGGGCAGGGTGGGGTCAGCCCTCCGGCACCACAGGGACTGAGCAGAATTATTAGGGAATACAGGAGAAGTGGTTTACAAGAGGAAGAGGGTCTGCGCAGAAAAATATGTCCAGAAGAATACATTTAAATCCTGGGTACGTTTTTAGGATTATTAACTTTCAAGCACAACAGTTAAAAGCAAAAGGGAACCAAAATTCAAAGTACCCACCCCCCAACACCTTATTATTTCCCTGAACCCTCTCATTTTCCATCTAGCCTTTTCATCACCGCACAAATCAATCTATCAAAATCCTGCTCGAACATTTTAAGGTCCTGTTCAAATGCTGCCTCTTTGGAAAATCTTCTCAGTTGGTCCCCACAAGATTCTGTCTCCCTCTTCAGCTCCTGTATCCTGACCCAGCTCGCACTACCTTGCCCTGCCTTCATATGTATTATATACACATGCTTTTGCTTTATGCCCTCTGCCCCCTGCACCACCATATTAAAACTCAGAAAATCCTTTAAAAAGAAACAGACTAAGGGGGCAAGAGAAGGAGGAAGAAAAGAGTCTGAGTATTTCTTGTCTGTTTCTCCTCCTGGACTCAATTCCTAGGGGGCAATGACTCTGCAATGTTCAACTCTTCCTTTTTTTATGTCTTGCACAAAATAAACACTGCGTGCATGGATGGATGGATGGGTGCATGGATGGATGGATGGATGGACGGGTGGATGGAGGGATGGATGGATAAATGAATGACTGTCATTACAACTAAGAGTTAGTTGTAGGCTGGCATAAACTTTCCCCTTGTACTAATAAGGAAGAGTTCCATTGCCTGAAGGGATTAAGATCAGCTGATCTTAACTTTATAGTACAAGGTGTCCTAACCACACTGAGAACAAATAGTACATAATACACTTAAATTATTGCAGAAGAGAACTGGTTTTAATGTAATGAAAAACTACCCTCCTCTCAGGCTGATTAAGTACCAGAACCCCTCCTACCATCACTTATAACTACTTTTCAAGTTTCCCAAAGACAAGGGGCTGGATTAAATGTTGTCAGGTGATCCTCAACCTTGTCCCTCACCCCCAGCTCTTTGATTCCTTGGAGTTCCCCCTAAATGTTTTGGGTTTTGTATTGTAACATCTCCATATCACCAGAACATCCAAAAACTGCAGTTCTAGTTAAGTTCTGCTTACAGAAAAAGAAGTAAGCAGATTGTAGAGACTTGCCCTTGTCTGTTTGGGCTGTGGATCCTTCAGTGATCCACCTCAGGGCTCTGCTGAGTTTTTATGCAAAATGCTCCAGTTGAAAAACATTTTTTGTATGTTCTGAGAATAATTAAATGAGGTAGCAAACTCATTTTTGAGGATTTGTTCTTTCTGACAGAGCTGTTCAGAAAGCCAAAACTAGAAGAACCCTATCTTAGCCATTTGTAGTTCTTCAGTTTTTCTCCTAGAAATGGCACTGCCATGTTTTGTCGGTGGTGTTTACCCTCAGGCTGTGTCTGATTCTATAAGTAGTCATCAAATGAAGATTGATGTGAGTTCAGTTGTTCATCTGGGGCTATATTAGCCCCACAGTAAACAGTCAGTTGACACGCTGTGTTACAAATCCCTGTAAAACTGTTCTGAGCAATCTTCATTTTACTATCTAGAGCCATCATCATTTTTGGGTTTTTTTTTAAAGATTTTATTTATTCATTTGAGAGAGAGAGAGCACGAGCAGAGGGAGGGGCAGAGGGAGAAGCAGACTCCACAATGAGCAGGGAGCCCAATGCAGGGCTGGATCCCAGGACCCTGGGATCATGACCTAAACCAAAGGCAGATGCTTAACTGAGCCACCCAGGCGCCCTAAGCCATCATCATTTTGGACGAGGGTGATGGCAGTCTTCTCTCTAGAGAAGAAAAAGAAAGTTGAATTTCGATTGTAATCATTTCAATAAACGTTGCCTTTTGCACAGAGAGCATTAGACTGGGCATTGTAAGGTTTTTAAAGCTGAAAAGAACTAATATAGTCAGTGTTTACGATAACTACTCTAAGTATCATTCATCCTTTCAGCAAATATTTATTTATCAGCCACCACCATATGGCAGACAGATTGCCAGGCTCAGGGGGAGACACAGTGGAGAAAAGTGTACATGCAGTTTTCTCTTATGGAGCATGCAGTCTAGTGTTAGGTAGTGAAACACACAAATAAATACATAATTTTAAGGTGTAATTTTAAGTGCAGTTGGTCTTAACAAGGAAAAGCCTTGAAAGCTGTGGCCTTCTCATGAGGAGGGATATTTTGGATGATATTTGAGGAGGGAGACATAATTAAGATGAGGATCAGAGACCAAAAAAGGTACTTCCTGAGGAAATAAAGGGTAAGTCAGGATAAGCCAACTGAGGAGATGGGCAAGGGTATTAGAGACAAAGGAAATGGCTTGTGCAAAAGTCCTGAGGAGGGCAGAATGAACTGCTAGAGGACAGGACGTAAGCCTTGGAAAGAAGGAGAAAGGAGTCACAGGGGAGGAAAGGGGGAG
Organism: Halichoerus grypus; assembly: GCF_964656455.1. NCBI lineage: Eukaryota > Metazoa > Chordata > Mammalia > Carnivora > Phocidae > Halichoerus > Halichoerus grypus. Next base: position 114,256,374 of record NC_135713.1, on the reverse strand, counting down.
GCAGGGACCCAATCAGATGTTAAGGACAATGGGAAGCCACTGATGTTTTAGAGGAAAACAGGATGATCCAGTTTACATTTTCTCAAGATCATTCTGGCTGCCTTGGTGAGAAGCACTGGGTGAGGGCAAAGTGGCAACAGGAAGACCTATTAGGAGAACATGGCCAAGGGAGATGGTGATGGCAGTGGATACAGAAGTGACATACTTGAGATCCATCTTGGAGACTCGGTTCCCTCAACTGTAAAGTGGAATTAGTAACAGCCATATCATGGGGCCATGAGAATAAAGGAAGGCGGTGTGTGTAATGAGTTTATAACAATGCTCGACACACTGTAGGTGCTCAGTAAACGTTAGCTATTGTTGTTGTTGTCATTATTTGCAGACCAACGGGAATGATTTGAATAAAAACTCCCTCCTCTGTTAAGAACCCTCTGGACAGGGATTCCAGTTCACAAGAATTAAAATATACATTCTATATCCAGCACTGTACCGAACACTGGGAGGAACACTGGGGAGAGACGAGATACAGTTCTGGCACTCAGAACAACCCACATTTTATAGGTGGGAATGAGGAGATATAAGATGGAAACTCATGACACAAACAGGAGTGATTAATTATAAGTAGCGAGCCAAAGACCCTTTAAGGGAATAAGAACTGTTTAGCTTTTATACTTGAGGTTAAAATCTGTCAGTTGGAACAATGATATTCAAACAGAAGTCCGAATATGAGCTGAAGACTGTTTAGGCAACCGTTTAGGCAACTGCTTCAAAACAAGAGTTTTGCTGGAGAAAAGGCTCCCAGTGTTTAAGTAAACTCTGAATAGGTATCCGTTGACTCTCCGAATTTGCCCTTTGAGGATTTCTGCCCAAGTCAGTCCCTGACCAGCAGCTGGGCACTGACAACAGTCTATTGTCTCTGTCAGAGGAACGAAGATGCCGCAAGATCAAGTCATTCAGCAGAAATTGCCAAAAATGAAGTAGTATTTATTTAGTACATGCCAAGTGCCAGACCCCATAGGTGGGCATTATTCCTCTGCTTTGTGGAGGAAGAAGCTGATGCTCATTGAGTTCAAGGAATGTTCCTGTGGTTACAGAGATTGTAAGTGGTAGAGAGGGTGTTTGAATCCAGGTCTGTCTAATGCCAGGTGCAGAGTCTTGAGCACTATGTAGGATTATCTGCAGATGACTTTGTGGCACTCTCTCTCTCTTTTGTAGTCAACAGTGAGGACACTTAGAAGCTGAATTTATGGTGGATTATTTCCCTAGAAATGTACCTCTTAACTTTGATCTCAGGGGATCCCTGAATTCCTGACACTCTATAAAAAAACTGTATGAATGTTTGCCTCTGTGATATTTCCTGGGGAGAGAGTCCATAGCCTTCCTCAGAATGTCAAAAAGTCCATGACCCTCCAAAATGATAAAATTTGACCTAATCTGTCAAAATTTAAGATGTGTGTACTTACTAATTTAATAATCTCACTTGGGAAATACTAGCAAAGTGCTTAACAGTATTTGTGCACAGATTCTCAAACACTGCATCATTGTTTATAAAAAAAAAACACTTGGAGGGGCGCCTGGGTGCCTCAGTCAGTTGAGCGTCTGACTCCTGATTTCGGCTCAGGTCACGACCTCAGGTCATGTGATCCAGCCTTACCTTGGGCTCCATGCTCAGCCCCGAGTCTGCTTGTCCCTCTCCCTCTGCTCCTCCCCCTGCTTGCTCACACTCTCTCTCTCTTAAATAAACAAAAAAATCTTAAAAAAAATAAAACAATGTAAACAATCCCAAACCCCATCAGTGAGGACTTAATTAAATAAACAAAGATATATATCTATAAAAAGAATATTATAGCCATTTTTAAAAACAAGGAAGCTCTACATATGCTAATAAAACATGTCCATAAAGTACCATTAAATGAAAAAAGCAACTTGCCAAACATATTTATATGTGCTATATACACATGTCCATAAAGTACCACTAAATGAAAAAAGCAATTTGCCAAACATATTTATATGTGCTATATACATATTTTTGTTAAAAGTTATGTTTCATATGTGTTTGTGCATGTATGCACAGCAATATGCACAGCAATAAATCTAGAACATCATTTTCCAATATAAATGTTATGTGAGCTACATATGTAATTAAAAATTTTTAGTAGCCACATTAAATAAATCAAGAGAAAGGTGAAATTAATCTTAAAAATATTTTTTATTTGGGGGCACCTGGGTGTTGCACTCCATTAAGCATCTGACTCTTGGTTTCGGCTCAAGCCATGACCTCAGAATCGTGAGATCGAGCCCCACTTTGGGCCCTGCACTGAGCACAGAATCTTCTTAAGATTCTTTCTCCCTCTCCCTTTGCCCCTACTCCCTGCGTGTGCATGTGCTGTCTCTCTCTCTAAAATAAAAAATACGTATATATATTTTTTATCTGGTCCAATATATCAAAATATTATCATTTCAACATATAAATCGATATAAAAGTTATTGAGATATTTAACATTCTTTTTTCATACTAAGTTTCTTAAATCTAGTATGTATTTTTCACTTACAGCACATTATAATTTGACATTTTAAGTGCTTTATAGTCACGTGTGGCTAGTGGCTACCATATTGGGTAGGGAAAATCTAGAAGTTTATGTATCAGACTGCAGATAGAAGTTGTCTTGACCAGGAAGTAGGGATGAGGAGAGAGCAAGAAGGGGAGCTATGTTTTCTTTATACATTTTATAGTGCCTAGATTTCTTTATAGAGAAGATATATTTCTCTTTTACATTTTAATGACGTATTTTAAAGTACTATTAGGAGCAACATATAGGTACCTGAATTTGCTTCTCAGGTCTAGCCAGATAATCCAGCCAGGCTAGAACATACTTGATTTCAAGGATTCATTAGCAAGGGTGTGTAAATATATATATATACACATTGTATATATACATATATGTATTGTGTATATATACATATATATGTATATATTTGTGCATGTGTATATATATTGCTCTCCAAGAAAATAAATCAAGCCATCAAGTGTTTATTAAAAATTTACAATGTGAGAAGAATCACAGTGAGGGCTAGACCCCATGGAGGTTATGAAGATGTAGAAGGCAGAATTCATGCCTTTGAATTTAAAATTTTGATGGAAGAAAAGCTTATTTATGGAAAAATTAGAGAAAAAACTCAAGGCTGAATGTCATTATCAAGTAGGGCTGACAGTGCAATGGGAATTCAAAGGGAATTTGGTGGGAAGTGGGAGGAGAGAAAGAAAGGGAGGGGAGAAACACAAAATCTTCACTGTGGACATATTAGGGCAGGCAGACTCCAGGTTCCCCTGTGTCACTGAGTGGTGATGGAAAAGGCACAGAGGGCAGATTCCAAGACTTCCTGATTCTCTACCTATGGATAAAACAGCTACAGAAGTGAGAGGGCAAAGCAGGCTAGAGTAAGGGGGACCCAAGTCATGAGTCGATAAAGTAGACCAAGTATATCAGGCTGGGGAGGTCACTATGCAGTCTAACGTGGGTGTGTGGTTCCTAGGATTCTGGATGACCAAGGTTATGCAGTGGCATTGCATGTCTGAGAATAACACATACTCTCTGTTATTCTCTCCCCACCCCTGTAATCTGAACATTTTCCACTTGACCAAGAAAGAAGAGATTCAGGTGCCAAAGAGATCTGTTCATATTGCCAAATGATAATAATAATGGCTAATTGTGACCAAGCCCTTACTCATACTGGCTTTACATGCATTAACCCATTTATTTAAGCCTCACAGAAACCTTTAGCAGATGTACCATCATCATCCCATTTTAGATTCTAGGAAACTGAGACTCGGGAACATTAAGTGGCTTTGGTTGCCCAGATTCCTGCTGCCAGTAAGAGCTGGAGCTGGTACTTGGTAAAATCTGGACCCAAACCAGTACTCTTGACCATGATGCTATATCTGCTTTCCTTTCCTATTGGGTATTGACTGGGCCCCATCTTACCCTAGTGAACTGAAAAGATAATATAAAAAAGACAAATATTCTTTCAGTTTTCCCAGCCCACTGGAAACTACATGAGTCCAGAGCTTTGAGAATTTTTTTTAAAGAGGGAAGTGAACTTTATAGATGTGGTGTATATCAGAAGATGTTCTGATAAGTAATGAACATGCAATTTTTACTGACATGATTACAATACAATTTTATCTCCATACTCTTCTCAGAGCATTTGAAAAGAAGGAGGAAAAAAGCAACCTCTTTATGAAACTTTGAGTCATTTTTTGAGTCATAAGGAATATTAATGGGAACCTGGTTCCAAGGATTTCTAAACCTAGTCTCTAGCCTTGAGGTTTCCTCTGCATTGGGCTGGTTCTCCTAACACCAGGGCTGTTTTCTCTTGTAAGAATTTAGAAATCCAGCCCTAAACAATCTATGAATATTACCTGCATGGCTGCGTCTGAACTTGACAGCTCTGCAAGAAGCCATATTTGTTCCATCTACAAACTGAGCCCTTGGGCTTGGAAACTTTTCCTACCTGCCAAAAGCTGATGAGCAGGCTTTATTGGTTTGTAAGTAAATGAAGCAACAAGCCAATAAACAATAGTCTGCCTCTCTCCTTCACCCTGAATCCAGGCATTGGAAGGTGACTGTTTAGTCACAGGAGGTGGTTGAGGGAAGAGGAGAAAGGATCAGCACAGGCAGTTCTCCTCACATATGTCCTTTCACCTTCACAGTGACTGTACAAGGTGGGGGTTATTATTTCCACTTGACTGGTGTAGAAAGTCGAGCTTAGAAGAGGTAGGTTATTTTTCCCAAGTCTCCTAGCTGACAAATGTCCCTAGAACCTGTGCTTATTCCTCAGTACTGTGTTGTTTTCTAGGGCAAGGGAGGCCAAGCAGGAATAAGGCATCCAAGCCAAAATCAGAATGAAGGAAGTTCAGTCGTTCTCTCAGTCCACAAGGCCTGCTGTGGCCAGCTATGTACTAGGTGTTCTGGTGAGCACAAATTGCATGGGCCTAGCTGACCCCCGCAGAGCGTTGATAAACAAGACCATCAACTCTGGAATGGCCAGACCAAGATCAATCCTGAAGGTTAAGACTTAAGATGAAACATGAGGTTTGGAATAGTCAAGAAGTAATAATGATAATGCCTAACAATTTCGAATATTTACTGAGCTCTGAGCATTGTATATGGACTAGCTCATTTAGTCCCACAACAACTGTATGAGGTTGATGTGATTATCATCCTCATTTTAAAGAGGAGGAGACAGGGCCAAGGTCACCCAGCTAGAAGTAGAAAAGATCTGTCTTCACAGACTGTATTTTTTTGGATTTAGAACCAGATAGATGTTGTTCAAGTCCTTACTGTACCGCTCATTATCTGATGACCCTGAGAATGTTGTTTAACTTATCTTGTATCGGTCCATCTGGAAAAAAATAAAATAAACCTAATAATACAAAAAGAAGAAGGAAGGAGGGAGAGAGGCAGAGAGGGGATGAAAGAAAGAAAGAAAAGAAAAAAGAACGGTCATGTTCCTAACTATATGTAGTAGGTGGCGAGGACAAAGTATATTTCAGCATCCCATCAGAATAGCAGAGGCTCTATTTCCACTCTTCAGGACAAACTGGTTTGCTGCCTCCTAAAGGAGGGAGTGCAGAAGCAAAGGCATTAGAAGGATGCGGACCTCCCACCACTGCCCAACCATGATACCTGACCTGTTCCCTGTAAATCAGGCTCCAGGGTGCCATTCCCATGGCAATCACTAGTGACCACCCAGAGCCAGTGGAGGGGCAATGGACTGTACATGAAGTCCTCTCCCAACCCGAGCCTCAGAGGGTGAGTGTCACAGGAAGCACAAGTATCTGCTGGGCCACATCACCCCAGAGGTAGGCATCTTCTCTGCAGTTGCTCCTATGTTCTTTGTGCCTTTCCGGGATATACAGAGGCCACATATATCATCTTTACCACTAATGGTCTGGCATCCTGGAAGTCACTTGGTCTATTTGGTAGAGGGATGCTAAGGGTTAGTCAGGCCAAAGTGGAGTAGGGGCTGGTAATGTCTCTAGTCCTAGTTTGAGCTCCACAGAGGGCGGGACTTTGTCCTGTTTGCTGCTTTATTCATACTGCCAGGCATACAGTTAGGCATGTGGGGTATAAGAGGAACCAAGTAAGAACCCTGCCCTTAAGGATCTCATGATCTGCTGGAGTGAGAGACACATTGTAATAAGGGCTGTGATTTGACAAGTAAAAGGCCACATAGGGAGGCACCTGATTTGTGCTTAGAAGTTTTTTGGAATGAATGGCAACTCAACTGGCACCTGAAAGATGGGTGAAAGCAGAGGAACGAACAGCATGTGCAAAGGTTCTGAAGTGAGAGAAGTCAGAACATCAGAGGAAGAAAGAGGACCAATGAAGCTGAAGAAGTTAACAGTGGCCTTTAAGCCATATTAAGGAGTAACAACTCTATCTTGGAGGCAGTGGGGAAGTTGCTAAAGAATTCTGAGCTAAGAGGATGCCTGGGTGGCTCAGTCGGTTAAGCGTCTACCTTCAGCTCAGGTGATGATCCCCAGGTCCTGGGATTGAGTCCCACATTGGGCTCCTTGCTCAGCAGGGAGCCTGCTTCTCCCTCTCCCTCTGCCTGCCGCTCCCCCTTCTTGTGCTCTCTCTCTCAAAAAAAAAAAAAAAAAAAAAAAATTCTGAGCAAAACAAGTGATATGATCATTTAGGAACTGGACATTTCCAACATTATCTTCCACACCATCCAAGAAAGACAGTGGATCTGAAAGCAATTGAGATTCTCTCCAAAATAAGTCTTTTGCATCTCTTTCAAACTTTTCATTCTGTATGTAGTAGTCGTTGAAATGTCCAAAAATAGATGCATCGTTTTAAGAAAGATGAGAAGTTGCTGAAATCTCTGCAGAGCCATATAGGAGGAAAGAGATGCTACTTTTATTATGCCATAAAAATAAGTGCAGCTTCTCTACGTCTTTCTCCAAGGATACTTGAGCCCATTCAGCCCAACTCAATTTGTTCTTTGTTTTTTGTTGGTTGGTTTGTTTTTGCTTTTGACCTTAAGACAAAATTGTCTTCTCCTAAATATTTCAGCAAGAGATATATGGATGTGGTTCTACTGCATTTTCTACTTAAGACATATACTTAGCCATTATGAAAGGTGTGAAGTAGTGAAGAGAGAAATAATTGCAGAAGAATACGTATTTCTGTGCTAATGAATTCCCACAACTTAGAGACATAAAAATACACACTTACCTCACCATTTCAGTGAGTCAGCAGTCCCAGCACAACCAACTGGATCCTGTGCAACCAAGGGGTCAGCCAGGGCTGGGTTCTCATCTGGAGGTTTAACTGAGGAAGGATCCACTTCCAAGCTCACTGAAGTTATTGTCTGAATTCATTTCCCATGGCTCTAAGAATGAGGGCCCAGGCTTCTTGCTGGCTGTTGGCCAAAGACTGCCTTCAGCTCCTAAACAGTGACTACTCCTGGCTCCTTGCCATGTGGACCCATTAACATGGCCAGCAAAACAGAGAATCTGTAGCAAGATGGAGAGTTGTGTAGTCACTTTTCATCACCTTTCCCATGTTCTCTTAGAAATAAGTCATAGGTCCCACCTACACTCAAGGGAAGGAGATTACACAAAGGCATGAGCACCCCTGTTCATGGTGGGGGATCACGGGATCACCTTGGAGTCTCTCTGCCACAGATGGATAAGGAAAGAAAAGAAAAGAACAAAGGAGAAGAAAAGAAAATGGAAGGATAAGAAAAATGTATCTATGTGTATGTAATGTTTATTAACTATGTATTACATGCAAGGTACTGTGCCGGCTATCTTTATGCATTTTCTGATTGAATCTTTCTCTGAACCGTGTGTGGTAGGTGTTACTATTATCCCTATTTTACAAAAGAGAAAACTAGTGTTCAGAGAAGTAAGTTTCTCAAGTTCACATAGTGTAAAAAGTAGAGCCAGAATTCATATGCATTTCTCTTATGTTCCACAGCCCAAGCTTGTAACTACTATGTTGTACTTAAGAGAGCAGGAGAGGGGAGGAAAGAAAGAGGATAAAAGAGAGAATGGAGAAGTAAGAGAGAACATAGTTTCCAAACAAATGCAAATTTGTTCCTAAAAGAGTTGGCAATCAATAAGGAAACCTGTAGGTCTACTATACTGGCTTGGTTTCAGCAGGAAGCAGCCAATTAGAAAAACATTCTCTTGAGTTGAAGCCAGTGGGACTATAGATGAGTCTCAGGCTTTTGCACCCTTTGCTGGCCCACCTGAGTTTTTCAGAATCTCGAGCTAAACACTACAGCCAAGCTCTACCCAGGACCTTAGAGACGCCCGGCTTATCCAGGCGGCATCTATACCCATGTCCTGCCAAATGTCTGCTGGAGCACATCTGGGCCCAGGCGGCTGAGCGGGGCCCAGGCGGCTGAGCGGGGCCTGGGCTTGTTTTTCACGGCTCATTTGCAATGTCCCATTCTATTCCTGGACACTCCGTCCTTCCCAACTGACACTGGAGCTCAGTTTCCCAATAGCCACTTTTAACTAGATGGCTCCAGAAGTACTGCTCGGTGTCAAGTCCTCAGAACTAGCGCTTTTCCAACACTGGCTCTAAGAAGAATGGCTGAACGTGGCACGCCCCTGACTGTCCTCTCAGTGTCTTAAAGGGACAGCAGCTGCGGGCACCACGGGAACCCTCCTCATGTGACACAGGGTGACTCACAGCAGTGGGGGGAAAGGAAGGGTTTCGAAATTGGCTCCCTCTTGCACCAATTCAGGGCAGGCAGGTGGGTGAATCCCAGCCCCCACGCCAGCTGCCTGCACTGTTTGACTTGACAAAGCCTCTAGCTGGTTTCCACCTGCCCAGAGCAAGCTGCGTAAAGCCACTCGTCCTGCGGTTCACAGCCCTGCCGGAGTCTAATCAGGCCATACACTTACATTAAGTTCAAACCTTTTGCAGAGCACTGGACCCCCGGGGGACAGTCCGGGGAAACAGAGGACATGCATCCTCACACGTGGGACAGTACATCTGGGAGCTGTAAACCAGTCCCTGCTCTGTGCCGCACGGCCCTCACCCGCAGGTGGGGGTAATAAAAGGACCAACCTCATAGATTATCGTGAGGCTTCCATGAGCTCCTGCATCAGAACACAGGGCTGTTTGACCAATAAGTGTAAATTACAGCAGGCACTCAATAAGGAATGAATGGTATCGACTTTTTTAAATGCTGCAATAAACAGCATCCCTAAATACATTAATTATGCAGCTCTAGTAGGATGGTAACAGGTCACATACACACCAGTAAAGAACCTTCTTTTGCACAGGGTGGGTTTTTAGTAAATATTTGAAACATTAATTGACCTGGAATATTAAGCAACTACAACAGAGAAGCCACTCACGTAGGGCCACATGGCAAGGGCTCGTTAATAAATGCAGGACACTGCAGAGGAAAGAGGTCAGGGTTGAACCTCAGACTCCATCACTTACTTATCAGCTGCATGACCTTCAGCAGGTTACTTCGCCTCTCCGAATTTCAAATTTCTTCGCCTATAAAATAACAGTAATACCTGCCTCATGGGCTGGTTGTAAGGATTGAACAAGATATTCAATCTAAATATATTTTAGCCCAGTTCCTGACCCACAGCAAACATTTAATAAACGGTGATTTTTATTAGTTGTTTTACAGACTAATAGTTAAGGAGGGAAAACAAAAAGGGATTTTCTGAAATGCCCTTGCATTTTCTGAAATATCACTTTTGGGTAGTAAAATGATTTAGTTTTTTCTTAATTGGCAGCACCAATTGCCATTCCTTATACTCTCTGTTTTTGTTTTTGTTTTTTTTTTTTTGGTTTTTGTTTTGTTTTTACTGAGCTCTTGCATGATTTATCTTGTGTTACCATCCTAAATAAACATTTTATTAAATGTAAAAAAAAAAAAAGGTGTTTAGGAACCACCTTGCCTTCCCCAAATCGAAGAAAGAATGCCTCATTCATGTGCCTGGATGGGGATTTGAATAGTCTTGTTCTAACTGGCAAAGTCAATGAGAAATAGAAGATATTACTCATTGGCTGATAGAATATCTGAGCTGGATAGAATCTTAGACCAAATTAGCCAGAAGTGATATAGCCACTGTCACCCAGTTGGCCCAAGCATGCCTAGAACATGAAACAGAATCTCACATGTCCAAGCCATCTGCTTTATCCCAGGCTCTCTAGCTAGTGCTCCCCATGGTTCTCTTAAGTTAAAGGTCATTTGAAACCATCCAGAGCTGACCCACTATGTGATCCTGGGCAAGTCCTGTCATCTCAGTTAGTGCTTTATAATCAAGCATGTTGGAACAGAAAGTCCCTCTAAGACTTGCTCACCCACTCACCACTTGCCCGAGTCTGGCTCATGCCCCTATTTGTCTATACACACACTAGGCAAAGTAAGGACTTGTTACAGTGAAATACATTCATGTGATAACAACCGGCACATGACCTAGGCCAACCCACACCCTCATCTCATTTACACTTGAGAGAAATGAGGTTTGATGAAGGTCGGCTGGGCAATTAGAGGCAAGCAAGTGATGGGTAAGCTGGAGCGAGAACCCAAGTCTTCTGATTGCCAGCCTGGGGCTCCTTTTTTTTTTTTTTTAGGTCAAATTATCTCCTGCACATGCAGAAGGATAATGGTTGCCTATCACCTACACTTTGTTGTGACCTATGTTTACTATTTCTCCACGGACTAAGAGGAAGGGAAGTAACAACTATTGAACACCAACTATATACTGTTGATATCTTGCTTACATTAAATTCTCATTACACGCCTACAATAATAAAAGCTACTATTACTGAACACTTACTATGTCCTAGGCACTGTTCTAGAGGCTTTATGCGTATTTGTCCAAGGTACCCAGCCAAGGAGGTACACATGACTCATCTGCCCAAAGAGATGTCCTTTCCAAAGATACACAAAGGCATGCATGGATGTGTGGTGGAGGTCTTGACACCACCCTCACGCGGCTGGTCCTATTACCATTCATTGCTTAAATGTCATAGCTAGATTGTGGCAGAGGCAGGATTTGAACCCAGGTATTCCGACTCTTATCCCGTCAATGGCCTTCCTGAGAGCAGCTTGAGATAAGCTCTAACATTACATACACCTTGAGGACAAAAATTCTGACTGCCTTATTCACTGACATGGTTCCATTTTCTAGAACGGTGTCAGTGCATGCAGGCACTCAGTAAATTTTGTTGACTAACTGACCCCTTAAATGGCTTGCTTAAGGTCATGCTGATAGTAGGGAGATATAGCTGGGATGTGAATTCAAATCGCTCTGACTTGAAAGCCCTTCTTCTTTCCCTAGTTACATTCTGTTATTCTGGGTTGAGTCTATTGATCTCTAATAACGATCTCTAATGATGAGTTCATTGATCTCTAAACTGGGAAAGTGGTATACTCAGGAATCTGGAGCTACAAAGATGATTAAGATTTAGTTCGTCCTCTCAAAAAAAAAAAAAAATGGGATTGCGGGGTGCCTGGGTGGCTCAGTCAGTTAAGCGTCCGGTTCTTGATTTCGGCTCAGGTCATGATCTCAGGGTTGTGAGATCGAGCCCCCTGTCGGGCTCCATGCTGAGCCTGGATGCTTAAGATTCTCTCTCTCTCCTTCTCCCACTGCCCCTGCCTCCTCTCCCCCACCCCACTCACTCTCACGCACTCTCTCTCTCTCTCTCTAAAAAAAAAAAAAATGGGATTGCAATTGTCTGCAAGAATACATATTCCTGGATATTCCTAGAATCATATCCTTTATTTCTTCAAACAAAGCAAGTCCAAATGATATAAACCCTAGGTACATTTTATTTTTTATTTATTTATTTTCTTAAAGATTTATTTATTTATTTATTTATTTGACAGATAGAGACACAGCGAGAGAGGGAACACAAGCAGGGGGAGTGGGAGAAGGAGAAGCAGGCTTCCTGAGGAGCAGGGAACCTGATGCGGGGCTCGATCCCAGGACCCTGGGATCATGACCTGGGCTGAAGGCAGACGCTTAACCGACTGAGCCACCCAGGTGCCCCAAGCCTAGGTACATTTTAAGCCAAGAGTGCCTCTCCTATCTCCCAAACCCAGGATTATAGAAGTGGCCCACCAAGGTCCACTGGGTTGGCCTTGTTTAATTCCTTGCACCCACCGTGGGCTGGGTGTGTTCCTGGAACAGTGATGCAGGGATAATAAGTTAAATCTGTACACACTTGGGATAGCCAAATCCCCGTCCTAGCCTCTCTAGGTTCCTTTGACGTCCACAGATCAGTGTTTACGTGGACCTCCTCGCCCATCTAAGGGCTTACAAATAGTGAGAAACTTGAGCGGGGAGACCAGATTCAAAGCTGCAGTCACGCTCTGGTCTGGACCATTAATTCACGGTTGACCTCACTTTCCTCCCTGGTTTTGTCTTCTAGAATATTTAGGAGGCAGGAGGTGGTTCCGAGAGACGAGGGGGTTTAAAAAAAAAAAAAATCTCCAAATTCATTAGTTGAATTCCACAGGACTGTGTGAGCAGTCTCTTAATAGTCCTACATCAATACGAGAGAAGTTGTAACTAGTTCACTTCGTGTAATTATAGGGCAGCTTTCTGCCAGGCTTTAAAGATAGACTTTGAAATGTTTCTTTTTTCATTTGCCTCCTGCTGTGTGCAGGGAGCGGCTCAGGCTCCTGGGATCCAGGCCAGAGCTAAATGGGGGCGGGCTGGAGAGGGAGGCACCGAGCTTTGGTTCCTGTTTTCCTGTGTCCAACTGCTGGGAGCACAAATGTCTTACCAAAATGGTCTCCTGTGGAAAGCTCAGGGCCTAGAAGTACTATCTAAATTCTCTCATCCTTAGAGCAGAGAAGAATTGATAAAGCCATGGTCCTAATAAGCTTCTGGCAAGATGTACAGCAGACAGTAGTTCTTCAGGTAGGGTCCCTGACCAGCAGCATGAGCCCTGCCTGGAAACTGGCTAGAAATGCAAGTTATGGAACGCCCCCCAAAAAAGAAACCCTAGGTCTGGGGGTAAGGCCCAGCAACCCGTGTGGCAACAAGGCTTCTAGGTGAATCTCATGCACCCTAAAATTTGAGAACCACTTCTGGGGACAAGATGTTGAAGGACATTATCCTACTTAGCTTTTGTCCAGGTGCGAGCCCTAACTTTTAAAGATTTATTCAAACGATGCCTATCTTAACATTAAGACCTTTGGAGTTGAGCAGAGCACGGTTTAAATTCAGGCTGTACCACTCACCAGCCATGGAGCCTGAGACGAGTTATTTAACTGCTAAGCAGCAGCGTGCTGGCAAATGTTTAACAAACAGCTCTCTGTGGGAAATGTCGTGTTTGCCCATTGCCACGGTGTGTATACTCCCATCTTGCCTAATTTCAGGCTACCCACATGATGGCCAGCCAACTCAAAAAATTCATGAAAATTTAGCAGTTTGCTCTCCCCATGTGAGCTGGTGTCAGCCCACCACTGGCTCTGAGACTCAGTTTCCTCGTCTGTCATATGAGTGAATTATCGTATTTACCCCATGGGATTGTTGGAATGTTGAAGTGAAAAAGTAACAAGAGTGGATTTTTCTTGTGCACTTATATGTGCCAGGCACTTAGTAAGCATTTTCTCATTGAATTCTCACACCCATGAGATAGCTACTGTTATTCCTAACATTTTATATATGAGGAAAGAGCTGAAGTAACTAGTCCACGGTCACACAGCCAGCAAGTGGGGGAGTCTGAGTGTGATTCCAGAGCCTGGGGGGAGAGGCATGTGTGTAGACTTCTCAGCACAGTGATTGGCACAGAGTGTCACCCTGTAACTGGTAGCTCTTATGACAGACATGAGCTTCCTAAATGCCCCTCCACTTTGGAAAGAGGGATCAAGAGTTCATGCTCAATGTAACTTCCCAGCCACAGAAGCCACATTCAGTTTCTTCTGGGAGGAGGGGCCAGTGTCTTAGTCCATTTGGGCTGCTATAACAAATTCCACAGACTAGGTGGAATGCTAGGTATGAATGCTGGGAAGTCCAAGATCGAGGCACCAGCAGGGTTGAGTCTGGTGAGAGCCCTTTTCCCGGCTCAAAAACGGTGTCTTCTCACACAATGAAAGGTCGAGGCATCTCTGTGGGGTCTCTTCTATAAAAGCACTAAGCCCATTCATAAAGGCTCCACCCCTGTGACCTAAGCAGCTCCCTAAGGCCCACCCCCTAAGACCATAATCTTTGGGGGTTAGGATTTGAACATACAAATGTGGGGGACACAACATTCAGAGCATAACAGCCGGTTTGCCTGATGGGAGAGCTAGCTGTTGATTAATCATAAAACAGAGGATGAGCGCCTGCCTATAGGTAGTAGCCAGCCACAGAGAACACAGCAACTCAGACTCATTTTAATAGAGTTGTAAGCTCCTCCTCCCCTCCCCAGATCAATTTGGTATATGTTTTTTCCAGGCTTTCTCTGTGCTTGTATACCAATATATGTATGCATACTCATATGTAGTTTCTTATTGGGTCATAGTAACACGCTTGGTTTTCTTTTTTACAATTTGGCTTTTCTTTTTAGCTTAAGAATGCATCGTGGACATCTTTCTGACGGACAGTCAGAAAGTCCACACTGATATACCTCATTCTCTTAAATCTGCTTAGTGTTCCACAGTAGTTACACACCGCCGTTCACCTAAATAATCCTGCACTTTACTGAATCTTTTACATAGATTCCTGCATATAACTGTAGGAGAAATTTCTAAAACTAGAATTCCTGAGTCAAAAAGAAAATACCATTTAAATCTTGATAAATGTACCCAAATTGCATTCTCAGTGTGAAATTTCAAGCTGCCAACATTCAAGAAGGAAGTGTCTGTTTGTCTATATTCTCACCAACATTATTGGCATTCCTCAGATGATTTTTTAAAACTTTTTATTATGAAAATTTCTAAACATAAAGAATAGAGAAATTAATAGTAATGAACCACTGTGTACCCATCACGTGGCTTCCACAGCCATCAACATAAGGCCAATCTTATTTCACCTGTACCTCACTCACCTTCTCCCCCTGCTACTTTCAAGTGAGACAAAGCCAGGTTCTTTCATCTATAAACAGCTCAATGGGTACCTTTAAAAGGTAAAGACTTGGGGCACCTGGGTGGCTCAGTCATTAAGCATCTGCCTTCGGCTCAGGTCATGATCCCAGGGTCCTGGGATCGAGCCCCACATCAGGCTCCCTGCTCGGTGGGAAGCCTGCTTCTCCCTCTCCTGTTCCCCCTGCTTGTGTTCCCTCTCTTGCTGTGTCTCTCTCTGCCAAATAAATAAATAAAATCTTTAAAAAATGAAAAAAATAAAAAAATAAAAGGTAAAGACTCTATTTTTTTAAACATAGTCTCAATACCATTATCACATCTAAAAAGTCCTTGATATCATCAAATATCGGGTCAGTTTTCAAATTTCCACAGTTGTCTCATAATTTTTTAATAATTGGTTTGCTCAAATCAAGATCCACCAAGGTCCACACGTTGCATTTGGTTGATATGCCTTTAAAGTCTCTTTTAATCTCTAGGTTTCAAACACATACACACTTCCTCCTTTTTTCCCTTGTAATATATAAGAGGAATTGGGTCATTTGTCTTGTAATTTCCCGTTTTGTGAATTCTTCTTACTGTATCCCCGTGGTATCATATACTATGCTCTTTAGTCCTTTGTATTTCCTAGAGCTGATAATTAGATCTAGAGCTATGCTGTCCAATAGAGAAGTCAGAAGCCACATGGGGCCATTTAACTTTAACTTTAAATTAATTAAAAGAAAATAAAACCTAAAGTCCGGTTTCCCAGTCACATTAGCCACATGGCAAGTGCTCAGTAACCACATTTGGCTAGTGCTACTGTGTTAGTACAGAATAGCACATCTCCATCATCACAGAAACTTCTATTAGACAAAATGCTTCTAGAGGCATCAGTGGATCCTCTGATGACTGGTAAATTATTCTTTTCTCATATATGCCTAAGAGCAAAGATGAACACCCTGAAGTTTGCATTACTAGGCAGTCTCAGGTAATATAAGGGAAGTAACTAACGTGTGCCAGACTCTACTCCGCCTATTTTAAGTGGCAGCTGCCTGTGTTTTCAGAAGATGATTAGATGTTTGTAACGAGTACCTCAGGTATGTAAGAGCTTTTGTGGTACCAAAGGTCAGTAGCTCCCCCCGGCATACAGGCGACCCTGATCCTGTCCTGCCTTCTCAGAGGGAAATTGAGGGAATCAATGTGAATCCATAAGGACTTAGTCTTGCAATTATTGAAGGACACGCTGGTTCCAGAATATTCTTAAACATTTCTTCTTTCTCAGAGGTACAGGTGCTTCTGGTTGGAGCCTTCTTTCTGTGTCTTTGTCTTGGCATGTGGGTAATGAGCATATTTCGTAGCACACCAAACAGGTTCCTCAACTTGCTTCTGTGACATTTTGCAAAGTCCATAGGGGCCATGGGGAGGTAGGAGAGGCGAGAAGCTGCAGCCAACAATGGAGAATTTTGGCTGGCTGGCTGGGCATTTTAGCAGGAACCTGCACAGATTCCTGATAAAACCTTAACCAAGCTATGAGGACATGGATGTTTTGGGGTCCTGATAGGAGATAGTGTAGAAAACAAAGCAGTCAGTGAGGGTAAGGAGACCATCCTTCATGGATGCATTCATTCTAAAAATACTCATAGAGCCAGACATCTTCTTGGCACTAGGATCAATGGTGAGCTAGACTGAAGTTTCTGCCCTCACAAAATTTACAGTCTGATCCAGAAGGCAGATCAATACTTTAACACCATCTGACAGATAACAAGATGGAGATAAAAGCACATGGGAGAGATCCCTGAGCCAAACATGGATGTGGAGGGACATAATGTTTAAGCTGAGACCTAGAAGACAAGTAGCAGTTGGACAGAAAGAGAGGGTGGAGTGCAGGAAGAATATTCTGGGAAGAACTTAAGGGGTGAGCATGCATGGGACACTGGCAATACACAAAGATGTATGGTTTGGCTGCAACAGGAAGTGTGAGAGGAGAATGGCCAGAGTCAAGAGTAGAGAGATAACCCATCAATTGATGAATGGAAAAAGAAGATGCGCCATATATATATACAATGGAATATTATTCAGTCATAGAAAGGAATGAAATCTTGTCATTTGCAATGTCATGGATGGAGCTAAAGAGTAAAATGCTAAGTGAAATAAGTCAGAGAAAGACAAATACCATATGATTTCACCTACATGTAGAATTTAAGAAACATAACAATCAAGCAGAGCGAAAAAAATAAGAGCGAGAGAGCCAAAGCAAGAAACAGACTCTTAACTATAGAGAACAAACTGATGGGTTAACAGAGGGGAGGGGGATGGAAGGATGGGGGAAATAGGTGATGGGGATTAAGGAGTACGCTTGTCATGATGAGCACCAGGTGATATATGAAAGTGTTGAATCACTATATTGTACACCAAAAACTAATATAACACTATATGTTAACTAAATGTAATTAAAATAAAAACTTAAAAAAAGAAGAGTAGAGAGATAAGAACTAAGTAAATCCCACAATGTAAGCTTTGGCAATTTTTTCTTCCTGTGCCTCAGTTTCTTCATCAAATAGGCACAATACTCGCAATGTTGTGGGTAGAACCCAATGATGTAGCAGGTGCAAAAGTATTTTCCAAACTGTATTCTAAAATCCCAGTTGTAGAAAGACAATGGTTCTAGTCCGGACCAATTTCACCTCTGGAGCATGTGTGAATTAGGGAGCTGTAGAGTGGTGTTGGAACAAGCTACTTGCTGGTTCACAAAAGGCCATAATGCACATGTCTTATGTCTTCCCAACTTCATATTCAGTGATGTCAGATTGGTAGCCAAGGTAGGAGTATTTACACCATGAAAATTGGCAAACACTGAAAATCAGAGCCGTTTGTTTGTTTGTTTTTGAAAGCTGATTTATCAGCACACCACTAAGTGAGGGTGAAAGTCATGAAATGAGTAAGAACCCTGGGCAGCAATTATCAAGGAATGTCCATCCACAACAACAAAGATTTTTAAAGAGTGACTCTTACCACTTTTTCTGCCATGTGAGACAGGCCTACCCAAAGCCAGCCCTTAGGGAAGAGAACAGGAGAGCCACTCCTCAATGCCAACCCATTCCCAGACGTGCCCAAGGAGTGTCAGTGACACCCAGGGCACGGAAGTGAGATTGGAGCCTCTCAGGTCAACAGCTGCTAAGAGCTGTTTTCTTTGGCTCATGTGGCCAGCGATAAATTGGATTTCAATGTTCTGAATAGGCGGAAAAAGATATCTCCTTGCTCCCTTCTGCTCCCTTTCCTGGAGCTGCCAGCTGGCATTTTTTGTCACTCATCGTGGCTGCCTGCAGTGGAGATTATACATTTGGTGAAGAGGACATGTGGGAAAGACAGAGTCTTCAACAGTGGGAGTCTCTAAGGCAGGTATCCATTGGAAAAACTGGGATATGGAGATAGCTCAAAGCACATTTGAAATAATGGGGCATTTTAAAGGGTGACCCAGAAAAATACTATATTTATCTGTGGCTATCTGTGGCTAGCATGCTTGCATACTCCCAGTCCTGGAGAAATAACTGGCTGGACATGTTAGAAATGTATGTCAGGACCAGAGATGACAAAATATCAAAGTCGGAGTTCAGTTCAAATGGCATGGTGTGGTGTCATATTCATTCATTCATTCATTCATTCATAAATTCAACAAGTACTTATTGAGCTTCCTAGGTGCTGCTAGAATGTAAGTCCCATAAAGGCAGAGATTGTGCCTATCTTATTTCTTGTAGTAATGTCAGTACATTTTTGTTGAATGAATGCATGGGATGGCATCACTTTGCCAATTATCGGGAGTATAATGGCCCTGCTCCTACTGAGTTCAAGTCTGGAGGGGAGACCCAACTCAGCCTTGGGGGCTGGGAGATAGTAAAGACTTTCTGAAGACAGAGAGGCAATGCCAAACATATTGGCACCTATCTGGGAACGACCTTATGGAGGAAAAAAAACCGTTCACATAATTTGCAGTATCTCATATTCCTTTTGGGGGACAGGGAGAGAGAATCTCAAGCAGTTCTATGCCCAGTGCAGAGCCCAACATGGGGCTCAATCTCACAACCTTGAGATCATGACCTGAGCTAAAACCGAGAGCTAGACTCTCAACCAGCTGAGCCACCCAGGTGCCCCAGTATCTTGTATTCCTGGGAGGACGACTGACTCTATCTTAGAGTGAAAAATGATTGCAAATAGTTTCTGGAATACTTCTATAGCTTAATCATCAGAGACATTTCCCATTTCTCAGGGAATTTCAGGTTTTCCTAAGTTCAGGCTTATAGTTAAATGACCCTGTGCCCAGTGGGACAGATGGCATGTGGGTCTTTAGCATCACTCACTCCTAACATGGGTACCAGCTCTATAGGCAGGCAGGTACTTCTTCTCCAAGGTCATGTCTGTCCCATTTGGTATAAATGAGAGAAATGCTCTAAATTTTCATTTAACAGAGGCAGACAAAACTACAGATTTGCAGAAGGTCCTTATGATGAAAATCTTGGCTTCAAGGACAGCTGAACGGAAAGAAAAGAATTCTAAGTTCCCAGAGCTTGCTGTTTTCAACAAGAGTCATGTAGGCTTTTTCCTTTGGTATCACCAAATGAAAGTGCAAATAGGTATAAATATGCACACACACAACATGCAAGTCTTAAAGGATTGAGATGAATTAAGAAGCAAACTGTTTGAAATCAAGGTGTAACTTTTGATAGTAAAGGACAAGCTCAGCCACCTTAGTGTTCCTCTTCAAAGGCATTTTCCCCAAGGTTCCAGGGCCACTCAGAGTCACTTCATGCCTCAGCACAACGGCCCGTCCTGTTAGTGGCACCTGTACTCCACCAGCCATTCTAAGGAAGACCACATACACAAACGTCAAGAGAACAGTAGTATAATCAATCACCTATTATCCATGACTCAGATTTCAACTGTTATCAGCATTTTGCTCATTTGGTTTTATCTCATCCATTACCCTTATTTCTGGAATGTTTTAAAGATATTCCTGGAGCTTTGATCATTCACCTCAGTCTCTGTTGGGTTTAGAGTTAGAAGGAATGGTAAGAATTACTATCTTTGCTTTGAAGTTGAAGAAACTGAGGCTCAGAGAGTTTCAGTGCCTCACTCATGGACACAAATGTGTAAGTTGTATATCCCTCCATCCCCCAACAGTATGGCCTGGTTATCAGAAATCCGCTGTTTGCCTGGATCATATTGTCGCTGGGCGTTCCTCCTTCAGCTGCAGAAATCTTCACACAGGGGTGAAAGAGAGAAGAAACTTGAGGGAGAAACTCAGTGTACATGTAACCAGAGCTTTTTTTTTTTTCCCCTAAGCCAAGGAAGGTGGTGGTGGTGGGAGAGTCATTTGACTCATCTTTCCTCCCTCTGCATGTGGGATTTGGCTCAGGCTCTCAAACCATATGGAAAGAGATTCATTCACCAGGTGCCACACCTACTGGAAAAGCTCATCTGGAAATGAGGATAATGGAAGGGAGGAGAGTCGCCTCCTGGGATGAGTGAGCAAGCTCCTCCCCTTATCCCTCAGGCTCCCATGCTCCTCGGGCCCTCCCTCACAGGTGCCTATGCCCTCCCAGAAGAAGAGATGACAATGGAAACGCTTTAGTTCCCTGGGGAATTCAGTGCTATCATTGAGCAGCTCTGGAACCTGGCATCCAGCCCATTTCAAAAGGAATCCCCAGCTATTTATTAAGAACCAGCTTATGTTAGCAGCCAGGGATATGGCTATGAACATATCTGGAATTACCTCCTATGATAGGGGAATGAGATCACCCCAAAACAATCTCAGAGAAATGTTTGCAGGAAAAAGTGAAAGCATGCTAAGGGTGACCCTAAAAAGGGGCTGAGGACTGTGAATGGTTCTTTCTCTGCCCCCTGGTATAAACTCCTGCCTCTAATTTTTTCCCTGCTGAGACCCTTGATAACCCAGGAAGGAGGCAGGAAGAACCAAAGGAAAGAAGCATGGCATATTCTGAGTACTTGATTGATATTTGATTAAGAGAGGAAGGCAGGAATGCCATGCCCACTGATTAAAAGTGGCAGGAGATAGATAATAACGTACAATGCAGAGCTGTGGTGTCCCAGCTCTCTACCTAGGACTGGAAGAAGAGAAGTCCAAGACACTGAGGGAAGGTGATACAAAGAGAGAGATACATGACAAAAGTCGCCAAACAGAATAGACTTTTAGATGTAGACATAGGGCCAGTAATAAGAACCTTCCCTACATTGATTCCCTTCCCAGCCTTCATCGTCCTGTTCTTTTCCTCCATAACACTTATTACAAATTGTAATTATATATTTAGTTATAAGTTTAATCTTGGTTTCCACAACTAGACAATGCCTGGCATAGTTGGCCCTCAAAAGTGTATTTATTGAAAGAATGAATGAGTCACAAGTAGGGCTGGAAAAGTGAGGCCAAAAGATGGAACAGAGAGCTCATTACTCCTCTCTCCTCCTTTGGGCAAAATCTTGAAGCATCCTTATTTATTGAACACTTATTATTTGCCAAGTATTTTACAAGTACTCTGTGATTTATCTCATTAGTCCTCCCAGCAAACCCATGAGGAAGTGTGTTCATAGGTCCCCAAGACCCCCCTCAGATTCAGTGATTCAGTGGAAGGGCTCACAGAACTCAGCAAAGCTGTTACACTCACAGTTACAGTTTATTACAGTGAAAGGATACAAATTAAAGTCAAAATCAGAAAAAAACACATAGGGCAGAGTCCAGAAAAGACCAGTCACAAGCTTTCAGTGGTTCTCTCCCAGCAGAGTTATACAGACACTTACTGGACTCAGCAACAATGCATGACAGCACGCATTAAGTATTGCCAACCAAGGAAGCTCACCCAAGACTTGATGTCCAGGGTTTTTGTTGGTGGTCCATCAGATAGGCATGTGGTTGCCTTTAGTCTCCATCCAACTCATTGAGAGGTCAAGGTTTTACCACATGACTCAAGCCTCCCACCGTAAATCACATTGTTAGCTTAGACTCTCTGGTATGCCCCAAAGCCCCAAGTAAACCAAGTCTCTCTGAACAGGCAGGATATTCCAAGGGCATAGATTATCTCCCAGGTCAGCTGCCAAACCTTTCATTGGAATAGGCAGGGTCTGAATAACCCAGACTTGCTGAGAGTACTGCACAGAGAGGTAGAATACTGGTCCCAATTTGTGGATGACCTAAACTAAGGATCATGAAGGCTAAGTTATTTGGTCAAAGTTACAAATGCCAGAATGCAAACAAACATCCTACTTGATGCTAACATCTGTGTTCTGTTGCACCCTTGTATCTCCCTTAAACAAGTAAAATTCTCTATGAAGAAAAGAAATTCACATAGAGTATCTCATAAGCCTGGTCTCAAATGTAAATGTCCACATTCAGGGATTTCCACTTAGGAAGAGCATAATACTGTGAACCTCTGGTGATCTCAAGCCCCCAACTAGCAGATGGTCTTGATCCTGTTGAGCACTGGGGGGGGGGGGGGGGGGGGGGGGTTCTCCCTTCTCACCAGAGAAGACAAAACATGTGCACAAGGGCCAGCCAGCACTTTCTAACATATACTCCATTGCCCAAAATCTGCTCCAAAAGGATTATCATGGTGAGGGAGAGAGGCAGCGTGGCCCAATTGGCTAAGCAGCAAGTAGGAAGTTAGGATCCGGGACAGTTAGTTGATCCTTCGTCTCACCAGTAGAGTAAAATCACATTTATCTTACCCAGCATTCCCAAGGCCTGTTCTGCTAATCCTGCAAAGTGGTCCAGATGCAAATATAAAATCACATTGGCAGATAAAGCTTCTGAGAAGCCAGTCAGCAAAAAAAACCTATGTGAGTTTGTTTAACTCAGCGTTTCCTGAACTTGAGTATGGAACACTTTTTCGAATGTATGTAGGACCAAATTACTAAAATTCAGGACAATTTGGGAAAACATGGCCAAAACTCTCCTTTTTTATTTTCCAGCTTATGCCAATAAACCTACTTTCAAATTACTATTATCAATCATATATATTAACCTTGAATGTATCCCTCTCCTCCAGGAATGGCAATTTCTGGGTCTTTCTTGATTAATTCACAAATTCATTCGTTCTTCAAGCATTTGTCAAACACCTGCTTGTCTTCAGGTCTCAGAAACAGATACAGACATGCTTTAGGCATACATCCGGAACTCTCCAAAGAGAATTCATAGCCTAGTGAATAATTACTTGAGCCAAAGGCCAGGATGTTTTTTTCTTGGCTCCATTCTCTAGATATGGGCGATCTCATGACCAGCTCAGGGAGGTAAGCAGTTAGCTCAGCATGTTGATTTTGGCCCCACCTGATGCCGGGAGTAGAGAGAACCAGGCCAAATCCTTTCTAAAGCAGTGGGAAGTGTCACTAGTGCATGGTGAAGAGCTCATTACATGGTAACAAATGGAGTTCTCATCCTGGCTCGGCCTTTTCCTTTGTACTGCAGTGGTTCTGTTCCACTTGGGCTCCTTTTCTCATACCCTGTTATCAATCCACATGCCTCCTTCATTATTTTCAAATTGGAAATAAGCTCAGAGCTCATTGGCAACTATACCTCCTGCTGTTTCTGGATTCTACTGTTTGGAGATTTCATTGTTATGTAGTCTTGCTGTTTCCGCGTTTTTAATATGTGCTAGTCAGGACTTACTCAGTTTCAAATGTCAGAAAATAACTCCCAAGTAGTTTAAGTAATATTACAGATATGGTCTTATTTAACTAAGTATCCTTCAAGCACAGCTGGATCTAGGCATTCAAATTTTATTGTCAAGGCTCTTATCTACCTAGTTCTCTTATCTGTCTATATCTCTTTCTGTTGCCTTCTGCAGCTTTATTCAGAAAGATGTGTCTATTGGTTAGGAAATGCCACCACTAGTAAGTAGTCCAAGGCTTACCTCCTCAAGGCTCATGATCCAAGAGAGCATCTATATATCAAACCTCAGAAAAGATTCTAGTTGGCCCTGTTGGAGGCAGATGACTGTACTGCACAAAGCACTACGCGAGGGGGATTCGGGTCTCCTGGCTAGCCTGGGCCGCATACCCCTATGTGTATGGTATGGGCAGAGTGAATGGCAGGCCTATCAGAGGATGGAGAGAAAACAGGCGGTTCCTCAGAGAAGGAATTTGCCATAATTTCACTACTAACATTCATTACTACAACATGCTGTCACTGCTAATGTCTCTGCATGACCTCGCTTCCATGTTTTGTGCCATGCATTATCCCTCCATCAAAAGCATGGCCCTCATGGCTTTCAGACCCTACTGCGGTGACAAATGAATAGACAAATTACAGGACCATAGAAGTCCTGAGCCTTTTGAATTATAGAAAAGGAAAGCTCTTTAGGCACATACAAGCTTCCATTGGATTATCTGGCTTTCAGAAAAACACCAGGAAAAAAAGTTTGGTAATAACCTGGCTTTGAGACCTCCACACCCACTTTATCCCCGTTCCCCCTCCCACCTACACCTGTAGAGACAACACAACTGTGGGTGATAAAAGCTACTACCAACAATGTGACGGGTGATAGCTGATGTGGAACTCAGAGTCATTTTCCCAAGAGACAACAGTTGAGAACCGGATAGAATCAACCAGCTGAGTCTCTTCAGGTGCTTAACTTTTATGTGAGGGCTCTGGAGTTCAATAATTCATGCTAATGCAGCCAGTAGCAAGCAAATTGCGTTCACACTCTATTCAGATTTTGATTATAAAACAGAGCCCCAAATGAGTTTTATGTTGGAAAAACATACTTGGTGACTTCAGCTGGATAAAAGAGAATGAGGGTGAGAGAAGCACCAGGCCTTGAGGTCAAAAGAGCCAAGTCAGTCTCAGGGCTGCCACACACTGGCTGTGTGACTTTGCATGATAACGTTGAACGTTTCAGAACTTTTGTTTCTTCATCAGTGCAATGGGGTGATGCCATCTACTTCAGAGGATGTTGAGATCGTATGAATGACATAATATATGGAAAGTGAAGTAAAGCTATAATGTGAGACAAATTTCTGTGGCCCATCAGTACCACAGTTAATTTCCTTCTTCTCTTCAGATTCTCTCCCCCTCTCTCTGCACCTGTCCCCACCCAACCCAATTTACAACTGGAAGCCAGTGGTTCCTATAAGTATGAATGTAGAGCTGAGAATACCAGAGGAGACTGAAGAGAAAGAAGATGTTAAAAATGGATTGACATTATGCTTCCTCAATACTTGCCTGTACTAAGGGAAGATGGAGGAAAGATGAAGATGGTCAAGCACTTAGTACTGTCTCAAGGTTTCAAAGCTCATGTGTCTTCACAGAGATTTAAGCACTATGTGCAATTGTGCAATTTCAGTTTTAATATACTTGCTCAGTAGTCATTAAAATACATTGCCACTTGCACTGGAATGTGAAAAAAGGCAGCTTAGCCATTTACAAAACCTACATCGAAACTCCATTGCTCCCATTTTAGTTAGACTAAGATGTAACTCAGACCAGGGGCATCAAACTTGGATGCTGGGGGAGCTTGGTAAAAATGCAACCAAAAGATTCTGGTCAAAGAGGTCAGGCTTGGGGTCCAGGAATGTGCATTTTGGACATCTCCCAGGATTCTGATACAGGTGAACCACGGACTTTATTTTGGAAAACACTGGCTGAGGGGGTAAGAGCTTGAGTTCCTCAGGATAGACAAGCCCCATCTCAAATCCTAAACCCACCACTGTCTACCTTCATGAACTTGGGCCGCTTTTTTAACCTCTCTGATCCACAGTTTTCTAATCACAGGTTGTCATGAGATTAAATAAGATCTATTGTGGAGTACCTAGCACAATGCCTGGCATGTGGGAAGGAACAGTCACTAATCTTAGCTATTAATATTATCATTACTATGCAAAGTTAAAGGGGCTTCAGTTCTTTTTTTCTTAATTTTTTTCATTCTTCCTTTTCCTTTACTTTTACAAATCCAAAATAACAGTGCCTTAAGCAAGATGGACGTTTATTTAGTTTCCAGACAAAAGTCTAGAAGTGTAAAAGTAGTCCAGGAATTGTCTGGCAGCTCTGCAACCCAGACTACTTCCTTACCTTTTTCAGTGTGACCTTCATCCTCACTGTTCAAGATGGCAGCTAAAACTCCAGCAATCATGTCTGCATTCCACATAGCAAAATGCAGGAAAGGAAAGAGAAAATCAGTCTCTCTCAGGAACGACACGTCCTAAAAGTTGCTTATACCCCACTGGCCAAAACTTAGCTGCCCCGGGGAGACTGGAAAATGTGACCAGTGTTCTAGGTGGCCATGTACCCCAAAAATGTGATTTATATTACAATGGAAAATTGGAAGAAGGAGGGGACAACTATTGTGTCCGGATCTGCACAACCCTAGGAGTCTAACAGATTCATTTCGTTCTTCGGAAATCCTGTGCTTTCATTCTGCTTCTACCTCCTTATTTCTCAGGTGAGAAACTTCTCCAAGAAGGTAGTCACATGGTTTGCTGATCCTACTCAGCTTGGCTTATTTTCTTCCTAAATTGCTCTCATACCTTTCACTTCTCATTCTACAGTTTCATTCATTTTATTTCTACTATCCAATTTTTTTCAATTTTTTTTAAGTAATCTGCACACCCAACATGGGGCTCAAACTCCTGATCCAGAGCTCAAGAGTCAGATTGTCTACTGACTGAGCTAGCCAGGCATTCCTGTGCTGTCCAATTTTTTTTTTTAAAGATTTTATTTATTTATTTGACAGAGAAAGAGAGCACAAGCTGCAGGCAGAGGGAGAAGAAGAAGAAGCAGGCTCCCCGCTTCAGCAGAGAGCTCCACGTGGGGCTCAATCCCAGGACCCTGGGATCATGACCTGAGCCGAAGGCAGCCGCTTAACCGACTGAGCCGCCCAGGCTCCCCTCTACTGTCCAATTTTAACAGATGATACAATTATTTCATTGTAGAAAAGTTCAAAAACATGGCTAAGCACTTAGGGAAACCATTTTTTTAATATTCAAAAATATCAACACTTAGAAATAACCACTCTTAAAATGCTGGTATAGCCATCCAGCATCTTCCCCAGGTAAAAATATACATATGTATTTACAGTGAAAGCCTAGTTTTCATTTATAATGAAAACGTAACTGTTTTTAATCTCTTGTTATACTTAGTGTATATCATGAGTAATTGTCAGTGTTATTAATTATAGATCAATATCATCAATTTTAATGACTGCAGGGTTTTCCATAATTTATTCAACCAGTTGCATTTATAATATCCACAGCACTGTGCTAGCCCTCCTAGCACACGCGTCTTCACTCACTTGTCCACTAGTTTCCTGAGGACGAGTGTGTTCCTGTGGTTTTCTGTCTCCCTGGGCCCTCCTTACTGTGTCCAGGGTCCAGCAGAAAAGCACTGCCCTAACATCCCATCAGCAAGGGACTGCTCAGGTCTTATCTCTACCCCTGAACTGCTTGAATGAATATTGCAGACTCAGAAGGTTCTCAAAGACCTGAAATACTGCCTGCTTACATCCCCTTATGAATAGCAAGACTGCCCCCAAGAGAGGGGACTACTTCACCCCACTGCTGAGGAAAGCACAAAATACAATACAATCCCAGGTGACACTGAAGGGCTAGTAACCATAAGTTATTAGAACTTGCAGTTTGCCACTCTGACTCCAAGCAAGACCAAAGTGAGGCTGTTTCTGCATGTAGAAACCAGTTTCAATTAGAAAAAAAAAATGCACTTGACTGAAACAATTATTTAGAGAGACAACTAATTTAACAAATGACAGTATTTAGCTGACCTGTTTTAAAGTGATGATTGATTTCTGACTAATTCTTTGTCTCAGTGCTTCCTAATGATCCAAACACTCATGACGTTTACACTTTCTAGAGAAGGCTGAAGACAAATTATGTTGCATCACTCTCATATAGCACTTTCTTTTTATTAATTAATTAATTAATTAATTTTAGTAATCTCTACACCCAGTGTGGGGCTTAAACTCGCAACCCTGAGATCAAGAGTTGCATGCTTCTCCAACTCAGCCAGCCAGGAGCCCCTTGTATAGTACTTTGTATTTTCAGGGACTTTTCACCTCAATTTTCTTCCCATCAACACTGAGGAATAAATAGAACTGATATCATTAGCCTTTCCTTGTTATAGCCATCCTATAAGAGATGCCATTCATTGAGCCCATACTATGTATCAAGCAATATACTAAATGCATTATAAATATTTAGGGCGCCTGGGTGGCTCAATTGGTTAAGTGTCTGCCTTTGGCTCAGGTGATGATCCCAGGGTCCTGGGATCGAGCCCCACCTCGGGCTCCCTGCTCAGCGGGGAGTCTGCTTCTCCCTCTCCCTCTGCCCCTCCTCCCTGCTTGTGTTCTCTCTCTCTCTCTGTCTCTCTCAAATAAATAAAATTGTTAAAAAATGCATTATAAATATTTAGTCTTCATGACTACCCTAATGAAGTACATATTCTATTATTACCCCATTTTATAAATGGATATGATTTGTGAAAGATTAAATGACTTGACCATGGTTACACGAGAGGAAAGAAGTAGAGCCAGAATTCCCAATCAGTATCCAGGCCCCAAAAACAGTCACTGACTCATTGTAAGTTCACATAGTTGTGGAGTCAAGTCCAAAATCCTGTTCCCTGCAGAGTGATTAAGAACAGGGGCTCTGGCCCCCACCCCTCTCTGTCTTCTCTGCACTGAGAGCGGCCCTCCTGCCAGAGCACCTCAGCCCCTGAAAATGTCCGCCGGTGCAAAGTTCGTCTCCACCCCCTTCTTGGTCAGGAGCACCTCTCAGCTGTTGAGCCCATCACGGTCTGCAGTGGTGCTAAAACCACCGGAGACACTGACAGATGAGGTACCCTATAAGAGCCTCAGCAGCTTGGCAGGGCCCCATGTCCCCTGACCTCAACTTATTTCTAGCCGCAGCTCCAGAACCTGTGCCATTTCAAGGGAATCGACACAGCAGTCAAGTTCATTGGGGCTGGGGCTGCCGTGGTAGGGCTGGCTGGCTCTGGGGCTGGAATTGAGACTGTGTTTAGGAGACTCAGCATTGGTTATGCCAGGAATTCCTCTCTGAAGCAACAGCTCTTCTCCAGCGCCATTCTGGGCTTTGCCCTATCGGAGGCCATGGGGCTCTTGTGCCTGCTGGTGGCCTTTCTCATCCTCTTCGCCATGTGAAGGAGCCATCTCCACCTCCCATAAGTCTTTCTCCAGTGTCTCGTCTGCCCTGTATGTTCCTTTTCCTGTACCTCCCCAGGCAGCCTGGAGAAAGTGGTTGTCTCAGGGTTTGACAGAGGGAAGACAAATAAATACTGTATTAATAAAAAAAAAAAAAAAGAACAGGGGCTCTGAAATCATGTAGCCTGAGTTCAGACCCCATATCTGCCATTTCCCAGCTGTGTCCCCTTAGGCAAGGTACTAACCCACTCTGTGCCTCAGTTGCCCTACTTAGAAAAGGGGGTAATAAGAATGTCTATCTCAAAGGTTAAAGAAGATGATCCACATCCAGCACTTTAGCACATGGGAAGTGCTCAGTAATCAGTTATTAATGTTATACCTTCTGTCCCCCTAGCCTGTAAACTAAGGACATATTTCATTGGTCTGTGCCGCTGTAGGTGCCTCGGGCAAAAGCCTTATACAACTACCGAGGGCAGAATCCTGGTGACCTGAGGTTTAATAAGGGAGATGTCATCCTTCTCCGGAGACAGCTGGATGAGAACTGGTACCAGGGGGAGATCAATGGAGTCAGTGGGATCTTCCCAGCCAGCTCCGTGGAAGTGATCAAGCAGCTGCCCCAGCCACCCCCACTCTGCCGAGCCCTCTACAACTTCGACCTACGACACAAAGACAAGAGTGAGAACCAGGACTGCCTGACCTTCCTCAAGGTAAGATTCTGGACAGCCATGGAGGTCATGGGTGACTACATAGAGACTGTGGCAGAACCTGGAGTTGTGTAATACTTGCTGATTTTAAAAATGTATACATATTTTCACATACATGTTTATATGTATGTATGTGTGCACATATATGTAATGTGTGTGTATACAATTCAAAACTAAATGAAGTTGCCAGAGAAATCTAATGAGAGTTTGATGAAAATCCTTAAACCTTTCCTATTGCAATTACAAAAATAAGTATTCACACATTCATTCATTCATTCATTCTGTAGTCACTTATGAGCACCTCTTCTTTGCAGGCACTGGGGATGCAGCATGAACAAATCACAGTCCCTGCCCTCAGGCAGAGTAGTGGGAGAGAGAGATAAGTGGACAAAAATTTACAAATACATTTTGACAGTGTGCTGGGCAAAATACAGCTCTTACCTCTTTATGTATCTGTAAAGTCATTCTTGCTGACCAAGTTCTGAGCCCCTAATTCTATTCTTTACAACATTCTATTTTATTATAAACATTGTATTCAAAGCCCTCCCAAAACACAATAAGATAATTATACCTTTATATATAAATAACCTCTTACAAGACATATTTTCCAAGCACATTAATTACCCTAAGATTTTTTTGCCTCTTTTTTTTATCAGATAATTCCTCACCATGTGCAAGTAACAACACTTTTACTAAAGTCTAGACTACTTTAATTCTCTGTATTCAGTATTTATTATTCCTTAAACATTCAAATTCTCCCACAGAGGCCAAATCACACCACAGAGGGGTGATTTTCACTCTTTGCTGCTTATGATAAGTACATCAAATACTAGAAGTGGCTCTGGTACAGTAGCTCAGGAAAGGTCTTTTATTTTGTAAAACATTTTTATTCCACCACTACCAGAAATGAGATTTATTTCAGATTGCCTCAAACTAGATAACATCACTGTCCTCCATATTTTGAAATATTGATCATTATTGTCTTGGCACCTCAGAGTGAGTCCCTTGAGGAAGGTCATTCTGTGGCCCAAACTGCAAAGCCTGTGCTTCAACGACACTTAGAGGAAGGGCAGTTTAATCCCACAGATATTTATTGAGTATTTACTTTTTGCCAGGCATTAAGCACTGAGCTCAGCGGACACCACTGGAGGAAGGCAGAGGTAGGAAGCATTGTCTGCATTTTTGTCCCTCTCGGGGAATTTGCAAAATTTGCAAAAACTCACTCCACCTGCTCGTTCATTCAATGAGCCCATCCATGTGCCAAGCTGCCCACTGGGGATAAAATGATGAATCATTGTCCCTACCTTCACAGAGCTGGCAGACTAGTGGACGGAACAGACACATATGAATGGGAAATTATGACAAAGGAACCAGAAGAGAGGATTTGCTCCATTCTGGAAGCTATGGAAGGCTGCGACTACACTAGGAAATTTCATGGTCTTCCTAAACTCAAATTAAACCCAAGATCTTCCCTCCCAAAAGCTGCTCTTGTCCTAGTGCTTTCTATCTGAGTAGATTGTACAGTTTATTCACACATTCACTTATTCATGCATACATACATTCATTGAGAAATATTTACTGAATGACTACTAAATGGGAACCACTGTATTGGGTGCTGGGGACACAGAAATGAACAGAGCAGAAAGAGGCCCTGAACACATGGAGTTTATAGTCTGATGGGGGTAGACAGGCATTAAAGAAATCATAACCTATAAATGTGTCATTGTAAATTGTGATGGGGTAGAGAAAGCTAAGAAAAGGTATAATGCAATAATGAACTTAGATTTGGATTCATCTAAATTCCTGAGAGGCATGGATCAGAAGGTCAGAGCGATCAGTAGATGGATATTCAGATTTGGACTGATGAACAGGTATGGAAGTGGAAAGGCATTCCTGATAAGGTGAAAAATCAGTGTGTCCTCTATGACTTCTTTTATATGAAATATAAGGATGGGCAGAATGAATGTATACATATACATATGCTAGGAGTCAGAACAGTGGTTACTTCTTGCTAGATGATGGGAAAGGGCACAAAGGAGCCTTGTGGGTGCTGAAAATGTTCTCTATCTCTTCATCTGGATGGGGGTTTCATGGAAATAGTTAGTGTTAACATTCATCAAGCTTTACATCCAAACTTTATGAACTTCATTGTATGTGTGTTTGTTTTCAGCAAGTTTTTAAGAATCATTGTGTGTGTTTGTGTATGTATATATATGTTTTATCTTCATAGAGAAGAATCTGGGGGGAAATGTGCTAACAGGGATGTTAACAATGGTTATATCTATATTGTAGTAGAGTTAGGTTTTTTTACTGTATTTCCTAATGTTTCTACAAATCTACATATAACCTTTTATAATAAGAAAATTTTGAATAAAAAGCCACCTTATATCTGATCCATTAAAAATTGAATAAGGGTGCCTGGCTGGCTCAGTCGGTGGAGCATGCAACTCTTGATCTCGGGGTTGTGAGCCCAAGCCCCAAAAGGATGTAGAGATTACTAAAAATAAAAAAAAAATTTTAAAGTTGAATAGGTTCTGAAAAATCTTCAAAATTAGAATGAAATTTATTCTTCCTTTTGCTAAGCTAGAAATCTCTCTCCCTATGGCTCCCATACTGATTTCTCCATCAGATTAATATAAACTAAAGCCCAGATTCTGCTGCTGATTGAAAATTTGGAATTTTCAATTGGATTCCACTGGTCCTCCAAATTATTTCTACTCCTCTTGCCATCTTGGTGGCCCAAATGCTGCCCTTTATAGAGGAAGATTTTATAACTAAATTATGAAAGAGTTAACATTTCTTGCACCTTACACCATCTGGGATTCCACACTGATCTCCACTGAAAGCTTTCACCACCTGAAAACCAAGAGCAAATGGTGACCTTGAGACTTTGTCTCTTTCAGGATGATATCATCACGGTGATCAGCCGAGTGGATGAGAATTGGGCAGAAGGCAAGTTAGGGGATCAAGTAGGCATCTTCCCGATCTTGTTTGTAGAGGTACGTCAGTATCAAGTCTACATCAAATGCATGCTCACTCCAAAATACACACGTGCCACAGGGATGCCTGAGAAAAATACCTTTTTGATAAGAGCCTTATTTCAAAAATTAACTAAGGTCTCCAAAGAAAAGATGCCAGAAGATAACACCCAGTTCTGGTAAGAGTGTGGGGAAATGGGCCTTTTTATTCTGCCGATGAGAGTGTAAATTTTGCAATTTCTCATGCCCAAACTCAAATAAACCCGTATCAATAACATTAAAAACCTCCATCTCCTTTGATTCAGCAATTCCACATCTGAGAGTTTATTGTAGAGAAAAATTCAAACAAGTATGCAAAGATATATGTACAGAGTGTTCACCAAAGCCTTGTGTGTAATGGTGAAAAACCAGAAATAATCTAAATATCCGACAATAAGAATTTCATTTTTAAAAATTAGGGTGATGAAAAAATATATACCCATTAAAATTTATGTTAAAGAAAAGTAGTCAATATCATTGAGTATTTGGTATTATGGAAAAAGGTTTATGATTTCTTGGTAAATAAAATAAAGTTTAATGGGTATAGAGTATTGGATTAGGAGGTCAGAAAGTCCTGAAGATCTGTTTCACAACAATATGAATATACTCAACACTACTGAATCATATACTTTAAAATGGTTATTAGGGTAAATTTATGTCATGTGTTTTTTACCACAATAAATAAATGGAACTGTACGAAACTAGACTTATAAATATGTGTGTGTATATATAAATGGATAGAGGACTGGAAGGATATGTACAAAAATATTAACAGTGGTGATCACCAGATAGTGAAATTCTAGATAATTTTCATTTTCTTCTGCAACTTGTATTTTATAAATCTTCAGAAATGAGCATATTGATATATTCCTTCTCAGTTTTTTTAAGCTACTTTAAAAAGAAAACAAAGGAAGACCACATGCTAGACTATGTCTACCTACTTCTCAAATGTAATACTATAACCTGGAGTTCCTAACCTCATTATCCTCGAGCTTCACCCTAGCTTGAGGCAAGTCATTACAAATTTAAAAGAGAGGTTCCATTGTTTAACTGCATTAATTGGATGCTTACCAGGCATAAAGCATTAAAAGTGAGCAGTGGGGAGCTACGAATACAGTAAAAGGCACGCTTTCCACCCTTTAGGAAGGTAGGGTGAAAACAGACAGAGGCATAGTTGGAGATATAGGGACCAATTCTTTCATTCTTAAGAGCCAAAACAGGTTCTGAAGCAAATGGTGTGCCCAGAACACCATTCCAGCTTGCAAGGTTCTCCATAGCTCTTCCCACTCAATCAATGTTGACGGGATGAAAAATGGAAGGGAAGGAAAGAGGATGAATCCCGAGAGGCTGGTGTCCTTACAATCTCTAGTAAACAATATTCTAATTATCAGTGCTTTTTCTCTTGCTGAGGCCCCTTTGAGGCACACATACCCAATTCTCTTTACCTGTTCAAATCTCACTCAGGTTACAAGGCTCAACTAGAAACCTGCTTCTTCCATAAAATTTCACCTCTCGGTGACCACTCAGTTATCTCTGCCTTCTCTAAACACCTGATGGCTGTGTGCTTATACCGCACAGGTCAGACTAATACAGAACAGGTACTCTGCAAAAAAAATTAGCTTAGCGAGTGAACGAAGAGACAAAATTTAGAAAACAAACCATTCAGTGTGACCCTGTCCTATATATGTATATTCAGTCATTCAACTAATTTTACATTGCATACCTGCTAAGTCAGGTCCTAGGCTAAGGTCTAAAGATACAGAGAGATGTGGGTCCCTACTTTCAGGGATTGTAAAGTCAGACATTAATCAAGTAATTCTAAGTGTAATGAATGATGCAAAGAGTGAAGGAGAGGGAACTAAGTGGGGGAGGGAGGGAATGATGTGCAACTTCTGTGGGAAGGGAGTCAGCAAATGCCTTTTAAGCAAAGATCAGACAGATGATTAGGAGCTATGTAGGTGAGCATGGAGGGAAGCGTGCTTTAGGGAATGAAGGTAACATGTGCAAAAGTCCTACGGGATGAGGAAGTGTAGGGAACCCAAAGGTCCAAAAGAATCCTAGAGATGGAGCTTAGAGAGTAAGAGAATGACACGAGGCAGCCAGGGAAGTAAGTGGGAGACAGATCACAGAGGGCTTTATAAATCATCCTGTATGAGTCAGGATGAGCTCAGTTATGCTATGGTAATAAACAGCCCCAAACTGTCAATGGCTCAATAAAGATAAACTTTCTTCTCACCCACATTACATGTTCGGCACAGGACCATGAGAGGCTCTGCTCACAGAGTCACTCCAGAACCCACACTGAGGTTGAGCCATCTTGTAGTTGCCATCTGGAACACATGGACTTCCCCAGTTTTCACGGCAAGGGAGGAGTAAGGAAGAATGAGTTGTACATCAGTAAATGCCTCAGCTCAGAAGTTACACTTGTTACTCCACTCATCGCCTGAACCAGTCCCCTAGCTCCACCTGTCTTCAAGGCAGCTGAGAAGTACAGGGGAGTACAAGGACTGTCGAGTAAATATCGTGGTCTCTGCCGTATCATAAAAAGTTTGGACTTGATCCAGAAGTCAGTAGACACCATCGAAAGATTTTAAGAGACTCAGTAACTCCATCAGACCTGGGTTTATTAAAGACTGCTCTTCTGGCTACAATGGGAAGAATAATTTGAAGAGGAAAAAGCAGAAATACCAATTAGGAGGCCAGTGCACCCATGGCTCAGTTACAAGATGACAGTGGGTTGGACCAGGAGATTGGAAACAAGTGGACAGATTCAAACACCATTTAGGAGGTAGATCCACAGGACTTAGAGGTTGATGGAAGTGAGGAACAGGGCAGAAGAAGTGGTCAAGAATGCATGCCTCACTTTCTGTTTTATGTGCCTAGGTTAGTGGTGGAGGCATTTGCTGGGTCAAGCAACATCTGCTAAAGAGGAACAGTTAATAGTGATGGGGAGACAGTGGTTAAGTCTCCAAGGACAGAGATCAGCTACAGTTAATACCTAGCTGAATACATAGGAGGTGGTTCAGTTTTTGCATTTTAGAGTTTGCACGGTCCCCTGCGTTATTTCAAGAAGCTTCTCCATAGCTCTGAGGGGGAAAGGACCATTGATTTTATTACCCATCTCTGATACCCTTTTTTCCAAAACTTCTACATTTAATGATTATTCATTTGGACACTCTCCCCACCACTTCACCTCTAAAATTAGTGATTACAAGAACCCTCAAGATTATCATCAAACTAGCCATTGCTTCATTTATTCTCCTAATTGCTAGGAGGGGAAAAAGATAATCAAGTGGTTGCTGTAATCTGGGAACCTGATTTTCAAAAATTACTTGAAATCTAAATTGAGCTTTTTAAAGCAGTACTTAAATTTTGACTCCAGTCATTTCATTAAGACTAGCACTTGCTGAGAACTCTTTAAATAAGTTTTGAATTACCAGTGCCATGCAAAGCAATTGGAAAGAAGGAAAGCTTTCTTGTAAGAGTGACGTGGGTTTTTGTTGTGGTTTTCTTTTCTGCATAAACAGGATTTTTCTTGTTAATGTATCATTTGATTTATTGAATAGCACCTGGATAAAAAGGTGGTAAAACAAATACTGAGCTTATACCCATTCCTGTCAGGACTTCTCCAATGAGGCCTGCCTGGGTTATGTGAACCTTGCTCAGCCCAATGAACCTCAAGGATATTGTTTCAAATGAGTGGGTATAAATTTAAGAGCTGTGTAATCCTCCCCCAACTGAGCTATTAATCATGTTGGCAGAGCACAGGGCAGACCAAGAGTCACACAGAGCCCTTTGTCAATGTTGCTTATGAAAACACTGGTGTTGCTCACCTGGGGACAGAACAATTAGGTAGAGACAAAAAAAAAAAAAAATCAACCTATTTCGTTGTAGCTGTGAATGACCGTAAAGAACTCTACTCATTCAACTCAAAGAATATATATTGTCCTCTTACTGGGTGAACAATGGAGGGATCAGTGCGCTGGGGAACTTAAAACATTGTCCCTAGTCCAGACTGCCATCAGAGTTTGCCTAGACAATTTCTGGAACTTCCTAGCTGGTCTCCCTACTTCTGGGCTGGCACTTCTGAATAACAGCCAGAATGAGCTTTTATGTGTTTCTTTTTATTTGCATACAGTAAAATTTACTCTTTTTGGTGTCCACTTCTATACATTTTGGTAAATGCATACACTCCCATCAAAATGGAATAGTTCCAACACCCCCACCACCACCAAAATACAACAGCATGCTGACTCTGTTGTCAGCCCCTTCCCTGATTCCCAACTGTTGGCAACCGCTGATCTGGTTTCTGCTCCTATAATTTTCCTTTTCCAGAATGTCCTATCATTGGAATCATACAGAATGTAGCCTTTGAGTCTGGCTTCTTTCACTTAGCACAAAGCATTTTGGACTCACCCATGTTGTTGTGTGGGTCTGTAGTTTGTCCGTTTATATTGATGAGCCGTATTCCACTGTATGGATGTGCCAGAGTTTGTTTGTCCATGCACCAGTTGAAAGACAATGCAGTCATTTCCAGTTGTTAGCAACTATGAGTAAAGTACTATAAACATTTGCATACCGATTTTTGAGTGGGCATAAGTTTTCCTGTCTCTTCAGTAATTACGTAGGAGTGGGATGACTGGGTCAGATGCTAAGTATGGGTTTAACTTGGTAAGAAACTGCCAAACCGTAGCATGAGCTTTTAAAAACATAAATCAGATCGTGTCACTCCTCAACCTAATGCTGCCAGAGGCTTCCTATTACACTTTGAATAAACTTGAGCCTCCCAGGACTTTTGGGACCCAGCCCCTGCCTGTCTCTGTGGTCTCTTTACTACCTGCTCCTCACTCTCTCTGGTCCAGCTTCTGTTTCTTTCTGTTTTTCCCTCTTTAGGATCTTCCCACTAGGTTATGATCCCTCTGTTTGGAATATTCTTACCCCATCTTCACATGGCTGGCTCCTTCTTGTCATCTGTGTCTTGGTTAAATGTCACCTTCTCAGTGGGATTTCCTTGACCTCCCCCCCAAAGTAGGCACCTCCCCCTGCCACTCTCTATCATGTCAAAGAACTTATTTCTATCTGATATTTTCTTGTTCTGTTGTCTGTTTACTGGCTGTGCCATTTATAAATCACCCCTTCTGGGCCACAGCTCTCTCATCTTTAAAGTAGACATAATAATGCCACTTCCCCTACCTGATGATTTTCTTTTTCACAGTAATAAGCTTCTTGGGGTAGGAACTACCTCCTCTTTAAAATTTTCTATATTGGCTATTTTAATCATTTGCACACTGTCATAAAAAGTTCTTAAATGGGCAAACTCCCTTTTACCTTTATAGTTGAATCTCTACATTAGAATGAGACGTGGCTTGGGAGGGCAACTTTGTCAGCATATCTCAGCCTTCCGAAGGAACTGAACTCAAAATATAGCACAGTCAGTGGTTGTGCTAGAGCTAGAACTAGATTGCAAGAGCTGGCTTTTACATTTTCAGGAATTTTGCTAGCTAGTTGTAAACCATTGGTATATATTTATACCATTGAAATTACTAAACTCTACAAAACAGGGCATGCTCTTTTTTTTCTCTTCTCTCCTCTCCTCTCCTCTCTCCTCTCCTCTCCTCTCCTCTCTCCTCTCCTCTCCTCTCCTCTCTTCTCTTCTCTTCTCTTCTCTTCTCTTCTCTTCTCTTCTCTTCTCTTCTCTTCTCTTGATTTACCAGCATATCACAGACTAAGAGGTATGGAATAAGAAAGAATGGTGGGGAGATGAAAGTGTTTAAAGGAAGTAGTAAAAGATGGTCTTAGCATAAAGATTCAAAGTTCTGAATGGATTTACATTCTGGTGCAGTTGCTTCTCAGATGTATAAACCTGAGCAACTTCATGCACACATGATTGCACAAACACTCACTGAGCACCCCCTGTGGGATATGGCAGAGATGGACATGTGTGAGCTCACTGCCCTCAGGTAGCTGCCAGTCCGGGGTGGGGGTGGGGGAACAAAAGGGAAATGATTGCAGTGTGGTGTGTAAAGTGCCACAGTGGGAGAGCACAGGGGCTGCAGCCCACCCAGGTGCATTCAGGAGTGGCTAAAAGAGGAAAAGGGTAGGGGTGTGCCTGGGAGAAATGGGTGAAGGAAGACTGCTCCCAATCGGGGAAGAGTATCATGGCTTATTTTTAACCCCTGTGGCCCGCAGTGAAGAATAAGAGCAGTACCTACTTTGCAAGAGAGTTGTCAGAGTATACTGATAGAGCAAAGTAGCTGGGACGTATTGCTAAAAGGTGGAATTTGACCAAAGATGATGGTAGCATCTGAATTGGTGTCAGACTAACCTGGGTAGGACTTAGCTGCTCACACTAGATCAGGAAGACTAGCTTCTCATGGACCTTCTGTGTTTTCAGCCAAACCTCACTGCAAGACACCTTCTAGAGAAGAACAAAGGCCGGCAGTCAGCCCGCACGAAGAGCCTGTCACTGGTGCCCTCATCCTCCCAAGGCAAAGCAACCAACACGCCCACCCTGCGAAGGGGCCCTGGGCCCAGGAGGAAGGAGCCTGGCCAGTTCTCCATCACAACAGCCTTGAACACTCTCAACAGGATGGTCCATTCTCCCTCAGGGCGCCATATGGTGGAGATCAGCACCCCAGTGCTCATCAGCTCCAGCAACCCCTCTGTGATCACCCAGCACATGGAGAAAGCAGATGTTCCTCCCAGCTCTGTGGGGCAGGTAGGAAACAGACCGCTGGGATAAGGGTACCTTGGTATTAGGCAGGTCATACACACCATGTCACAAGCAATATTGGATATCTGGTACTTGCTGAGCATCCATAATGCATTCATAGTAACTACTGCCGTGTGTATTA
Organism: Halichoerus grypus; assembly: GCF_964656455.1. NCBI lineage: Eukaryota > Metazoa > Chordata > Mammalia > Carnivora > Phocidae > Halichoerus > Halichoerus grypus. The sequence goes on along the minus strand of NC_135713.1, from coordinate 114,216,580 downwards.
TGTGTCAGAGCTGTAGACACATGATCTCATGTTGTCCTTGAAACAGCCTCTTGAGTTAGGTATTATTACTGTTATCCCCATTTCACAGGTGAGAAAACTGAGGCCAAGAAGAGTTAAACAAGTTGCCAGATCCTCACAGATACTTTGCTTTCCCATGCCAAAAGCCATGACATGGTTCCTGTCCCTTAAAGAACTTCCCTCCAAATATGGCACCCATTTTCCAGAGTGGGTTTTGGCATCACGATTAGAGCTTCACTTTCCTGTCCTGTGGCATCATGTGGAAAGGAAGGAAAAGAGAAAAAGGGAAACTGTGGGTACTAGCTGTTTTCAGGACTGGCTCCGTAATCTGCAGTGAAAAGTGAAATAAAATAATACATGCAAAGTGCTTAGCACGATGCCTGGCACATAACTGAACACCCATGAGCACTGGCTCTTAGTACTGTTATTATTAAGCCCGGACACTGAATTGCCAACTGCAGGGAGATAAGCCAAGGGGCGACTGTGGCAATCCAGAAGCAGAAGTACTTCTAACAGCATGTGGCTATTTAGGTTGAAGGGTACTTTGAAAGATGAAGGACTGGAGGTATGAGGCAAAGTAATTAAGAACAACTGCATGTTGGGGATTCTGTTGAAAACACTCTTTGGAACCATGCAGGTGGCAACTTGAAAGGACAAACTTCAACTTGCACTGATGTATTTTTTTTGAAGCTGTAAATCTTGTTTTAAAACATGAATCTCTACCTTGGGATTAAAGGACTTAATTGGACTCTAATCCCTCTTTAACAAGACAAGGAGGAGGAGAAAGTCAAGGGCTTCTCAAAGACCCGTGTGCTGGTCTGAAACGAAAACAATCTCCATCTACGACATTTTGTATCTTACACCACTGTCTGGATCTCTAAGAGGCTGACTGCTCATGTCCTTCAGCCCACCACCTGCACAACATACACTCACACACACACACAAATACATCTTCCCCTCCACGTACTCTCTCCTTACATAAAGAACCATAAAGTTCCCTTCCTACACACACATTCCAAATGCTTTTTTACAAGTACGTACACGCTTTTGCCCAAAATTCTCACTCCACCACACACACACACACACACACACTCTGTCTCTCTCTCTCTCTCTCTCTCTCTCTCTCTAAAATGAGGGGCCTAGTGATTTACAACTAAGCCAAAGACTAACTGAATTTTTCTGAAGCCATTTTTTTATAGAGAGAGATAGATATAGAAAGTACAGCCCACACTCAGTGGATATAAGCAAGCTCACTCAGCTGTAAGTTGGTTTCCCAAAAGATTTAGCCAAGAGTCACTTTTCATGTGCCTTTATAATTCTTCTTTCCAGTCATTTACCTCTCCTGGAGGCTGGACCAGAGTAGAGAATCCCAGTAGGATTTAAAATAAATAGTATCCCCCCCAAAAAAAATTTTTTAATAAAATAAATAAATAAATAATGTTTCTTCCTCGTTTTCACAGATGGTGAGAATTCCAAAGTAGGGCATTTGCATATCCTATTCCCAGGGAACCTATGCACAGTATTGATAGTCTTTCTCGATTCAGATGGCTGTGGATTATAAGTATTTCTACATGTTTGCCCAGGTGTTGTAAAAAACATTAAGGCTTCACTTATCAGCTACATCTAAAAAAAGTAAAAAATTGAGCAAATGACAAGTTCTTTTGCTTCCTTTTTTCTCTAACATCCTTTCAAGCTTCCCTTACCTTCCCCATCCCACCACCCTGCACAGTGCCTAGTCCTAGTAGGCACTCCAAATCAAGGAATCAAGACTTTTGACTTAAACATCTAGGCAGATGGTGGTGACATATACTCAGGGAAAACTGGAGGAGGAATAGTTTCCTGTAGAAAGCTCACACAGGTCAGCGTAACTCTTTCAACCAATAAACGTCTGTTGGGTGCTTACAGCATGCTAGCGACCATAATGAGTGCTGGGGATTCTACTACCAATACAACAAGAACAGCAGCAATAACCTTGAACACTTACTGAGACTAGTATGATTGATGATAGAGAAATAGATAGGATGATATCCTCTGATAGCAAAGTCTTTATTCGCTGCTGGTCTCCTAAATCCTGCCCTCTATCCCAAAAGATGGTAAGAGCCTTTGTAGGGGAGGTATTATCACCACTTTACAGCAAGGTAATTAAGGTCCCCCCAAAATAATATGGTCATAGTTCATGTAATTAGTAAACAGTGAGAGTTTGGATTAACCCTAGAATTGTCTGATTCTCGAACATACACTCTTGTCACTGCACTGTGCCATCAACAGAGACGTCATCAGGCAACGCTATTAGGATGTCGGTGTAGTTCATCTTGGATGTCTGTAGCCCCCCTCCTCTCAGACTCTTCACCAGACTCCCTTTAGACTCCCAGGCCCTCCAGCACTGTCTTCCCTGGCCACCCCATTCTCCAGTAAAGAATTTGTCCTAAGTCTTTTACACCTAAAGGTTTTCATTTACTATCACTTTGTTCCTTTATGAACTATCAGCTGTGTCCAACCATCGCATATGCTGCTGAAGTCACCACGAGTAAGCTCTTGTCATCAAGGAACTCCCAATCTAGCAGGGACACAAAAAAATGACTGACTGCAGTGGAGTTAGGGCTTCCTAACATGGGACTAGGGCCTGCTGGTACCCACATTGACTCTAGCAGGACAGAGACTCAGAGTGTAACAACAGACCTATAGACTGAGAAAGCTCTTGCTTTTCCAATTTTCCCCAAGCCCCTGGATGATATTAGGAAGGTCCCAGTTTGGTGCTGGTGCTTGCTAATAATCAGCCTCTGGAAGGAGGAAAGAGCAAGGCCTGAGGGCCAGGGCTTGAGGCAAGCTATTGCCCATCTCTGAACTGAATAACACTGAACATTTTTATCATATTGTCTGATGGGTTATCTTCCATGTATGATAAGTGATACCCGTTTTATGTTCACAGAAGTGTATGAAAAGAGAGGCCAGAGCAAGGAATTTTGTTTTCCTGTTGTTGTTGTGTCTTCTCACCTGTGGGAAACCACCTGACACATTTGGCTAGAATGTCAGGAAATGACCTCAAGGATGAACTTTGCACTAAATACAACTGTACTTGAAAACAATTCAGGATTAGACCTGAAGAGGCTGAGTAGGTTCTCTGGGAAACTGTGGTGGAGGAGGTTAAGCAGGAGGACTGGAACCCATGGAGTTGGCCTTTGGGAGAGTTCTGAAGATGATCTCTAGGTCTGCACTGAGAAGGGATGCCTTAGAAGGAGAAAGTCAACTGCACGGGACACAAGTTAGAAAAAAATCCTTCAGCAGTGGAAGTCACAATTGCCAGGCCCACCCTAAAGATTCTGAAATTCACTTGTTTACGATGTGGAGGCTGCTTGCCCCATTTCTCCCGCATTCACAGAACAATGAGGCATTCTTGTTTTCTCTAACACCGGGCTTCCTAAGAGGTTCTGGTCCCTCAGTATACCCCCCATTCCTCCCCTCCCCCACCACTACTTGTCCCCCAACCTCCCTCCTTCAGCCTGCCCCTCTTCCTGTACCACAGGTCCAGGTTAGTGGAACTGCTGGATAACTAGAAAGCCTGTCATCATTCCAGAGTTTTCTCCTTCCCTCACCTCTTACATCCAGTTAGTCAGCAAGCTCATTTTGCCCCCTGAATAGTTTTATAGCTTCTGTCCATTCCATCCCAGTGTCTTTGTTTGGGTCCTCATCTCTTGCCTAGACCATTGTTTCAGCCTCCTCCCTGGTCTCCCAGAGCTCAGACTCAATCACCACACCTCACCCCACCCACCCCTTCACCCCCGCCCATTCTTCCAATCATGGCCTCTATCACAACTTCTTGAAAACCCAAATCCATTTCAGCTGCTTTTCTTGCCCAAACTGCCAGTCATTCCCTACAGATCCCAGAAGTAATACCTGCTGTTTATTGAGTGGCCACTGAAAGTCAGAAACCATAATGATGATTTGCAGACATTCTGACTATCGTCACAACTGTTCAGGATAGTGCTTGTATGCCCATTTTACCAACTAGGAAAACCCAGGGACAGAAAGATTAGGTAACTTGCCTGAAGTCTCGCAGTGAGAAACAGAGCCAGGATTTGAGGGCAGACCTGTGCTCTCTCCCCTAAATAAGTTAAGGCATTCTAGACCCTCCATGATCTGGCTACAGTCCCCCCTCCAGCACTCCCAGATCCCCATACCCACTACACACACACACACCCGCATGAAAATGTATGCATGTGCATGCACATATACACACACAAGTGTGCACACACAAAAGTTGCAGTGATTTACTTGATATTTTTAAGCACAATATGTATATACTAGGCCACCTCTCTGCTTTTTGTCCTTGTACCCGGCATAGTGCCTGCATTATTATGGGCAATGAACAAATGTTTGATGATTAAATTAAAGGCTATTTCTCTTGGAATTTATTTTTGGTGCATTCACCTGTCACAATCATATCCACATACCAAAGGCCCATATGCATACCATTTCTTCAAGGAACTTCTTGCCAGTTCTCCCGGCAGAATTAATATCTCCCCCTGTGTTCACAGCATATTGTTTATACTAGAGTTATAACATTCTTCTTTGCACTATCAATACCGCACATATATCTTATTGTTTATACTAGAGTTATAACATTCTTCTTTGCACTATCAATACCGCACATATATCTTATCACCATGCTCACCAAGATTGAATACTTCTTAAGGGCGGGGATGGTGTTTTGTTCATTTATGTTACTGCTGACTTTCCAAAACCCCAGTAAAGATTTCTAATAACACTTTTTGCCTCAAGAATTAAAAACAAAGTCAGAGACGTCTGACTTTTTAAAATAATTACCAATCCCTATCCCTTCTTCTGATTACCCAGAAAACAGAAGAGATAAGACAGAGAGGAAAATGGCAGGTCACAGAAGTCAGGGTAGGAATGATTCCCTCCCCCATGCCTCCTCCATCCCATCCCAGGATGATAATGACAAGTCCAAGCATCCTTCCTGGGCTCCTGGGAAGATGAGCTGTCACAGACCTTGGGGAATTCTGAAGTCTGTAAGGCCGACTTTCCTTTCAATCCTATATTTGAATCCTGTCTGAATAAAGTAACTTTTATGAGCTTGAACTATAAGTCCAGATCCTTTCCCTTTCTCTCTTTCATGGGAGTTTCTCAGACTGATTTTATGGTACTCAGGACTGCCATGAGAGATGGTTTTTACTTAGTATTAAGATAATTTTTTTCCTGGGCACCTGGGTGGCTCAGTTGGGTTGAGTGCCTTCGGCTTAGGCCATGATCCCAGGGTCCTGGGATCGAGCCCCACGTCAGGCTCCCTGCTCAGCGGGGAGTCTGCTTCTCCTTCTCCCCCCTGCTCGTGCTTTCTCTCTCACTATCTCTCTCTCTCTCTCTCAAATAAATAAATAATATCTTTAAGAAAAAAAAAAGTTGGGGCACCTGAGTGGCTCAGTAGTTAAGCGTCTGCCTTCGGCTCAGGTCATGATCCGGGGGTCCTGGGATCGAGTCCTGCATGGGGCTCCCTGCTCAGCGGGAGGCCTACTTCTCCCTCTCCCACTCCCCCTGCTTGTGTTCCCTCTCTTGCTGTCTCTCTCTCTGTCAAATAAATAAATAAAATCTTTTTTTAAAAGGTTAATTTCTTTCTTTAGAAACAGTCTCAGTACTAATTTATGCTTAAGATTCTAGCTAACCCTCCTTCTAAGGTAATTTACAGAAATAGATTTATCCTGTGCTTATAGTCTTATGTTAATATCTCCCAATATAAATTTTCCATCTTTCCAGTTTTCACTCAGCAAATCCCTCCTCATAAATGAAGTTATCAAAGCACTCTTGAACTGACTGGGGTGATCCCAGAGAGTTGTGGCTAGAAAAGTGGGAAGGCTCCATCCAGTGGCTAGCTGTCCGCTCAAACCGTTTTGTCCCATGTCATCATTATCTGCCCCAAAGTGCCTTCTGTGGAGCCTACTAGGTGCTTGAAATATGTTTGTTAAATTTTCAAGCGTGTACCCCTGGCTGGAGACAGCCCCTTAAACTTCTCATGAATTATCAGTAACGCCTGAGCACGAGTTCCCTGGTGGACACCTGACAACAAGAAAGGACACAGCACGTCTGCCGCCCCCTACTCCGCCAGACCCCACCCGGGTCAAGAGCTATCACGAGCTCCGAGAGAAGGTGTTTTGTACAGGAGAAATCCCTCTGGCCTTGGACCCAGACACCCCTTCCCCATCTCAATGGTGAGACTTGGGGTGGGTCAGTAGCCACTCTGAGCTTAGGGTTCCATCAGGAACAGGAGTAACCTCTACCTCAAAAGATTGTTGGGAAAATCCGAAGAGGTAACGTAAAGTACTTGTAAAGTACTTGGCTAGCACTTTAATTATTGTTATTATTAAATATTTTAGCAGTCAAAATTTCTTAGATGTTAGTTGCTAGATTTCTCTTCAGTCACTATGCTGTACATGTTTTTAAACTTTTTATAATGGAAAATTTTAAACATATGTAAAAGTAGAAAGAAGAGTATAATGAACCCTCATGTACACAACACCAAGTATCAGTGATTATCCACTCACGGGCCAGTCTGACTTCAGCTACAGCCCCACTCATGAACCTGCTCCCCAATTGGGTTATTTTGAAGCAGAGCTTAGACATCCTATCATTTCATCCACACGTATCTCTGTATCTCTTTACAGATTTTAGTATTTTTTTCTAAGAGTTTAACATCACCAGGATACCATTATCACACATTAGAAAATGAGCAGTGTTTCTTTTTTTTTTTATTTAAATTCAATTAACATATAACGTATTATTAGTTTCAGAGGAGTTCAGTGATTCATCAGTCTTATATAATACCCAGTGCTCATTACATCATGTATGGGCAGTGATTTCTTAAAAACATTAAATATTCAGCCAGTGTTCAAATGTCCATATTTGCCTTATAAATTTTTTTTACAGTTGATTTGTTTATATGGCATCCAAATGAGGTAAACACTTTGTATTGGGTTGATACGTCTCTTAGATTTCTTTTATTCCAAGTTCCCTCTCTCTCCTTGTTTTGTCCTTAGCCATGCATGTGTTGAAGAAGCCAGGTAGTTTGTCTTGTTGGATTTTTGCATTCTGGGTATTGCCAGTTGCATCTTCACAGCAGTGTTTAACACATTCCTCTCTCCTGTGCTTTCTGTAAACTGGTATTTAGGTCTAGAGGCTTAGTCAGCTTTAGGCTTGACTTTGGCAAGAATACCTCATAGATAGCGCTAAGTACTTCTTTTTTCGGTTTTTGTCTTGTTTAAGTGCATAATTCATTGGCTTTTAATAATATATTCATAGAGTTGTGCATCCATTACCATAAAACATTTTCTTTATTCCAAAAAGAAACCCCACACCTCTTAGCCATCACCCCCTTGCCCCCCATTTCCCTCCACCCCCCAACTCAGCCCAAGGCAACACTCATTTACTTTCTGTCTCTATAGGTTTGCCTGTTCTGCTCATTTTATATAAGCAGAATCACACGGTATCTGGTTGTTTGTGGCTAGCTTCTTTCACTTGGCATTATGTTTCAAAGCTCATCTGTTGTAGCAGGTGTCAATACTTCATTCCTTTTTATGGTTGATAACATTCCATTGTGTAGAATATTCTGTGGATATACCACATTTTGTTTATCCATTCATCAGTTGATGGACATCTGGGGTTTTTTCACTTTTTAGTATTATAAATAATCCTGCTGTGAACATTTGTGTACAGGTTTTTGTGTGGGCACATGTTTTCATATGGTTATATAACTAGGAGTGGAATTACTAGATCATATGGTAACTTTATGTCTAACTGTTTGAGGAACTGCCAACTCTTTTCCCAAATGATTGCACCATTTTATATTCTCACCAATAGTTTATGAGGGTTCCAGTTTCTCTACATCTTCACCAACACTCATTTTATTATAGCCATCTTAGTGGGTATGAAGTGGTATCCACTGTGGTTTTGATTTGCATTTCCTTGATGGCTAAGCATCTGTTTGTGTGTTTAATGGATATGCATATTCTTTAGAGAACTGTCTATTCATATTCTTTGCTGTATCTTTTAATTGGGTCATTTATCTTATTACTGAGTTTAAGAATTCTGTACTTATGTACATATATGCCAGGTGCATGTCCCTTATCAGATACATGACTTGCACAATTTATTTCCTATTCTTTGGTTGCTTTTTCATGTTCCTGGGGGTGTCCTTTGAAGCACAAAAGTTTTAATTAACAATGATGTCCAATTCATCTATTCTTTCCTTCGTTGCTTGTACTTTTGGTGTCATATCTAAGAATCCATTGCCTAATCCAAGTTCACCAGGATTTACCCTACATTTTCATCTAAGAGTTTTCTAGTTTTACATTTAGGTATGATGCACTTGGAGTTAATTTTTGTATATGTTGTGAGGATCCAAATTCATTCTTTTACATGAAAAAAGAATGTCTCTCATTTTGCATTAAAATCGATTCCCCATCAGCATTTCACCTAATGGTTTGAGGTGCCATTCATGAACATTCATTTGGGGTTGCAAATGGTGACATTCCAAAGCTATCATTCTTCCTAAGTTGTTTTAAGCTGCAGTTCTTCTACGAGACTGACTACTACTTTCTGAGGGCTGATTACATGTAAGATGCTATACTGTGAGTCGTACCTACATTATTTCACAGATTTCCAAACCTGTATATCGTAGGCGCTCAGCATATATTGAGCAATCCGAAGCTCCTGCCTCAACCACTATATCCCTCTGTCTCTGTCTCTCTGTTTCTCTCTCTCTCTCTTCCTTGTTTGTTCCTGGGCATTTCCCTAGCTCAAAGACAAGACTCATTTCTCACCACCTTCTCTCTTGACATGTTTGCCATCACTGAACTGCTACTACCCTTTTTCCGCTGGCCGCTGCCAGCTGGGCTAATCTCCCCATGCCTGCCTGTGCCAGTCTTCCTGTTTACATCCTTATCATGTTCTCAGGCCAGCCCAGCATCCTGGTCTCTTCAGCGGCGTGCTCACCCTCCCACCCCTCTTGAGGTCTGCTTCCCACCCCTGGGCTAAGACCAGGAGAAAAGACCTGGGTCTGTTCAGCCTGGAAAAGAAAGGATTAATGTGGGAATGAGTGTTGATTTTATTTTCTCAAACTTGGGTTCATATACTTGAGTATATATTCCTGGGTCCAGAAGAGGAACAGAACATAAATCAGAACACGAAGGATTTCATGAGTTCCAAGGAGAAGTCTCTCCCATCACATAGACTGTGAGAAAATGAATATGTGAATATAATGAATACTGAAGGAGCCTATGGAACCTATTACTGTTGGGTTTTGGTTTGGTTTTTATTCTTCCCTATAGAGGAAGGCAGCTTAGTATAAACAAAAAGGCTTTGAGTCAGGCAAAGCTTCATGCCATAGCTTTGCCATCTAATACCTAAGTGACACTGAACTGAGTACCATACCCCATTGAGCCGTGGTGTCCTCATCTGCAAAATGGGTGGGTCCTTCCATGCAGAGTCATTGCAACTACCTATAGCCATTGCTACTACCTTCTTTCCTCCCAGCAGACCTTTGAGACTATAGCATCATTTGTGTGACTGAGGAGAACCCCTGACTTAAAGCAGGCAATGAGCCAAACATCTTCAAAAATCTAGATGTCCCTCCTGAGCTGAATTTCCTAAGGTGTATTTTTCACAACTACTAGCAGATATGGGGGTGATCTTGTCTTATTTTATACATAAGAAAACTGGCAGAAAAAAGGTACTTCTATGACAGACTCAAGGTCTTCCAAAAACACTTAAGTGAAATAATTGCAGTTTATGACAGAATTAGGACAGAATCATATATCATTTAATGTCTCATCCTTGGGTCCTACAGTCCCAGGTGGCGGTAGCCATTATTAGCATAAGACAGGTGCCATCATCACTGGACGTGCCATCACGGACCAGTTAGGCCACAGAGAATCTGATCTGAGTGCTCCCACACATCAGCTGCATGGCCTTGGGGAGGCATTTTGCCTCTCCAGATCCCAGCTTCCTCGTTTTCTAGGTGAAAGAACAAAACTCATCTGGCAGAGTATTATGTTGCTTAATTCATTAAGAGCGCATTTGGAAGCTAGGTAACACCATGAAAACCTGTTCCTCTATTTAGTTCATGATGGTCATTGTTGTGATCCCTCCTTGTGCTCAAGCACGCCATCACACAAGAGACCTGCGTCCTTTCTGCCTACTACAAAGCTTTCTCAGCCCCAGCAGGTGTCAGGTAGACTTCTCTGAGGCAGAGCTTTCTAGCAACGTTTCTCAGCCCAGGCACTATAGTGAGAAAATGTGGGCTTTGGGGACCGCCAGATCCGGGATGAAACTCTCACTCTGCCTCTTACTGAGCAGTATAACATTGGGCAAGTTACATAATCTCTCTGGGCCTCAGTTGTTCCAGCCGTGAAATGGAACTCATGGTAATTTTTTTCTAACCCCATAAGATTGCTATGAGGATAAAACAAGGCAGTACATGTATATGAGATACTGGCCAGGGTTTGGCAGTGGTAAATAGCTCAATAAACGTTCCCTCTGTTATTAATGCTGGGTCAAGTCAGGAAGCTGTAACCATCCCCCATCCCCAGGCCTCGCTGAGAATGACATTCACGAGCCACATACTTCAGAGGATGATCTGTTGGAGCCTGCCTCGCAGCACAGAGGCTTCCAAAAGCCCCTTTGCTCCCTTGATAAGCAGTGACAATTTCAGAAGAAGAGAAGGGACTGACTTTTGGCTTATATCTAGGGGGCCCCTGGGGCAGTTGTACATGCTCAGCTCAGACCCTGTAATCCCAAGGGGAACCCATGGGAGGGAAACCAAAAATGACTCCAGGAAGAAAGGCTTTGGACAAAAGAGACCAGGGTGGAGACTGAGGCAGGGCTGTCTGCCCACCATCTTCTGCATGTACCTTTCAGCTTTTTCTGTGAGCCCCATCCTCACCTGGGTAGTTGCCCAAGCTGCTCACAGCCCATCAATGAAGCAGCCAACAAAGAATTTCTGGGTGCCTGCCAAGCACCAGGCACACACGATATGGTGGACGAGACAGACATGGTCCCTATTCTTAACGAACCTGCAGGCTAGTGGGGAAGACCAGTGGGAAACCGAGTACGATGCATACTTGATTACAAGACTGCGAGTGTGTGAAGTGCTGTGAGTTACGGATGGGGAATGAAGGGAGTTTGTCAGGGAGGGCCCACCTCATCTGCAAGGTCAGACGAAGTGATCTTCAGGGCGAGACTGAAGGATGACAGAGGCAGCCAGGTTAAAGTAGCAGGTGAAGTGGGGCACCTGGCCGGCTCCGTCAGCAGAGTGTGTGACCCTTGATCTCGGGGTCGTGAGTCCAAGCCCCGCAGCGGGCATGGAGCTCACTAAAAAACAAACAGGTGAAGCAAGGCCCCACAAGCACCTCACCTCCGCCCTGGCAGCCCAGTTCCCTTTCTCCAGAAGTCAGGCGGCAAATGCCAGCACTCCCGGTGCGTGGCCACACCTGTCCTCCTCGGCTCCCTGCCCGGCCCGAGCTCCCCGAGGTCCTCTGGGGAGAGGCCTCGCTGGTTTCTGGTGACCACAGCAGGTTCGGTAATGAGCCCTGCTGCTCCGCTTGCTTCCTCGAGTCAGCATTTCTCCAGCGAGAAGTTAAACTTGACATCATCACTTCGCCCAATTAATCCTGGCAGGTGAGCCACTCCGGAGGCCCAGCCCTGCCCAGCTGCAAGAGGGAGCAGCCGGGCTTGCACCTCGGACATTTGAGCCCAAACTCTTCAGCTCTGGGAGCCAGACGCAGGGGTAATTGGTGGCCAAGGCCAGCAGGGCCGCCACTCATGTGCAGGCACGCTCCCTCGCGCGCTCTCCCCTCACAGAACCAGCAGCATACCATAGAAGGGCAAGAGAAGGCGAGGTGTGCGGGGCAGCAGTCGGACACGCGGAGGACAGCAGAGAGCAACGTGTGGGGCGATGATATCCCTTAAGGGCACAGTGACCTTGGCCATGTGGCTCAACAATGCAAGGGCTCAAGTTTCTGCGTCTTAAAGTGGTAAAACGGATAGCGCCTTTCACATAGACGTGTTAGAGCCCTGAGTGAGATATTCACAGACAGGAGAGCTCGGCCCCAGCACGGTGGCCATTTGGGGCCAGGTACTTCCTCGTTGTGGGAGGGAACCTGTGCACTGTCGGGGTTGGGCAGCATCCCTGGCCTCTGCCCACTGGAGGCCGGCAGCACCCACCACTCAGCTGTGGCAAGAAAAACGTTTCCAGACATTGTCAAATGGTCCCCAGGGTTGAGATCAGCCCTAGCTGGTAATAAGTGAGGTAAAGGACATAGCCAGGGCCTGGCACAGAGTCAGTGCACAATAAATGGCAGCTAACGTCAGACGTGTGCGAGGTAAATGCCCCTCTGGGTCGCCACGGCAGACCCCCTTTCCAAACACAGGCCAACAGTATAAGGGCCTTGGAGAAACCTGGAACTTTCCAAATGTGGGACGGGTAGATGTGCCAGTGCTGTCACTGGAATGTGCAGACAGATGAAGGTGCGCCGGCTGCAGCAAGGGGAGGGGCTGTATATCGCGTAGACTGCTGGAACAGGTCCCCTTGCCACACTGCTCAACGGAAAAGGAAAGAAGCTAATTTTATGGCGCGGGTAGCATGTGCCAGACCCGGTGCCAGGGTCTCACATACATCTTGGCCTCTGGATATTGTGAAGAGATGTTATTATTTCCATTTTCAGGGGAAGAACTGAGACTCAGAGAGGCTAAGGAACTAATTCAAAGTTCCTCAGCAATTACATTTCAGGGTTGGGTCAGAACCTGGGTCTGACTCTCCTCCAAGCCCCTGCTCTTTGCCCACCCAAGCCACTAGAGTGGGACTTCTCACATGCTGACTTAATTTAGGAGTGATTCTGGGGCAGGAACCAGGCTCAGTTGGGAAGAAGGATGGGATTGACTAGCAGTATCTGTTATGGACCCAGGAATAGGAAATGCCATGAGTTTGCCATCATGTACAGGCCCATAATCCAAGATTCAGTGATTCTGTGTCTTCCCCTCTCGCATGATCTGGGGACTACACTAGGCTAGGGGTACATCTGGGTTTATTCAGCAAATAAGCAACTGTGCTATATCCTTTAGCTCATACTGACAAACAAGTCTTCTTCACAGATGAGGATTTCTACAGAAGGGGCATGTTCTTAGATGATTCCCATGGAAAAGCAAGATATGGGCCCCTATTGAAACCCTTTGTTAATGCTTCATGAATTTTATTTTTGATGAGGAATAGTGTTCTCAAAAAAGAAAAGGGAAACTTACAAGGAAATAGGCCATTTTCTTTTAGAGAAAAAAATGTTTATAATATTTCAAAGCACAAAATTTGGGAGATACAATATCCATCCTTCATCCTCTCTTCCCACTCCAAAACAATCAAGCCCTGGTGGAAAATTGCACAACTAGATGCATAATGAAACCTGCTTACATATGCAAAGAATATTGCAAACACCAGTTTGTCTGTTTCCAGACACTTCGGCTAGGGAAGATGTGCTTTCTCACGGCTGAGTCTGGGGCAACCCTGAGGACACAGAGGGCAGAGTCAGAAACTTGAACAAATCATTCCCAACCAGCTAGGCTCAGATCAGGCTCCCTAACTCTGCTCTTAGGCCTTTCCCCACCACCTCTGTCTTGACCTGAGCTGGCACATATTACAGAAGGCTCACTGCCTTTGTGGTCCTGTTCACAAGCATGGTGTGCCTGCCACAAAGATTTACTGAGTCCCTCTTATGTGCCAAGTCCTGGGCAAGCACTGGGAGGCAACCCCTAAACATGTGAGCTAGCACATACTGGGTCAGGGAGAGAGCTCATTGGTTCAGTCATTCTCCTGCATCAGTTTCAAGTGCACAGGAACATTAATGAGGTCGGAGACTGCCTTTGAAAGTCACATTCCCTCTGCCTGGCATGACATGCTTGCTGGGCTTTCATCACTCTACCTGAGGAGAGAATGCCGCCATGGGGAGAAGGACTATCCACCCCAAACTGTTTCCACCACCTGGCACCTAGCCATGGTTCATTCATTCTTTGAGCTAAACTGAGATTGGCAAACTACAGCCCACAGTCCAAATGCAGCCCATAGCCTGGTTTTGTACGGCCCATAATCTAAGAATGGTATTTACAGTGTTATTTTTTTGTTAAGATTTTATTTTTTAAGTAATCTCTATACCCAACGTGGGGCTCAAACCCACAACCCCAAGATCAAGAGTCACATGCTCCACCAACTGAGCCAGGCAGGTGCCCCAGTATTTATAGTTTTAAATGGGGGGAAATCAAAAGAAGAAGAATACTCCATGACATGTAAAAATTCTATGAAATTCCATTTTCAGTGTCCCAAACTAAAGGTTTGTTGGTGCACAGCCATGCTCTTTATGTTTTATCTGTGGCCGCATTGAGTAGCTGTGACAGAGACCCACAAAGCCTAAAGTATTTACTATCTGACCCTTTACCAGAGAATGTTTACCGACCCCTGGGCTAAAACATTGCTCCCTCTCTCCTCCTCTAAAATGCAAATACCCACTGGTCTAGCAACTTCTGAGGTCCTTAATGCCTTTGTGAGACCATATGTATCTGGTCACCTCTGGCACTGCAGGGAAGAAGGGTCCCCAGATGCCTAAGAGGGCACCACCTGAACTCCCACAATAACTGATCTGTGCCTCCAGGCGCACATCTGTCATTTCACACCTCATTTTGGGATTTACCTAAAAGCTGCCTTATGGCCAGTAACTCCATAAGGACAGGGTAACTGATGCCCTCTGACCCCTCCAGGGTAAGCCCAGGTGAGCTTGACACGAGATGTGTTTGGTAAATGTTAGTAGAATGTGTGAGTGAGGAAGCGAGTGAAACCCAGCAAATGTATGTGTGCCAATGTGTATGAGTCAATAAACCTAAACAAGAGACTGAATAAATGTATGAATTAATGACTGATTAAGAGCTTGAGGGGCTGGACGAAAGAAGACATAAATGAGTGTATGACTGAGGGAATTTTTATAAAAATGAGAGCTTAAACAAAGAAATAAGAATATAAGTGAATGTAAGAAGGTGGGATCTATGAGTGAGCAAGTGAGTGCAGGCTACGGGGTCTCACAAATGCCACATAAGGAGGATACAGGGCGTCACTGCCAAGTTCTGCTGATCTCGTCACTTTGCCTTGCTTGTTCATGCCCTGCCAGCCATGGGATTTTGAACTTCATCGATGCCCTCCCTTGCTGAGGGTGTGCCCATCCTTTAGTGCTTTAGTATCTGAGGCTTCTGTCAGAAGGACAAAAGCACCTGCACCCTTGGGCTTGGAGCCAGACAGCCATGCCTCTGAGACTGTGGCTTCCCTCCCATATATGGAAAAAAATACACCTTCAGCTGATGCATCCTCAGCCCCATCTCTTCCATGTGCTACAGGTGAAAGGACCTACCCCAAAGGCACAATCCCGGGTGCAAGGGATGGGCAACATGTTGGTTTGGGGTGAAGCTCATGCCCAAGGTCATCCTAGCCAGGGAGGAAAACGTGGACTCGAATGCACCCTATCTAAAGCAGGTCCCTGCAGTTACTCTGTTTCCTCTATAGTACATACTTTGTTTTCTCGCTTTTGGTTTGGTGTGTTTTTGTGGTTTCGCCTGCTCCCTCACTAGAAGGTAAGCTCCATGAGGACAGAGACAGGCACATGGAAATCTCAATAAAGATTTGTTGAAAATGAGTGAAACACTGTCTGGAAAACAAGTAAACCAACCACTTGAACCAGCTACCGGGACATGATTCCCTCTCCCAGTGGTGGGCCTGACCTAACTCTCCTACCCCCTGGCACATGGGACCTTCAGCACACCATTTCCCCTCTCTGAGGCTCAGGCAATGAAAGGAAATTATCTTCAGGGTCCTTTCCAGCTCCCACATACTAGGGTTCTAAAGCCAAGGGGAGGGGCCTTCAGGTTGTTCAAGATTTCACACAGTTAGTATGAACCTGAGTCCCCTGGCCACAGCACTTTAAAAAAAAAACAAAAACAAAAAGTGTGATTATTATATAAGGGACAGCCATTTTATCCGGCCTGTGATGGGGTAAAGTGACGTTGGGTGTGGTAACATCTTTGTTTTGGCCAGTGGCCCTCTGAGCATGTGTGACTATCCCAATGTAGTCAGTCCTCTCCTGTTAGAGCCAGAGCCCAGCCTGGCGTCCTGCTGCCTGCTTCTCAGGAAAGCCGTAAACATATGGCCTAGAACCTCCGTGCCTGGGAAATCGCTTCTCAGACATCTCTGCACAGTTCCGGGAAACCGCACAGACCCTTCCTGGCTCGGCCTGGCAGCTGAGGTACAGGGAGCTAACGAGGGCTTGTGTGAGGGTTCCAGCCCTCCCTGACTCCTGCACCCTGAGAACCCTCCCGCCTTCCCCGCCAGTGTCACTTGGTCCAGCCTCCAAAATACACACACAGCTTCACATACCAAAGGGAGCTCTAAGAGCGCCAGCTATCAAGTCGGGATTTTTACTTTATTTTACTTTTATTTTTTTAGGTTTATTTATTTAAGTAATCTCTACACCCAGCATGGGGCTCGAACTTACAACCCGGAGATCAAGAGTCACATGCTTTTCCAACTGAGCCAGCCAGGCGCCCCTAACGTCAGGATTTTTAGTTTTGAATCCCAGCTCAGCCTACTTGTGGGCTCTTATGGCCTTGGGAAAATGACTTTAATACATTTTTGCCTTGACTTTCTCATCTGTAAAGTGGGAATGGTAATGATAGTAATAGAATTTAGCCGTTTGGTATGTTGGGAGGATTATATGCAATGACAGAGTGCTCAGGAATGGGGGGCCCCCAGCAAGCATTCTGTAAGTACTAGCCTTCGTGGCTACGTGATTTCCCAAATCTGTTCGGGTATTCCCCATTTTATCTCAGTGAGATTATACACCCCTTAAGGGCGGGGACTGTGCCTTCTTTTCGACCTCACGCTCACGTTGCCTCACCTAGGGATCAGAACACTCAGTACCCTTGCTGAGTGGAAGGCATCACACATTCCCAAATCATTGCTCTCCAAATGTGAATGGAGGTCTGCTAGTCAAAACCCACGGGCATGGCACATAGCCTTCTTTTGAGAGAAATGACACCCACCCTTTGTGGAAAACCATTGTTGGGAAAAGAGGCTGAGTTAGGGAACGTCTAGGGAAGGTAAAAAACAAGAAGGAAAACTTCTCCCAAAAATATACCTTGATTGTTTGGTGTTAGCAAATTCTTAACACCAACAGAAGAGAGAACTGGGAGAAGTTTCTTCACAGCTGCCCCAAAGGGTTTAGACACCAGCCTTCTTCATTGAGTGCTGAGGTATTGTTCTAAAGCCTGGGGATACAAATAATACTTTCACAGTTGTTCTAAGGACAGACCAAAATTAGGGCTCCCGTCCTGAATGCAAGTCTGTGTCTTCATCCCTTTTTAGCAGGTATCATGACACCTGGAAAGGCTTTACTCTCTGTTTGCTGTAAAATGCAGTGCCCTGGAAGCTGAGATGCATCAATTGTACAAACAGCCTGGGGCCCTGGGCATGAGTGGTTCACTGAGCAAAGGGAGAAGATAGCAGAGTGCTCGCTCAAAGGGCCTTCAGCCTCCTGAGTACCACAGGCGTGGCTCTCTGGGCGGGGAGGGTGGTCTGCAGTGGCAGCCAATCAAAACTATTTAAATCTAATTTGAGACAAGAGAAGAAGCTTCTCTCTCCTGCAGAATCACAAAGACAACAAGCATGCTATCCAGAAAGGGGCTTGAAGCACTGGCTTGGGAAATGTCACAAGTCCTTTTCACTCATTGTACATCCCTGAGCCTGTCTTTAGAAAGGACTTTGTAGCCACATCCTATCAATCCCATGAGAAGGAAAAATTGTTACATGACCAACCACATCAGAGGGCTTAGCCTCTGCACGGGGTGTCTCCCCAGGTGTCTCCTATGACAGCAATGCAGAAGAGAAAGGCAGACTTGCCACCAAAACAAGCTATCAGTCTTTGAGGGTTCCAGATCCTACACTTTCTAAGATCATAAATCCTTCATTTATTGAGGGGACTTACTCAAAGGGAACAAAGACAACTGCTTTGATAATGTGGTGGAGCAGTGCGCAATTATCTTTTTGCTCTTTTTAAAACTGTCCATTGAGGGGTGGCTGGGTGGCTTAGCTGGTTAAGCCTCTGACTCTTGATGTCAGCTCAGGTCATGATCTCAGGATCATAAAATCGAGCCCCATGTCTGGCTCTGTGCTCAGCGGGGAGTCTGCTTGAGATTCTCTCTCTCTCTCTCCCTCTCCTTCTGCCCCTGCCCCCACTTGCAAGCAAGCGTGCTCTCTCTCTCAAATAAATAAAGATTTATTTATTTATTTATTTTCTAAATCCCTAATTCTAAAATTAAAAAATTTTCTAAAAAATGAAAATGTCCATCGTGGTTGCAGTGATATCCTTTGAGAAAGTTAAAAAATGTTAAGAGACAACAAACACATGGCAAGAAGTGAACTTTCGGAAGATGCCAAGTGAATTTGACATTGTCCATTGATTTCTGGGCTCACTAAATTCTTTAGAAGGGATTTCTAAAATTAATTCTCAGTCCTACTTCAGTTTGCCTCTCCAGCTCTCTCCCCCAAAGTCAGACCCATAAAAATTGCCAAGTCCTTAGAGAAAAAGTACCAAACCTCACCTAAACTAGATGAAGGAATTTAGGAGAGGGCAGGTTCAATAGCTTGCCCAGGGTTACTCCATGAAAGAGTAACAAAGTGGGGAGCCATACCTGGGAAAATCTGAATGCAGACCCAGAGTTCCTCACAATTATGCTATCTTGTCTCCTGACTGCTTTTGGTCTGCTACTCTCCCCATCCAACTGTCCCTGTGGGTCCATTTTCCTTAGCTCAGGAAAGAACTGTAAGCCCTTCTCTCTTCACCATAGAAAGCCACTTTCTAAGAACTACATGTAGTCTATCAGAAGTGAGTGGAGTATTTCTAAATTTCTAAATATTCAGAGACTGCTCTTCTGTGGGATGCTCTTGTCTGGCAAATGTGAGGGCAGGACCCTGGTGTAGGATAGACAGATTTCTTATACATACCGTCTGCACCATCCTGGTGAGCCCTGGCCTTTGTCACCAATCCTTAAGACCTAGCTCGGCACTTGGTCCTTAGTAGATGCATAACAAGCATCTTCTTTGAATAAGTGCCATGAGAGGACCCCCAGCAAATTTAAGAGGAACTTTGCTTGTTTAAATTTTATGGCCTTTAACGAAGCCCAGTGAGAGGATTTAATTATAATTATTGCCATGCAGTTAGTTCTTAAGTGGACTGTTAGGACTAGGAGGGCAAGGGTTATAATTAAGGTTTGGGTATACCCTGGCCTTTGAACAAGCCCTAATAGTATGCACCCCATCAGACTCTGCTTTGGTGCTAAAACCTGCCTGCAAGGCAGCAGGCTGCTAGGCTCAGGAAAGCATGAGGTAGAAAATGGAAGGGGGAGTGGTGGGGCCAGGGTCACTGTGCCCAACCAAAGGACCCAGCTTAAAGAAGAGGATTTTTGTCTTTGTGGTTTGAGGCATGGGTTGCATTTTCATCTTTGTCCCAAGAAGCCAATGCAGAGCATAGCTAAGGAGAGATGCTAGACCTTACCGTTTTCTGGAATCCTTTGGGTGCATGAGATTAGCCCAATCCAGTGTCAGGAAAGAGACTCCTGAATTCCTGTCCCAAACACATGGTCAGTCTCCCATCACTGAGTCTTCCTCAAAGGGAATCTGGACTATTGTGGGGGCCCTTGTGTCCTAGAAAATGAATATTTCCTTCTTAAATGCATCCCAGTGAGATAGGCCTGTCACCATCCTCTTCTCATAAATCTGTCCTGTATGTCTCCCATCTCATCATAGTTACAATGGTGAGGATTTACTGGGTACTTCGTATCAGCCAGACATTGTGCGAAGTACTTTGCATGCATGTTCTGATTGAATTCTCACAAGAATTCTAGGAGGTCGCTATGACTATCTACTACCCCCTTTTAGAGATGAGGAAACTATGACTCAGAATATTTAAATCTAAGCTTCACACAGCCAATAGGTCATAGTGCCAGAATTCAAACTCACTTCAGACAGCCCACAAGTTCATCCTCTTAGCCATGGCTGCATAGAGTCTCATGGAGTTACAGAAATCCACACAGTCAGTGACTGTTATATAGGGCTGTTCTTGACTAAAGGAGTGGGACTCTGGAGACTCTAAGGACTTGAACTGACATTATGGGGATCCATGTTGCCTGAATTTCCAAGCGTCTATGCAGATATTCCAAGCATCATCTTTTCTCCCAACAGAAGCCATCAGGAAAATAAATTAACCAGGAATGTATCTTCAGCAAACAGGATTAATGAAAAACATTTTACATCTGGTAAACAGCTGTTGGCAACCCTTTAGAATAGTATTACAACATTAAAGAAATTTAAAATCTTCCCACTGGTGGCCCAGTTGGTTAAGCATCTGACTCTTGGTTTCAGCTCAGGTCATTATCTCAGGGTCCTGGGATCCAGCCCCACATTGGGCTCCAAGCTCAGCATAGAGTCTGCTTGAGATTCTCTCTCTCTCTCCCTCTGTCCCTCCATCCTTGCATGTTCTCTCTCTCTCTCTCTCTCTCTCTCTCTCTCTCTCATAAATAAATAAATAAATCTTTTTTTTTTTTTTTAACTCTTCCCACAAAGAAAACCCAGATCCTGACAGGTTTACAGGTGAATTCTTTCACCCTTTGTAAGCTCTTCTAAAGAAAGAAAGAAAAGAAGACATCCCCCAACTCATTTCATGAGCTAATATATCCTTAATATCAAAACCAGAAAACAATGTAAGAAAGGAAAATCTGAACTCTACCTCACTCTTAAACATAGATGCAAAACCCTCAAGTGTGTATTAGCAAACTGAACCCAGGAACATACAAAAATAGGATACATCATGATTAATGTAGGTTTTTCTTAAGATTGAAAGGTTGACTTAACCTTCCAAAATTAATTGATGTAATTTATCACATTAACAGATTAAAGGAGAAAAACCATGTGACCTTCTTTATACCTATAGAAAAAAAAAAGTTTGAAAAAATTCTATATCCATTCCTTATACATATATTTTTAAAATCTTAGCAAACTAGGAATAAATGGGAACTTCCTTAACTTGATAAATGTAATTTATAAAAACCTACAGCAAACATCATACCTAATGGTTCACTGTTAAAGGCATTCCCCTTAAGCTTAGAAAAAGAACAGAATGAATGCCCAATATGCTCTGCTCAACACTGTCCCTCCCAGAGTACCTGGCCAGTATAGTAAGGCAAGAAAAAGAAGTAAAAGGTTAAGTATTTGAAAGGAAGAAATGTAGCTGTCATTATTTGTGGACAATATTGTCTATATAGAAAACTCAGAAGAATCTGAAAAAAATGTATTAGGAATAAATATGACTTTAGCAACAGTCCTGGTTACAAATCAATACAAAAAAGTTAATTACATTTCTGTACTCTAAAAAGAAAACAAATAGAAAATATTTTCTTAAAAAGATATCACTTACATGGGCGCTTGGGTGGCTCAGTCGGTTAAGCGTCCGACTATTGATCTACTCAGGTCATGATCTGAGGGTGGTGGGATTGAGCCCTTTGTCGGGCTCCCTGCTCAGCGAGGAGTCTACTTGTCCCTCCCTCCCTGCTCTTCCCTCTCTCTTTCTCTCTCTCTCAAATAAATAGAATCTTAAAAAAAAAAAGATACCATTTATAACAGCAACTAAATTGTTTAAATCTCTAGGAATAAATCCAACAAAAGAGATGCAAGCCCTTTTTGGAAACAATTTATAATATTTTATTGAAAGACATTAGACCTAAAATAAATGAAGAATTTTGCCATACTTTTGAATAGGAAGATTCAATAATCTTAAAGATGATTCCCCTTAGATTTATCTATAAATTCAAATCCCAGTAGGTTGTTTGGAACTCAAAAGGTGATTCTAAAATTCTAATGGAAGAAAAGATAATAGCCAAGATAGTTCTAAAGAAGAAGATGGAATCTGGTTGGGGTGAGGACCTACCCTATCAGATACCAAATTTTATTTCAAAGCTGCAGTAATTAAGATAGCATGGATTTAACATAGGCATCCTATTAAACCAATGGAACATACTGGAGAGCCCAGAAAAAGACATAGCATGGAGACTTGATTTATGGCAGAGCAGGCTTTGCAGATCAGAAGGGAAGGATGAACTATGGCATTTGGCTAATTGGGTATCCTTGTGGAAAAAGATGAAATTGGATTCCTCCCTTGTCAAAAATCAATTCCAGGTGGATTAAAGACTTAAATGTGAAAAGGAAAACTATAAAACTTTTAGAAGACTATAGAGAAGTACATCTTTATGACCTTGGGATAAAAAAAATCATATTCAAGATTTTTTAAAAGTATAAACCACAAGGGAATATATTGTAAATTTGACTGTATTAAAAATAAGAACTTCAGTTTATCAAAAGACACCGCAGAGTAAAAATACAAGTTACAAAGAATTCATCTCCAAAATATTAGAACTCCATAACTTAAGAAAATAATAAATAACCTGAGGAGAAAAAATAGACAAAGGACATGAACAGGCATTTCATACAAGACACAAGAATGGCCCATACACGTTTGAAAAGAAACTCAAGCTCATTAGTACTCAGAGAAATTAATTTGAAACCACAACGAGATATCATTTCACACCCACCATAGACAGGTATTAAAAAGCAGGGCATTACCACATGCTGGCGAGATTATGGGATAACAGGAACTGCCATTTGCTGCTGGTGGAAGTGTAAATTGTTACAGCCACACTGGGAAACAATTTGTTATTACCTAATAAAACTGAGCAGGCTCATACCCTATGGCCCATCAATTCTACTTGTGGGTATGTATCGTGGAGAAGCTCTTGCAGGGGGACGGGGGCGCACAGGGGACATATACAAGAATGTTCATAGCAACATCGTTCATAACAGCCCCAAATTGAAAATCACCCAAATGACACATAAATGATAGGATGGTTAAATGGTGGTATATGCATGCAGTGAAATACACACTGGCAGTAAAAATCCACCACAAAAACGTAGTATTGAGCCAAAGGTGCAACTCAGAGAAGAATATGCTCAACGTGAATCCCATTCATACCGTGTTCAAAAACAGGCAAATTTAAACAACATGTTGTTTAGGGATGTATGCCACAGTGGTAAAATTACATAGAAAAGCACTGGAATGATGAACACCAATTTCAGCACTGTAGTTATAGGAAGGCGGGCAGGGATCTGATTATGGAGGAATATGCAGGAGGCCTGTCAATACTATTTTTATTGTTTCTTACATTGGATGGTATGTATACAGGTGTTAGTTTTATTATTCTTCTTTCAGTGATACATAAAATTATATACACTTACTGTATGCATAATATATTTATCATTTAAAATTTCCATAACAAAGGAAAATAGCAGAGCAGAGATGGGGGCTGGGGGGTCTGCAAAGGTCAGGGGAGGCAGAAAGTGAGTGTGACCTGCTCAGGGAGCTGAGAAAAGACCCAAGGCTAAAGGAAGTGAAGAAGTGAGGGGGAGCGGGGAGCGTAGGAAGGTGAAGCAGAAGCCAGATCACAGGGAATATTCGAGGCTTTGATGACTACCTAGGAGACATAAACTTAGTAGTCTTCACAGATACTTTGCTGACGTATCTGTGTACTTTAGAAGATTTTTTTTTTTTTTTTGAGGTAGACCTAAAGGGACCTGCTGCCAACTCATAAATGAGTTCTCTTTCTCAGACAGCGTTTTTACTCACAGGACAAATACACAGCACTGGGTGCCCACGTCTTGCTCATCAGGCTGAGCTGGCTCTGACAGAGACTGAGATGGAAAGAAAAGAGAGCAGGCTGGCAGAAGGAGCCCTGACTCTCTTGGGACCTTGGTTCTGCCAGAGAAGGAAGAAGAAAAACAAAAAATAACACTATTCTACCAGCCTTCAGATCTGTTCCACATTACATGGGGCACTGGACAGGGATGGTAGTCATCATGAATGTAACATATTCATGAGCACAGAAACAGAACGTTGAATTTGGCAGGATGGTTTTTATCTAGGGTGCACAAACCTGCCTCGTATATAGGACCCCTTTAGCCATATCGAAATATAGAAATGAAGTGTTGGGGCGCCTGGGTGGCGCAGTTGGTGAAGCGTCCGACTCTTGATTTTGGCTCAGGTCATGATCTCAGGGTCATGAGATTGAGCCCCACATTGGGCTCCATGCTCAGTACAGAGTCTGCTTGAGATTTTCTCTCCCTCCCGCTCATGGTCTGTCTCTGTCTCTCTATCTCTAAAATAAATAAATCTTAAAAAAAAAAAAAAGGAAATAGTGTTAACCTTGGTGTCCTACAGAAAGGGCTCTGGGGTTCTCACTTCCAGTGTCAACCTGACCACCCATTTGCCGGCCATCTCCACAAAATCATGTAAACTTCTTACCTGCGTTTCATCATTGGTAAAAATGGGGAGAATGACCATGAATATGGTATAGAAGTTAGCACTGGAATTACAGGGTACAATCACAAACCCTCTTGGAGCTCAAGGCAAGCCTCTCCTGGCAGCACCCCGAGCACCTTGAACTTCCCCCACCTCAGCACACCTCATGCTCGTATAATTATGGATTTAACTGCCTTGTTCGCTGCATTAACCCCAGTGCTAGGACCAGATAAGGTCCACACACTGCAATTGCGAATGCGGCTCTTAAGACTCTTTTAATCTGTACAAGGGAATGAGTTTTTAGCTTTATAAAGTTGGATAGTCGACTCCAAATTATCCGTAGTGGTGGGTACAGACACTATCACCTAATACCTGATTTCTGTCTCTAAATGCAGCCCTTCTCCTAACCCTGAGTGAACACTGTAGGTTCGAGGCCCTTGTTAGCTCCTGGGTGTGCGGGGATGCAGAAGCACAATGGGCTCCAGAGTAGTTCACGCTCCTTGAGGAAGACAGTCGCCCCGTGCCCACTAAGTTACCAAAAGCCATGAGCCCTGCGGGAAATAGCTGAGCGCCACGGTATGGGTGGGGGGCAGACAGCAAACTGAGCTTTTGGAGAGTTGGGGACATTCTCCTCCGGAGGAATAGGGTTGCTTCTTCCCATCCCCCACCACACGCCTGGGTCCTGCTTTCAGTTCAGACCGTGCAGGGCTGTTGCATAAAAGAACATAGATGCTCCACCCACCCCATCCCCACCCCGTGCAGCAGCTAATCTCTTTCCAGATGGAAATAAGTAGCATTTATTGAGCTCTGACAGTGTGCTCAATAACTTACATGGATTACTTTCGTTAATCCTCATAACAGCTCTGAGACAACTACCATTACTGCCCCCATTTTACAGATGAGGACATGGAGGACCCACAGAATTGAGTCACTTGCCCCAATCACAAACCCTGGCAAGTGCTAGACCCACATGCCTGAATACTAAGCTAGACCTCCCCTCCAGACTCCCGAGTTGGAGCCACATCCTGCACACCGTGTGTGGCCGCTGGGGAAGGCACTGGGGCCCGCAGAATGTTGCAGCAACTCTGTGCCAGACTCTGTGCCTGCTTCCTCAGCCTCGTTTAACACCTCAAGACCAGGAAACACCCAGAAGCCACGCAGCTGTGGATTCTTCTGCTACTGATAAAGCTTCTTTTAAATGAGTCATTTCCTTCCAAAAAGAGGAAAAAATGTTTTTAGACTGTAGCAGAAATATCCACCCCGCCCTCAAATATGCACCCTCTGTCTGACCCCGCTCAAGCCCCCAGACGCTATGCCAGGAAGCACCAGTTGCTGGAAGACCTCCCATCTGGCCGCATGTCCCTTGTGGCATAGGGACCTGAGGTCACAACTGATCCCATCAGAGGCCCGTTCACTCAGTCTTGTGACAGGAACACACTTGCCTCCTCAGAAGCTGGCCATCAACCTAGTTGTCCCGATTTACCGGGTGGGGCATTCATTTCTGTCTTGTTCTGTCTGTCCTCCTTCCTGGCCAGTTTCTCTCTCCTCTGTCTTTATCTTGCTCTCTTTTCCTATCACTTCATTTGTTCGTGTTTGTTCATTCATTCATTCATTTGTTCATTCATTCGTTCCTTTTCTTTGGGCCTTATTTATTGAGATTGTGTCCGATCGATAGGTTTCCGTTCTTGATTTCTCTCCTATTCAGGTGGCCCTCTGCCATAAGGATCACTTGCTAGCTGCCCATCAATAAGCTGAACCATCCCTATCCCCTCCTCTGACCAGCCCCAGGGCTTGGGTTGGGTCAAGCTCAGGCTACTTGGATTTTCCTGCCAACTAGATAATATATTCATATCTTTTTAAAGATTTTTATTTATTTATTTGAGAGAGAGAGAGAGAAAATGGGCAGGGAGGAGGGGCAGAGAGAGAGAGAGAGAGAGAGAGAGAGAGAAGCAGACTCCCTGCTGAGCAGGGAGCCCGAAGCAGGGCTCCATCCCAGGAGCCTGAAATCATGACCTGAGCTGAAGGCAGACGCTTAACCGACTGAGCCACCCAGGTGCCCCTATATTCGTATTTTTTATCAGTTTTATTGAGCTGTAGTCACATACATTTAAGTTCAACCATTTTAAGGATACAGTTCAATGACTTCTGGCAGAAGTATAAAGGCATGTGATGACTACCAAAATCAAGATACAGAACAGTTCCATCACCCCAGAAAGTTTTCTTGTGCCCCTTTGCAGTCAGTCCTCTCCCCTCACCCCTGACCATTGGCAATGCTCCGTTTTCTGTTACTATAGTTTGGGCATTTTTAAGAATGTCATATAAATGGCATCACAGAATATGTAGTCTTATGGGGCACCTGGGTGGCTCAGTCGTTAGGCGTCTGCCTTCGGCTCAGGTCATGATCCCAGGGTCCTGGGATCGAGCCCCGCATCGGGCTCCCTGCTCCGCGGGAAGCCTGCTTCTCCCTCTCCCACTCCCCCTGCTTGTGTTCCCTCTCTCTCTGTGTCTCTCTCTGTCAAATAAATAAATAAAATCTTTAAAAAAAAAAAAGAATATGTAGTCTTATGTGTCCTGCTGCTTAAGATGATGTTAAGATTTATCCACACCATTGCATGTATTGCCAAGGAGTATTCCACTGTGGTTGTAACACAGTTTGTTCATTCATTCACCAGTTGATTGGCATTTGGTTTATTTCCAGTTTGGGGCTAAAATGAATAAAGCCACTGAGAACATTCATGTACGAGTCCTTGTATGGACATATGTTTTCATTTTACTTTGATAACTACTTATGAGTAGGATTGCTGAGTAGTGTGGTACGTGTATATTTAACTTTATAACAAATGGCCAACTTGTTTTCCAATGTGGTGGCACCATTTTACATTTGACCAGCAGTATGAGTTACAGTTGCTCCACATTCTCACCAACACTTGATATGGTCAGTCTTTTTAATTCTAGCCATTCTCATAGGTGTGTAGTGGTATCTCATGGTAGTTTTACCTCACATTTTCCTCATAATTGGCTGATGTTGAGCATATTTTCAAGTGCTTCTTGGCCACTTGATAGAACTTCTTTTGTGGCATCTTTACCCATTTTTGATTGGGTTGTTTGCCATCTTCTATATGGGTTGTAAGAGTTATTCTGATATTTTTTCATCTGCCTTTTCTTCTTCCTTCCTTCCTCTATCCCTCTGGCTCTACTTCTTTCTCCCACTAGGTCCCCGTCCCAGTTCCTGAGAAACACACCCCTGCCCCCAGAGTTGTCCATGATCTCCCCTTCTCTCCCTCCTCCTTTGCCTCTTTCCCCCTTGTCCACACATGTTCTCCCTTCTCCTCCAGGACACCTCAAAACCTGAGAATCTGGCCTCACTTCCCATTCCATATCAGAAAGCACTCCATCACAAGCCTGCTGATCTTAGTCCTGCCTAGGTTTAGTGTTCCAAAAAGGGGGAAGGACCCCCCTCTCCAGATGAACACCTAGAGAAATAAAAAGCCTGGTGTCATGGAGGGATGGCTTTGCATTCTGGCATGTTCCTCCTCCCTAAATGATTAATAGTGTTTACATATAGAAGGGCTTTTTACTCAAACACAACACTGGAAAGTCATGGGTATTAAGTGAAGTGCATCCTGCTTAATCAGTGGTCCAACCGTCTCCAAGAACATAAGATTAATTGTTCACATAACAAGGCTCTCCCCTTGGCACATCTCCCAAGCCCAGCAGGGATTTATCTTGCCCAGTCACAGGGAAGGAGCAGCCTAGCCCAAAGCTGGCAACTTGTCTTCTTTGTTTAAGAGAACTGGTGTGACAATATTTGATTGCAAAGCTCAGAGCACTTTATGCAGTGTTAGTGCTAGATAGGTGACTAATGGAATGTTTTTTTTTTTTTTTTAAGAGCTTACTTAGATATACTTCACCTGCCAGACAGTTCACCCATTTTAAAGTGTGCAATTTAGTGGTTTTTAACATATTCATGGATATGTACAACCATTACCACAACTTTACAACACTTCATCACCTCCAAAAGAAACCCTGTACTCTTTAACTACCACTCCCATAACCCTTCTTATCCCCAACCCCTAATCTACTTTCTATCTCTACAGATTTGTCTATTCTGAACATTTTAATAAATGGAATTATATAATATGGTCTTTGGATCTGGCTTCTTTCATTTAGCATAATGTTTTCAAGGTTTATCCATGTTCTAACATGTATCAATACTTCATTCCTTTTATGGCTGAATAGTATTCCATTGTACAGATCCACCACATCTTGTTTATCCATTCATCAGTTGATGGACATTTGGGTTATTTCCACCTTTTGGCTATTATGAGCAATGCTGCTAAAAACATTCATGTATAAGTTTTTATGTAGACATATAATTTCATGTCTCCTGGGTATGTACTAGGAGTGGACTTACTGGGTCTAATGCTAATTCTGCTTAATCATTTGAGGAACCACCAGACTATTTTCCAAAGGAGTGACACCATATTACATTCCTTCCCACCAGCAACTGTATGAGAGTTTCAGTTTCTCTATGTTCTCCCCAACCCTTGTTATTATCTGACTGGAATGGTTCTCTGATCCTGTAACTATATCCTCGAACTGTAAAACATACATACACAGCATACACATCTTCAGACAATTGTCAGCAAAGAACACACACAAAACTACCAAGTCATGCCTACCGGCACATACCTCTAGAGCTCACCCACATACACATAGAATCCCACACAGACATTTACAATCACAGGCTCTTGTACAGACAGTCACACACGGTACACACGCATATCAACCCACAGACTCACATGTGTGAACGTAATCAGACATAAAACAGACCAATGCTGTTGCACAAGCGCGTACAATTGTGATGGGCTGTGCACAAACACAGAACCAGAGACACATGCACTCAATAACGCATTCCCTCTTGCCCAAACACACATACACAAACAAGAGTTGTACCCGAAAAGCATAGTCCTAAAAAGGCACACATACACAGTTACCCTCACTCATGGGGGGATAACTGAAGATAGATTGAATGTATTTACTCTGGGTGACATGGAGATGGTTGAGATTACATCAGTCCTTGGTCTGCTGGGTAGGAAGAACTTTTCATTCATTTATTTGTTCTTTAAGCTACAAGTACATACTGAACACATAGAAAAGACAAGGATGAACCAGAGAGAGTCCCTGCCCGCATGGAACTTACAGCCTAGTGGCGGGGGCAGTCACCTCTGTGAGAGGTGCCAAGAAGGAAGTGAGCAAGGTCATAGGTCACACAGGCAGGGTGCCAGGAGAGTAGTTTCTGGGTGTGTCTAGCACTGTTGCTCCCTCTTTCATCCTAAGTGAACACTATTCAGATTCACCTTTCATAAATCACTGGATAAACTGGTGTGTCTGTGTGTGTGTTAATACTAGCACTAGTAAGAGTGTGGGCTCAGGACCTAGATTACCCTGGTTTAAAATTTGATTTCTTACTAATTAAATGATCCTTCCCTCAGTTTCTCTTCCAAAATTAGGGATGATAATAGCACCTTTAGTAAGGATTAAATTAGCTGATACTTGTAAAGCACTTAGAAGTGCCTGGCCAGTGTTATGTTCTCATTAGCAGCCATCATATCATTTTCTGAGAGTACGTTTCCATAGAGCGGGTGAGTGTACTGGGAGGGGGGTGGGGAGAAGCCAGGGGGACAAAGATCAAGGAGCCTGGCAGTGCCCTGTTGACTGGAAACTGGATGAGTCTTCATCTTCTGCCATATCTGAGCAGTCTTTTGGAATGCAGTCCTGGCATGCCACCCCAGCAGGCCATAAACCAGTATAGCCCCACCCACTCTGCCCACAGCCCCAAACCACAGCAAAGATGCACGATGGGCGGCACTGGGCATGGCTCTTGGTTTTCAGCTGTGTCAGGCCTTTCGGCAGCAGCTCTGCTGTGGGCCTGGCTTATGGCACTCACTGGTTCTGCTTGGCTGTCTTTTCTGTCTATGTAGGTCAGCACTTACCACCCTGTACCTGCCTCCCCAGGACATTCCACAGCCATCGTCAGTCTGCCCAGCTCCCAGAAACACCTCTCAGCGAACATGTGAGTAACAAGCTCAGCCCTCCATGTCCAGGTCCTGGCCAGAGGGGTCCTCATGGCCATCCCTCTGCCGCCAAGCATCACCACTCCCAAACCATCCCATCCAGAGAGACAAGAGCTCCCCTTCCTTTGTATCCTTCAATGGAAATAATGCTGAAAAACACAAATTGGTAAACCACATCAACCTAACTCATTATTCTACAACAGTAGAAAGAAACTGGAAGAGTATACACGAAAACACTGCTGGGAGGTTGGATATTGAGCAATTTCTACTGACTTCCTTCAGATTCAAAATGTTGTGTCATAAATAGATACTGCTTTAGGATCAGCGGAAAATAAATATAGCATTTTAGAGGGGGAAAACCTTGTGGATGAGAACACGCCCCCAGCTCCTTTGATAAAACCTCCCAGTGTCTCATAGTCCTTGGAGTCTAGAAGGACTTCTTGATGTCCATCCTGAGGCCATACACTGGTAACCTGAATCTGGCAAGCCAACGTGAGTTCTTTTTAATGCTTTTACTCAGGCAGATATTCTCACTTTCACAGCCTCGCTAGTGTCTCCCCCCCTCCCCCACGACGCCTACCTCGATGTTATTTATCTGCCTGACTCCTGTGCGGACTGGAGAGTGAAAGTCACTGCTCTCCCCCAGGGACATCTTGCGATGTTACAAGCCCATTCCCCTCCAGCCCACCACGCAGCCAGGATCCACTGTGTGCTCACAGACTAAAGTCAACTCCTGCCTCCCGATTCGCACGTCCCTGCCTACATTAAGCCACTCCTGGGGGTCAAACATGTCCTCACTGTCAGGAGAGGGAGTGGATCAGAGAGGCTTGTGACCTCTCCTTTCCCTTAACTTGCTGGCTGCAACCATTTTCTCGGGTGATACTCTGAGCAGTATGAAAAAGCACCCTGAGCAGTAGCCATCACTTCTAGGTTCGAGACCAGGCTCTGCCACTAATCCCTGGTCACCAGCTCCTGTCTCTGTCCTCGGCTGCTCTCCCCACTGTCAAAATGCCAGGGTGGCCTAGCTTAGCAACTCCCAGCTGTGTGGCACTCTATGGAGGATGCAGGAGTCGGGGAGGGCAGGGGTGTGGGCCCTCCGCAGCTGCTTCACTGCCATGCTCCGTCACCACTGCCTGCCTTCCGTCCTGAAGAAGTTTGTTATCACTGACCCAGGGGACAGGGGTCCCTGAGGTTCTGCTTCCCTTCGCCCTCTGCTGGTTCCATGGCCCTCTGCCAGGCATGCTCACCTTCTTCACCAGTTCCCTTGTCTCCCCAGGTTTGTAGCCCTGCACTCCTACTCAGCCCACGGACCAGACGAGCTGGACCTGCAGAAGGGAGAAGGCATCAGGGTCCTGGGCAAGTACCCGGACGGCTGGCTCAGGGGCGTCTCCTTGGTCACTGGGCGGGTCGGCATCTTCCCCAACAACTATGTCATCCCCATTTTCAGGTGCGTCCCCTCCGTTCTCAGGCAGCAGAGGTTGGGTCACCAAGGCCGGGGGCCATCTGTGGGTTGCATCGCTGAAGGACTCAGTGCTCGTTCACAGCGTGGGCCAAGAAGTAGCCCTAGTAACCCCCTAACACTTTATTTTTTTTTAATAGTAACAAATTATCTTTTTTATAGCTCTTCACATTTTACAAGCACTTTCTCATCTTTTACCTCATTGCCTGGGCCCAAGAGTCCTTCCCGTAAGGTAGATAGTATTTTCCAGATGAGGAAAGTGATGTACAGAGTTAAGCAACCTGCTCAAGAATGGGGTTTCAGGTTTTCACTGTATAAACCCCCCAAATCCCATTCACATCCCGCCCCCTGACACTCCCATCTAGTCGAATAATGGGAACCTGCGATGATCAGAAGACCCTCAGAGCATCTTGGGAAACTTCCTAGGACACTAAGCCAGTAGGCAAGTTTCCGTGACTCAGACCACCACCTGTCCATCCACACCCCAGGCCGCAGGCAGGTTACCCTGGAGGTCCGTGTCCCTCACAGCCTTCCCAGCCTTTTCCATTCTCTGGCACACCTGACACTTCCACTCTGTCTGGCTGCTCGGACCATGACCACGGAGGCACAGGGGTCCCAGCACCGCCCGTGGCTCCTCCTATCCCCACCCCACGCCAGCCCAGGTGCAGCGTGTCACAAGGCAGTGGGGCCATCCCCACACACCAAATGCTGCCTTTATGACATACCTCTGAGGAAAGTGATAACCCACTGCACTCTCTGGGGGTCAGACCTGGAGTCCTATGTCCAGTTTGGGGGACCTTCATGTAGGTGGGGCCCGGTGTCCGGAGAAGGGCAACAATGATGGTGAGGAGACAGAAAAGTACATCACAGGAGAAACTGATAGAGAAACTAGGGTTAAGCTGCAGAAGACGAGGGCCAGAGGGACCATAACAGGCTGTGTAGACAGGAAATCTGTTTCCTGAGGGGGCAGTGAACCAGTGGATGCATCTTAGAAGGTTTTGGTTCAGTAAAAGGCTACACTTTCTAATGCATATATTTTTCCAGTAAGGTTGGCTGGTGAGGTGGTAGACCCCCTTTCTAGGAAGAGTATGGGCAAACTCTGGGTTTTCATAGATCCAGGCTTATATAAAATGATTTCTTCACATGGCAGAAGGTTAGAGTAGAAGTTATTTCCTGCAATGGAAGGTTCTTGGAATTTGTTAGAAAGTTGCAAAATCTCCATACACAAACTAAGTGTGTCTTTAACTGATGCGTTAGTTCATTCATTCAGCAAATATTTATTGAACACAAACTATTTGTCAGGCACCTTTCTAGACACTGGAGAAACACCATTGCACAAAATCTCTGCCCACTGGAGCTTACATTCTAGTGGGACAGACAGACAAATAAACAAGATATATAAGCAACATATATGGTGTGTTAACAGTAAGGGCTAAGAAGAAAAATCAGAAAAGCAGGATAGAATTTGTGGTGGGGAGTGGTGATTAAAACTTTCATATGTTGGTCAGGAATGGCCTTACTGAGAAGGAGGAAGGAAGGAAATGAGGCAGGTGTATTCCACACCACGGGAACAGCAAGTACCATTGCCCTGAAGTAGGAGTATGCCTGACCTGAAGGCCAATAGGACTGGATCAGAACAAGTGAGGGGGACGTTAGCAGTAGATGAGGTCAGAATCGCAACAGATCATCTATAATTTCCTAAGGCATAATGAGGAATTTGGCTTTAACGCTATTGCAGGGTTTTGAGCATAAAAGTGACATGATCTAACTTACATTTTAACCGGAATCCCTGTAGTTGCTGGCTTGAGAGTAAACCATAGGAAGCACAGAGACTAATTAAAAGGATATTATAATAATCTGGAGGAAAGGTGAGGGTGAACTGAGCCAACGTGTCAGCCATGGAGACAGGGAGAAGTGGTTAAATTCTGGGTATACTTTGAAGGTAGTCACAACAGGATTTTCTGACAAATGAAATATTGGGTGTGAAAGAATAGAAGAGTCAATGTGAGTCCTCCTTTTTTGCCCTGAGTAACTGGAAAATGGAGTTGCCTTTTACTGAGAGGTTCGGGAAAACCGAGAGGAATGGGTTCTGAGAGGTGGGCGGCAGGGGAGCAAAAGCTCAGCTGGCCACAGATTAAGTCTTAGATGCCTTTAGTAATCCCAGTAGAGATGTTGGAAAATGGTTGAGTACACAAGCCCAGCATTTTAAGGAAGAAGGTCTGGGCTTGAAATGGTATTTAAAGCCCTGGGACTAGATGAAATCATCTCGGTAGGATCAGTTGCATTAGAGAGAATGACAGTGAGCCAGAAACTAAAACCTTCATGAAATGAGGGGAGAGGCTGAGAGAGAAAATGGTAACAAGGTAGAGTGGCAGGTGGTAGAGTCTGATACTAACCAGTCAAAGCTGGGGAGGGTGGGAGAATGGTCTAAACGTGCCAATGAAGAGCAAGGAAGATGCCCACCCTAACTTATGACCGTTTCCTCCATGACAGGAATTCTCTAGGGACTATGTCTACTACTAGGTCATTTGCTTATGCATCAGGCCTTAGCCCAAAGTCCTGGTTATTCTACGGAAGAAAAAAAAAAAAAACCTTTAGAATAAGAGTGACCATGTAATTTGTCACCCAAACTAGGACACTTTTTTTTTTTAAATGTTTTATTTATTTATTCATGAGAGTCAGAGAGAGAGAGAGAGAGAGAGAGAGAGGCAGAGGCAGAGGGAGAAGCAGGCTCCCCGCCTAGCAGGGAGCCCGATGCGGGACTCGATCCCAGGACCCTGGGATCATGACCTGAGCCGAAGGCAGACGCTTAACCGTCTGAGCCACCCAGGCGCCCCCCAAACTAGGACACTTTTAAGAAGAAAAGAGACACACACTTTTAATACACCAGGAGAACAGGTGTAAACTGAGACTCTCCTAGGAAAAGCTGGACAAATGGTTACCCTAACTAGAATGCACGTAGGATTCCATTCCAGTGGATTTCAAGACTCCAGCTTCCCTTTCCCTCCATCTTGGCTTTTCTCCTGGGTACACCTATTGTGTCCTTAGGCAAATCATGAGCATCTAGACTCACCCGCTCCAAGACGGCAGCATGTCAAACAGTGGATGGAGTGTCAGCCATAGGTTGCCATTGAATATGTCCCCCATCTCGAGTTCAGAGAATCCTGAACATGTGTATACTGAGGTGCCACTTATATGGATGGGTGTGTTTGCTTCTAGGGAACCAGCATTTCCAAGAAGAGCAAGTCCCTGTCAGAGTATATTCTCTGGAGGGCTGTTGGGTGACAGAGGATCAGTGCTTCCTGTGTGTGAAGTTCTCCCTGGTGGCCCCCAATGCAAAGAAAGGTCCCATTGTCACCGATCTTAGACATGGGTGACATATGCCCAATTTTTCTACCTGGGAGCAGCTCACCCTTGTTCTTGACCACCCTTTCCACTGTGGGAGGGCTGAATATTGTTGTCCTTTGTCCTACTTTTAGCAGGTTGTGTTAGGACTAAGGGGTTGGACTACATGTACAAGGCCCCTTTCGGCTCTTTGGTTCTGTGTATGTGTGAGGCTCTCCCCCAATCTTTGTTTTTCTGTTTGCAGTGATGCCTCTCACTGCCACCAGCCCCCTTGGTGTAGAGTACAGCCTTTTATAAAAGAGCCAGGGCTTGGGACGCCTGGGTGGCTCAGTCAGTAGTTAAGCATCTGCCTTCGGCTCAGGTCCCAGGGTCTGGGGATGGAGCCCCACATTGAGCTCCTTGCTCAGCGGGGAGCCTGCTTCTCCGTCTGCCTGCCCCTCCCCCTGCTTTATGCTCTCTCTCTCTCTGAGAAATAAATAAAATTAAAAAAAAAAAAAGAGCCAGGGCTCAAAAGTATGAGGTGCCCCCTGAGCATTTGCTCGTTTGCTCTTATTAGCATTATTCCCTAATAAACTGGACCTGCCAGAGCTTTAGGACTAACTATAGAGAGACTAGAGCTGACCAGACTGGAAGGGTTTTCATTTAAGATTCAGCAAGTGAGCCTTTTAATTACCGAGGGAGGAAAAGGCTGCACCTGCTGCTGCTGGGAACCGTTTTGGAAATGTCTTTCCTGTTGCCAGCCCATTTTACAGGATCCAACATCTTGAGGCCTCTGTTCAAAAGACGGGCAGATGCAGCCCTTTGCCATGGAGGTCAGTGCTGGGGATTTCTCTCCACTGCTCAGCCCTTGGCTCCAGAAAATAGTCTGGAGCTCTTACTGGCGGGCAGCCCATTCCCTTCACTGACCACATCCCCAGGGACATGAGGCAGGGTGTCATCCATGGGTAGGAGGCCCCTTACTGCAAGCATCATCCTGGGCATCTGGCTGGATCTGTTTCGTGGGCAGAGTGGACCCTATTAAATGATGCCTCACCTGACTTCGTACAACAGGCTGGCTCATTGTTAAGCTCCATACCGCTTTTTTCAGGCAAAAGGCAGAGAGAAAAGGAGGAGGAATATAAGGGAAAATTCCCCAAAGAGAAACCCAAGGACATTAACGGGAAGGCCACCAGGGAGGGCACCTCTGAGCCAGGGCCTTGGGCAAGTCAGTCCTTCCCGGGGAGTTAGCAGAGGTTATTTCATCAACAG
Source organism: Halichoerus grypus (assembly GCF_964656455.1). NCBI lineage: Eukaryota > Metazoa > Chordata > Mammalia > Carnivora > Phocidae > Halichoerus > Halichoerus grypus. Next base: position 114,179,948 of record NC_135713.1, on the reverse strand, counting down.
AGTGACAAGCTGATCCATGGACTGCTCGGGAGCGGCTGTGATCTTGGGGTAGGATTTGTAAAAGGGCAAGAAGGGTGTGTAAAATGACAGCCATTCCCCGTGGGGTTCAGGGAGTAGCAAGCTGGAAACAACTGACAAGGGATTGCTGTTCTATAAAACTTTGATACTGTTTTTCAAACTCAGAGCCCAAAGCTGAAGAATTAGGGTCTTCAGAAGGCATGTGTAGGGCCTACCCCCAGCCCTAGATTGTTTCTTTCAAGCAGGATGCAGGCTTTTCCTTGCTACCTAAATAATGAAGGCTTTAACCAGCCAGGACGGGGCATGCTCAGTGGTAAGACGATACACTTCCGTGGTAGAGCAGAGGGCCAGCCTGGACTTGGGTTCAAATCTCAGGTCTAGTAGATGCTTGGCCAAGTAACTATAAGTCTCAGTTTTCTCCTCTATAAAATAGTGGCACTAATAGTACCTACCTCAGAAGGCTGTTGTGAAGAACCCGCAGGCCAATGTGGGCAAAGCACTGCCCAATGCCCAGCATACAGTAAGTGCTCAACACGTGTTAGCCCAGATGACTGGCATCAGTGCCGAAAGCATCACAAGAGCCATTCAACAAACATTTGTTAATAAGCAGTATATGCAGAACACAGAGGATATAAAATAAGTCATATAAAATCTCTGCCTTCAAAGAGTTTAGCATCCGGTGGAAAAGTCACTGAATGAATAAGAAATCAGAATTTTGGGGCACCTGGGTGGCTCAATCAGTTAAGCGTCCGACTCTTGATTTTGGCTCGGGTCATGATCTCAAGGTTGTGAGATAGAACCCCATGCTGGGCTCTGCACTCAGTGCAGTCTGCTTATTCCTCTCCCTCTGCTCCTCCCCCACCCCACTCTCAAATAAATAAATAAGAAAGAAATAAATCAGAACTGCAAAGCAAGTTGAACACATACAAGATCTTGTGCTCTGAGCTCATGGGCTCAAGAGTAATCAGAGCTGGAGTGAATAATGACAAAATTCAAGCCTTCCTGTTCCATCAGGGCCTCAATCTGAGATCCTGTCCCTGCCCTCAGCACGCCCACACAGGGACCCAGCTGTAGGAGGTGAGGCCTACGTAGTTAAGCCCGTGTGGTTGATAAAGGGAGTATATATGGATAGGAAGAGGATGGAGAGAGGCCACATTTAGTATATGGTTGAGAGCGGAGAGGTTTTTAAAATAGGACTCTTGACTGAGCATTTTCTTTATTTCTTCTCTTTAAAATGCTTGCAACAACCAGAAAGACATCTAGTTTTCCAGATTCTCGGAGTCCTGGTCTCTACGCCACATGGACATTATCCAACTCCTCTGTGTCATCCCAAGGCAGCATTTCAGAAGGTGATCCCCGGCAGAACCGGCCCTTCAAGTCCATCTTTGTGCCCACCGCCATAGTCGACCCTGTGAGGAGCACGGCCAGCCCAGGGACTTTAGGACGGGGCTCTCTTCGGAAATCCGGGCGGAGCAGCATGAGAAAGAGTAAGTGGTGGCAGAGAGGTACGTGCCTAGAGCTAAGTGAGGGGATCGGACTCTGGGGTAGACAGAGCACCTTTTGCAGAAATGAGATCTTGGCTTTAAAACAAGCCTTTGTAAAGGGTGCTTTTAATTCCCTAATAGTGACTGGTTTTACTGGATAAAGCCAGACCGACTTAAGGTCATGCCCTTGGTCACTCCATCCCTGTATACTGAATGGCTGGGATGATAGCAGCCCTGAGTGCCAACATATGATTAGAACACAGCCAAGGTGGAGGCTGGCCCCAGTTAAGACAGAACAAGCAAAGTACTTGCTGGATCATGCTTCTCAAACTATGCTCAGGGGTGCCAAAAGGGAAACATGGGAAGGATGGGGAAAGAAGCAAAGAGGGTTAAGGAGTCAATTCTCAGAGCTCCTAAATCTTGCTTTGTTATTTAATATATACACAAGGTTTAAAAAAATTATATTGTATAAAAATAAGTCTTCATATCCTTAACCCCTATCCCAAGTGCTCTTCCATGTACATGAATAGTAGCTTATAATCATACCTACTGCACTGCTCTGCACCTTGCTTTTGTTTTTACCTGTATAACATCCACATTGCTCACATGGCAAAACTTTTGTCTCCTGACATATTGAACTTCTACGTAAGACATCATTTTCAGGGATTTTACAAAGTGTTTGAAACCCATTTTTCTACAAAACATGAAGCTTCTATAATTTGCATACCTCTCTGGAAGACCATGAGCCACACAAAGCAAATCTGATTTATTCTACACCCTCTGACTTAAACTGGGCTCTGCAGTCTCCCTTGCTATCTTAAAAGACGATTAAATATGAAAGTACAGTATGGCTGGTCAAAGCAAGAGGGTGACATGTGGGATAGTATGCCACCCAGGAAAATGTGCCAAGAAAATTAAAACAAATGTCTTCGCCCCACCCTCTCCCAGTGCTTTCACCTGACCACCTGCCTGACCTCCACTCTCATTGTACTGCCTCTACCCCCCCACCTCCTTCCTCCCCACTTGGCCCTTGCTCCGGCCTCTCCCCTCCCCCACACAAACCCTGTACTGAATGATCCACCACAGCAGCCGTGGGCAAGTGACTGGACCTCTTCAGTCTTCAGTTTTCTCATTTATAAAGTGGAAATAAAAGTTGTACCTACCTCATCAGGGTTACTGTGCAGATTTAGTAAAATAATCCATGTAAGACTGATGGCACAGTCCCTGGCACATAATAAGTCTCAAGAAATCCTGACTGTTTGTATAGGATGATCATCTTCTCAGTACGATCATGGCTACTACAACTACGCAAGTCATCTTTGGTCCATCCAGTGCGTGAACTGACTCAGTGTTGACATGTTCACACTCGGTTGAGACCACTTAGGAGTGCTGAGAATTGTGTCCTATTGGCAATTGCTCACATTTCCTTTCACACACTCCTTCTCTACCTTGGCAGAGATCTTGATTGGCTTGGAGTTTTCACTGCTTGCATTGTATGCACATGTGATAAAACATTAAATCCCTTGGAAATTAGGAGCCAACAAGATAAATAGATGAGGCATAAAACCAATTTTTCACACATTTCCAGGAACCTAAGGACATGTCTGCCCAGGGCTGCTTTGACTTTCTCAGGTCCCGGAGGCTTTCTCTCTCCCTTTTCCCAAGGTGAGGCTGGTCAAGCTATCAATCTACCCACAGCGAAGAGAAATGACAGGAGAATTGACTGTGCGCCTCATAGGGCTGTCAGTGGAAAAATAAATGTCTACATTGAAAGGGCAGACTTGTGTAAATGGCGCCAGGCTTGCTCACCGCAGCTGGGAGCACCGACTGTGTTTAGTGAGCGTTCTGCTTTTCACGTTCACGTCCGGCCTGACAAAGAGTCGCAACGCAGAACACGGCCTTGGCTCAGGCCCTCTGTGCTGGACACAGATGACTGATTCATACACGTGTCCACAGGCTATCACAAAGACTCACATCTCTGACTGGATGTCCCCTATGGCTCCCTAAATGCTCGGAGACCCTTCTGGAGAAGTGGACTGCAGTGCTTCTCAGGGTGTTTCTCCTGTCCCCCTGCCGAGTGCACCGAAGTCCCGACTGTTCCCCTGGTCCCATACAAGACAATATGCCCAAGGGATGGAGGCCTCCGGTCTTCAGAGAATTTGCGGGGAAGGAATGACTTCCTGTTACTGAGGGAGGATCATCGCAGTTAACAAAACAAAACAAAATAAAGCTCAAGGAAGGGATAAAATCACACTCCTGGACCTTATATTTTTAGGGTTTGCCATCCTTTACCCAAAACCAACGAGAGCTAACAAACACGGGGCATTTACTAGGTTCCAGGCACTGTGCTGACACTTTGCACACATCATAAAACGTAAGCCTGTCGGCCCTGTGAGACATCGCCATCACCTCCAGTTTACATCCGAGGGGCTGAGATGCCAGGAGGGGTGGCGCTCACTTGTCCCAGGCTCCCTGGGAGTAAGTCTGTGCCAGAACCTCTGTCATCCACACACAGCCTGAACCTTTCCAGATTTGCTTCCATGTGGTGTCACGTTTGCCTGCACACACCCTCCCTTAATTCCACTTAGCCTTCCTCCCCATGGCCCCCAACAAAAGTGATCCCACGGCCACATGCCTGCAGCTTCTTCAAATACCTGGTCAGAGCCCCGTCCCGCCCTCTCTGCTTCCCTCTCTCCCTCCCTGCATCCCTCCCACTTGACTGAGTCTCGTGTTTCTCAATTTCTTCTGTCTCTTTCTTTCTGTCTCTGTCTTTCGTTTCCTCTTTGGTTTGCATGCCTCTTGTTGGCTTCTCACTGTGAAGCTGTCTCTTTAGGTTTGTCTTCTTCACTTTCCAACCGCTAGGCCTGAAGTGAGAGAGCCGGGGTGCCCGTGTGCGCGTGTGTGTGAGGGAGAGAGGAGACAAATGGGAGTCATGTACCTTCTGACAGCGCCACCTCCCCCTCCCCCCCCCCCACCAAACGTTTGGCTAGCCAGTTATTTCCTGCCAGCATCAGCAAACAGCACTAAAAAAAGAATAAGGTCACCTTTGAAAGACCCTGAGAGAATGTGAGCACGCTCAAATGGGGAAAGCACTTAACTATTCTGGGATATCAGGACACATGGCTTACACAACCCCAGCCCAGCCTGCTGTCAGCAGCCCCCGATGCTGATATCAGTGTCATATAATTCCTCAGATGGATCCCTGCAGAGACCCGTCCAGTCAGGGATCCCCGCCCTCGTGGTGGGCTCCCTCAGACGCAGTCCCACCATGGTCGTACGGCCTCAGCAGTTCCAGTTCTACCAGCCGCAGGGGGTCCCCTCCTCAGCCTCGACAGTGGTGGCAGAACTGGGACCTAAGCCCACTCCCACTGGGGAGCCTGCCCTCACATGCGCCAGCAGGGGCAGTGACACCAGGATCCACTCCGCAGCCAGTTCCCTCATCATGGAAGGCAAGGAAATCCCCATCAAGAGTGAGCCTCTACCTAAACCACCTGCATCTGCCCCACCATCGATCCTGGTGAAACCAGAAAACTCAAGAAATGGCGTCGAAAAGGTAGGCGTGAGGTGACACTAGGGGGGCCGGACTCTTTATATCCCTAACTTTGCACAGTGTCCCAGCTCCTGAGATTTGTTTTAGTGGACAAAGAATCAAAATCGCAGCCTCAAAACAATCCTCACACACAGTGCTCCCCCACACACACAAACTCCCTCAGACCATTCACACCCTCTGCGGATGTCCTACTAGATCCCCTTTATGCTTCCTGAATATTTCATACATAGTTCTTTCGAGCCCCACAGGTGAGGTAGAAAAAACATGGCTTTGGCATCAGACACATCTTGATTTGAATTCCAGATCAGCTGCTTGCTATCTGGTGACTTGGCCAAAACACATCACGTTTCCGAGACTCTTTTTGCCTAATCTGTAAAATAGCAGTAAGAATAGTAACAGCCTCATAGGATTGATGTGAAGATGAAACCAGAGAAGATGTGTAAAGTGCTTACACAAGTGTTCATGATACAGAAGAGGCAAAACTGAGACACGGGAGAATTTAAGTGATTTATCAAGGTCACAGCAAATTATGACTCCAACAACTAACTTTTACTGTGACCTCTGTGACAGAGGGTCAGATCTTTTAACTTCTAGTCCAGGGCTTTTCCCACTAGAGACATGAGTTTTTGTAAAAGTCTTAGGTTCTCATTAATACCCTTGAGGCGGGAGGAACAGTGAGATAGGGGAGGTGACATTAAGAAAATTAGGTGATTGTTATCTTTTACTTTATTGACCATCACCACCACTACTACCATCATCATCCCCACCACCACTACTATCACCACCATCAACACCACCATCATCCCTACCACCACTACCATCACCACCATCAATACCACCACCATCCCTACCACCACCATCACCATCATCCCCACCACCATCACCCTCATCAGCACCCCCACCATCACCATCACCCTCAGCACCACCACCATCACCCTCAGCACCACCACCACCACCATCATCCCCAGCACCATCATCACCACCACCACCACCATCACCCTCACCAGCATCCTCCACCATGACTATCACTCTCTGCACCATCACCATCACCCTCGGCACCACTACCACCATCACCTCCACCACCACTGTCATCACCACCATCACCCTCAGCACCATCACCACCACCATCACCACCATCACCCCCATCACAACCATCACCCTCAGCACCATCACCATCACCACCACCCCACCACCACCATCACCCTCACCAGCACCCCCACCACGACCATCACCCTCAGCACCATCACCATCACCACCACCCCACCACCACCATCACCCTCACCAGCACCCCCACCACGACCATCACCCTCAGCACCATCACCATCACCACCACCCCACCACCACCATCACCCTCACCAGCAACCCCACCATGACCATCACCCTCAGCATCACCACCACCATCACCTCCACTATCATCACCATCATCACCACCATCACCATCAACACCAGCACCATTACCCATTCCACTCCAGAAGGAAAGATGATGTGGTTTCCTCCTCTTTGTTAGGCATTTACTGAATGCTAACAACCTGGCAGGCACTGTGCTGAGGACTTGACATGTCTCATCTCATTTAATCCTGACAGTAACCCTCTGTAGTAGGTATTATTGTTGTCATCCTCATTCTAAAATGAGGACATGGAGGCTTAAGGAGTTATAGTACATTACCCAAAGGCACATAGCTGATACATGGGAGTGTCTGGAGTAGAATCCAGATCTGATAGAAAAACTCATGCTCTTCATGCTAAGCTATCAGCTTGTAAGGAAAGGCATTTGGAAAAAGTTAGTGTTGACTGATATAAATGTTGGGAGTTCTTTTTCTAAATTTTAGTATTCAAATAATTCTGTTTTCCAAGCCCCAGTTGCCCTTTACCCCAGGCTGTTAAATACAGCCCTCGAATTATCAGCATTTAATAAGTGCCCAGACCTCTGCAAGATATGATGAGGGTCAAAAGTATGAAGAAACTTGCATTCTCGGTGGGGGACACTAGGAGCCAATTTCATGGAAAACAGAAATGATTTCTAAACAGTGGCTCAGAACAGCATTAAGCCCTAAATCAGGGATGTGCTGAAGCAAATACCTGTTGGTACAAGGTAGAGACAGAACAGGCATGGAGAGGTGAAAGAAAGAGGGAGAGAAGGGGAGACCGTGCCTCCCGTGAAAAGGGGGGCCTGCTAATCAGCTCCAGGCAGCTGTTGTCAGAAGAGGGCACAGGCCTCAGCGCAATAGATCTTTGATTTTTTAAGAGACATATGAAATTCTGATTTTTCAATGCCATTACCCGATTTTTGTGTGTTGGCCACTAAATCAAACTCTCAAACACTCTGCGGACGACATTCAGCCAGCAGAACTCTGCTCTGAGGATATAAGGCTGTTATGAAACTTATAAGCTGGAGTCAGCAGGGGGGTGCCTTAAAGAAGAGGTGGCCCTGAGATAGGTCTTAATGGCAGGCGGAGGGGAGAGAGGGAAGGCGAACCTCTTGTACTTTCTGGAAGGAACTCTAGCCTCTTGCCTCAGCGCTTTCCTCAAGGGGCTGCCCCTCCCATTTCTCCTACGTAATTTGTCATTCTTCAGTTCTCCATTTAAATAGCTCCCTCTCTAGGAGGCCTTCTGTGGCTACCCCATCCCAGCCGCGGCTCGAGAGTGCTCCACACCTCCCCTAGCATCTGACACCTCCACCACCACAGCACGATGCAGAGCAGACCCTCATAAGACACAAGTATTTGCTGAATGAACACAGAAATGAGGCATTTTAAGGAGGGGCAAGTGTTGAGAAACAGCACGAGTCGAGTCCCGGGGAAACCAGCACAGCTCCCACCTCACCTGGGCCCCTTTGCTCTCCTTTTTCTTGCAGCAAGTCAAAACCGTGAGATTTCAGAATTACAGTCCTCCTCCTGCCAAACAGTACACCTCCCATCCCACCTCAGGAAAGCCTGAACAGCCCGCCACCCCTAAGGGGTCCCAGCCTGAAGCCGCCCCCACAGAGATGAACGTCCTATTCGCCCACCGAAGCGGCTGCCATTCCGGACAGCAGACAGACCTTCGAAGGAAGTCAAGTTTGGGCAAGACCATGACCCCGGTGTCCACTGCTTCGGCCACACAGACCGTGTTTCCCAGCAAATGAATCTACGGGTGGCTTTTCCCAGACCCCAAAGAGGTGAATTGCATTTAAATACAGTCTGCCTCCACTGATGGCGTCCTGCCATTCTTTGGCTACTTGAGCCTGGGTCCTTGTTCTGCCCATGTTACCTCTGGGAAAGGAAAGGTGGGAGCAGGGAGTCCTGCCCTGGCTGGGAAGATAAAGCATGCGGCCTTGCAAACATAACGATTTGAGGCAGCAAGGCCACCACTCAGACCAAGGAGTGGGAGACAGTCTTGCCTACCCTCCATGGAGTGTGCAGCCTCATCCCTTGTGTTCTGTGTAGAATTTCTATGGTGCCCTAAAAGGGGCTTCAGCCAGGGGTGTCACAGTGGTGGGAATGTTGGCATTGTTTCTTTGACCTCATCACCGTGTTCTCAACAAGCATCAGAACTTCTGCACACTGGCCACTAGTGGCTGCCATGTTGTTCCCTCCATTGAGTCGTAATCCTGGCTGCAAAGGGGGAATCTGGGGGAGGGTGTGAGATGGATACTCTGATCATTCTGAGAGTCCTCTAAAACCAAAGGGAGTCCGCTTACTGGATTTGGTCCAAACAAGAAGGTCAGAGAGGAAGCTATGATCATACTTTAAACTTCTGAATCTGTTTTCCCATGTATAATCCTATACGATACTTAAGCAGGAAGCTCAGGGCTATGGATAGGGTCCTGTATGGAATTATGGATAATTCATTTGTCCTGGTTCTAGTCTGACTTCTCCAAGAAAACACAGCATGCTTCAAGACAACTGTGTAAGGGGTTTGAGTTTAGATATATATTCCGTTTGCATTACAACATTCTTTACCTTCTCTGATTTCTTCTCATTTGGGGTAGACTGGCTGTTTCACCGGACCATGGTATAAGGCAGCAAGGTCAGGGAGAAGGTACCAGCCCAAGGCTGGAGTGGGGACACTTCGTGGAGGACAGCTGCTAGAACAGAGACGGGGCAAAGAAGGTTGGAGAGGGAAGGGAGGAGGAGGAGAAGAGGGAGGGTAGAGAGAAGGTGGGGGGTGGGTATGAGAGAGAAAGACAAAGATGGGGAGGTGGGGGACAGTGTCAGGGAAGAAGGGAAAAGGGGGGGGAAGGGCGGCTTTGACACTCCTGATAAGTGGGGACAGAAGGACGGAGCCTGCAAAACGAGGCGACCCCACCGAGATGGGGCCGAAGCGAGCGCCTTGCAAACAGGGTTGAGGGGGCACCCCCGAGAGCTGAGGCAATGTTGTAAGACAACCCATTAGTCCTCCTTAGACTTGACTGCGGTGATTTAACATCCACTGCACGCTCATGAAGGTGGGCTCTTCAGTGCATAAATGCCATTTGCCGCTAAGGCTGGGTGTCATTAAAAAAACAAGGCAGGTCTAATTAGACCTTTCCCCTGGACAGTTCTTGAAATCCTGGGATTAAAAACATTGATCTTTTACATACCCCACACACACACACTTGGAAAACTGAATTGTCCACATACTTTTCCAGATATTAATAAAATGAAAACAAAACCATAATCCTGCCAAGGAATACTGCACAGGTGTCAGAACTTTGGAGTTGGTAGAGCCAACATGGTAACACGTTCTAGAGTTTTCTGTGAGATGACCAACTCCTTGCTTCACTGAGCTGAATATAATTATCCAGATGGAGAACTGGGAAAAAGTCACAAGGACAGGGAGGCATCCTGTATTTGTCAAAAGAACACCCTGTATGAGTTTAGCAATGGGTTTAGTAATCCTACTCTACACCCGAGTGGCAGATGTTGTGACCAGCCAAGCAGATATTCAGACTGTGCCTCAGGAGCAGTGGATCCAGTTAACTTTTAACTGCTGTGGCTGACAAGCGGTTGGACAGGAGTAACGGAGACACGGTCCTCGCCTTCCACATGAAACAGAATATTCTTCCAATTGCCCACTGTCTTTATTGGGTAACCTTTCTGAGAAATGTCAACAATTCGAAAGGCTTGCCACCCCCATTTCAGACTCCTCACCAATGCCCAGCATCACACTTACTCCCTCCCAAACCAAACCCCATCTCCGGGCAGTCATATGAGGATTTGAAAGGAGCAAGAGAGAGTTATTTCTGAACTCACGGGCACCTCCAATCATTTATTCCACCACCATGTTTCAGACAGTTCCTGTGTGCTGGGCACCGCAGTGAGGACAACAGACACATCCTCTCCTTTAATGTCTGCCGTTACCTCCTAAGGCAGCTCTAACTGTCCCCAGGACAGAGCCAGGGAAGCCGAGGCACAAAGGGTAGCCACAGAGAGTAGCAGAGTGGGTTTGACAGCTGCCCACGCCCCAAGTTCAAGCTCTCTGACCTCAGAGCCCAACATGGGACTGTGCTTTGTGAACGAAGAGAGGCACCTTGAGCCCAGGCCACTGACTCCCAGCCGCAGGGACGTGACATAGTGTAACGGATGCAGATGCAGGCTCGGCCACATGCAGACTGGGTTCAAATCCCCATTACCACGTGCTAGCCACATGACGTTGGTCAAGTTACTTAACCTCTCTGAGCCAGTCTCACTGATAATAGTGGAATGATAATAGCGCCAGTCTCCATGGGCTGTCCTGAGGATTAACTGACGTAGTATTATCAAGTGATGCAGCACACACCTCACACATGTCAGACTTGAATGTTTTTAAGGGAGCAGGCCACTGAAATTCCAGGTGAGGAAGCCTAAACAAGGGCATGGCCAGGGCGGTGGTGCTAAAAGGAAATGAGTATAGCCCCGACATAGAGGTCAGAGCACAGGGTAGGCTAAGTCCTGAATGATGAATAGGAGTCAGATAGCAAAAGGGGTGGGGGAGGGATATTCCAAGCAGAGAAAGAAGCATTTAGCACTTGCAGTAATCAAGCCAAGTTCTCTTACATTTAGAGGAATCCACTCCTTTGTGGAACATTGCAGGGATCCCAAGTAGAACCAAGTACCTCATGTCTGAAGACAAATATCCCATCCTGTGAGAGCTCCATCCCTCAGCCAAGACTGAGTCACTAGGAAGGTGCCCCTTCACCTCATGATCAGACCCTGGCATCTGAGCACTAGGAAAGGTGCTGAGAGCAGGCTCTGATTGGGGGTGGGGTCAGGGGGACATCTGAGAGGTGATGGAGGGGCACAGCCAGCTGAGAACACACTCCTAGGACCATACTTTTTTTTTTTTTAAGATTTTATTTATTTGAGAGAGAGCACAAGCAGAGGGAGGGGCAGAGGGAGAAGCACACTCCCTGCAGAGCAGGGAGCCCGACATGGGACTCGATCCCAGGACCCTGGGATCATGACCTGAGCCGAAGGTAGATGGTTAAGTAACCGACTGAGCCACCCAGGAGCCCGGGCTAGGGCCAGACTTGAGGGAATGGTCTCCTTAAGCAGCATTAGGACCCTCACCTAGGGCTCGTCTCCTTCCTCTCATGTGGGACCAGCTACACCTCCTCTACCTTCCACCATCCCATACACAGGGCTTTTGCAGCAACAAGAGCTTAAAGCAGTGCCCCACCTGTGAGTTGGTGAGATGCAGAACTGACCCAGTAAATACAGGCTCACTGACTTCCAACTTCCGGTGAAACTTTGGAAGGTCCATCCACCCCAGGCCTGCCGTTCCAGAACAGCAGCGATCCAGCAGGGCCGGGTCAGGGGCAAGCTGTAGTCAGATGGACATGCACTCTTCAGTTTGCCACAGTCCCCCCCACCCTGCTTCGCTCACTCACAGACCTACATGTGAATTAGGCATGTTCTCCTGGAGTCTGTGTGCGGAACGTCATTTCAGTCAGTCTTCAGGGACGCCGTGAAAGTTGATCAGCTGATCCAGGCACTCGGGTCTCACGAGTGTAGTAAGCTTAGTCTGGGCCTAACAGGGCCAACAGTTTTGAGGTGGGGTCTAGGCATCTGTGTTGTCAGCATACTCCCCAAGTGATTCCGACATATAAGAATCAAATCTACCTTTCTCATACCGTACAGTAGGACAGGACTGTAGCCACACTGGTTGCCGACATATTGAACAATGCCTGTGGTGATAGGTAAACAGTGGATGCTCGGAGCTCCCCGAGGCCTCTCCCCACTCCTGCCCCCTGGCCCTTTCTCCACATTCTCCCCATCGCTCTTCCTTCCAACAGCCTAAGAGCTCAGGCCCGGGACAGCTGAGACCTTCAGCAATAACGCTCTTCTTCATTCTCACTGGCTAGTGCCTACACCATAGAGGTTAAAAATCTTGACTATTACCCTGTTATAGAGAATAAGGCCCAAAAAGGTCCCTCAGAGATTACGAGCACTGCTATCAAGCCCAGCACTCTTCCCAGCCACTGTCCAGCCCTTGGTAATCACTTCCATCAGGCCCTTGGCTTAGGAAAGGAGCTGACTTGGAGGGTGGGCACTTCCTTGCTCACTGGTCTCCACCTTTTTTTAGCAAACATTTTCACAGGTCCAAGCAATGCCCTTTAGCTTCCCAGCTCCTCTGGCATCAGTTAAGCAGGTATGGATGTCACTTGTCTCGGTAAGATGAGCAGGCGTGATCCCCACCCTCTCACCCACCTCTGCCCATACAGACCAGCCTCACTGCCTCTGTGGGAAGCGACCGGCTGTGGCAGGCAGCAGAGCAGAGTCCTATTACATCTCCGCTGGGAGCAAGCGCTGAGCAAGCTGGGCTGAGCCAGGCCAACAGCTGCTCCCACAGGCGCCTCTTGCTTACGTCTGGACAGTAAAGACCCCAGTTCTGCCTTGGGCCGAGCGTAGTGAGTGTGAGCACTTCCAGCAACCTCTCGGGTGACCGTGAATGCCAGTGGCTCGTGGAATGTGCTGGGCAGGCAAGACCAAACTAGAGGAGTTAACTCCAAAGATCCTTGCAGCAGCTCGGTGTCCCTGAGAATAAACCTTGCAAGGACATTTTGCTTGAAATAGAACAATGTTAAATGATCAAGCCATCTGTTTGCCAGGCCATAGTATTGTGTCCTAGACCAGAGCAGAAACAAAATGTTCTCAGGAAGCCCTTCTGCCTATTGACCTACACTTTGACAAATAGAATGCAACAGAGGTGGGATCAAAGGTGACGGGGGCGGGGGGCGTAGGGGAGCATTCCAGATTCACCCATCCATCCATTCATTCATTCATTCAACACCAGTTATCCATCACCCACTCTGGATCAGGCTCCGTGAGAGACTGTGGGGGTTCAGTGGTTCACAGGAGAGAGAAAATATATATGGGCCTCACAGAGTGGTGTTTCTTAGTAATTTTACTGGATCTGGGGGCTCCTTTCTGCCTTTCTCCCGTTTTTTTAATTAAATGGTATATATATATATATATATATATATATATATATATATATATATATTATTATGAAACAAATAACCATATACCTACCATCTAGCTTTTTAAAAAGTAATCATTATCCAGTCCATTGGAGCCTGCTGTGTGCTTCATCCAATCTCATTCCTTCTTCCCCTCCTCCCCACTTCCCTCACAACCGCTATCCTGAACTCCATGCTTACCATTCCCTTGCACGTTTTCCGCACATGTACCATATGGAATTTTCAGTGCGGCTCATAGATCTGTTCAGTAAAACTAGTCAAAGCAGGTATCACAACCTGAGGCCATAGAAACCCCGCCGAATATTTGAACTCCCGTCTGGCCTCTGTCACTGGGATTCTAAGGCTTTGAGTCATTGCTGGGAATTGAGATTTTGATGTACAGCATGTCTGGTTTTAAGAAGTTCTAGTTTAGAGGGATTTTTATACTCATTCTTCCCAGTACAGCTGCTTAGAGAGATCTTGCTGCTCCCAAATAGGTAAAATATGGGTTGTGGCTGTGCCTGAACCATTTGAGTATAGGGCTTTCCAGGTGGCCCTCCTCTGGGCCTTGCCTGGCCCCTCTGGGGAGCCAACTACAGAAACCAGAAGCAGCTCCTCAGAATCTGCAACCAAAACAGATCTGGCTGCTGCTGAAACAAAGTCTCCTAAGAACCTTGTGAAGTCTGCAGGGAAAAGCTATTCTTGTCCCCTGACTACAGATCAAGAAACTGAGATTCAGAATGTTTCAATGCCTTATGTTAGGTTTCGTGATTAGTTTTAGGGAGACTACTAAAAAAAAAAAAAAATTGTCTCTGACTTATCATCCAGCAATAATTGTCACCATTTACTGAGCACCTACTATGTACCAAGGACTTTACATGCATTATGCTATCTAATTCTATCCAACCCTATGAGAAGAGGTATCGCATTATCCTATTTTAGAGATTACAGTTAAGGCTCAGAAGTCAAATGACCGGCCCAAGGCAACAAGGACTAGAATCCAGAACTCTAAGCCCAGACCTTAATCTTAAATCACTGCGTCCCTCTTGTTCAATGGCAACTATTAATACACAACATGGTTGAGGCTGGAGAAGTTACAGAAATGGGTATGTGCTTCTGAAATCACAGGGATGTGGGTGGGGACAGGGTCAGAGGATGGTTTAATTCAGAGGGTCCAGCCCACCCAGATTAAAACTATACGGGTCTTGCAATCAAGAAGTAGTGGTGGGAAGGAAGGTAACTGAGAGTGTTCTATACAGAGATATCCAAAAAGCAAATGTACCCCTGCTCCGAGGGCAGCCAGACACAACCAAGCAACTTGAAAAAGAACGGAAGCTTGCAGTGTGGTTCTGGATCATTGACGTCAAAGCACGATAATCATTTTGCATTCCCTAGATCTCTCCCTCTCCGTGAGTTTATTTCTGGTTTTGCCTGTCCTCACTCTAAATGATACAGAACAGAGACCTAGAAGATGGGGGATATGATTTCCAAAATGACCCTCCACTTTCGTCTTCTCTGTGGGAACAAGAGGGCTCGAGACCAAGAACATCTTCCAGTGTTCCCTGCTGGTATTTATCCAGAGTTCAAAGGTGATTGCTTTCAGGAGTAAATACACAGCCACAGATGCAAGCTAATTATGCAAACAGGGTCACTGTGGGATGGACAAGAGCTACCACCCGGTAAAGACTAAAAGGGATGCTAGCCAAGACCCAGGGAGAAAGGCAAAAGGCATTTGCAAAAGCCATTTTGTGTCTCTTCAGTTAATGCTATTAGAATCAGTGCTAGCATGACCGACAGACTTGATGAAGGGCATTTGTGACGTCAGAGTTTGCTGTAGGTCACATGTGTCCTGGAGGCCAGAGCCATCCTGATGCCCTCCCCATGAACACAGCGACTCCCTGGACCACCCAAGAGGACTGTGAGAGCTAGTGGCAGTCAGCAGACCTTCACAAAGAAAGCAAAAGCAAGTTTGCATCTAAAAGTAAGGAGGCAGCAAAACCACCTGGAGGACCAAAGAGGAATTCAAATCAATAGCGCCTTCAAAGGGTGGTACCTACCCCCGATTCCTAGCCCTTCCCCAGTCCCAGTTCTTTGGGGAGATGTTTTACATCTATGTCAAGGAGAGAGCTGGAAAAAACTTCACTGCATGAAGAGGACATGTCAGTCACAGCTTGAGAGAGATAGCACCAGCTTCCATGACAAGGAGCAGAGCAGTCGGTCAGAAGGGGCGACACTGGTTGGAAGGGAATTTTAGATATCAGAACCATATTTCCAAATATCCTGTTCTGCATATTCTATTTATGAGCTCAATTCTTTTTTAAGCTTAAGCTGTTTTTAGATGCTGGCAATTCTGAGAGCCTAGGGCTTCATCATGGAGACCTCCATCAAAGGACTAGATTTTAAAGCTTTGGTCAGCAAGGATTTGGGGGTAGCTACACCAGCTATGTTCCCAATCCACTAGGACTTTGTGAGATTGGAGAAGAAATATAATAATAATAACTCAGGTGATGGGTTTTGGAACCAAGTCATCTGGGTTTCTGTCCCAGCATTGTCACTCCCAAGTTATGTTTCCTTTGGCAAATGACTAAACAACCTTGGATAAGTTACAACACCTCCCTAAACCTGTTTTCCCATCTGTAAAATGGGTATCAGAACCTCCACCTCATCGGGCTGTCGGCAGGATTAAATGAAATCATGCATGTACAGCTCCGATCGTTGTATGGAGTACATCGAAGGGTTTGATAAATGGTAGTTACTACCAATAAATGAATATGGAGGCACAATTCAAAATTGGAGAGTAAAAACTAGACTCTATTGTACGAACAGAAATGAGAAGGAGGGGAGCAACGAAGGCGAGTTTCAGTTGTCAGGGGGCTTCAGGGAGGAGAAACAGGTTCTGAAAGATGTTAGCATGGAGAAATGTTGTTTGCCATGTGGAGAGAAAGCACCTGGACTCTGGAATCACAAATCCCTGGGTTCAGATCCTGGTCATCTTGACTCTCTGACCTTGGACCAAGCTAACTAACCTCTCTGAGACTTTCTTGACTCATCTGAAGAGTGACAACAATATATCAGCACTTCCTAGGGTCATAGGGAACATGAAGGGAGCGGGGAGGCCAGCTGCTGGCATGCACGAGGAATCTAGAAGTGATAGCTGTCGGAGGAGTCTGCGGGCATGACAGAGGCTTGAAGGCAGGTGAGCAGCGGAAACGCTAAGTAGGAGAACAGACTCTTACTAGCTGCCATTCATTAGACGTGTGCTCCATGCAGGTACTGCACTGACCCCTCGGGGGGTCACTTACAGGGTGGGGAAGAGCGCAGCAAGCCAGGTAACCCAAATTCAAATCCAGGCTCTGTGTTTCCTCCCTGTGCCACTGTGGGCAAGTCATTGAATCTCCGCAGCTTTTAGTCCCCTGGCTTGTAAGATGCAGGTAGTAATTGCTGTTCTTGGAGTGGTGTGGTGGCGAGGAAATGAGAGAATGGATGTAAAGTCATTAGCATGGTGCCCGGCACATATAAATCGATCTGTGGTGTCAACTATCATGATTACTCACATGCATGTTTCCCAGTGAATCCTCACAACAATTCCATGAGTTAAGTGTTAGGATCCCCTATTTATTAGATCAAACAACTGAGGCTCAGAGGATACATCACTCATCTAAGTTCATGGTAAGGAAGCAGCAGGGCTGGCTCTGTAAGACTAGAAATCTCGGATTTTTGTTCTCTTCACTTTTCACATAAGCTGGTAAACAGCCCAGGGTTGAGGTAATATGACAGTTATTTTCAATGCATCTTCTGCCATAACGCCCATGAGTCTTTCCTCTTCTGATTGCCCCCACCTCATCCCCTCCTCACCCGTTGGAGGTGTGAGGTATAGGCTTGTCTGTGCGCCCGGGCCCAGCCGGTGAGGGCACAGGTGCGGTGTCTTTGGGGACTTGCAGCTTCAGAAGGCGGACGGCGTTGATGACATGTCCATTCTGCCTTGCAGATAGGTCTAACATGGACGTGCTTCCAGCTGGCTGGGATTTTGATGAAAACCCCTCCTCCTTGGTGCCAGTTAACAGAAATTACATGTCCCTGGCACACTTTGTAATTCAGAAAATGCATGTGCCGATGAGTGCCACTCCTGTTGGATGCACCGTGATGACCAAGGGCTGCAGGCCAGCATCCTAGCTCTCACCGCACCCCCATGTAAGGTCACAGAATGTTTTCCTCCTGGGTAGACATCAGTGTCACCTCACTCCCTTATCCATTCATTTCTACCCAACAAACATGGCTTGAGCACCGAGCGTGTGCGGGTTTTATACCATAGAGCTGGGATGCAGCAGTGAACCGTGCAAGGAGAGCTCCTGCCTTCGTGAAGGGCAGTAAATGGTCAACACACACACAGGACAGCTTCTCTGTGATAGATGTTACAAAGGACACAAAGCGACCAAAGAATGGCTGAGGGGGACGAGCCACATTAGGTAGAGTGACCAGGAAAGGTTTCTCTAAAGGAGGTGACGTGAGCTGAGATTGAAGACCGAGAAGGAACCAGACATGGCAAGGCGAAGAGAAACAAGCTCAAATGTCAAGGAGATTCGTTCATTTATCCAACATTTTCATCATACGATAAATACGTGTTGAACCAACAACTGAAGAATAGGTCCATCCTCTTTGTTCCTGCCAAAAAAGACCCTCGTGTAGGCAGGAGGAGCTCAGGAGAGATGCCACAAGCATAGAGGCAAGTGGTTGCCCTTTCTCCAGCCCCGTTCCCCACCTCGAAAACAAGGGGCTGGGCCTAAGCACTAGCATTCCAGGCCTGTAGGATCCGAACACCTTCCAAGGGGACAGGCCCTCATAGCTCTTTAAGCAACGACTGCGCAGCAAGCAAACAGCAATCTGTCATTTTTTAAAAGCAGTGAGGACGGTTGTTTGGAATTGTGTAGTCAGGGCCTGTCATCTGCTTCATTTTTAGTGTATGTGCTGCCGAAGCAAGCACTGTCATCTGCTTCATTATCATTAGGATCTCCGCACTGAATTTCCATGCGCACTCACTCACTCTGAAAACACTATTAGTTGGGAGCCTCCCGCCTCCTCCCTCTGCTCCTCCCCACCTCCAGCCCCAGTCTTTCTCTGGAAGATCAGGGAAGAGCCCAGGCTACGGAACTGAAACACTTGACTTATATCCCGGGTGTGACTCACTGTGTGACTTTGGGCAAGTCACTTCACTTCTCTGAGTCTCAATGTTCTCATCCATATAATGAGGAGAATAAGACACAGCAACCATCTAAAATTATTTTTTTTTAAGTTTTTATTTATTTATTTGACAGAGTGAGAGAGCACAAGCAAAGGGAGCAGTTAGAGGGAGAGGGAGAAGCAGGCTCCCCACGGAGCATGGAGCCTGACATGGGGCTCGACCTGAGCCGAAGGCAGACGCTTAACCATCTGAGCCATGCAGGCGCCCCTAAAGTTGTTATCCTTATTTTTAGATTAGTGTGTGAAATTGTCAAAACTCAACGGAGAGAACAGAGATTTAGGTCTTTAAGGCAAAGGAAACTGGAGCAGTGAGTGTGACAATGAGCCCATTTAATGACCTGTCTCCACCTGTAGCGTTTTCCATTCTTGGAGATAATCAAGAAGCAGGATCACAAGAAACAGCTTTCAAGAGGTCTCTTAATTTATCATGATACTTTCTCGCGCCAACAATTACAGATCCCCTACTATATGCCAGACACTGTTCTTTGTGCTTAACTTATATTTACTGATTTAAACGTCTCACCACAACCATACAAAGTAAATACTATTACTATGCCCGTTTTACGGATAAAGGAGCTAAGACCTAGAGCAAGTACATAACTTCCACAGGGCCACACAGCTAGGAACTGGTGGAGTTCGGGAATAAACCCAGGCAATCTGACTCCAGTCTATGCTGCTAACTGCTTGCCACCTCATTTACAATGAAACATAAAAGCTTTCCTGCAGACATCAGGTTTTTCTACTTCAAATAGGCTTGTCTTCTGAGCACTCAGTAAACAAAGAGTTACTACCTGCCTAATCCTAAAACCCCTTGCTAGTAGCCCCAGCACTAACAAGGGCTGCTTCCCCCAACCACGCTTGGCCAGCCATAGATAAATTCACACCTCCCACCACAGATGGGATTTTTGGGTGCCTATTAAAATGTCAGTCGATCTTCAAGTTGAAGTTCTTCCTACATCATTTAGCACAACCTGGAAGGTCAGATTAATGGGGAAGCCAGCCTTCCCTCGGCAGTTACCTCCTTATTACTTTCCTGCCCCTGCACTTGCTCTCAGAAATGTTACATCACAATAAATGTAGTTAAAAGAGCAAACAAACCACCACCACTTCCTTGAAATCCAGATGCCATTATCTCAAATCACCTTGCCTTTGGTCTCAGAGGACACGCTCCCCACTGCTGACACCGGGCCTGATCTGCAGATGAAAGCAGCCATTTTCTGGGCCCAAGTGATATTAACCCATCTCCAAAGACATGTGCCCAGGACCAGCACAAGCACGAATTTAGGTACACGGAAGAGAAGCAGGATATATCCCACACAGGTGGCTTCCCTTTCAAGGGCTAAAAGTCACGAACAGCAGGATAAAATTCCTGCCCACGCTGGGCGGTATACAGTGAAGAGAGCATAATTGCAAATCCTATGTCACTTACTGACATGGCGGTCGCAGAATGCATCCTAGTAATCACAGACTTCGTATTCATGCCTGCTTCTCCCGCTGAATGTAAACAGCCACCTGGAGACTCTGACAGCCCTTCCGTGCTGTTGGCGCTGAATGGAGCACGTCAGCAAATGAGTAAACGCTGCGTTGCATTTGCAGGCCCTGCGAGCTCAAAGAAGCTCGGTTTTGAGTCCAAATGCAGCTGCCTGCTGGAAAACTCAAGGCTTCTTCAGGACTGACTCTGTAGCGATGGATCAGAGCCCTGCCTTTGGAGAGTGGGGGTTTGGGGAAGCCTCAGTGTTTCCCATAAATTGCTGGCAAGATGGGTCCAACGCCATCCTGCAAAGAACAAAACTGTGAACATCATTGAAGTTTCCCCAAAGAGAAAACTGCTCTGTTAAATCAGCTGGAGTCCTCAGAGAGAAAAGAAATCAGGCCCAGATGAAAGCAAATGGGCAAGAGATGGCCAACTCCCTCTCCTGCTCACTTCCGGTTTTACTGGGTTTTCATGGGAACTCGCTCATGGACAGACTGGGGCTGAGTCCTTCAGAAGGCAAGTCTTGCTAAACGCTTTTGGACCAGTTTCCCATCAGTCTTTAGGCATTCTCCTGTCCCCCTTCAGCATGATCAGCTGGGACTTCACTTGCACTCAGGAGGGCCAGGAGCCAAGCAGCATAGTCATGGAGAACAGCCAGCCCCCGGGCTGGGTGTTCAGACAGCCTGCCCTCACCTGGACAGGGGCAGCCCGAGCTGTTGCTGCCCTTCCTTCTGAACCTTCTCGGCCTCAGGGAGAGAAAAGGGCCTGCTGGCTGGACAGGGCAAGGACGACACTGGTTACATACGTGGGGACAGTGGGGATGCAGGTTGAGTTTGGCCATCCAAGTAGAGTGAGGCCTTGGAGGAATTCTGGGGGCTCATGGATTTTAACTTTTTGTTTTTGAAAGGAGTTCAGACTTATAAAAATACTGCTGAAAAAGTACAAAGAATTCCTAAATACCCTTCAAAGCAAGATGCCCTAGATATTAACATCTTACCATGTTTGTTTTGATTTTCTCTCTCATATATGGTCTTATATAATATATATTAATTAAATATTACATAAATATTTAATGTAAATTATATATATATATATATATATAATTTTTCCGAACCATTTGAGAATAAGTTGAAAATCAAATGCCCATCTATCCCTAAACATTTCAGCATGTCCCCTAAACAAGGATGTGCTCTTACATAACCACAATACAATGACCAAAACCAGGATGGTAACACTGATAAAGAACTGTTAACTAGTCAACAGATCTTATTTAATTATCCTGCTATGTTTTCTATTGTCTACTCTTTTTCCTTCACAGAAAAAGAAAATGTAATGTCTTATCTAGGATCCCATCCAGGATCACATAATGCATTTAATTACCATCTCTCTTTAGTTTCTTTCAATCTGGAGCAGTTCCTCAAGATTCACTGTCTTCTATGGCCTTAACATTTTGAAGAATATAGGACTTTTATTTTGTAGAATCTCTCTCCATTGGGGTTTGTCTGATGTTTCTCCATCATTAGACTCAGATTACTCATTTTTGGCAGTAACAGATAATAATCTTTCGCATCAGATAGAAGTCCCTGAGTCCATGCTATATAAATATAAGGAAAAGCTTTTCCATATAGTAGAGTGCCAACTACTAAATGTAGAAAGAATGATGGAATTTTTTAAAAATTACCATTTGGCAGCCACTAGGCTAATACTTGGTTCATGCAAGAATCATCAGTAGATATTAAAATTAGTGGATGAAAGCTTGAAGAGCTCAGAGTATTTCCTGTCATGACACTTATTAATCACAAAGAGGAGAACAGCAACTTGATAGTGGAGAAGCCCGGTAGAAAACCACTTTAACCAAAAGACCACAGTTAGCATCACCAGGAGTGGGGAACTAGACGCTGTGTACCTCCCGATAGGATGAACACCTCTTCTGTGAAATGAAAAGAAAGACATGTGTCCAAAAGGCTTAATAATTTTAAAGAGCTATAGTTCTTTCCAGGGTGCACTCACAGAATAGATTCTGAAATCTTTTTCACCTTCACAGACCCTGCCTTGGTCATCTTCCCAGGAGGAGCTAGCAACAACTGGGATACTGAAGAGAACACATGATCTGCTTGGATGGAAACTGCTCAATGGAGTTTGTGGACCATGTGATAGTCCTCAGACATCAGGGATGGTACCGGAATACCAACAGGCCGGCCTCTGGGGCAGAAGGGCAAGAGGAGAAGGAACACATCTGTCCTC
Source organism: Halichoerus grypus (assembly GCF_964656455.1). Lineage (NCBI taxonomy): Eukaryota > Metazoa > Chordata > Mammalia > Carnivora > Phocidae > Halichoerus > Halichoerus grypus. Next base: position 114,157,539 of record NC_135713.1, on the reverse strand, counting down.
ATCTAGAGCATCTGTGGGTGGTGAGCCGGAGAGGGAACAGCGCATGACTCACAGGCTGTTCCATGTTACAGCAAACTCCCACCCCTCCTATTATTCTGTCTTTTGTCAGAGCCAAACTTTATCTTGCCAATTTCTCACACCTTGGCACCTAACTGACAAATGAAAAGACTAGCCATCAAATTCCTTCCAGCTCTGTGACTGGCCAGTCTATGCAGCTCACCTTTGGAGCAGTGTGGGCAGGGGCCGGCATGATATTCTCCTCTTGGACAGTCGAGCCAAAGAGGCCAGTGCCTCTTCACAATGCCCCTAGCTCTAACCCCCTCTCCTGACTCCCCGCAAACATCCTGAGTCCTTCACCACATCTGTGTTCTTTTCTAATCCAATTCCATGCTATCTTCCCCCCACCCCTGACACTGATCAAGAGGGTTTCTGCTAGAATATACTGATTAAAGAAATGAGGACTTGGTACATAAAGAATTTCAGAAGAAAAATCCATGAAGAGAGCTACCACAGATTACAGAGAGGCTATTTGAAGTCTAAAGATACAAAATCACTTAAACCATGTATTCTGTTTTGCTCAGGAACAAGTCATTTTAAAGGGCAAGTCATTAGAAGATCTTCTACGCCTGGTTTAAAAAACTCTAAAATACAAATTTTACAACCAGCATGGGGCTCAAACTCAACCCTGAGATCAAGAGTCACACGGTCTCCCAACTAAGCCAGCAAGGTCCCCTACCCTAAAATACAAATTTTAAATTATCCGTGTTAACCAGAGAGAGCCACAGTCCCGATAAATGCAATTCAGAAGTAGCCTGAGCCTCCTCGGGCCATCCCCTATCTTAAGACATCAATGAGAATTTCATTTTTAAAAGCACACGCTGCCCTGATTATTAAAGACAATGATAAGAACACAACAGTATTTGGATACATTGGTTGTTTTAAAGTTCAGGATTGTAATTTTTCACAGAAACCACCTCAGCCTGTCATGCAGTCCTGCTTGTAAGCAGGAGCAAGCATCAGCCAAACCCTGAGCAGAGTAAGGAATATATTTTGTGGTTACAGGAATGCTTTCTTCTATGTGAAGCTGCCACATGCAGGACTCAAACTACCACCCATCTCTTAATTAAATGAGTAACTTGGACTTTTTAGCCACACCTTCCTCTCAGTTAACCCCAGGGGAAAGTGATAATAAGCAACAACAACCCCAAAGTAATTGGCTTTATCTGCCAGGTGGTGAGTGAGAAGCTAAGAGGTATGGAGAGACCACAGAAAGGATAATTCAGGGATGACACTGCCTCTCACACATGGTCAGTGATGCTGTTGCCAACTGTCTGTCGTCCCTTCTCTCTTAACTCCTCTGACTCAATGTTGGTTCCATTTCCTCTGGGATGAATTCAGGTTTGGTTGGCTCCTCTTTAGCCCCAGTAGCAAAGGATCCAGAGATGCTACCTTCAGATTCTGGAATCTACTTGTTACTACCATGAGGCCCTACAGCCCACCTATAAATAGGTTTCGGTGACTTCATTTTCCAGAGAAAAGTCATTTAATTATCAGAGTTGGAAGGAATTTTATTTTTATAGATAATGCTTGGAAAGGTAAAGTACAGGCAAGCTGCCCACACAAAAGCAAGTTGTATAAATTGGGGGCGGAGGTAAACACACAACATCTTTGAGTCCCCAGAAACCATTAGACCACATTAGCTAATTACAGCCTCGTGTTCAAGGGCCTCTCATTCCCATTTGCTGCTTCTCACATTTTCTTTCTTCTTCCTCTCCCATTGACAGCAACAGGAAATCATTCCTAATTTGCACACTTGCTGTTTTTTAAGTCTCTGGGAATTTTCCATGACTTATCAAGTGGAGGGTTTCATGGAAATTTAGCTTTTCCTTTGAATCTGCTTAGCCAAGAGACCAAATATTTTTTTAAAAACATTAAATGAAGAATCTGATTTGTTGCCAGCCAAACAGAGGCTTAAGAAAAGCACCCCACTCTCCCTGTTTCCTAAAGTTTTCATCCGGACTGTCAATTCCACCATAGAGATTCCAAAAAGTCATGGGCCAAAAAGTGGTGGAAGGAGTGGGAAGCGGGTGAGGATGAATTAGAATGGTCAGAATGAGGTCAGCCCAGAAATTTACCCTAGAATACCCTAGAAGAGTTTGCTAACCACAGAGTCTGGATTTCATCCTCTGGAATTGTTGCTTCTTATTCCATGTGGCTCGGGAGAGGGTGTCGTTTAGGGGAAAAAGCAGAAAGACAAAACGGAAGGGGAGAAAAATTCGCTCCCCCATGGAGATGCAAGCAGAGAACCTATAGACTCTTGTGTCTTGTTTTTTTAAGTACAGTGTTTTTAATAGACCAAAAGAGAATCTTGATGAGGTAATATGTATGTGAGTGATGTTTATGAAATAGGGTGTAAAATCTTAACCATTATGGACTATTGTATAAATAAAGCTTAGATATATAAAATATAGAAACTTATAAAAAATCATTTTATAGAGCAGGGGACACTTAAGGAATTATAAAGTTTTCATATCTTTGTTCCAAAAAAATAGAAAGTTCCAAGGCTGGCAGCTTATTTCCTTAGTATATTCCACTGTGAAGGCAAGAACTTTGGTGGGGTTTTATGTGTTTTCTGGTTTTGTAATTTATAATAATCTGTATGGATTACTTTGAAATGTGTGTTGCTTGTGTGTCATGTTGTTTGCCCATGCGGAGTCATCAGAGATCTGTTCCATACTTTGCAACTCTGAAAACCAAAAGAAATTTTCTAGTGAAAAAAAAAAATACATGGAACATGCCTTCACTGTTGGGAAACCCTTGGATTTCTGCCACTGACAGCTTTTTGCAGGTCTGAGGAAATGGGAAGTTTAATACCAGAGTTGTTGTCTCTCACTTAAATATTGGGTGTTGGTTCACTTTTCTCCCGGGAAGAACACACGTATTTTTGGTCCTTTTTTTTCTTGCACTTGACATGATCTGGAGGAAACCAGAAGTCAGGGCCCTAAGCTGCCTTGCTTTGGGACCACTCTCCACCATCAGCTTTCAAAGAACCATTCACATACTAATTCTGTTTTCTGTTCTGTGATTTGGTGGTAGAACCACTGCTTTTTGGAGCCCAGTGTTTTGTTTGGGTTTGTGGCTCTGATGAAGTGTTGAGTTTGCTCTTTCCTAGCCAGACTAAGGAGAAGAAGCCAAGGGAAACAAGGGTCCCCTTGCTGGACACATCCACCTGCAGCTCCCACCAGCTCAGGAGACCCACGCCAGAGACCAGGGCCCGCAGTACCATCTGCTTTCCACGTGGGGAGGGGGGTGCCCATCATGTCAACGTGGGGACATTACCCAAGTCCCCTTCGTCAGAACTGAGTACAAGTCCCAGCTGTAAGCCTGAGAAGCCTGATGTGTGTTTTAGCATGGAACAATAAAGCCGGGTTAGCTGTCCCTCGGGCCTGGTGTTTTCAGGAGCTGGCTTGGAGGGGGAGCGTGTTATCGAGGGTTCAATATCAACGTTGAGCATTTCTTTCCCTGGCGGCTGCTCAGGACGTCCGAAAGGGAGGGCCGGGAGGAGAGGCACCACTGTGCCAGACGGGGCCGGCTGGGGGTCTGTGCGGACGGCCGCCGCGGCCTCTTGGAGCTCCCCAGGCCGGGTTCGTCTCCGGAGAGCAAACTCCCAGCTGTACAACCCCGAGGGCCCAGAAAGACCTCGGCCAGAAGGCTTCTCCGCTTGCTTAGCGCGGAGGGCGGGAGCGCAGCCTCAAGAACCTGCCTGCCTGGCGCCTCACCGCTATGTGGCCGTGGGCAAATCACTTAGCTACTCTGTGGCTCCGGTTCCTTTTCTGGAAAAGGGAGCTCTCATAGCATCTTCTTGGGGGGTGTAAGGTTAAACGTCTTAAAACACGGTAGAGCACTTTGAACAGGACCTGGCATAGAGACAAGTGGCCACTAAAATGAGCTTCACCACCTTTCAAAATGTTTGCCGCATCCACCAACCATCCATACTGTTACTTACTTAAGATTATTCAAATGGATTCCATTTTAATCTAAAATTTAATTGAAAAGAAAACTTTATATCCCAGCTGTAAATGGAAAACTAACATAATTTGCTGTGAATATAAGGTAGCAGTTAAATTGTTATAACAACTCCTGTTTACTGAGTCCTTGCTACTTGCCAGGCAGTGGGCTAAGAGTCCTGACTTGTTAGAATCCTCACAGCCCTCTGAGTTCAGCATCATCCTTTTACAGATGAAGAAACTGAGGCACAGGGGCATTAGAAAATTTGCCATAGTTACACACTCAGCAAATGCGGGCGGCAGTTCGGGCTTCAGGACACAGGCTCATCAGCCCTGTTCTGTGCCGCCGCCCTGACAAAAGCCGTATTTCATTCCTGGGGCTGACGGGCAGCGTACAGCTTCCCAGGACTTCGGTAACTAAGTGCTGCAAACTGGCTGGCTTACGAGTGAAACTCAATCTCCCCCGGTCTGGAGGCTTCAAGTCCAAAATCAAGATGTGGGCAGGGCGATGCTCCCTCCAAGACCTCCCTTGCCTCTTCCAGCTTCCGGTCACCCCAGGCATCCCGTGGTTTGTGGCTGCATCGCTCCGATCTCTGCGTCCTCACATGGCTGTCTTCCCGCTGTGTGTCTGTCTTTGTGCCTCCTCTCTTCTTGTGAGGACATCAGTCACGCTGGATTTGGGCCCGCCCTAATGACTCATCTTAGCTTAATTACATCTGCAGGACCCTGTTTCCAAGTAAGGCCACACTCACCAGGAGTTAGGACTTCAACATATCTTTTTTTGGCGGGGGGGGGGGGGGCGGGGGGCGGGGGGGCCAGGCAGACCAATTCAGCTGCCCACCTAAGGCTTCGAGCTTGGGGCCGAAGACCCGCCAGTGTTGGAGAGTGTTCAAATCGGCAGCCACCTGAGGCCGTCTCCTTCATGCGGTGGGGACTGAAGGAGTCAGGACAAGGGAAGGACGATGCTTCTCTGTTTTAGTGAGACTTAGTGTCCAGACCAGGTGCTAACTAAGATTAACTATCTCCTGCCCCACTACTGGCTCTGTGGGTGAAGGGGGTTAGCAGAAGAAAGCTTCCCAGGGAAGGATGGTGGTAGGAAGATGAGGGAAAATGCAACCTTCTCCAACTCCAGGCAGGTGTGGAAGGCACAAGCTCATCTCTAGGTGGCGAGGCTGGAATAGCAGATCCAGACAAATGCCAGAGAGACTTCATCGGAGGTGTGTGTGAAGAAAGAATGAAAGCAAAGACAGTAGGGGAGAAATCATTTATTTTCTTATTATTTCCGTGAAAGCTTAAGAACAATCTCTCTTCTAAGAGGGGTTTGAGAGGAGGGTGAGGGGGGTAAGGAGGAGGCGTTTTCTCGCTCTGTCAAATAAGGTTGTCCTTGGTTGAAGGAGCTGCATAGATTTCGTAGAGTCGGGAGGCCCTCATCTTGAGCTCCCGGGCCACCTGACAGATGGAAAAGGGCCAACAGCAGTGCACGGCGAGCCAGTCCTCACACAGGGTGCCCTAGGGGAAGACCCACGTCTCTGTCCCGGCGCAATCACACAGGCTCAGTGCCATCACCCAGGGGCCTATCCCACCCACTGCTTCCGAGTTCCACCAAGTCAATGCCCTAAAGGAACGCCCGGGGACACCGCTCCGGCAGGACCCCAAGTGCCAAGCAGCTCAACTGCTTATCAATCCTTGCAGCTCAGAGACCTGGCCTCACTTAGGGCTTTTGCTACAAACTTCACACTTGAAACCACTGGTTTCTCTGTCAACAGCTTTTTTTTTTTTTTTTTCTATTAAGACGTAATACTTATAATTCCTTCATTTCTTTGGAATGGGTACTAAATGCCTATGGTCCAACATTCTCACAGGAAGAAGGCACAGGAAGTAAAAAGTACCTCCCTCTTCCACAGCTGTCCTAGCCACCCACTTAAGTTATCTGAGGGCAACTGTTGTGGGCAGGTTTGTATCTACACTTGCAGATAAATTCTATGTCCACACAAGTACATCTATAGTCCTTCTACGTCAATAGTTGCATACTTCTGTGTCTTGTACTTTTTATTCACTTGAAATATATTTTAGGGATCATTCCACATGAATATATAAGATGTCTTTTTTATTTTTAACTGTCCACATCCTGATATGTATGACTTGTCTCTGCTCAGTCTCTCATTGTACCTCAGGCTCAGCTGCACCGGAAAGTGATGAGCTCTTTGAAGCATCCCCAGGGAGCCCCCAAAGTGAACTCTGCGGATGCCCCATAGTCTTCATTTTCACTTAGACCATCCTAAGTATATCCTCCAAATTTGGTGCAATATACCAGATGCAGTGAGAGACAGAGAAACAGAAGCAGCCCATTGACCCAACATCAGCATTATAATAGGTACCCCTTGGAAATACCTTTCATCATGTGGCATTTTGGTTCCTATGAATGAAATCAGAAATTTCTTCCCTTTCCTTTCCCAGTCTTCCACTAAGTCTGGTGTTTTTAAGCATTCTCACCCAGACTTTTTTTTTTTTTTTTTTTAAACCACGGGTTTGAAAGACATTTAGGTTCTTATATAGATCCAAGTTCACATACACATTCAAACACACTTACCCGTATTTTATGTCTCTCTCTGGTGCCAATTCTCAGTGCAAAGGTGGACCCGGGTAACAGTGGCCAACAAAGGCACTCTCCATGATGCCTGGCGATGTCACACTCAAGGCACATTGGACAAAACAGACCACAGAAACCTGTCAATAACACATAAAAGAAAGCCACGGTTCTCAGATGTGCCCAGAGCAACTTCACATCTCAAAGAGCATTTACAACCCGATGCCATCCATTTAATACCACACTGTCTCCCTGCAATCAGGGACTGAAAATGAATAACCAATTGTCAAAACTCAGTGGATGAAAATTGCCATAACCGAGCCCACATCAAAATTGTCTTCTTTTGTTAAACACTGGCAAAGCTGAACCTGATACAATTCTGTCAGCGTTCACTATGGTAATTGTTTTTTCCTGTCAAGAGAAAAGCATTAAATAATTTTTTACAGTTGAATCGTAGCTGTTGCTTCTATTATGTTCATCTATCTATTTTCAATATTTAAAATAGACCCAGTATATGATACTTGTGAATAGCAGGCGTCTTTCTCTGTAAATGTGATTGAAAGCTCTTTTATGGTGCACTGATTCTGCCTGCTATTCTCATCAGGACTGTATTCTATTTCTCGGGCCAGAAGGTTACTCTAATTTTTGCTAGTTTCATGGGGCCACTGACATCTGCCAGTTTTAATCTGTAACTATTAGAGGATTGGTTCCTTGAACATCAACTGGAAACAGTTTGTCATTGATTCATTCATTGATCTTTAAATCCTGATACTGTTTCTTACACATTCTGCATGAACCATCTAACGCAGAGGTTCTGTTTTAAATACGTTTTGGGTCACAGACCCTTTTGAGAGTATGGTGGTAGCTATGAAGTCACTCCTCAAGGGAACAGAAAAATACATAGACGTGCAAAATTGTGCATTCAATTTTGTGGGGTCCAAGGATCCACTGAAAGCTATCAACAGACTGCGGGTTAAGAATTCCTCATACACAGTTAAGACGTTATGTCATCTAGCATCGCAAATGAGGATGACCTTGAAGAACACAAATAATTAGGACTATAAAACAGCAAAAAAATTAAATAAATACCAAAAAGCTAACCGATACCTTTAACGCATGTATGCAATAAATATTTTCAGACATAATTTATATACAAGAAAATGAACAGACTGTAAATGTTTTGTTGGGTGACTTGTGACAATCACATTCTCACCCAAGTAACAGAACAAGTAGAATATTGCCCTCAGAGTTCCCTTGTGCCCCTTCCCAGACGATCCCAATCCTCCCATCCCCACTCCAGAGGCAACCACTGCTCTGATTTCTCTTCCCATTGATAAGTTTTACCTCTTCTTGGACTTCATATTAAGGGAACCATGTTTACTTTTATATCCACCTTCTTTTATTCAACATGTTTCCTGAGGTTCATCTTTGCTGTTATGTGTGTAGTGCGTTCTTCATCGTTGCTGAGTAGTAATCCAACGTATGAATACTGCACATGATAAGGGAAATCTGTGTCCTAAGATGGCCAACCGAGCCAGCAAGAGAGTCCCAGCCCCTGCCCTGGGGCTCTTCTGGGTTCTTCTCCCCGCTCTGCTTCCCGCGCGCACACCAATCCGGGTTCCTCTCCCTGCCCCGCTTCGCGCATGCGCCAGAAGTGCCAAGTATGCGGAAGTAGAAGGGTATAAATTACCCCCTTTGTGCTGGGGACTCAGACCTTTGGAGCTCACTGTCCTCTGAGCCCGCCGGCGTTAAATAAACCTCCTATCCTCCAAGATCTCCGGGTGCCGCTTGGTTCTTCCGTCGGGCGATCCAGTCCAGGTTCCATAACACACAAACCGTTTCTCCGTACTCTCACAAGCTATTCCATTCTCTGCTATTGTGAATATGTACTATGAACGTTCCTGTACAGGTCTTCATGCAGACATACATTTTCATTCCCTGTAGGTGGATTCCTGGATGTGGATTTATGTTGAACTTGACAAGACATAAATATTTGCACCATTTAACGATCCCACCAGCAATGGACGAGAATTCTAGTTGTTCCATGGCCTCACCAACATTTGCAACCGTTGGTCCTTTTGATTTTAGCCATTTCAGTGAGTATGAAATAGTAATGACCACAGCCTTTTAGTGCACCCAACAAAGAGGCTCATGTACCATGTCACTAGCACTAGAACTTCCTGTCAAGGGCCTGTCTCTGCTACCTGTCCTGCCCTCCCTCCCCAAAAGGTGCGAGTACAAAGTCCCACTCCCAGATTCAGTGACAAAAAAGCAAAATGCGAGGAATGCTGTTATATCCTAGAAGCTCAGAATGATGTTCCAGGGTTGTGGACTTCACCCTGGCTGTGAGGGGCTGAGGTAGCACACGTGCCCACAGGGCATGAGGACTCTGCGGGGAGGAGGGTAAGGAGCAGCCTGTCTTTGGGAAACAGAACATCTATTTCATCCATTTAGGAGTCATGAGATAATCCGCTAAATCACGTACTACAGGTGTCCCTTGCCCCAAAACAAATTCTGAATTCGGCCTTGAGTGAGTCTGAGATGTTTTGCCCCACATTTAAAAAAAAAAAAAATCATTACTCCCAGCTAGATCAGAAGGCCCTACCCCGCACCGACCACTGGGATGAACAGCGCAGAGGACAGATGGCCCAGTCAACTTCCTGCAAGTTCACAGCGGTCATATTGCAGGCAACCTTGAATTAGGAGACTTGGAAATCATGGCACATACAAAAAAAATCAATCAAATCTCATTTTATGCATGGATTATGAAATAGTGCAAATGCCTGCAAATAAAAAATTAATCAAAAATTGCATAATTATAAAGCTGGCAAGCTAAGTGAATAATAAATTGTGTTTACACAATCACCTGAGCTGCACCGCTATCATTGGCAAGGAGAAATGCCCACCACCCTCAGTAAGTATATTGTAAAGACGTTGTTTTGTGCATTGGAACTCCTGTATCTTATCTTTATGACTGGTATGTCTTTTTAAAAAATACATGCTGTTATTTTTATTTTTAATCCTTTCCATCAGATAACCATGTTATCTAAGTGTTCACTAGGATGCAGTTACTAGATGCTGAAAGCAACACACCAAATGCACATTCAGTTACCTTGGGACAGTAGTCAGATGGGATTAAAAAAAAAAAAAAGGTATGAAAGCCAAATTCTTATTATGTAATAGCTAACATTAGACTTCACCATGTGCCAAGCCCTGCTAAAAATACATTGCATTCATTAACTCACTTAATTCTCACAACAATCTTAAAATACAGATACTCTTATTGTGTCCATTTTAATGGATGAGCAAACTGACAGGCAGAGGGATACGTTTATTAGGAAGGAGCAGAAGCCAGATTTGAACTCAGGTAGTCTAGCCCAAAAGTCTTAACTACTACACACAACACCATATGTTCTCATGTTTTACGTATTTAGCGTGTCACAATGGTTGTGGATTTGTGTGCTCCGAGACGGTATCCTCACTACCACTAATTTGTATTTATTCCTGTGGGATGCTCTTACATCATGCAACTTTAGGAAAGTTCCTTTTTGTCAGATGTTACAGCCCTACACAGTGGATTGAGTGGGATTAAAAACTCTTGGCTCACACCTCAAGAGGAATGGGCAAGAGTGGGACCATGGGATACTGTCTTAAAGAGTCTCTAGGAGAAAATATTGCAACATAGTTGTAAATTCCTACAAATCAATATATAAAGGATTAAACAAAAGAAGAAAATGGGGATAGGACATGAGCAGATAATTTACCAAACAGGAAACACAAATGGCCAATAACAACCATGAAAAGCTAGTCATCAGGGAAATGCATATTGGCATGAAAGCTGCCAATTTTTCAGTATTTACATTGTGGGAAAACCATAGAGAAATAGGTACATAGCCCTTTTGAAGGCAACTTGGGTGAATCTAGTAAAATTTTAAGTACACTAGGATCTAGTAATTCCACTTGTGAGCGTCTACCCTAGAGTAAGAGGCTGTTACGGGGATGTCCACTGCAGCATTATTTGTAGCTTGAAATTTAAAATTTCAATGTGCACTAATAGATGAAAGTGTAAATAAGCCACAATGGTGTAAATCATACTATGGAATAATTAAGAATGCAGTGAAAGATTAAGTACCAACAGAGTTAAATCTCTAAGACATATTTTGAGTTAAAAAAAATCAAATTTCAGGGGCGCCTCAGTGGCTCTGTTGGTTAAGCATCTGACTCTTGATTTTGGCTCAGATCATGAACTCAGGGTCATGAGATCGAGCCCTCCATCAGGCTCCAACGCTCAGCATGGAGTCTGCTGGAGATTCTCTCCCTCTGCCCCTCTCCCACTCGTGGTCTCTCTTTCTCAAATAAATAAATAAATAAATAAAATCTTAAGGGGCGCCTGGGTGGCACCGTCAGTTGGGAGGCCAACTCTTGGTTTCTGCTCAGGTTGTGATCTCAGGGTCATGAGATCGAGCCCCACATCAAGCTCCATGCTCAGCAAGGGGTCCACTGGAGATTCTCTTTCCCTGTCCCTCTGCCCCTCCCACTCCTGCTCTCTCTCTCAAATAAATAAATCTTTTAAAAAAATCCTCAAAAAATAATCAAATTGAGGGGCACCTGGGTGGCTTAGTTGTTAAGCGTCTGCCTTCGGCTCAGGTCATAATCCCGGGGTCCTGGGATCGAGCCCCACGTCAAGCTCCCTCTCCCACTCCCCCTGCTTGTGTTCCCTCTCTCGCTGTCTCTCTTTCAAATAAATAAATAAATAATCTTTTAAAAAAATAATCAAATTGCATAATGATACATACAGCATAATACTATTTATGCTTTGTTTAAAGAGTTACAAAACAATAGTACATATTACTAAAGGCTACATATATAAACACAGAGACAAAGATCTGGAAGGAAACCCTTCAAACTGATTAAAAGAGGAGACATGATTTCCTTTTCTGTAATGTTTCATTTTTTTACAAGGTGAACATACTCATGTGTTATTTGTGTATATACATATATGCAAATATATATTATATTTTATTTACTTGTTTATTTTAAGGGACTTGGGCTCAAAAGGGATTTGAGCTAGAAATTCAGCCTCTTCCTCTTACATTACATCCAAAGGCCTGGTGGTTATATAAGCATCCACTGCCTAAATGTTCCGGGCCTGTCCCCTGAGATGGGCTCCACCCTCATGCATGGAATGTGATTTATTATTCATCCTTCTTACTCACAGGCGAGTCGAGAGAAAAAGAAAAAGCCTACACAGAACCAGAGTGTGGAGCCCCAGAGAGCAGAAGTAGGAAAGGTGGGTGGAAAGTGCAGCGACGCATAGTTCAGATCAATTATTACAAAAAGGCAGAACCACCGAACTGTAAGAGATGCTCAAGAAAGAAATGGGCACAGTCATACATTGTGGGTGGGAGTGTAGGTTAGTACAACTTCCAAATGGAGATCCAGTTGGCAGGATCTATCAAGATTTAAAATGGTACATACTATTTGATAGGCAGGTTTATTCCTCAGCAATTGCCCAACAGGTAAACTCACACACATGCAAAATGCCATCTGTACAAAGACATTCACGGAGTGTTGGTTTGAACATCAAAATGTCTGGAAACCACATTAAGGTACACCAATGGATTTCTGGATAAATAAATTATGGTACCTTCATACAACAGAATCTATGCAGCAATTTAAAATATTGGGTGTGTTTACAATTCTATTATTTCTAGAAATTATATAAATACACGTACAGCAAAAAATCTGGAAGGAGAGGTACCAAAATATTAACAATGATTATCTCCAACAGCTGGGATTACAGGATACTGGTTTTTGTTCTTTTGTCTCTGTAGTTTTCTTTTTTATGATGATTACATGATAGTTTTATAATAAAAAGAATAATCTACTTTCACTTAAAATTATTTTATATCTTTACAAGCTTACAGACAGTATTTCGGCTCAGGTAAGAGTAGTTGCCTCTGCAGGGAACTGGGTGGACAGATGGCAAATCTATCAAAGGGGTAGGTGCTTTTGAATTTTGCATCAGGTGCATGCTAAACTATTCAAAATCTCTCTCTTTTTTTTAAGATTTTATTTATTTGACAGTGTGCGCACAAGCAGGGGGAGCAGCAGAGGGAGAGGGAAAAGCAGACTCCCTGTTGAACAGGGAGCCTGACATGGGGCTCAATCCAAGACCCCAGGATCATGACCTGAGCAGAAGGCAGAAACTTAACCAACTGAGCCACCCAGGCGCCCCCCCTTTTTTTTTAAAGCACTGAGCTGACTCCCAAGGAGAAAAGCCCTCCTTCCTAGAAATGCTCAGAAAGCCAAAGCTGTTCTTGCCAGGCATAGTGCAGGGGAGGCTTAGACAAGCAGGTGAGAGGCCAAATCACCTGACCCCAGTACCCCTTCCGACTCAGAGGATTTATGATTCTTTCAATGAAGGGCAAGAAAGAAAGAATCCAGTGAGAATACAGGTTAAAATTCATTCATTGATGGGTTGTTCAGCAAACATTTTTCAGTGCCTCCTATGGACCAGGCACTCTGCTGGGCACAGCAGGGCTGAGCAAGACAGCAGTGGTGTGTGCTTTGAGAGAGGTACACTTTACCCAAGATATAGTTCAGGGACACAGATCCCAATCTGAGGCCTTTTCAATGCTTTTTTCCTCTTCCAGAAAACCAAAGAAAATCCTGGCCCACTTCATTCTATGCATCCTGGGTACCTGGTGACTACTAGTCACACCAAGCTCCTCACCCCCGCAGTGCTTACGGTGCCCTCCACAGGGAGGCGATCTGAGTGGCTGGTTTCCTCCCATCTTTCAGTATCGGCTTTAAGTTGGTTCCTCGAAGAGGCCATCCCTGACCCCACTCTCCTAGTTTCCTTCCATAATACCCTATTTCTTTCTTTTATGGCACTTATCACAACTGCCATTATTTTGCTTATTGTCTATCTCCTCTATGAAACCTTCTCTGTCTTATTCACTATGACGTCTGTAACACCCATCACCTGTCTACACAGGGGTAGGAACTCTAAATATTGAATTACAAACCAATGTGGATTAAACCTTCCACACAAACCTTCTCTGGTGCACCATCACAAACATTCCCAAAGCCGGGATACCTCGCCTCTCACCCACGACAACATTTAGCAGCCACTCATTTCCCTGTGGCTTTATCTTCACAGCTGAGCTTTCAGCAACCCCATCTCCAAAGGACTCAGAAACACCCCAGTGCACTGTGAATGCAGATAAAAGCGCCCAGGTGGGAAGAGGGAGGCAGTTTTAAAAATGTAATTGTGGACACCTGCGTGGCTCAGTTGGCTAAGCGTCTGCCTTGAGCTCAGGTCATGATCCCGGAGTCCCAGGACCAAGTCCCGCATCGGGCTCCCTGCTCAGCGGGGAGTCTGCTTCTCCCTCTGACCCTCCCCCTGCTTGTGCTCTCTCTCGCGCTCTCTCTCTCACTCTCAAATAAATAAAATCTTTAAAATAAATAAAAAATAAAAATAAAAAATGTAATTGCAATAACATGAAGAAGCAAAACGTCAAAAAGAAATGGAAATCACTGCTGTTCCTAACATATCCTTTGCTTAATGGATGACAAATTGTAGCAATAATTTTCAACATGTAATGGAAAGCTGTCCCAGGATGGGAATCTGGCATGGACAAAGTCATGGAAAGCAGCTCTTTTTTGTTCCCAAGTTTGTCACAACTATTTATACAGTGGCTGGCTTGAAATGAAATTTTGTGGATAAAGTAGCCCTTTTAAACAAGGAAAGAAGCCCAGGATCCATAGCACTTACATTCCACCTGTGTCCTGGGAATGACAGCGCAGAGGATGAGCGTTTAAGGCGATATCACCTCGAAGTTTTCTTCTGAGCCGGCTTCGAGACACTGTGAGCAGTCATAAAAGGGAGGTCCATCCGGGAATAACCACTGGGACCCAGAACATTCCAGATCACCTTGTACTGTATATCCATGGCCCCTTCTCCACGGATCATGCCAAAATGTAAAGAATGTTCTATTTCTCCTCACATCCTCCCTTCTCACCTTGTCTCCAGAATGGGCTCTCAAACGGACCAGCAGGAATCCTCAGAAGACAGAGTGCGGTTGGTCTGCACATTAATGGGGGTGAGGGACAAAGCCAAGTAGTGAAGCAGCGTTTAAGGCAGGGGGGTGGTGAGGATGGTTGTTTCTTTAGCCAACTTTTTAGGTGCTCTTGGGATGGAGTAGAAATCACACTGCAGCAGCCAGTCTATCCCTCCTGACTCTACTCTTTGCTCTCAACACGCTAGAGGATAATAACAACGTATAGTCACAATAATATTAATATCTCAGATTCACTAAGTGCATTGTTGTGCACTTGTTGGGCATCCCTGGATGACAGCACCCCAGTAGTAATTTGGGAAAATCATCCCTTCACTACTGAGGGCAATACTGATAGGACTGTTCTTCGGAATGACCTAAGCCTGGCAAAATGAACTCCAGCTGCTCCATCAATTCTCAGAAGGAAAAACAAATAAAAACGTTTGGAGTTGATCAGAGTGTCAGCGAGCTCCTGATAATGCAGCTTGTCCCTTCTGAGCTTAGTTTTTAGTTGATTTTTTGGTTCTGTGAGCTACCCCAAAGCCTTCAAATGAAATCCAATGTTTGTTTGTGTATTAGTTTCCTAGAGCTGCCATAACAAATACCACTAACTGGGCACCTTTAAGCAACAGAAATGATTCTCTCACAAACTGACACTTATCAGAGGGGAGGCGGGTGAAGGGATGGGTGAAACAGGTGATGAGGATTAAGGAGGACACTTGTCGTGATGAGCACCAGGTGTTGTATGGATGTGTTAAATCACTAAATTGTATGCCTGAAACTAATATTCCACTGTATGTTAGCTAACTGGAATTTAAATAAAAACTTAAAAAAAAATTATTTTCTCACTGGAGAATTCTGGAGGCTAGGAGTATGAACTTAAGGGTTTGTTCCTTCCAGAAGTTTTGAGGAAAAGTCTATTCCATGCCTCTCTCCAAGCTTTTGGTGGATGCTGGCAATCCTTGCATTCTTTGGCTTATGGATGCATTATTCTAATCTCTGCCTCTGTCTTCCCATGGCTTTCTCTTCTGAGTGTTTGTGTTCAAATTTCCTGTTTCTTATGAGAAACACCAGCCATTGGATTAGGATCTACCCTAATGTAGTAGAACCTCTTTTTTAACTTGACTACACTGCAGAAACCCCATTTCCAAATAAGGTCACATTCAGAAGTTAGAGGTGGACATGAATTTTGAAAGGACTATTCAACCCAGTAGAGCGTGCAACCAAAAAAAAAAAAAAAAACCCTGATCCAGTTAAATTCTAAGCCAGTGTTAAGAATGGGTTCTAGGCATTATGTTTTAATGTTAACAGCAACCCCTGAGGTGAGCACTTTTATTATCCTCACTTTAGAGAGGGCAACATGAAGACCCAGAGAATTTGTTCAAGGTCAAATAGCCAGTAAGAGGCAGAGCTAAGATTCGAGGCAAGGTCTCATCTGACATAAACATGTTCTCCTCCCCACCACACTATATTCTAGGCTTTGCCCTACTTGAAAATGCACTGATGACCCCCTAACCCCCAACTACAAGCTAGGAAAGGAAAATGGTCCACTTCCCATTTCCACGCTAGGTCTCCACATCTCCACATGGCTATTCTGCCTTCTCTGTACCTCAGTACAGGGGACAACTGAAGTCAGAGTATCTGGAAGAGAACGAGGAAGAAAGCTGAGAGAATCAGAGAATGGCTGCCATCATTATCTGATCAGAAGTCCACACGGGTAGCAGAGGCAGGAAGAAACCTGCTGAGCTCAGCGTCAGATGGGCAGAGGGACAGGGATGGAGGCAGTCTCTTCTCTGTGGGGCCCAGGCAAACAGTGAAGGGCTCAAGCGTAGAGGACCAGAGCACCAAAACATGGCGGGAGAGCTTTAGCCTCTGTAAGACTCTGCTGAATAGGGACTTGGACCATGTAACAGCTCAGGTGGGTCTCTGATCAATCCTGTGAGGCTTTAGGAATGAATCCAGATCTTTCCAAAAATCAGCAAAGGGCAGAGAAAGCCATATTCTTCAAAAATAGTAGATCCAGGGTCTGCTGGATTTTGAATGCTAGTGATTAACACTTATCCAACAGAGACCTCCCCCCAGCCACCCAGCATCCCCCAGAAAGACTCTGTGGCTGAGATGCTCCCTAGCATCTGCAAAGGCAGGACCCGGAAGGGGATGCTGACGTGGTACCAGAGACGAGTCAGAATGTCCTAAGATAAAAATAGAATCGATATGCTTTGAACTTCATTCCCAGGGGAAATCATGTAGCTAGAAGAGTGTTATTGGTACCTCTCTAGAGCTGAAAGAGCATCTGAAAATATTCCAGTCAACATAGGGGGCTTTTTGTGATTATTCTTGTTCTTATAAGAGTACTACATATTCCTCCTAGAAATACTAGAAAGAGATAAGCAAAAAAGAAAATAAAAATTACTCATTAGCCTGCCATCTGGAGGCATGTCATAAACATTTGTATTTGTATCCGTCCAGGTATTTTAAAAATATCCCCCCACCAAAAAATGGTGTCTAACGTGCTTAGTTCTACAGTCTGCTTCTTTAACTTAAAAACGTACCACAACATCTTTCATCCCATTCAATGTTATTCTACAATGTGACTTTTCATGGCTGTATAATAACTCATTATATGTGTACCCCCATCAAACATTTTAGGTCATTCCAGATTGTTGCCATTATAACCAATGCTGCAGAAGTTAACATTGCTAAATCTTTGCACGTGATTTATTTCCTTAGACTAAATGCCTAAAAATGTAATTACTGGGCCAAAAGCTATATAACACTTGAGGTTCTTTTTATACGTATTGCTAAACCATCCGGCAGGAAGGTTATACCAATGTATCCTCCCACCAGCAGCAGATGGGGGAGCCCATTTCATGCACCTTTGCCAACAGTGGATTTTGTCATTTAAAACATCTATGAAGTCACCGCTTATTCTGTAAAAGCATCCCCATCCCTGAAAAGCAAGATTTTTCCTGCCGAGGAGTGCACGTGAGTCACTAGGAGATTAGTCCGGTTATTCTAAAGCCATTACATTTCTGTCCTTGTGCCTGACGTAGCTCCCGCACCCAGGGATGCTTTGGGAAAGAAAACAGTCAAGGAGGACTTGAATAAAGAGGGAACACGTACAGATTCTCCTGTCTCTGCAGACACTGAAGAGGCCGGTGCTCCAGTCTCCCCCAGTCTGGACAATCGCTGTGATGGTGGTCCTGCCAGGGGTTCCCCGGAGAGGCTGCTTCACCACAGCCTGAGCTGGCCCATGGCTCCTGGAGAGTCAAAAACAGTGATTCACTTGAAAACAAAGGCAATGGTTCAGAAGGATAACCATTAAGCCAAGACAGAGTGATAAAGAGGAGAAAGGGACCCAGTGATGTCAAGTGGCTCCTAATTTGTAGCCCAAGCTCCTCACCATCTGCCCCCCTTCCCGCTTCTCCCCTGACTTTGCCCTCTATTAACGGCATGATTATTCCAGACCCTGTCATTCACCTTTAAGGTCCAGCCTACTTCCTTAGTGTTTCTCAGTGTTCTGTAATAGCTAAATCCACAAATTTGGAACCAAGAGGCCTCAGTTCAAATGCCGGCTTGTCACTTCCTGGCAGCTTGACCTTGGCTGTTGCTTAACGTCTCTGTTTCTGTTTGTTCGAATGTAAGATTAAAAAAGATGACCTCATAGGATTATTGTGTTGAATGAAGGACATATAATTAGTTTGCTGTGTCTAGAATGTGTTTAACAAGTTGTCCTGAGTGAGGCTGCACCCCCAGGGTTTTGAGCCTTCGCTGAAGACACTTGGGCATAGAAATCGGGACTAGGCTGTGGAAGTTGAACACGCCGTATCATTTAAGTGAACAACCAAGACTTCAGAAGATGTCTTTTTTTGTTTAAAGATGTATTTATTTATTTATTTTGGTGGGGGAAGGGCAGAGGGAGAGAGAGACTCTCAAGCAGACTCCCCACTGAGTGAGGAGCCTGACACAGGGCTGGATCTCACAACCCTGAGATCATGACCTGAGCTGAAAGCAGGAGTGGGATGCTTAACCCACTGAGCCACCCAAGCGCCCCAGAAGATATCCTGATGTCAAAGTACTATACGATTGTCTGGGGTTGGGGGGCACAAAATACAACTTTGGGTTAGTTTTCTCTGAAGGGAATAGATATTCCACGTTATCATTCTGAAGTAGAAAATATGGGCCCAGGGGATAGTCTTCAAAAGTGAGGTGGAAAAATTCCCTTCTCTTTCTGGGGGCCGAAAGCCGGTTTTGCCTGAGCTCCTACCATGGGGATACTTGGGGCGAGTCCCACAGTGAAGGGTAAGCTGTACCTAGCCTCTGGAAGGGGCAGACCAAGAGGATGGTCGAGGGACCGCACTAGAATGAGTGTGAGCCTGTACATGGTAGTAATTTTTCTACTTTGTGCTTCCCTTTTGGCAAGCCTCATTAACAGTTTGTACCTGTCTCTGGTGTGTTGTGAAGAATTAAAGAAAGAGCCTGCCTCACATACGAGACAAAATAAACAAGAGACAGCAGAATTTCTTCCTGTAACAGCTGCTGTTACAGGACTACTCACCAGGGCTCAGCACCTGTGACACATGGCCTGGAGGCCAGAGGGACATTCCCGAGCACCCTTAAGGCAACACCCTGGGGGCATCTTGGAAACAGCAGAAGGGCCCTTTGAGAACCTCTAAATCAGGGCGATAAATCCAATGGGGGTGCATTGTTCTTGTTATTAAGATCCACATCTCTTTCATTCTACCAACACTGCCCACGTCCACGCCTTACAAACCTGATGTGCTTTTAATAAACACATTAGCTTGTTAACAAAACAAATGCCCAAGCCTCACCCAGGCCAACAATGCTGGTCTCCAGACAAGAGGTACAGAAATCGAGATTCTTAACAAGGTTGCCAGCAATACCTATGCAGTCATCCTGACACCAGCCAGCCTGAAACCTGACACAGGGGGGTATGAGGCCCACTGATGGCCACAACAGCCTCTGAGTCTCCCACGGGGTGGGTGGGGGTGTCAACGTGAGAGAGATGGCAAAGAACACAGAGTAGGAGGGAGGCTGGTGGGGAAGAGGACGGCTGGAACATAGCCGGTCTTCAGCGCCAAGGAGACATGAGCTGCAAGAGAGGTTAAGGTCAGGAGCTACATGTCCAGAGGACAAAGTGGAGCTATAAACAAGCCCAACCCCTTCATCCCTTAGGCATTTAGAGACAATGCTTAGAGGCTAATGAGCTTTTCAAGAGCCTGCAACAGTATTTGAGACCTGGAATAAAGTACTGGCTCCAAAATATAAAAACTGCAAAACAGACTGCAAAATTAGTTAATGCTCAACTAAACACAGAAATCTAGCATTATGCCAATCTCATTAACTGTCAAATTCACAGATTCACAAATATTTTATTACATTTAAAAACAATTTAGAGGGGCACCTGGGAGGCTGAGTCGTTAAGCATCTGCCTTTGGCTCAGGTCATGATCCCGGGGTCCTGGGATTGAGTCCCGCATCGGGCTCCCTGCTCGGCAGGAAGCCTGCTTCTCCCTCTCCCACTCGCCCTGATGTGTTCCTGCTCTCGCTCTCTCTCTCTCTGTCAAATAAATAAATAAAATCTTCAAAAAAAAAATTAAAAATAAAAACAATTTAGAATTCTCATTTGCAAAAAAAATCCCAAGTATGAATGATTGCTGAGAAACAAGAGCCAATCGTAAAATGAACTAATCACGGAGAGCCAAATAATTTCAAAGGCAAAATTATAAAAATCCTTTCACTTAATTGTATAGCAGGGAAAGTATGGATATAATGTGTGGTATGGATACACTTTAATAGGTTTGTTACAATGTGGGTTCGGGCCCATGGTATGAACTGAACTGTGTTCCCCCAAAGTCATATGTTGAAGCCCCAGCCCCCAGTGTGACTATATTTGGAGACAGCGCTTTTAGGTGATTACAGTTAAGTGAGGAATAGCAGTGGGAGCCTGGGCTGATAAAATTGCCATGTAAAAAGGCCACATAAGCACCCATCGAGAAGGCTACAAACCAGGTGGAGAGCCCTCCCCAGAACCCGATCACACGGACACCGTGACCTTGCACTCACTTCTAGCCTACAGAAAAGTGAGTGAATAAATTTCGGTTCACGAGGCCAGCCAGTCTATGGTATTGTGTTATGGAAGCTCAGAGTGGACTAAGACAGCTATGAAGATTTCAAACTGGTGCTGAAGAAACCATCTTATGCCTGTCTTATTTCCTCTGCTCCCGTGTGAGCTCCTTGGGGTCAGCAGGCACAAGCTGCTCCCCCCCCTTAACCCCGGAATCCAGCACACTACCCGATACCTGGCGGGCATGTAGTTATTTGGTGAACTGGACCAAACTGAATGTCCATTATCTCTTCCTTTATCTTTGAGTCCTCCTCAAATCTAGTCATCAATTATATGATCTTAACTGTGTTTCCCTCTCTAGCAAAGGTACACTTCTCAGGTGTGGAGAGAGGAAATAAAAGCAGAGAGGAGCCTCAAAGCTTCCTGCATCCCTCCACACAGACTAGGGCATTTACCGCTCAATGTGATGCTCACAATCTGGGGTTTCCATCCTTATACTAAGAGCTTCCAATTATCTCTGACTTGAGCAGAAGAATTTCTTAGGGCTAAGCCCCTGGATTAGATTTTCCCCTGAAATGAACCATTTACAGCTTGCAGCCCTAGAATAGAATTTTCTGCTTCTAGCTCAGCCTTTTATGATGGCAAGGAAGCCTGTCCTCTATTCCAAATCAAACAGCAAAGAGAATAGCTTCTCCTTGGTGGGGGAAAAAAAGTTTTTTGTGTTTGCCTAACTTTGAACTCAGCAAGTATACTACTGATTATCTTGATACCCTGAATCTTTGGTGATTTTTTATTAAAATGTTTCAATTGACATGCATTGGCTAAAAAATTCAGCTCAAGATTATAGTTTGTGTGTCATAATGAAAATACCAAGTACAGGGGCACCTGGGTGGCTCAGTCGCTAAGCGTCTGCCTTCAGCTCAGGTCATGATCCCAGGGTCCTGGGATCGAGCCCCGCATCGGGCTCCCTGCTCCGCGGGAAGCCTGCTTCTCCCTCTCCCACTCCCCCTGCTTGTGTTCCCTCTTTGTCTCTCTGTCAATTAAATAAATAAAATCTTTAAAAATTTTTCTTAAAAAAAAAACAAAAAACAAGCACAGCTACCCTTGACTGAGCACCCTCTATGTGCCAGGCACTTCTCAATTCCTTTAAAACCTGAATAGTTTATCAGGGGCTGCTTCAGGTATCAGACTAAAGCACTGCTGTAGCTCCCTGCACAGCTGTTAGCTCAGTGGATACTCCGGGGAATCTTCTAATAGGAAAGAGTCTGGAAACCGTGGACGAGGCGGACGGTCGCAGAGCTCTGCTACACCAGAGCAGCTGTCCATTTGCCATCAAATTCAGCAAGTTCTTCATTGAGTGGAAAGAGGACAGATTTTAGGCCCAGGCACACCAAAATTCACATGTGGCCCAGCTGCCTTCTACTTGGCTGACCTTGGGGAACACAAGTCGTCACCGCCCTCAGCTCTGGTCTCTCTCCCATAAAACTGGATAGGAAACATCCTCCCTCCGCAGTGGCCTTGAGGATTCAACAAGATCACGCTCCGGGCACACAGTAGGCTTGCAGTGGGTGGCGGCTACTGTTATTTAACTTCATGATCCTGCACTTGGCCTAGGGCCTTCTGTACCCTTTCCTGAGAAACAGAGAATGGAGGCAGGAGCTGTGGGGCAGTTTCTCAGGTGTCACACGTGCTGCCCAAATACCTAAAACTTCGATCCCAGTGACCCATCATCCAGTTTTCCCAGGACTAACGGTTTTCCCAGGAGGGAGAACTTTCAGGGCTAAACTCAGGACATCCCCAGGTGAACCAAGAAGTTTAGTCACCCTAAGAGACAAGCAATAGAGGGAGGCTTCAACTGGTGAGAGAAGAAGGCTGACTCGAAGCACGAGGCAAGAGGCCCGGTGCTGGGAGATGCAAGAGATGCATACCCTCCCCCCTTTCTGACCTCACTCTGTTCTCTTCTCGCCGCTGCTAAGCGCATTCCCCACCCCATGTCCGCACTTGCCTGGTGCTTCAGCCTGAGGGGGGAGGTTCCTATCACCCTCTTCCTTGATGAAACTTGCAAAACTAAAAAGGGTTCATTCTGCTTTCTACCCAGGCTTCCTTGATTACTTCAAACTTAAGTGAAGCCAAAGCCCTGGAGTTTTGATTTCAAAGGACTAGAAACTACTGGCAGCCACCAGAAGTCAAGTTTCACTTGGTCAGGGTTCAACATTGAAAGTTAAGAATAAAGAGACACCCTTTCACCCAAGCCAGCCCTTCTTTTCGCTATCCAAGCAGGGACTGAAGGAACTGATCAGTTGCCCCTTTCCAAGCACCCATAGAAAATGATAGCAACTACTTTCTTACCAAGCCCAGTTTTCTTCTCTTGGCTCCTCATAAGAGGAGACTGATTTTTAGACAGAGAGACAGAGACAGAGAGAGAGATTTGATATGCTACCCAAAAAGAAAAAGTTAATAGAAAAAAAAAAAATCACCAACTCTCTACCTCATACTAGAAATAAAATGTTCATCTTCAGATGAGATGAGTGAAAGCAACAGAGGTGAGTGTACGTTGAGAAAAGAAACATCCTCAGGAAATTTAGAGAAGTAATTTCCAAACCAATTCATAGTGAGGTGCTTTCCTGTCGCTGGGACTCTCCTTCTCCCTTTGACAAGAGGTTGACTGATTCTGAACTTAGATTCATCCAAAGTGAAGCATCTCTTCTAAAGAATGTTGCGTTGATATTCTGGAATCTGAGGTCACAGCACTTTACTAACAGACATCTTATTTCTTTAAAGACACGTACACACAGGGGCGCCTGGGTGGCTCAGTTGTTAAGCGTCTGCCTTCGGCTCGGGTCATGATCCCAGGGTCCTGGGATCGAGCCCTGCATTGGGCTCCCTGCTCAGCGAGGAGCCTGCTTCTCTCTCTCCCACTCCCCCTGCTTGTGTTCCCTCTCTCGCTGTGTCTCTGTCAAATAAATAAAATCTTTAAAAAAATAAAAAAATAAAAATAAAGACACGTACACATCTAACTGGACATGTCCATGTTCAGGGTATTAGGAGTCCCTGAAGTATGTCTCTGGGACATGCCTTACGCAGGTGTGGACCCCAGCAATGCTGGGAAAATGTCCAGAGAGGAAAAAAACTTGAGAAAAAATTGCAATTGAGGGAAGAGGTCTACAATCTTAATTCAGGGTTCCATCAGAAAGACAACAGCAGGGCGCCTGGGTGGCTCAGTTGGTTAAGCGACTGCCTTCGGCTCAGGTCATGATCCTAGAGTCCCGGGATCGAGTCCCACATCGGGCTCCCTGCTCAGCGGGGGGTCTGCTTCTCCCTCTGACCCTCTTCCCTCTTGTGCTCTCTATCTCTCATTCTCTCTCTCAAATAAATAAATAAAATCTTAAAAAAAAAACAAAACAAAACAGAAAGACAACAGCAGGGAACTGCCAACTATACTATATATTCTTCACATCGGACCCACGGAGAATGACTGTTGAAGGTTCTGAATTTCAAAGCATTTATTTGAGCAGGTTTGTGAGGAAAAGCCTGTATAACACCTCCCAAATCAAGATTCTTCAGATACAGCTTCCTAATTGCCTTCACTCACTGGGTTCTGGGCTGTCTGTCTCCTCATCTAGAAGGATGCGTCTTACATGAAGGACAGCCATTTTTCTTCTGCTTACCACTCCAATCTAAGTGCTTAACACAGTGTCTGCAACAGAATAAGCACTCAGTAATTTGTTGAACAAATGTGCTATATATGAAAATTCCAGTTTGTAAGGATAACAGAAATTAACAGGTGATTACTAGCTTTGCAAAAAAAGATTTACAATAAGATTCCTTTAAGGAGTGGACAACCATTGTCCATGTACGCTGATTCTGTCTTTTAAAATTTCATTTGTACTTCACTTTTCTAATCAAACATCTATTGTATGAACCAACTAAGCTGTAGGCCACATAGCTCTTCCACCTAAAAATAAAATGAAAAAGAGAAAGAAGAAAAAGAATGTTCTTCTTTACAGAAGAATGACAACTGTATATAAAAAAGAAATAACAGCATTTAAAAATCACCATGTTGAATAGCATCCAACATAACTTATTCAGGAAAGGATCTTGAAGGGGCACTAAAACCATTAGGTAAAAAAGAATGGAAAGAGGATGTTCCCAAGGTGCCAAAATATCACTCCACAGATTTCTCATTGCAAAAGAAAAAAATGTATCTTAACTCTGGAGAGTTCCAGAAATACTCAAAATCTATCTTTAAAATGGAAAGTTCTGAGTGTTTTTTTTTAAGTATCGTTACAACAAAAACTCTGGAAGTAATTTCAAAAATACATACCTTAATATATATATATATATATATATATATATATATATATATACACACACACACATATATATACATATGCACACACACATATATATATACACACACAAACACCTTTATAATGGAAAGTTCTGAAAGTGATCAAAGTATATATTTAAAATACAGTTTTGGAAAATACCAAATTTAGTTATCATTAAGAGTGGGACAAACTCATATTATGTACCTCTTGGTACAATGCAATACGAAATAATGTCTAAATTTCATCAAGTCTCTAGACCACTGTCCAACAGAAATATAACGTAAGCCACAGATGCAACTTTAAATTTCATGTTTTTAAAAAGTAAAAAAGGGCGCCTGGGTGGCTCAGTTGGTTAAGCGACTGCCTTCGGCTCAGGTCATGATCCTGGAGTCCCGGGATCGAGTCCCGCATCGGGCTCCCTGCTCGGCAGGGAGTCTGCTTCTCCCTCTGACCCTCCTCCCTCTCATGCTCTCTGTCTCTCATTCTCTCTCTCGCAAATAAATAAATAAAATCTTTAAAAAAAATAAAAAAAATAAAAAAAAAAATAAAAAGTAAAAAAAAGATGAAATTAATTTTAATGTATTTTAACACAATTTATTCAAAGCATTATTTCAGCATGTAATCAATAAAAAAGACTATCATTACTGAGACATTTTATATTCTCTTTGTCATGCCAAGTCTTTGAAAGTGAAAGCATGTTCTACACTTTAAAACAGCACACCTCAGTTCAGACTCGCCACCTCTCAAGTGCTCTACACACATGTGGTTAGTGGCTACACTAGTGTACAGCACAGTTCTAGACTGAACCGCAGGATAAGGACAACGGGGGATAGAAGAACAAATCACCACTTAGTCCTCCAGAATGAAAATGCAGGAAGTACTCCCCTGTCACATTCCTAAGCCCTTAGGGGCAAGGATCATTCCTCTCCTGTTGTTTTGCTTTCTGGAAGTGAGAGAAGGGGTTCCCACCTTATAACCAATCAAGCTGTAAGCCTAACAGTGGGCAATGAGAAATCTTAGTTGATCCTGCAAGTTTTGGGTGGGATCTGAGTATTTTCTAATACAGAGATGAAGTTAGGTCCAAAGACAGCAAGGAGAGGAAAGAGTGTAACCAAGTATCAGCGAACACTGAGACCCTACCAGAGCCAGGCACATTGATCTCTACTAAATAGTCATTAGAACAACTAAATGAATGACTTTCTCAAGATAAAAAGAGATGGACACAATGACCACAAACTAGAGAAGACACAAAACCATACTATCTCATCTCCACACCAAAACCTGCAGTGACTCTGCAGACAAATCAACTTCAAATTTCATCCTGGAATCTGAGAATCTTTATAAGGCCTGATTTACTTAACCTGCTTCCAGTTATCCTCTCATTTCTCCCAGACAAACATTCCATTCCTGGCATTATCTCCCCAACAAGCGCATACTTGTTTTCGCTTCCAAGCCCTTACCCACACCGAGTTCTAAGAGTCGGGAAGGTGCACTGCTCTGCTCCAACTGCTACCCCAGTCCTAACCATCCTTTATGCTCTGCTTCACCTGTGAAGTGCTCACCCTGCTCCGTATCTTCTCCCTCCTCTCAGAGCCCTGACAACACATTCCTGTTTGGCCTGTATGCATTCTTGTTTAGTAAGTGGCTTGCAGGGGCGCCTGGGTGGTTCAGTCCATTAGGTGTCCGCCTCTTGAACTCGGCTCGGGTCTTGATCTCTGGGTGGCGGGTTCAAGCCCTACGGTGGGCTCCACACTGGGCATGGAGCCTACTTAAAAAAAAATTTTTTTTTTAAGTGTGCTGCAATGAATGGGAAGTATGGAGACTAGAGCCCTAGTTTAGCTCTGCCACGAGTGCACAGGATCTTCAGCAGGCCGCTTCTCATCTGTTTCTTCAGGTGGCTTCTATGCAATTCCTTCAGCACACCAGCTACACATTCTGCCTCAGAGCCTTTATACCTGCTCTACCTTCTGCCCAAAATGCCTTTTTGCCCAGATTATAGGCTAACAAAATTACGTACTCATTTACTCTCAGACCTACAAGCCTCCTGCTAGAAATTTACTCTTAAGATACACCTCCACAGGGATGCCTGGCTGGCTCAATCGGGGGAGCAAGCGACTCTTGATCTCGGGGTTGTGAGTTCAAACCCCACATTGGGTGTAGAGATTACTTAAAAATAAAATCTTAAAAAAAAGAAAAAAAGATACACCGCCACAAATATAAAACCACATATTCACAAAGTTACTCACTATGTAATTCTATACAAAGTCTATAAAATAGAAAAAGCTCAGAAACAATCTAAATGCCCATCCATAGGAGACCAGGTGAACAAATTGTGATACACTTTCACAACAGTATGACACAAAGCAGGGAGAAAAGAAGAGACAGGAGGGGGGAGGGCGGAAAAGGAGGAGGAGAAGGAAAGAAGATGTCTATGCACTAACTTAAAAAAGCAATGTGTAAAATAATTATATATAACATGCTGCGTTCTTGTATGAGAAAAGAGAAATTAAAGTACATATAGAGAGAGGACAAACTGATGGTTGCCAGAGGGCAGAGGGCGGAGGGATGGACAAATGGGTGAAGGGGGGTGGGAGATACAGGCTTCCGGTTATGGAACAAGTCAGTCACTGGGACAAAAGGTACAGCACAGGGAACGTAGTCAGTGGGACCGTAATAGCGTTGTATGGTGACAGACGGTAGCTACACTTGTGAGAATAGCAAAACTTACAGACTTGCTGAATCACTATATTGTACCCCTAAAACTAGTGTAACATTGTATGTCAACTATACTTCAATTTTTAAAAAGTACATATAAATATTTGCTTATTTTTGGAAAAAGAAACACAGGAAAGACAATGAAGAAACTAATGAAAATGGTTAGCTATACAGCAGGGGAGGGAATATGGTACAAGAAAGTAAAAGTTCTCTAAATGGATCAAGTTTTGACTTTTGAACTGTGTATTTTACTTATTCAAAAAAACCTGAACTCTACTTAGTAGATTTATTGCTAATAATAGTACTGGATTGGTAATTCTGAAGTCACTAATAGTCCAAATGAGTAAATTTATTGAGATTATAGCATGTATGAAAAAAAAAAATAAATCAGTCCACAGTGTTTTGAAAACGGTGAAAGAAAAAAATTGAGGGCAAAAGGGAAACCTCTTCTTTACAGAAGAACTGTATCTAATAAATGTAAAAGAACTGACAAAATTAAGAACTCTCCTTATTATAACTATCAATGTAATAATAAATGGCAGAAAGATGACGAATGAATGCTGCCATTTCCTCAAAGTTTGTAGGTAAATAGGATATTCACGTAAGTCTCAAAATCATCACCTTATTAATTATAAAAGGGAAAAAGTTCCTTTCCAATGGGGAAATCTGAAGATACCACTTTAACCAGTGATGTGAACACACCTACAATATATCAGTATGTCAATCCTGATGTGATACAATGGGAAACATCACCCATGTAGCCAAGCTTGTCAAGAATTTTAAATCTGGATCTAATAATGAGAAAATAGACAAATCCAGATTGTGAGGCAAACTAATAACAATTGCCATGGAGTCTTCAAAAATGTTACTGTCATGAAATATCAAAAAAGAAAAGAAAGCTGAGAAATTGTCTTAGTTTGAAGGAAGTCAAGAGACATGACCACAAAATGTAATGCTTAATCTTTGATTAGATCCTAAGAGTTAAATATTATTGATGAGTTATTGGGAAAATTTTATTACTTCATTTTTATTAGGAAAGTTTACTACCTATTATTACTGCATCATGTTAAATTTCTTGAGCAAAATATGTGTATACACACACACATACACATACACACACGTATAGTGATTATACAGGAAAATGTCCTAGATCTTAGGAATTACATGCCAACATATTAAAAGGTAAAGTGTCATGATCTGTGCAACTTACTGTGAAATGGTTCAGAATTTTTTTAAAGTATATTCTAAATGCAGGGGCGCCTGGGTGGCTCAGTCGTTAAGCGTCTGCCTTCAGCTCAGGTCATGATCCCAGGGTCCTGGGATTGAGCCCCATGTCGGGCTCCCTGCTCAGCGGGAAGCCTGCTTCTCCCTCTCCCACTCCCCCTGTTTGTGTTCCCTCTCTTGCTGTGTCTCTCTCTGTCAAATAAATAAATAAAAATCTTAAAAAAAAAAAAAGTATATTCTAAATGCAAAATGGTATCCTGGATTGGATCCTGTAATAGTAATAGTAAAATGACATCAGTGCAAAAACTGGTGAAATCCAAATAAAGCCTATAATTGAGTTAATAGTAAAATACCAACGTTAACTGTTTAGTTCTGATAACTGAACCAAGGCTATATAAAATGTCTGTTAACACGAGGGGAAACTGTGAAGGGTATACAAGAACTCTCTGTACAATAGATGCAACTTCTATATAAAAGTATTCCAAAATAAAAAGTTTATTTAAAAAAAAATGTGTAGAGAGAGAGAAAGCAAAGGTGGCAAAATGTTAGCAATTGGTAAATCTAGGTGATAGGTATATGGATGCTTATTGGCCAATTCTTTTAACTTTGCTGTAGGTTTAAAATTTGTCAAAATAAATGTTAAAGCTACAGAAGGTTAAAAGTAAATGGATAGAGAAAGATTCCACATGAACACTAACCAAAAGAAAACTGATGTTATTATATTAATATCATCGCCTTTAGGCAAAAAAAAATTTCTAAAAACAGAGGAACACTTCCCAACTAGAAAAAGTTCAATTCACTTCCCAACTAGAAAAAGTTCAATTTACCAGGAAGATAAGAGAATTTAAATGTATATGCACCTAATAAAACAGCATCAAAATATATACAACAAAAAGCTGTCTGAACTGTAAGAAGAATAAATCCATGATCTTGGGAGATTTTAGCACACCTCTCAAAAACAAAGCAAGAAAACAAAACAGGGCGCCTGGGTGGCTCAGTCGTTAAGCGTCTGCCTTCGGCTCAGGTCGTGATCCCGGGGTCCTGGGATCGAGCCCCACATCGGGCTCCCTGCACCGCGGGGAAGCCTGCTTCTCCCTCTCCCACTCCCCCTGCTTGTGTTCCCTCTCTCGCTATGTCTCTCTCTGTCAAATAAATAAATAAAATCTTAAAAAAAAAAAAAAAAAAAAGAAAACAAAACAGTAGGATACAGATTTGAACAGTTCAATCTACAACCATGACCCAAAGGACATATACAGAACATTATGATTGCAGAATAAACATTCTTTTCAGATTCACATAGAACATGTATAAAAACAGTTAGCTGAAGAAGAAAAAAAGATCTGACAGTGTATGTTAAATTGAATTTAAATTAAAAAAAATTTTTTAAAGATGTCAGTTAAAAAAAAACATATATAAAAACTGATTTATACTGACTGGGACACAAGCATGTCTTTATGGGAGGAGGCACAAGTAGGCTTCTGAGGTGCTGGTGTTGTACTGTTCTTTGAATGTGATTACATAGGTTTTGCTCTGTTGATAAATTGTTTTGTTGCTGTAATATTTTTCCTAATTTAATTGTTTATATTTTTCATATTTTGAGTGTATATTATATATTTCTTGTTACTCACTTTTTGTGTGTGTGCATATCTCACAACTCAAGAAGAATTAAAATCCTTTAGGAAGATACCAATCTCCTATCAATATAGTAAGCCCAATGCAGCTTGTTTTTCCTAAAGCAATTCAATTAACTGCTGTTTCTTCAGTTGAGCACCAGATGAAGCAATGGGCTTATGCTTACAGGCTTTCTTGTACAAAACTTACGTATCTTTTTTTTTTTTTTTAAAGATTTTATTTATTTATTTGAGAGAGAGAGAATGAGAGAGAGCACATGAGAGGGGGGAGGGTCAGAGGGAGAAGCAGACTCCCTGCCGAGCAGGGAGCCCAATGCGGGACTCGATCCAGGGACTCCAGGATCATGACCTGAGCCGAAGGCAGTCGCTTAACCAACTGAGCCACCCAGGCGCCCCAAAACTTACGTATCTTTAAACACAAGAAGTATATTTAGCCCAGCAAGATGCTCATTCTAAGAGAGACACCAAGGAATTGAGCCTGCAAGAACAAAGGATCTATGAATCCCAACTCACATTAAATCTAAGTTCATCAGCTCATCTAATAAAATAGGTAATAATCCACAATACTAAAATTATTTTCCATCCTTCTTGTTTGCTTTTTGTTTTTTGCCACACACATATAGTTTAATTTACCTAAGTTAAACATAAGTGAGTTTGTATTTAGGCACCAGGAAAGATTACTTGATTTAGGGAATAACTATGGCTATACAGATTGAGGGAGCAGCAAAAGAATCTAGAGGGCAAGCAACAAAACAGTGGCCCCATAGAAACCAACACAAAGGACATGATTATAGCCTATAATAATCTTAAACCAATACATCCTGGATTTATTATTATATTATTACCATTATTAATCAGTAACACCTACTAAAGGCTTACCACGTGCCAGGTACTATGTTATATATATGGTTTCCCTAGAATCTCATGCTAAGTCTAGAAAGTAGCTAGACACATTATTACTTCCATTTTACAGATGAAGAAACTGAGGCTGAGTAACTGGCCAAAATCACCCAAGTAGCAAATGGAAGAAGTGGAAATCTAACCTAGCTAGTCTGACTTCAGAGCATGTAACTTTACCTGCTATGCTATGCTGCCAGCCCTTACCAGATAAAGGATGACTTGCACTTGACCTCTAAGGGATCTTTCAGTTCTAATATGAAATGACTTACTTCAATCAATCTATGATAAAGCATTCAGTGTGGTCCAGTAATGTCAAACTGTTGCAAAATAAAGAAGCTCAGTATCGGGGCACCTGGGTGGCTCAGTCGTTGGGCGTCTGCCTTCGGCTCAGGTCATGATCCCAGGGTCCTGGGATCGAGCCCCGCTTCAGGCTCCCGGCTCAGTGGGAAGCCTGCTTCTCCCTCTCCCACTCCCCCTGCTTGTGTTCCTGCTGTCGCTATCTCTCTCTCTGTCAAATGAATAAATAAAATTTTTTTAAAAAAAACAAAGCAGCAGCAGCTCAGTATAATCTCTTGACTTAACCTGAAAATTAGAACTCAGGTTCCTTACAGTCATCAGAATT